>NC_139020.1:208823161-209423161 GCF_964662115.1 Mustela nivalis | reverse complement strand
TATGTGCTTTGGTGAGTGCTGTGAAGTGTGTAAACCTGGCGATTCACAGACCTGTACCCCTGGGGATAAAAATATATGTTTATATAAAAAATTAAAATATTAAAGAAAAAAGATATGTCTCCAAAGGCAAAGGAAACAAAAGCAAAAATGAACTTTTGGGACTTCATCAAAATCAAAAGCTTCTGCACAGCAAAGGAAACAGTCAAAAAAACAAAGAGGCAACCCACAGAATGGGAGAAGATATTTTCAAATGACAGTACAGACAAAAGGTTGATATCTAGGATCTATAAAGAACTCCTCAAACTCAACACACACAAAACAGATAATCATATCAAAAAATGGGCAGAAATCACTGGGTGTGGTGAAAAAATAATGAATACTGTTTTTCTGAAAATAAATAAATAAATTTTTTTAAATGGGCAGAAGATATGGACAGACACTTCTCCAATAAAGACATACAAATGGCTATCAGACACATAAAAAAATGTTCATCATCACTAGCCATCAGGGAGATTCAAATTTTAACCACATTGAGATATCACCTTACACCAGTTAGAATGGCCAAAATTAGCAAGACAGGAAACAACATGTGTTGGAGGGGATGTGGAGAAAGGGGAACCCTCTTACACTGTTGGTGGGAATGCAAGTTGGTGCAGCCTCTTTGGAGAACAGTGTGGAGATTCCTCAAGAAATTAAAAATAGAACTTCCCTATGACCCTGCCATTGCACTCCTGGGTATTTACCCCAAAGATACAGATGGAGTGAAAAGAAGGGCCATCTGTACCCCAATGTTTATAGCATCAATGGCCACGGTCGCCAAACTGTGGAAAGAACCAAAATGCCCTTCAATGTACAAATGGATAAAGAAGATGTGGTCCATATATACTATGGAGTATCATGCCTCCATCAGAAAGGACGAATACCAAACTTTTGTAGCAACATGGACAGGACTGGAAGAGATTATGCTGAGTGAAATAAGTCAAGCAGAGAGAGTCAATTATCATATGGTTTCATTTATTTGTGGAGCATAACAAATAGCATGGAGGACATGGGGAGATATAGAGGAGAAGGGAGTTGGGGGAAATTGGAAGGGGAGGCGAACCATGAGAGACTATGGACTCTGAAAAACAATCTGAGGGGTTTGAAGTGGTGGGGGGTGGGAGGTCAGGGTACCAGGTGGTGGGTATTGTAGAGGACATGGATTTCATGGAGCACTGGGTGTGGTACAATAGCAATGAATACTGTTATGCTGAAAATTTAAAAAAATAAATTAAAAAAAAAGTTATGTTAATACTAAAAACAAAGAAAAAGAAAACACAAAATCTGAAAATATAAAACTCCTAGAAGATAACATAGGGGGAACTCCTTCACCTTGGTCTGGCAGCAATTTGCTGGATAGGACACTAAAAGCAAAAGCAAAATCAAAAATAAAGAAGTGAGACTACATCAAACTAAAAACCTTCTGTATAGCAAAAGAAACAACAGAATGAAGAAGCAACCACAGAATGTGAGAATGGGAGGACATATTTGGAAATAATATACCTGATAAGAACTTAATGTACAAAATATATAAACAACACACTACTCAATGGCAAAAAAAAAAAAAAAATTTTAAATGGGCAGAGGAGCTAAGTAAGCAGTATATATTCCAAAGTGGACTAACAAATGACCAATAGATACCTGAAATGTGTTTGACATCATTCATCATCAGGGAAATGCAAAGCAAAATCACAATGAAATATCATTTCATACATTCATACTTGTTAAAATGACTATCTTCAAAGACATGTATAACAAATGTTGACAAGGATATGGAGAAAAGGGAACCTTTGTGCACTGTTGTGGGAATGTACATCAGTATGAACATGATGGAAAACAGCATATAGCTGTCTCAAAATATTAAAAATAGAACTACAATATTATCCAACAATCTTACTTCTTGACATATATCCACAGGAAATGAAAAGAGGATGTCCAAGAGTTATCTGTGTTCCCTTGTTCATTGCAGCATTATTCACATTATCCAAAATAACCTTTGTTTGTCAACAAAGGAATGAATGAAGATGTGACATATATACCTACACACACAATGGAATATTATTCAGCTATAAGAAAGAAACAAATTCTGCCATTTGCAACAGAGATGGATGTTAAGGGCATTGTGCTAAGCGAAATAAGTCAGAGAAAGACAAATATTGCATGATAGCTCTTATATGTGGAATCTGAAGCAGCCAAACTCATAGAAACAAAAAGTTTAAAAGTGGCTCCCTTGGCAGGGGAAGGGGTGTAGGGATATGTTGGTTAAAGGGTACAAACTTCCAGATATAAGATAGATAAGTTCTGGGGATCTAATGTACAGCATGATGATTATAGTTAACAATACTGTGTTATATATTTACAATTTGCTAAGAAAGTAGATCTTAGAGGCACCTGGGTGGTTCAGTGGGCTAAAGCCTCTGCCTTTGGCTCAAGTCATGATCCCAGGTTCCTGGGATCAAACCCCACATCAGGGTCTCTGCTCAGCAGGGAGCCTGCTTCCTCCCTCTCTCTCTGCCTGCCTCTCTGCCTACTTGTGACCTCTGTCTGTCAAATAAATAAATAAATATCTTAAAAAATGAAAGAAAGAAAGTAGATCCTTAATGTTCTCACCACAAAAATGAAATGGTAATTATGTGGCATAATGGAAGTGTTAGCTAACTCTCTGGTAGTAATCACCTTACAATATATTAGGGAACCAAATTGACACATTGTACACAATTTTGCCTATCAACTATTCTCAATAAAGTTGAAATATAAATATATCAACCACAGGGTAGATGATGATGATGATGGGATCTATATTTACTTGGTTCTTACCATGTGCACATTGTCTTTTTTTTTTTTTAAGATTTTATTTACTTATTTGACAGAGAGAGAGATCACAAGTAGGTAGAGAGGCAGGCAGAGAGAGAGGAGGAAACAGGCTTCCCACTGAAGGGCTTGATCCAGGACCCTGAGATCATGACCTGAGCTGAAGGCAGAGGCTTTAAACCACTGAGCCACCCAGGTGCCCCTGCACATTGTCTTTTTAATCCTAGAATGATTTCAGCTAAATATCATTTAAAATGAATGATTAGAGACCAAAAAATTATTAAAAATATATCCCAGAACAAAAAAAAAAAAAAAAATATATATATATATATATATATATATATATATATATATATCCCAGAGCATTCAGGTAATGAGTTAGAAAAGCTGATTTTGCAAATCAGATTTTGGCCCACAAAGCCTATATGTTCAAACCATACAATGGCCTGTTAATATATTGATTATGACAGTTTGCTCTTATTGATCTTCTACTATATGCTAAATCATGTTATGTTAAGCACATTTAATATATCTTCTCAACCAGCCTTTCATTTAAGTGTTCTTGTTGTCATAACTCTATAGATGAGAAATTTAAATAGAAAAATGTTATGTATCATATTCAAAGCCACACATCAAGTTACTTATAAATTACTGGGATGCTTATTTAAATTAACTTCCTTAATGTTATAATAGGATTTACCATTTGATGGGAAACTACCATCTGATTGAACCATGGCACAATTATTTACAATTACTGCATGGCCTTGGAAGATAAGCTCTATTACACCTAATTTGCTGCTGAGAATTCTGAGGCTCAGAAATGAACTTTGAGTTGCTAAAATTTTCAAATTTTTTAGCCCATATTTGGGCAGTGGAGTATTTTCCTATCTCGCATTTTTTTCTACTATCTCTCTTTCCTATTCTTTTTTTTTTTTTTTCATTTCTTTTCAGCATAACAGTATTCATTGTTTTTGCACTACACCCAGTGCTCCATGCAACACGGGCCCTCCCTAATACCCACCATCTGGTTCCCCCAACCTCCCACCTCCCGCCCCTTCAAGAACCTCGGGTTGTTTTTCAGAGCCCATAGTCTCTCATGATTCACCTCCCCTTCCAATTTCCCTCAACTCCCTTCTCCTCTCCATCTCCCCCATGGCTTCCATGTTATTTGTTATGCTCCACAAATAAGTGAAACCATATGATAATTGACTCTCTCTGCTTGACTTATTTCACTCAGCATAATCTCTTCCAGTCCCATCCATGTTGATACAAAAGTTGGGTATTCATCCTGATAGAGGCATAATACTCCATAGTGTATATGGACCACATCTTTCTTACCATTTGTCCATTGAAGGGCATCTTGGTTCTTTCCACAGTTTACAGTTACAACCAAAAATCTATATATGACATTTCTAAAGAAAGATGGATACTCTTATTGAAGAACCAAATGGAGGTCCCTGGGTGCCTCAGTCAGTTAAGCATCTGTCTTCAGTTCAGGTCATGGGATCAAGCCCCATGTCAGGATCCCTCCCTGAGTGAGGACCCTGCTTCTCCCTCACCCTCTGTCTAACCCCTTGCTTATGCTCTCTCTCTCTCACAAATAAATAAATTAAATCGAAGAAGAAGGAGGAAGAGGAGTAAAAGAAGAGAAAGAGGAAGAGGAGGTGGAAGAAGGAAAGAAGGAGTTGGAGGAGGAGGAGAAAGAAGAAGAATAAGAACCAAATGGAGCCCAAAGATTGATTTACCAATGACAGAAGACAAGGAAGCATGATAACAAAGTGAAGTTCTAAACAAGCCATTACTACAGAAAGAAAAGAATTCCTCTTTGTTAACAATATAAACCTTTGCTGCTGAGGAATTTTTAAATGAAGACAAAGCACTATTTATTTATGATGAAATTTGTGACTTAGTAATCCTCAGGTATCATTAGAGTCACCCATCTACAGGAAATATGTACTGAGATCTAGTACTTAGATCTCAGTTGTACACTCCTAACAAAGATATATCTTTAAAACCACCTTTATTTTATGAGCTTATTTTGTAATGTTCCAACTGCACACAACTCATAACATACCTTTCTCCTCATGTTATAATTTAACATTCAGGGCTCAGTCAAGAAAAAAGATATCAGGGGCACCTGGATGGCTCCATTGTTTAAATGCCTGACTCTTGTTTTCAGCTCAGGTCATGATCTCAAGATCATGGGATCGAGCCCCCATTTGGGTTCCATTCTCTCTCTTTTTTTTTTAAAGATTTTATTTATGTATTTGACAGGCAGAAATCGCAAGTAGGCAGAGAGGCAGTCAGAGAGAGAGGAGGAAGCAGGCTTCCCACTGAGCAGGGAGCCTGATGCAGGGCTCGATCCCAGGACCCTGGGATCATGACCTGTGGGCTCCATTCTCAACATGGAGTCTGCTTAAGATTCTCTCCCTCTCCCTCTGCCCCTCCCCCCACTCCCATTCTTTCTCTCTTTCTCTCTCAAATAAATAAATAGAAAAAAGAATTCAAGCTAATTATTTTAATAAAGAGAATTGAGTGTAGGTAGTTGGTTAAATAGCTTCTGTAGGACAAAGCAAAAAGTGAAACAATGTGGTGAAAAACAAGAAGCCAGTAAATACCAAGTGCCTAGGGGTTTAAAGGGAATAGTGAACTTTACTTAATTTTAGAGTAGAAAGACATTTGCTGGCCATTATTAAAAATATGTAACATCTCTTAAGTACAGAAAATGAACTGAGGATTACTGGAGGGGAGGTGAGCAGGGGGATAGGTTAAATGGGTGGTGGGTATTAAGAAGGGTACTTATGATGAACATGGGGTGTGATGTGTAAGTGATGAATCACTAAATTCTACACATGAAACTAATATTACACTGTATGTTAACTAACTGGAATTTAAGTAAAAATTTGAAGAAAGGAAAAAATGTATATATATATACATATATATATATATATGTATATATATATATATATAACAAGAAAGCCAGAGGGAAAATAAAGCAGTGATTTCAAGAGACTCACCTTTAGTATTACAAGATAAGTATAGAAAGATGAGTTTGAAGTAGAGCGACTTAACCAACCAGCACACAAAAAAATTTTACAGTATTGGAGGTCAATTATTTGAAGAAAACATTTGAAAAAGAAACCATTGCCTGGAACTACAATAATTTTTTTCACAACTTACCCTTTTGAGCTTGATCTCTTTAGGAACTCACATCTAAACCATCTTGGGTGTTTTTTAAAAATCCTCATACCTACACACACACCTGTCCAACTAAGTCAGAATCTCTGGTGATAAGACTCAGTCATCATTATTTATAAGACTCCTCAGGAGAGTCTAACAAAATCCATGGTTGAGGACCAGTAAACAACATCCTTAGACTTTACCCACATAAACAGCTTTGAGAGATGGAAGATTGGTATGGAAAGTACACAGGAACCATGGAAAAGAACATAAAATTTAAGTAGGGGCACCTAGGTGGCTCAGTTGGTTGAGCATCTAGTTCTTGGTTTTGGCTCAGGTCATGATCTCAGTATCATGGGATAGAGCCCTGTGACAGGCTCCAAGCTCAGTGGGGAGTCCACTTGATGTTCTCTCTCTCTCCCTCTACCTAAGCCCCTCCTCCCCTTCTCAAATGAACAAATAAATCTTTTAAAAGAGAGATAGAGAGTTCTACATTTCACCTGGATACCAGGTCACTGAGAAGAACCTCTCATGCATTTGTTATGATGTACAAGGCATCCCAGAATACTCCTGCAAACCAATTAAAAACAAATTTTAAAAAGTAATATTCATATATGAAACATGAAGAGGAATGGGAACTATAAGACTGAAAAAATAATGTGACCAAGAAAGCAGTATTTGCTGGTCTACATGTTTGGTTTTGCTGATTTTTTCAACCCACACTTCAAAAAGGATTGTGCACATATTGAGATTAGCCTGTTCTTCTGAGGAACCTCCATAGGGCACTCTTGATATCCCTGTTCCTCAGGCTGTAAATGAAGGGGTTCAGCATGGGAGTGACTACAGTGTACACAACAGAGGCCACCATGTCCTTCCTGGGGGAAGGCAACAATGCTGATCCAAGGTACACTCCAATAGCAGTTCCATAAAATAAGCAAACAACTGACAGGTGAGAGCCACAGGTAGAGAAGGCTTTGTACTTCCCACCTATGGATGGGACTCTCAGAATGGAGGAAACAATTTTATAGTAAGATAAAAAGATCCCTGAAATAGGGAGAAAACCAGAGATGGCACCAACAAAATACGTGATTATGTTATTGGTGAAAGTGTCAGAACAGGCAAGGTTCAGGAGCTGAGAAGGGTCACAGAAAAAATTAGAAATTTTCATGTCCTTGAAGCAGGTAAGTTGTAACACAATCAAATTGTGCAACTGGGAGTCCAAAAGGCTAACAAAAAAAGACAACAAAACTAAAAAGCCACAGAGGCGGGGGTTCATTATGACTGAGTAGTGTAGAGGGTGACAGATGGCCACAAACCGGTCATATGCCATCGCAGTCAGAAGCATACCATCCATACATCCAAAAAGGATCAAAAAAGACATCTGAGTCAGGCAACCCATATAGGAGATGACTCTGCTCTGAGTTTGGATGTCCACGATCATCTTGGGGATTGTGGTAGAAGTGAAACCAATGTCAGCCAAGGACAGGTTGGACAGGAAGAAATACATGGGGGTGTGGAGGTGGGGGTCAGAGCTGACAGCCAGGATGATGAGCAGGTTCCCCAGAACTGTGACCAGGTACATGGACAGGAACAGTCCAAAGAGAAGGGGCTGCAGTTCCAGATCATCTGAGAGTCCCGTGAGGAAGAATTCTGAGACATGTGTTAGATTTTGTGGTTCTATGTAGCTTGGACACCTTCTGAAAAAGAAAAGAGGGTTGGAAAAATGAAACAAATGGGCATCTAGCACTGTGTCCCTATTGTTTATTCAAACAATTCACAAATAAATTATTCACACTTGTGGTCATATACCCTAGTACTTTCAGGGGTATTTCTCAGTGTGACACTTATTTCTTAAAACTCATTTCTTCATTGTTTTCTTCATTATTCACCTCTCTCCATACACATTTACCCTAGAGAAACTCTCCTGAAGGGTATCAGAGCACCAAGAACTGAGATTTTTAAAATTTTGATGCCTCCTCTGTGCCAAAGTATAGGCTCTGGGGATTGAGAAATAAATGAGACTCAGTTGTTTCCCTCCATATGCTAAAGATGTACTTGTATAAACAAAGGTGAAAAGTCCTGCTAAAGCTGTAGGGAAATCGCAATTTCTGGTCACCAGATATTGTCTAATGACATGAGAATTAGTTTTATCATTCTTAGTAATAAAATACCTAAAATTTAGTTTGCCTTTGGGGGCACCTAAGTGGCTCAGTTGATTAAGTATCTGCCTTTGGCTCAGGTCATGATCTCAAGATCCAGCCCCGCCTGGATCTCTCTGCTCAGCAGGGAGTTTGCTTCTCCATCTCCCTCTGCCCCTCCCCCTGCTTGTGCTTCGCTTCTCTCTCTCTCTCTCTCTCTCTCTCTCTCTCTCTGTCTCAAATAAATAAAATCTTTAAAAATTTTATTATGCTCTACTTTATGCATTCATCACATATTTATTGCATGGAAGGCATCCATTTTAATCCTTATTAAGTTGAGGGGTGCCTGGGTGGCTCCATGAGTTAAAGCCTCTGTCTTCAGCTCAGGTCATGATCCCAGGGTCCTGGGATGGAGCCCAGAGTCCTGGCATTGAGCGCCCCATCAGGCTCTCTGCTCAGCTCAGGGAGCCTGCTTCCCCCTCTCTTCTGCCTGTCTGTCTGCCTACTTGTGATCTATGTCTGTCAAATAAATAAAATCTTTTTTCAAAAATCCTTATTCAGCTGAGCTGTATCAACTAGGAATCAACTTAGATGATAGCCCTAATTCTCAGAGATACCAGGGACTTGCCGCATAGCACACTAATAATAAGTGGAGCAGACAAGTTTCAAAATTAAATTGTCATACTCTGAGTCCCATGAACTTCCTTGTTTCCAGAATTTCTGAAAGTTTTAAGCAGAGGTACAGAAGTTTTAACTACAGGTACATTTGAGATACATTTTAAACCCTATTTGATTTCCTGAGTAGAAATGGACATTTTGTGTCTCCCTTTGTGAATGAGAAGGCTGATTATAAGAATGGAGGAGAGGGGAGCCTGGGTGGCTCAGTCAGTTAAGCATCTGCCTCCAGCTGAGGATGATCCTGAGTCCTGGGACAGAGCCTCACTTTGGGCTCACTATTCAGTGAGGATCCTGCTTCTCCCTCTCCCTCTGCTTCCCTGATCCTCCTCTTTCCCTTACTAGCTCTCTATCTCAAATAAATAAATAAAATATTTTAAAGAAAGGATGGAGGAGGAGGTGAACAGTTGAAGCGAAAATCTAGGAGCAGGGATGAGAGAGAGAGAGATCTCCCTAAATAATCATGTGTCAATGATCACTGCCTATGATTTCAGCCATTATTCCTATAGTTGATGCAGGAAGTACTATCTACTGCTCTCCAACAGTGGTCTGCCAGAAACCCCTAGAGGGAGTGACATAACCATTTTGGGTTGGCAGAGGAGAAGACTAGTCTGATGCCCAGATTCAAACATTCAACCCTAAGTCATGACCTGGCACACGTTACATAAAATGCTACACTCTTTTCATTTTATGTAAAATAATAATAATGTGTGCACTTACAATTTGGGATAGATTATGCAGATGAAATCAAACAAGCTAAGTAAAACACATACCTCAGAGCCTGACATTTAGGAAACCCTCAATAAAAGTACATTGTGTTGTAGATAATGGTCAATGTCATCTTCCTCCTTCCAGTTATCATAATCTTACTTCAGGATCATTTTGGAGTAGCTTAGGGAAAGGTTAAAGAGATCCATGTGTGGTTGTGATGGGGGAGATGCCAACCAGACCAGAAGCAGTGAGAGTGGAAGCATAACTCTTCATGAGAGTTCTCAGAACCTCACCAGAACCAAGAAAACAAATTTCACAGGGCTCTCATCTGGAAATTTGAAACCGATGCCCTCCCATCCGTCTACCTGGTATCATCATGTTTGTGTTGTTGAAGAGGAAAAAATGCTCCTGAGAGTCCCTCTTCCAATCACTGTCCCCCTCAGAACTTACCGGGCTTGGATGCATCTCTGTTGGAACATGACCAAGGAGTACTTATCACCTGTCTGATGTGTGATAAAGGGTCAAAATCCCTCCTCAGGACTGGCAGGAAGTCTGAGACCTTCTGATGCAGATGCCCACAAAGGGAGGAGACACAGGTATGGAGCTACTGTATTAGAACCTTCAAACTAAAACCTGGAGGCAACTGCCAATTATTTACAATTGTATGATTTGGGAGACTCAATGCACAAAGCACATAATTAGCTAGTTGCTCCATGTTGTCCCAACTGCTGAGGACTTGATAATGGGTGTGTGTGTGTGTGTGTGCATGAGCACGTGTTTTTAAGGATTTTATCTGTTTATTGAGAGAGAGAAAGAGAGAGAACAGTGGGAGGGGTGAGGGAGGGAGAGAGAATATCTAGCAAACTCCACACTGAGCATGGAGCCTGACATGGGGCTCCATCCCATGACCCTGAGATCACAACCTGAGCCAAAGCCAGGAATCAGAAACCCAATTGACTGAGCCACCCAGATGCCCCAGGACCTGCTAATGTTATTAGAAGAGGAAAGGGAAACAAGTGAATGTTTTGGGAAGGGTCTGAGTTCTTCCTCTCCTCAGGAAGAAATTCAGCCGTATTCCTTGCTTCTTCCTTCCAAGTTGCAGAATTGTAACATAAAATGCAGACTTTTTTTCTTTTTTCTTTTTCCTTTTTCTTCTTCTTTTTTTTAGGTGTTTTTTTAAAGATTGTATTTACTTTATTTGGCACACAAAGGGAGAAATTACAAGTAGGCAGAGAGGCAGGCAGAGAGAGAGGAGGAAACAGGCTCTCCACTGAGCAGAGAGCCCAATCCAAGGACCCTGAGATCATGACCTGAGCTGAAGGCAGAGGCTTAACCCACTGAGCCACCCAAGTGCCCTTTTTTAGGTGTTTTGTAGAAAATTATTAATTGATTTATATAAGCACTAATGCTATATACAATCATACAGTTTTAAAAATAATTAGCTAGAGATTATGCTAAGTGAAATAAGAAGCATAGAGAGTCAATTATCATATGGTTTCACTTATTTGTGGAGCATAACAAATAGCATGGAGGACATAGGGAGTTAGAGAGGAGAAGGGAGTTGGGGGAAATTGGAAGGGGAGGTGAATCATGAGAGACTGTGGACTCTGAAAAACAATCTGAGGGTTTTGCAGGGGTGGGGGGCGGAAGGTTGGGGTACCAGGTGGTGGGTATTATAGAGAGCACAGATTGCATGGATCACTGGGTGAGGTACAAAAATAATGAATACTGTTATGCTGAAAATAAATAAAAAATAAATTTAAAAAATAGTTAGCAAGAATTGTTACAGAACTATAAATCTATGACATCATTGGGAAGCAAGGCCTAATTGTCCATATTTTTTAATGAAAGTCTCATTCTCAAACCTTTCATTTAAAAAGTTTGTTAAGGGGAGACAAGATGGCAGGGAAGTAGGAGGAGGCACCCATTCAACCTGCACCCTAAAGTGAGCTGATTACCTTCCAAAGATCTCCAGTCACCCACAAAATCAGCCTGAGATCAGAATTATACAGGTCCGGAGCTCTACTGGAGCAGAAGACGCCAGTGGGCAGTAAATGAGACAGAAGATAGAATTAGTGATCTGGAGGACAAACAGATAGAGAGAAAGGATCAGGAGAAAGCCTGGAACAAACAGCTCAGAAGCCACAAAAACAGAATCAGGGAAATAAATGATGCCATGAAACGTTCCAATGTCAGAATTATTGGAATCCCTGAAGGGGAGGAGAAAGAAAGAAGTCTAGAAGATATAGTGGAACAAGCTCTTCATGAAAATTTTCCAAATCTCGTGAATGGAACCAGCGTTTATGTACTAGAGGCCGAAAGGTTTCCCCCCAAGATTACAGATTCTTGAAAGTCCTCGAGACACCTAATACTAAGAATGAAGAATTAAACTGTAGGCAGAACCTCTTGAAAGCAGCTAGGACAAAGAAGATCCTTATGTACAGAGGAAAGCCCATCAGAATAACGTCAGACCTGTCCACAGAGACCTGGCAAGCCAGAAAAGCCTGGCAAGATATATTCAGGGCACTAAATGAGAAGAACATGCAGCCAAGAATACTTTATCCAGCAAGAATAACATTCAAAATGGATGGAGAGATAAAGAGTTTCCAGGGCCGGCAAGGCTTGAAAGACTATGCAACCACCAAGCCAACACTACAGGAAATATTAAGGGGGCTTCTTTAAAGGAGGAAAAAGCCCAAGAATAGCATTGAACAGAAATATAGAGACAATCTACAGAAGGAAAGACTTCAAAAGTAACTCGATGTCAATAAAAACATATCTATCAATAATCACTCTCAATGTGAATGGCCTAAATGCACCCATAAAATGGCACAGGGTTGCAGATTGGATAAAGCGACAGGACCCATACATATGTTGTCTACAAGAGACCCATTTTGAACCTAAAGATACACCCAGACTGAAAGTGAAGGGATGGAGAAGCATCTTTCATGCCAATGGGCCTCAAAAAAAGGCTGGGGTAGCAATTCTCATATCAGACAAATTAGATTTTAAACTAAAGACTATACTCAGAGATCCAGAAGGATACTACATCATTCTTAAAGGGACTGTCCACCAAGATGATCTAACAATTGTAAATATCTATTCCCCCAATATGGGAGCAGCCAATTACATAAGACAACTGTTAATCAAGCTAAAGAGTCATACTGATATGAATACACTAATCATTGGAGATCTTAACACGCCTCTCTCAGAAATAGACAGATCATCGAAGCAGAAAACCAATAAAGAAACAAAACCATTGAATGACACATTGGACCAGATGGACCTCATAGATATATACAGAACATTCCACCCTAAAACAACAGAATACTCGTTCTTCTCAAGTTCACATGGAACCTTCTCCAGAATAGACCACATACTGGGTCATAAATCAGGACTCAACTGATACCAAAAGACTGAGATTATTCCCTGCACATTCTCAGATCACAATGCTTTGAAACTGGAGCTCAATCACAAGGAAAAGTTCTGAAGGAACTCAAACACCTGGAAGCTAAAGACCACCTTGCTTAAGAATGCTTGGATCAACCAGGAGATCAAGGAAGAACTGAAACAATTCATGGAAACGAATGACAATGAAGACACTTCGATCCAAAACCTATGGGATACAGCAAAGGCGGTCCTAAGGGGGAAATACATAGCCATCCAAGCATCCCTCAAAAAAATTGAAAAATCCAGAACACACCAGCTGTCTCTACACCTTAAAGAACTGGAGAATCAACAAAAAATCAAAACTCCACAAATAAGAAGGGAAATAGTCAAGATCAGAGCTTAGATCTATGAGGTAGAAACCAGAGATACAGTAGAACGTATCAATGAAACTAGAAGCTGATTTTTTGAAAGAATCAATAAGATCGATAAACCATTGGCAACACTAAACCAAAAGAAAGGAGAGAAAGCTCAAATTCATAAAATTATGAATGAAAAGGGAGAGATCACCAAGGAAGTAGAAACAATCATCAGAAGTTATTATCAACAGTTATATGCCAATAAGCTAAGCAACCTACATGAAATGGATGCATTTCTGGAAAACTATAAACTCCCAAAATTGAATCAGGAAGAAATTGACAACCTGAATAGACCAATATCTAGTAACGAGATTGAAGTGGTGATTAAAAACCTCCCAAAAAACAAGAGCACAGGACCTGATGGATTCCCTGGAGAATTCTACCAAACTTTCAAAGAAGAAATAACCCCTATTCTTCTGAAGCTGTTTCAAAAAATTGAAGCAGAAGGAAAACTTCCAGACTCTTTCTATGAAGCCAGCATTACCCTGAGCCCCAAACCAGGCAAAGACCCTACCAAAAAGGAGAATTTCAGACCAATATCACTGATGAGTATGGATGCTAAGATTCTCAACAAGATCCTAGCCAACAGGATCCAACAGCACATTAAAAAGATTATCCACCATGACCAGGTGGGATTCATCCCTGGGCTACAAGGATGGTTCAACATTCGCAAATCAATCAATGTGATAGAAAAAATTAATAAGAGAAGAGAGAAGAACCACATGGCCCTCTCAGTTGATGCAGAAAAAAGCATTTGACAAAATCCAGCATCCGTTCCTGATTAAAACGCTTCAAAGTATAAGGATAGAGGGAACATTCCTGAACCTCATCAAATCTATCTATGAAAGATCCACAGCAAATATCATCCACAAGGGGAAAAGCTAGCAGCCTTCCCGTTGAGATCAGGAACATGACAAATATGCCCACTCTCACCACTCTTGTTCAACATAGTATTAGAAGTCCTAGCAACAGCAATCAGACAACAAAGAGAAATAAAAGGTATCCAAATTGGTAATGAAGAAGTCAAACTCTCTTTGCAGATGACATGATTCTTTATATGGAAAACCCAAAAGAATCCACCCCCAAACTACTAGAACTCATACAATTCAGCAACGTGGCAGGATACAAAGTCAATGTACAGAAATCAGTGGCATTCTTATACACTAATAATGAAAATACAGAAAGGGAAGTTAGAGAATCAATTCCATTTACTATAGCACCAAGAACCATAAGATACCTGGGAATAAACCTAACCAAAGAGTTAAAGGATCTGTACTCAAGGAACGACAGAACACTCATGAAAGAAACTGAAGAAGACACAAAAAGATGGAAGACCATTCCATGCTCGTGGATCAGAAGAATAAACATTGTTAAAATGTCTATACTGCCTAGAGCAATCTATACTTTTAATGCCATTCCGATCAAAATTCCACTGGTATTCTTCAAAGAGCTAGAGCAAATAATCCTAAAATTTGTATGGAATCAGAAGAGATCCCGAATCGCTAAGGAAATGTTGAAAAACAAAAATAAAGCTGGGGGCATCACGTTACCTGATTTCAAGCTTTACTACAAAGCTGTGATCACCAAGACAGCATGGTACTGGCATGAAAACAGACACATACACCAGTGGAACAGAGTAGAGAGCCCAGATATGAACTCTCAACTCTATGGTCAAATAATCTTCAACAAAACAGAAAAAAATATACAGTGGAAAAAAGACAGTCTCTTCAATAAATGGTGCTGGGAAAACTGGGCAGCTATATGTAGAAGAATGAAACTCGACCATTCTCTTACACCGTAAACAAAGATAAACTCAAAATGGATAAAAGACCTCAATGTGAGACAGGAATCCATCAGAATCCTAGAGGAGAACATAGGTAGTAATCTCTTCGATATCAGCCACAGCAACTTCTTTCAAGATATGTCTCCAAAGGCAAAGATGAACTTTTGGGACTTCATCAAAATCAAAATCAAAAGAAGATATTTGCAAATGACAGTACAGACAAAAGATTGATATCCAGGATCTATAATGAACTCCTCAAACTCAACACACATGAAACAGACAAGCATATCAAAAAATGCGCAGAAGATATGGACAGACACTTCTCCAGTAAAGACATACAAATGGCTATCAGACACATGAAAAAATGTTCATCATCACTAGCCATCAGGGAGATTCAAATTAAAACTACATTGAGATATCACCTTACACCAGTTAGAATGGCCAAAATTAACAAAACAGGAAACAACATGTGTTGGAGAGGATGTGGAGAAAGGGGAACCCTCTTATGCTGTTCGTGGGAATGCAAGTTGGTGCAGCCACTTTGGAGAACAGTGTGGAGATTCCTCAAGAAATTAAAAATAGAACTTCCCTATGACCCTGCAATTGCACTCCTGGGTATTTACCCCAAAGATACATATGGAGTGAAAAGAAGGGCCATCTGTAACCCAATGTTTATAGCAGCATGGCCACGGTCGCCAAACTGTGGAAAGAATATAGATGCCCTTCAACAGACGAATGGATAAGGAAGATGTGGTCCATATACACTATGGAGTATTATGCCTCCATCAGAAAGGACGAATACCCAACTTTTGTATCAACATGGATGGGACTGGAAGAGATTATGCTGAATGAAATAAGTCAAGCAGAGAGAGTCAATTATCATATGGCTTCACTTATTTGTGGAGCATAACAAAAAGCATGGAGGACATGGGGAGTTAGAGAGGATAAGGGAGTTGGGGTAAATTGGAAGGGGAGGTGAATCATGAGAGACTATGGACTCTGAAAAACAATCTGAGGGGTTTGAAGTGGCGGGGGGGGAGGTCAGAGTAACAGGTGGTGGGTATTATAGAGGGCACAGATTGCATGGAGCACTGGGTGTGGTGAAAAAATAATGAATACTGTTTTTCTGAAAATAAATAAATTAATTTTTTAAAAAATTAAATTAAATTAAAAAGTATCAAGTATTTTACATACTTGATATGTCAAATGTCAACTTTCTCCTTTTCTTTTTTGCCCCTCTTTACTCCCATGTTTAAACTCCACTGTTTAAAGTCTACAAGTATATATGTTATATCAAAACTAAGAAATTTATTTAGTTATTTCACACATTTATGTCAAGATGGTCTACCTTTAGTTTGCCTGGATGTGTTTTATAAAGCCTAGATAATAAACAGTCTGAAATATTGTTTTTCAGCTAATATAAGTGAGTGTATTTTGGGTTCCAATTTTATATTATGAACTACACATGAGAGGGAGGATAATGATCTGTAAGGACACTTCTTATCCAAAAGCTTATTACTCTAGAGAGAGTTGTCACTATATTGGGTTGCCATTTATAGAGAATATTAAAGAAATAGAAAATATTAAATAAAGAAATAGAATATTAAAGAACAAATTATTTAGAAATAGAGTATTAAAGAACACATTATTGCTCCAATGAAATAATGCTTGTACATTTAAGACTTTTTTTTCAATTGATCCTTTGGTGTGTGATTTTGATATCTGTAAAATGATTGTATGAATCATGAAGTTGGAAAGAATTCGGTCTTCTGTACAAAGAACGTGATACTATTTCCATTTTCTCAGTTAATATTTGCTCTAAGGATAACTTTCTATTTTCATTTCTTTAGTTCTTGCTTGGGTTGGCATTTTATATGTTGGAGATTCACAGGTTATTTTTGATATTTTATTTAAATTCAAGTTAGTTAATTTATAGTGTAGTATTAGTTTCAGAGATAGAGTTTAGTGATTCATCTGCATCTATATGTTATATCAAAACTAAGGAATTTATTTAGTTATTGCACACATTTATGTCAAGATGGTCTACCTTTAGTTTGCCTGGATGTGTTTTATAAAGCCTAGATAATAAACAGTCTGAAATATTGCATCTAACACCCAGTGTCCATTACAAGTGTCCTTCTTAATACCCATCACCCAATTATCCCATCCCCCACCACCCCTCCAGCAACCCTCAGTTTGTTCCCTATAGTTAAGAGTCTCTTGTGGCTTGCCCCACTCTCTGTTTTTATCTTATTTTATATTTCCTTCCCTTCTCTTGTGTTCATCTGTTTTGTTTATTTTTTGGCTAATTTGAATCGGGCTTCAGTTCTGTTTTTCTCTAATTGGTATTAGAAAACTATTGATTTTCACATATTTTTGGTAACTGATACTCTACTTAAATACTTCAGAGAGCCTCTCATAACAATACAATCAAGGTGTTGGCCAGGGCTGTAATCATCCCAAGGCTCAACTAGCAGAAGTCCACTTACAATCTCACTCCTGGGGCTGATGGTAGAATTCACATGCTTGCAGGTTATTAGCCAGAGAATTTCCTCAGCTCCTTGAAACGTAGACCCTTGATGGGGCAGCTTATAACATGGCAATTGAGTTCCATCAACCTGAGCAACAAAGAGAGTAAGAGAGAGGCGACAGCAGGAAGAAAGCCGCCTTCCCTCACACCCTCCCCCCACTCTATTCCTGGAAGTGATTTCTCAGCATTTCTTCCACGTTCTCATTGTTGGAAACAAGTCACTGTTTCTATTTCACTTTCAATAAGAGGGACATACACAAGAGCAAAAAAAACAGGAGTTGGGGAACACTGGGAGCCTCTCAGGTACTGCCCACCACACAAGTCTCATCCTCTACAAGAACTTTGTGCTCCAAGCACTTCAAGACTCATGTCATATCTGTCTGCTTTCCAACATAGTCCCGAATTTGTCACACAGCAAAAATTCTTAGACAAATTGGAAAATGGGTAGAACTTTCTCTCCATTGGGTATTTCAGTAGATCCCACTTTACTGCTTCTGGTGACACAGGCTCAAGTAGACTCCCTGGTTTCTGTTATACCAGGAGAGCCCCTCCACCACTGGTATGCCAATTCGTAGCCATTCCATTCCCAAATTTAACAGATCTCCCCAGTGGTTGTGATTTCTGCTAACTAGAGAGGAATCAACTCGCTCCAGAGTATATTTTCTTAGATTTCTGTGGGGTTCTCAGCCCTTGAAAACAAACAAACTATGGTTTTGGTTTATCTGTTTTTTCTAGTAGATAAACAGAGATGTGGATAGTTGTACACCATAACTTTCTAAGTCCTATCTATGCATCTTTCCTGACAACATGGATGGACCTATGGGCTATGACGTTAAGTGAAATGTGTCAGTCAGAAAAAAACAAATATCGTATGATTTCATGGCTATGTTGAATTTAAGAAACAAAACAAATGAACAAAGAAAAAAAGAGACAAACAAAAAAACAGACTTTTAAAAACAGAGAACAAGTTGGTGATTGCCAGAGGAGAGATGAGTGAAGGGATAGGTGAAATAGTTAAAGGGGATTAAGAGTACACTTCTCTTGGGGTGCCTGGGAGGCTCAGTCAGTTAAGTGTCTGCCTTTGGCTCAGGTCATGATCTTTGGTTCCTGGCATCACCTCAAGTTGGGCTCCCCCCTGAGTGGATAGTCTGATTCTCCCTGTACCTCTGCCCCTCCCCTCTCTATGTGTGTTTCTCTCTCTCTCTCTCTCTCTCTCTCTCTCTCTCAAATAAATAAATAAATAAATAAATAAATAAAATCTTTTAAAAGGGTACACCTATCTTGATGAGCACTGAGAAATGTATATAACTGTTGAATCATATTGTACCCCCGAACCTAATAAAACACTATACCTAATTGTACTTGAAAATAAAATAGATAAATACCAAGTTTGAGAACCAGTGACATACGTCCACCCACATAACCTGCACAAACCAATTGGATAAATAAGTGATTTGTATGGAAAATCCACAAGAACTGTGGGAAATATGTGAATTTGAAATATATAAAAGGAAAACTGCTCATCTTTCTGGGATGCTTGGGTAGCCAATGATAAAGCACAGAGTCTCTGTAGATACAATAAGATTTAGTCATGCAGTGATTATAA
The DNA here is from genome assembly GCF_964662115.1 of Mustela nivalis. Taxonomy (NCBI): domain Eukaryota; kingdom Metazoa; phylum Chordata; class Mammalia; order Carnivora; family Mustelidae; genus Mustela; species Mustela nivalis. Next base: position 209,403,882 of record NC_139020.1, on the reverse strand, counting down.
TATACAAGGGACCCCAGAATACTCCCTCAGTCCCATTTAAGACATAGGGAAGAAAGCAATTTTCAGATGTTAAGCGAGGAGATAGATGAAAGCCATGACAACTACAAAAATGATGTGGTGAGAGAGGTAGGATTTTCAGGTCTAGGTGCTTAGTTTTGCTGCACTTTCCAACCTACACTCCAAATGGATGGCACGAGTGCTGCAATCAGATGGTTTTGCTGAAGAGCCTCCACATGGCCCTTTTGATGTCCCTGTTCCTCAGGCTGTAGATGAAAGGGTTCAGCATGGGGGTGACCACAGTATACACCACTGAGGCCACTGCACCTTTCCTGGGAGAACGTGAGACTGCTGTACTGAGGTACACCCCAAGGCCTGTTCCATAAAACAAGCAAACAACTGACAGGTGGGAGCCACAGGTAGAGAAGGCTTTGTGCTGCCCACCTGTGGATGGGATTCTCAGAATGGAGGAGACAATTTTATAGTAAGAGAAAAGGATGCCTGAGATAGGGAGAAAGCCAGAGATGGCACCAACAAAATACATGACTATGTTGTTAGTGAAAGTGTCAGAACAGGCCAGATTCAGGAGCTGAGAAGGGTCACAGAAGAAATGAGAAATTTCCACATCCTTGAAATAGGTGAGTTGCAACACAACTGAATTGTGCATCTGGGAGACCAACAGGCTGATGAAAAAAGATGTCAAAACCAGCAGGCCACAGAGGCGGGGGTTCATGATGACCAAGTAGCGCAGGGGGTGACAGATGGCGACGAACCGGTCATATGCCATCACAGCCAGGAGGAGACTATCCAAACATCCAAAAAGCATAAAAAAAGACATCTGAGTCAGGCAACCCATATAGGAGATGGCTGTGCTCTGAGTTTGGATGTCCACAATCATCTTGGGGATTGTGGTAGAAGTGAAACCAATGTCAGCCAAGGACAGGTTGGACAGGAAGAAATACATGGGGGTGTGGAGGTGGGGGTCAGAGCAGACGGCCAGGATGATGAGCAGGTTCCCAAGCAAGGTGACCAGGTACATGGACAGAAACAGCCCAAAGAGAAGGGGCTGCAGTTCTGGATCATCTGAGAGTCCCGTGAGGAAGAATTCTGAGACACGTGTTAGATTTTGTGGTTCTATGTAGCTTGGACACCTTCTGAAAAAGAAAAGAGGGTTGGAAAAGTGGATCAAGTGAATGGGCATCCAGTACTGTGTCCCCATTGTGTATTCGAGCAATTCACAAGTAAAATATTCACACACAGGGCCATACATTCCAGTGTCTTCAGCAATCTTTCTGTGTCTTAGATCTAATTTTCTTAGAACTGTTTCCTCATTGATTTCTGTGTTATCCACATCTCTCTCTATATACATACTTTAAAAACACTCAACCAAAGAATGTTAAAGGAGCATGAACATTTGGAGATAACTGACAAATCCATCATTACCATAAAATACTCTTAAAGAATCATACCGAATAGGAAACATTCTTCTCCCTTTAAGGAAAAAAAATCATTCTGATTAAAGGACACTTAGAAACAGCCTTATTTTATTCAAATAAGTGCAAGAAATTCCCTTTAGAATATTGATAAGCTGTATAATTGCTAGAACTACATTATTGACACTCTAAAGTCAAATGTTTATAATCAGAAAGGTTTTTTTTAATGTGTTCATTATCTTCAGAGGTTTTCATCAGTTTCTGGTTTTTGACATCTCTCCATGGAAATACATGCTCACTCAAATATGCGGGTTGTCTTTTTAAAGTCTTTTCAAATATAACTTTTAACTGTGGCCTGATAGACTTCAAATTTTGATGAGTATGTTTGGGTTAAATGCACAAAATCATGCCGTATCACTGACCCCATAGATGGCATTCATTTACAATGCAGCTCTGAATCATTAAACAATAATTAATTTGTAAAAAGTACTTTCTTCCTATCTCTCATCTTACACAGGACTAAATATCAACCTTACACAATATCAGGGAAATTGACACTGGTGTTTGACTCTGCTCTTTGGGGGTTTTTTTGGTCCCTATTTTGCAGTGGTTTGGCATTGGTAAAAGTGTTTATATGTATTTCTAAACCCAAGCATTTGGAAGTGCCCTGTCCTCATGAAATCCAACTCTCTCATTTATAATTAAGGAATTTAGGACCATACAAGACCCCCCAAACCAGGTCTGAAATCTAGCCTTCTTATGCTTCCATAACTTCAGTCTTTACTGAAACTAGGAGAATTCTCCTTAATTCACTCTTTTTAAAATTAATTCCACTTAAGAGTCTGGGATTTTTTTGTTTGTTTGTCTTTTTTTTATTTGTTCATTTCTTTTGTTTCTTAAATTCCATTTATGAGTGAAATCATATGGTATTTGTCTTTCTCTGAATTATTTCACTTAGCATTATGCCCTCTAGGTCCATCCATGTTGCTGAAAATAAAGAAATAAGTAAATACATAAATAAACAATAAAATCAATTCTCCTTAAATACAATAATTTTTTTAAGATTTTATTTTGAAGCAATCTCCACAGCTAACCAAACCTACGACCCTGAGATCAAGAGTCACACGCTCCACTGACTAAACCAGTCAGCCAGCCCTAAATAGAATTATTTTTAAATAAATCCCCTGAAGGCAACTCTGATATTCATTTCTCTTGACAGGTCACACTATGGTTTAATTTAGAGAAAAATCCAAAGAGAAAAGTACAAAGACTAACATAACAAACACCTGGGGAATTTCCACATTGGTAAAATGGTAATAACAACTGAACTTACCTTATTGTGTTGTTTGAAGAAATTAAATAAAGCATAAAGTGCTCAGACCTGTGGTTCTCAATCCTAGTTGATTATTATACTTACCCATTAATATTATAAAATGTACTGACATCCTGTTCACTGCCTAGAGCCAATTAAATAATAATCTCTACCTGCACAATTCTTGGTCGTACTAATGTACAGCCAGGGTCAAAAGCAATGCCTTAAGATATTGCCAGGCACTTAGAATATGGTCAGTGAGTATTACCTATTATTACTATAATGAATGCCCAAAAACTATATTAAAATATAAGCATTTACTAATATTTGCTTCCAAACTCATATTTTACAAAGATTTGAAATATTACTGATAAAATTTTAGCTTTCTTTAAATTCCTGCATGATCTCATTGCCCTGCACATCGGTCCCCAAAGCAATCACTGTCATTAATTAGGTGGGTATATTTTCTTTGGGTGTTTCCATGATGTAATTATTTATGTATTTACAAAGGGTTTTCTTGAAAATTTACCTAAACAGTGTGTGACTAGGCACACTGCATGTAAAGTGTCCTTGTTTACTACAACATTGTGTTTAAATCTAGATAATAACACCTCAAGTAATACAAAGTACTAACTGAGGAATTAACTTCATTTTGTTTATTGATTCCTTATTTCAACAACCCTATGAAAATCCTTTTGATTTGAAATCAAGGATGCAAATCAAGGATGAAAATCCTTGCATGATATGCAGAAAATCCTTTCTGCATATCATGCAAGTAAGAATTTCTATATGACAGCTGCACGGAGGATATTGTGTTATAAAAATCAATGCAAGTTCAATTTCACTACTTATTGCCTATATTTGTTTTCCCAGAAAAATTAGTTGCTATCAACTACATGCTATTATTAAAGTATACAATCAGAAATATTTCTCAAGTATTTAGTTACCGTCATTCTGTGATAGCTCCATATAAAAATTCACATCTTATGTAGGGGATAATATTTCCATATCTCAGATTTTCAAACTCGGCTGTAAAGTGCATTACTGTTGCTAGGAAATCCTATAATCCACTATTTTACTGCCATAAGTGCTCCTGAAAAATCCCTGGTCCAGTACCCTAATTCACAGGAAGATGTGTAAATCCCTCGACCTGTGTGTGCTCGCCTCGCATCTCTGGAAATCGAAAGATAAGCCATCTCCAGAGATGCGTGGGAAGTGGAACTTAATAAATATTTGGTCATTGTTTTGTAACCAGAATTTTTTTTTTTTGCTTTTTCTTTAAGATTTTATTTATTTATTTGAGGGAGAGAGTGCACATGCAAACACTCACACACAAGCAGGGGAAGGGGCAGAGGAGAAGGGGAAAAGCAGACTCGCCCATCCCAGGACTCCGGGATCAGGACCTGAGCCCAAGGCAGATGCTTAACCGACTGAGCCCCCCACACACCTATGTAACCAGAATTTGAATCATTATTGTAACTATGGGCTTACTGATGAAATGCAATTCTAAGAAGTCTTAATAACCTTTCATTGTGTTACATGGCAGAGAATCTGGAGGCTCTCTTGTCTCAGGTCACTAGAAATCCGAAAAAGTGTTTAAACCTACACAGTTAACTTTATCTTCCCCTTCTCATTCTGCCTTTTCTTTTTCATACTTACGAAAAGCACTGTGATGATTTTTGAACAACTGAACATTGCAGATGCTATTAAATAGAAAATAATAGAGAGGTGCCTGGTGGCTCAATTGGTTAAGCATCCAATTTTTGATCCCAGGCTCGGATCGTGATTTCAGGGTCATGGTTCAAGGCTGTGTTGGGTAACATGCTGGGCGTGGAGACTGCTTTAAAAAAAAAGAAAGAAAGAAAGAAAGAAAGATCCTATTGAATGTTTATGACATAGATACAAACAAGTGCTATTTTATCTTTTTTTAAGATTTTATTTATTTATTTTAAAGAGACAGACAGCAAGAGAGGGAACACAAGCAGGGGATGGGAGCAGTGGGAGAGGGGAAAGCCAGCTTCCCACTGAGCAAGGAGCCAGAAGCCAGCCTCGATCCCAAGGCCTTGGGATTATGACCTAAGCCAAAGACAGCTGCTTCATGACTGAGACACCCAGGTTCCCCCAAGTGCTATTTTATCTTATCTCTTATCCCTAAAATGAAAGAAGGCACAGGCAGGAAAAGACCAGTGTATGCAAGCCATATTGACTATCTTTTGTTCCTGTGATTCAGAGAAAGTCCTACTCAATATTTAATATATTGGGGGGTTTTGTTGTTGTTGTTGTCTACTCTGTACCAAAGATGATACAAGATCTGGGGAAATAGAAATAATGTGATTCAGTCATTTCCTTCCAAGCACTCAGTACTTACCTTGTATAGGAGTAAAAATTAAATTTTTTGTCAGGAAACCATTGAAAACCAATCAGATCACAGGATATATTGGTTGAAGGACATAAAGGTTGGTATTAACAATATTAATCAATATTATCAATAATAATATCTAAAATTTTTGCCTTTACTGTATGCATCTGTCATGTTTTTAACCACATTGGTAGTATTCATATCTAGTCACCTAGTCCTTACTTAATGGAGTGGTATCAACTAGGAATCAAGTTAGATGACAGTTTTGAGGCTCAGAGATACTAAGAACTTGCTCCTGCTTATTCCATAATAAGAAGATAGGACTTAAAATTATATCATGGATCTGAGGCACATACATTTAACTTCTTTACTCTGTTAAATGAAATGGTTGTTTGCATCAATGCCAGGTGCCGTGTGCCTGGAGTCAGACTCTGATTCAAACCTGGCTTCATCCCATTCTATCCCATGACCTAGCACAAGTTATATTAAAAGGCTATAATCCTCTTCTCCTCTGTAAAAGAACAATAACATGTACCTGTGTATTTTAGGGGTGACTAGGCAGATGAAAAGAAACAGTCTACATAAAGCACTTATTTCAGAGATTAGGATTGGAATCCTTAGTAAAGGTTCATGATGTCATATATCTGGTCATCTGGTATCATTCCCCTGTTCCCCTTCATCATCACTTCCATGGTCATTTTGGAGTGCTTACGGGACAGTTTAGAGGAACTTATTTTCTGCTCTGGTGAGGGAGATTCCTACAGGAGCTAGAACCAGTGTGGGAGGAAAGCTGAACTCTGAATGACAATTCTCAGATTCCCACTAGAACCAAGAATACAAACTTCACAGGCCTCTGAGCTCAACCTGCATATTGGTGCCCTTCCATACAGCTACACCTACTCTCCTGCTTCTCCTGATGATGAAGAGACAATGCTCCCCCAGTTTCTTCTGTATCCAGTATCTCCAACATCACTCACTGGACTATGGGTCCTCTACGATGGGGCATGATAAAGGAATGACGGTCCATCACTCTTCTTATGCCTGTGAGTTGTGAAGACTTGGGCTCTGTTCTCAGGTTGGGTAGGAAGACAGAGTCAGGTGTGGAACCCTTGGTGTATAAGCGACTCAGGGAAGAGAAGACACACATACAGAGCCAACTGTGCTCACACTGGCCACTGAAAGTTTGCAGGGCACAAGCCGATTATTTACAGTTGTGTGGGCTTTGAAAGTTCAATGCACAGAGCTCATAATTAACCAAATTGATCTGTGTTTTCTCCCAATCTCTGAGGGCTTGTTAATATTAATGGACCAGGATCAGAAGAAAAGTAAATGTCCTTTGTAGGGTCTGAGGCCTTCCACTTCTCAGGAGTGGAAGTACCTGTGCTTCTTCTGACTTTCAACTTTCATACATCTTAATAAAAAACCCAGACTTAAATTTTAAATTAACATAAATAAACATGTGAGTTTATCAGTAATCAAATGATTAAGCAATTTAGGGAGAATTAGGACTTTTATATCAAGAATCTGGTAGTATTTTTGAGTATTTTTTGGCTGAGATTAACATTTAGATCAATGGATTTTGAGTAAAGTATATTACCCTCTATAAGAGAGGTGGGGCTTAACCAATCAGTTGAAGGCCTTAATAGAATAAAGGCTGACATCCCAGAGAAAGCAGGAATCTTGCCATCAGACTGTCTTTGGACGTGAATTGCAGCTCTTCCTGTATTTCCTCCCTGCTTAGCCTACCTTGCAACATTTGGACTTAGCAAGTCACCATAATCATGTGAACCAATTTCTTAAATCTCTATATAAATATACACATATCCTATTAGGTTCTCTAGAGAACCCAAATATATTAATATTGCTGTTGCTATCTCATTTAACATTCTTTGACCAGGTGACACTTTCGTTTTCCTCATCAAACTCCAAAATTTAGAATGAGTGCTACTAATTGAGAGGAAAGCCTCAATGGAAATATCCCAGGAAAGTCCACAGTAGCTGTCTAGGAGTGGTGCTAATATCCTTGGTACAAGAGTGGCGTCACAGATAATAGAAAGGGTATGGGATTTAAAGACACAATTCCACCTGATCTCAGCAACAATTTAAGACCTGTGGCACATCAGGGCACTTCAGTTCCTCATCAGCGAAAAAACAACCTGTGGAATGGGAGAAAACATTTGCAAACCACATGTCTAATAATTGGCTAAATCTCAAAAAGTAAAAGAAACTCCAATAAGAACCAAGATGCCCTTCAACGGATGAATGGATAAGGAAGATGTGGTCCATATACACTATGGAGTATTATGCCTCCGTCAAAAAGGATAAATACCCAACTTTTGTAGCAACATGGACGGGACTGGAAGAGATTATGCTGAGTGAAATAAGTCAAGCAGAGAGAGTCAATTATCATATGGTTTCACTTATTTGTGGAGCATAACAAATAACATGGAAGCCATGGGGGAGATGGAGAGGAGAAGGGAGTTGAGAGAAATTGGAAGGGGAGGTGAACCATGAGAGACTATGGTCCCTGAAAAACAACCTGAGGGTCTTGAAGGGGCGGGGGGTGGGAGGTCGAGGTACCAGGTGGTGGGTATTACAGAGGGCATGGATTGCATGGAGCACTGGGTGTGGTGCAAAAACAATGAATACTGTTATGCTGAAAAGAAATAAAAAATTTAAAAAAAAAAAGAAACTCCAATAACCCAATAGTAAACAAACAAACAACTAATAACCTGATTTTTAAAAAATGGGTTAAGGACTTAAACAGACATTTTCACAAAGGAGATACACAAATAGCTAACAAGTATATGAAAAGGTGCTCAGTATCACTATTCATCATAGAAATGCAAATCATATATATACAAAAGTGTGTATATACTATTATTGTGTATATATACACATATATTGTGTATATATACTTGCATAGTATATTCTACTATGCATCTAGTATACGACATATCTATTCAGGCTGAAAAAAGAAGGAAATTCTGTCATTTGAAACAACATATGGTTTGCAAATGTTTTCTCCCATTTCGTAACCTTAAGGATATTATGCTAAGTGAAATAAGCCAATCACAGAATGACAAATAATGCATAATTCCAGTTATGTTCAGAGTCAGAGTAGAATGGTGGCAGGAGGGAGAAATGGAGAGTTCCTAATCAAAGGGCATGAAATTTCAGTCAAGCAAAAGAAGTCCTAGAGATGTGCAACATTGCACCTAAAGTCAATGGTAATATATAAACACTTCAAAATTTGTTAGAAGAAGGGAGCCTGGGTGGCTCAGTGGGTTAAGGCCTCTCCCTTCAGCTCGGGTCATGATCCCAGGGTCCTGGGATCAAGCCCCACACAGGGCTCTCTGCTCAGTGTGGAGACTGTTTCCTCCTCCCTCCCTCTGCCTGCCTCTCTGCCTACTTGTGATCTCTGTCAAATAAATAAATAAAATCTTTAAAAAAAAAAAAAAAAAACTTGTTAGAAGAGTAGAGCTCAGGGCGCCTGGGTGGCTCAGTGGGTTGGGTCTCTGCCTTCCACTCAGGTCACAGTCCCAGCGTCCTGGGATGGAGCCCTGCATCAGGCTCTCTGCTCAGCAGGGAGCCTGCTTCCCTTCCTCTCTCTCTGGCTGCCTCTCTGCTTACTTGTGATCTGTCAGATAAATAAATTTAAAAACAAAAAAAAAAAAAAAAGGAAGAGTAGAGCTCATGTTAAATGTTCTGAGACCCACAATATTAACTGAGAAAATGGAAATACTCCCAGATTCTTGATATAGAAGTCCTAATTCTCCTTAAATTGCTCGAATGCATTTGCTGACAGATTAAACTCACATGTTTGTTAACTTAAAAATTAAGGGCCTATTTAATGTTTAACAGAGATGTTTTTATTTGTGTTGCCTGTTCTGTGCCAAGGATAGTATAGGCTCTGGGAAATCAGAAATGAGTGAGATTCAGTATTTCCCTCCACTCAGTATTTGTGTTCAAAGATCTAGGGAAATTGTGCCTTCAGATCACAGGATATTTTAATCAAATAGTATGAGACAAGCCTATTAATAACATAGGAAATCTATTTTGTACTTTCTGTGTACATTCATCACATACACAGTTTCCACTATATTGTTTAATCTTTGCAATTAGAATGAAGAAGGAAGACAGTATAAGGAAAATGTGGACTGGGGACAAGAGAGACCTGTAACTGGCTGAGCCTTCTATGATCCATATCTTCTATGATCCATATCTCATCTGTCATCCTATTAGTCTATTACTATAGTCTAGCTGGTGCAAGGAGTACCTATTACTCCCCACTGAGGGCTACTGGAAACCTCCAAAGTGACCTGGCAGGTAAAATGACAGACTGGGTTGGTAGGAGGTAGATGGCTAGATGACCTGTGTCTGGAATCTGGATGTGAGGATTCAAATCTGAATTCATACCCATTTTATCCCATGACTGAATACAAGTTATATTTAAATGCTGTGCTCCTTTATTCATCTGTAAAATGATGATCATGTGCAGTCCTCTTCCTTGGGGGCGGAGGGCGGGGTATGCAGATGAAATGAAGCAAGCTACACAGAACGCTTACTCTGAGCCTGTCATATAGGAAGCCAATGAAATTTAATGATCTCATGCTTACTGTCTTCATCGGTGTACTCTGGGACACTTCAGAGACTGATTTCCTGCCATTGTAGAGCTAGAACCAGTGTGGGAGGAAAGCAGAGTTCTCAGTGAGTCCTTAGACTCTCATTAGAATCAAGAACATAAACTTCACAGTGCTTGGAGTGAAAACTTTGCACACCCTACCATGTGTAACCCAAGGCTCCTGCTAGCCTGGCAATAAGGAATCAATGATCCCCCATGCCCTCCTCCATCCGCTGTCTCCCATGGCCCTCACTGGTTGCCCTGTGGCTTTGGTGGTGCATAAGCAAGGAGGAAGGGGGCTGCCCCTCCCCTGCTTGGTGAGCAACAATGGCTGAGGCTCTGTCCCCAGGACTGGCAGAAAGACAGACTCGGGCCAGGCTTCCCGGTAGAGATCACTACTCTGGGAGGAGACAGAGGTATGAAACCCACTTGACAGGGACTGGCAGCCTGAAAGCTGGAGACGTAGGCTGATTATGGAATTGTGACCTGGAAACATGCAAGCAGAGTTGATAATTAGCTGAACTGGCCCATGAACTCCACTCCCTGAAGACTTCACTATCTTGGAGAACCATAGGAGGAAAAAGTGTCCTTGTTCTTGCTCAAGGACTTCTGAGTGTCCCCTCCTCCCAAAAGGAAGTTCATTTGGCATCCTCTAGGCACATACCCACAAGGGAGGCTCTTTCTGTAAAGATTATTTCCACTTAAAAATTCTATTGCAGTTGAAAAACAAAAGTAAAGCTGGGGGCATCATGCTACCTGATTTCAAGCTTTACTACAAAGCTGTGATCACCAAGACAGCATGGTACTGGCATAAAAACAGACACATAGACCAGTGGAACAGAGTAGAGAGCCCAGATATGGACCCTCAATTCTATGGGCAAATAATCTTTGACAAAGCAGGAAAAAATATCCAGTGGAAAAAAAGACAGTCTCTTCAATAAATGGTGCTGGGAAAACTGGGCAGCTATATGTAGAAGAATGAAACTCGACCATTCTCTTACACCATACACAAAGATAAACTCTAAATGGATAAAAGACCTCAACGTGAGACAGGAATCCATCAGAATCCTAGAGGAGAACATAGGCAGTAATCTCTTCAATATCAGCCACAGCAACTTCTTTTAAAATATGTCTCCAAAAGCAAAGGAAACAAAAGTGAATATAAACTTTTGGGACTTCATCAAAATCAAAAGCTTCTGCACAGCAAAGGAACAGTCAAGAAAACAAAGAGGCAACCCACAGAATGGGAGAAGATATTTGCAAATGACAGTACAGACAAAAGGTTGATATCCAGGATCTATAATGAACTCCTCAAACTCAACACACATGAAACAGACAAACATATCAAAAAATGGGCAGAAGATATGGACAGACACTTCTCCAATGAAGACATACAAATGGCTATCAGACACATGAAAAAATGTTCATCACTAGCCCTCAGGGAGATTCAAATTAAAACTACATTGAGATATCACCTTACACCAGTTAGAAGGGCCAAAATTAGCCAGACAGGAAACAACATGTGTTGGAGAGGATGTGGAGAAAGGGGAACCCTCTTATGCTGTTCGTGGGAATGCAAGTTGGTGCAGCCTCTTTGGAGAACAGTGTGGAGATTCCTCAAGAAATTAAAAATAGAACTTCCCTATGACCCTGCCATTGCACTCCTGGGTATTTACCCCAAAGATACAGATGGAGTGAAAAGAAGGGCCATCTATACCCCAATGCTTATAGCAGCAATGGCCACAATCGCCGAACTGTGGAAAGAACAAAGATGCCCTTCAACGGATGAATGGATAAGGAAGATGTGGTCCATATACACTATGGAGTATTATGCCTCCATCAGAAAGGACGAATACCCAACTTTTGTAGCAACATGGATGGGACTGGAAGAGATTATGCTGAGTGAAATAAGTCAAGCAGAGAGAGTCAATTATCATACGGTTTCACTTATTTGTGGAGCATAACAAATAGCATGGAGGACATGGGGAGTTAGAGAGGAGACGGGAGTTGGAAATTGGAAGGGGAGGTGAACCACGAGATACTATGGACTCTAAAAAACAATCTGAGGGGTTTGAATTGGTGGGTGGATGGGAGGTTGGGGTACCAAGTAGTGGGTATTATATAGGGCACGGATTGCATGGAGCACTAGGTGTTGTGAAAAAAATAATGAATACTGTTATGCTGAAAATAAATAAAAAATAAATTTAAAAAAAAGAATTATAGGATATTATCAACAAAATTTATGCCAACACGTTTGAAAAGTTATGGAATGGACAGGCACAATTTAGCAAAACCAATGCAAGAACAAATTAAAAAACTGACTAATCTTTTGTCTCCTTATATTTGGTGTAACTCACCAACGAAACTATCTTACAAAAGATTTCTGGGGAGAAAACCCAGAAGACAGATTCACTGGTGAACTATTCCAAACAGATAAGCACTAACTGGTTTAAATTTTATATAAAGTCTTCCAGAATAGTTTCCAACTGCTTTTATGCTTTTATGGGGCCACATAAATTTTACATAGAAAACAGACAAGTACTTTAAAGGAAATTATAAGACAAACCTCTAATTAACAGACACAAAAATAATTTTTTTTAAGTTGTATACTGAATCTAGCAAAATGAGAAAGCTAATAAGCCAATATCTACCATGTCCAAGTGTAGTTTATTCCAGGAAGACAAGGTTTACCATCTAAAAATCAAGGAATGTAGTTATTCACGTTAACAAACTGAAGGATTTTTTAAGACAATGACACACAGAGAAGGCACTGGATAAAATATTCACTCACAATAAAAAAAAAAACCTTGGCAAATTGAGAATAAAACAATTCTTTTCATTATTAAAAGTAATCTATGAAAAACTTGCAGCTATTATTATATTTATGAAATATGGAACATTTTCCCCTAAGATCAGGAACAGGGCAAAGATGTTCAGATTCGTCATTTTTATTCATCACTGTAAACAAGTAAGGCAAAAAAGTAAAAGATAAAATTTAGAAATCAAGTAAGACTTTCTTTTGTTATCAACAAAATTGTACACAGAAAATCCAAAATAATCCACGAACTATTTGAATATAATTTAAGTATAATAATTTAATTTATAAACATCACTGGGTAAAAAGATCAATGTACAAAAAGAAATTGTAATTCATGCTAGCTGAAAAATCAAAAAGGAAATAAATAAAAATATTTACAGAGCAAAACATACCACATACCTAGAAATAAATTAAAGAGATTCAAGACCTCTATAATTAAGCTAAAAAACACTGTTAAGACAAATTAAAGACAACCCAGGTAAAAGGATGATTACATTACATTTAATTGGAAGACTCAATATTGTAAAGATGTCAATTTCATTCAGGTTATGGCATCAAGTCAATGCAATTCCCAGCATACTCTCAGCTTACCTGTGAAAACTGATAAGGAAACTCTAAAAATAATATAGAAACAAATGAAGAATAGAGAAGGCAAGACAATCTTAAAGAATAAAAATGCTAGGGGTGCCTGGGTGGCTCAGTGGGTTAAGCCTCTGCCTTCAGCTCAGGTCATGATCCCAGGGTCCTGGGATCAAGATCTGCATTGGGCTCTCTGCTCGGCAGGGAGCCTGCTTCCCTCCTCTCTCTCTGCCTGCCTCTCTGCCTACTTGTGATCCATGTCTGTCAAATAAATAAATAATTTTTTTTTAAGTGCTGTTAAGTCTCTCACAACCAGATTTCTAAATGTACCGCAAAGCAACATAAGGGTTGAGAAGCCATCTTTAGCATTCTAAAAATACATTAACAGATGGCATCTGACCTGTCTCAGGGCCTGCTGAGTTACCAGACTTCAGTTCCCTCCTGTTGCTAAGACCCCAGTAAAGCACAACAAGCTAGCTCACAGTATTACCCCACTTGCCCACTGGGGCCTCCTCCCCTCGCCATACATCACAATGGTCAGGACTCTGATTGGGTTGGTGCAAACTCTACTCTGGTTTGGGGATGAGCACTCCAGCCAGTCCTGAACAAATCAGAGTATTACATTCCTCTGGCCACAGTGATTCGATAACAAGTGAGCCAATCAGATTCTATTATAATGATCACATTGGAGTTGCTCTTTTCTCCCTGAGACTTCAACCTAGAGAAAAAGCAGCCTGGATCTTCTGGGACCCACAACAGAAAGAACCTGCCACGAAGAACAGCTAAATGCAAGAAGATGCATAGCCAAGACACGGACACAGAACTCCTCCAGGTAAGAGCTTTTTAACCCCAGGAGCCCAGGCATCCCTGAAACTACTTGTACCCGAGGACTTATCAAAAATCAAACCAATAAATTCCCTTTATAATTCACACCAAAGAGAAGAGTGAAAAGACAAGCCAGAGCCAGGGAAAAGTAATCTGCAATGTATGTATATATAATACATGTAAGTTATGAATATATATGATATATAACACATGGTTTTATACATGTACGTGTATATAACTAGACACAGAAGTACACATACATACAATAAAGGACAAGTAAGTAGAAGGAAACCCTTCACATAAAATAAAAACCAAAAATGAGTGAAATGCTTCAACAGGGTGCCCTCATAAAAGATACCAAACAGGGGCACCTGGGTGGCTCAGTCAGTTAAGCCACTGCCTTTGGCTCAGGTCACAACCTCAGAGTCCTGGGATGGAGCCCCGCCTGGGGAGATCCCCCCTCTGTGGGGAGCCTGCTACTCCTTCTCCCTCTGCCCCTCCCCCCTGCCTGTGCTTTCTTTCTTTCAATTGAATAAATAAAATCTTAAAAAAAAAAAATTTTTTTTAAGATATCCAAATAGCCAATAAGCACATAAAAAGTATTTACCATCACTACATGTCAGGTAACTGCAAACTAAAACCAAAGCAGGATATTCCCACATCCTCTGCTGGATACCTAAGATTAGAAAAGGCTGTCCAACTAGGTGGTATGACTGGAATTTGCATGCATTGCTTTTAGGAGGATAGATGGAAGCCACCTTTTCAAAAAACGGGAATACCTATTGAAACTAATGCTACAGCCAACCCTATGAGCCAGGGATCTCATTCCTACAAACAAAACATACACCAAGAGAAGTAAGTGTAAACCAGCAAAAAGAGCAATTAAGGAGAAAGACAACTATCACATGAACTCCCTGATATGAGGAAGTAGAGATGCAACGTGACGGGGTTTGGGGGTAGGAAGGAAGGGAGACAAACCATAAGAGACTCAATCTCACAGGGCAAACTGAGGGTTGCCAGGGTGAGGGGGGTAGGAAGAGGGAGGTGGGATTATGGACATTGGGGAGGGTATGGGCTATGGTGAGTGCTGTGAAGTGTGTAAACCTGGTTGATTCACAGACCGGTACCCCTGGGGCTAATAATACATTATATGTTTATTTTAAAAAATTTTTAAATTTAAGTATTAAAAAAAAGAGCAATTAAAAGGCTAACCAGACATCATGCTAAGAAAAGAAGCCAAACACATAATTGTACGTATTGTGTTTAAGCACTCAGATAAAGACCAAGAGGATCAAAAAGAAACAAACCTAATAAACTGAATAAAAGTCAAACTGTGGTTCCTCTGTGGGACATTATTGAGAAGTCAGATAAATAAGCCTTCTTGAATCCTGGGAACCTCTGTTTATCGCGGTATGTACATAAGTGAAATTCCATCAAGCTATACACTGAAGATTAGCAAATGTCGCGCATATTAGTGTATTTTTGCTTTACTGAAACAGCAGAAAATGATAAGGGATAAAGGGGAAATATGATGGAAAGGGGAAAGTGCAGCTAGATGTACTGAAGAAGCACAAACCAATCAGCTCTCATCTTTCTCAAATAAAAGAGCAGAAAAATCTGTTGGAAGATGTCAAATGTAAATCTTCCTCCACTAAAACAGGATGATGGTACCTAATTTTCCTTACTGTCCACAGCCCTTCTTGCCTGAGATGCCAGAGGAGTTGCAGAGATGTCTATGCCCTGCAGCAAAATGACGTGATGGGCTTGCACGACACAGATTAACAATCCTGCTCTGAACTCGGGCCCCTCTATAGAGCCAGCTGACATGCCAGAGGGGCTATCCTATCAGCAAAATAACAATGGCGGAACTTGCCAGAGAACCTAAGAAGCTGTGTATGACCGTGACAGGGGAACTTACAGAGAGGTCTACGGAGCTGCTGCCTCTGACGTTACTAAGGTTAAAGCATTTAATGTTCTGTTTCAAGCCAGTATTGACTGGTGAAAATGAGCTGGATGTAGAAGCCCACCAGGCCCCTATGTGTGTCTCCATCTTGTGGCCCCACTAAATGAAGGATAATAGCTTCTTCCCACTGCCTTCCAATTCTCATGCAAACTCTCTGTTTCAGACAGCCCTAACCCGGGACTGGATAGGAAACGATTCTGAGAAATGGAGTCCTAACCAGGTCCAAACTAACATACACAAGCCAGCTCAATCAACTTTACTTCTAGCTTTCTTGTCACAAGGTCCGTTTTTAAACTCAAAATACTGGGTCCAATTCCCAGCCACTAATGAGGACAAAGAACAAAATACAAAAACAACGTATTAGATACGACTCTCTGTTGAGCTCTTTGCACTTATTAATTTCTGTTGAAATAACTTATTAGACAGAAAAAGGTTTTAATAGTAAAAACTGATAATCTCAAAAACTTTAGGTTCTTTTACTTAAAAAAAAAAAAAGAGAGAGAGAGAGAAAATATATTGGGTAGGCAATTTCCAGTAATCTCCCATACTAGATCAAAATGAAATTACCAATTACAAGAAAAAAAAATCACAAAAGAAATTACAAATACCAAAGCGTTGATACCATTATGACTGCACACCCAGCAAACAATGAGCATTAATTAGATATTAATTTTTTTTTAAAAACCACCCCTGCCTGATGAAAAACACCTTAAACCCCCTATGGGTCCAAAAGATTCTGTAACATAAAGAACATTTACATCTCGGCTGAAATAAAGGTACCTGTAATAAAATGTGGTTAGAACTAAAAAGGTATTAGAGGAAAATTTATCATCTGAAATAATTCATATCAGAAAACAGAAACTAACTATCAATGAGCCAGCAGTCCACTTTACAAGTGAGGTCCTGATCTGTGCTGCTCTTGTGAATTTTCTTATACACCGGAAGTGACATTCACAAAGGCATTCCCACAGGGCGTACGGAGGCAGGTTTCTCTCAGCTCTGAGTTCTCAAGTCGTCAAACAGAGAAGCAACACTTTTTTGCTTTCTTACATTCACGGTGCATCTCCACAGCGTTCCAGCTATGCTGCGAGGTGAAAACACCTTGCAGACATTCCCACATTTCTTACCATTTACACATTTTCCCTAGTGTGAGTTTTCACATGTCTTCGAAAGTAGGCAGGACACACGAAGGCTTTCCCGCATTCCTTACATTCATATGGTTTCTCTCCAGTGTGGCTTCTTACATGTCTTCGAAAGGATGAGGGACAACTGAAGGCCTTCCCACATTCCAGACATTCGAAGGGTTTCTCCCCCGTGTGCATCCTTGCATGGACAGTAAGGTACGAAGAATGGCGAAAGGCTTTCCCGCATTGCTTACATTCATACGGTTTCTCCCCAGTATGTGTTCTCATGTGGATCCTCAGAGCTGAGGGGTAAATAAAGGCTTTGCCACATTTCTTACATTCATAAGGTTTCTCTCCAGTGTGAGTTCGTATATGAACTGTCAGGTGGGAAGAACTAATAAAGGCTTTCCCACATTCTTTACACTCGTAAGGCTTCTCTCCAGTGTGAGTTCTCAAGTGTTCGGTGAGGGACGAGGAACGGCTGAAGGCCTTCCCACATTCCTTACATTCATATTGTATCTTCCCAGTGTGATCTCTCACGTGTGCTCTGAAGGATGAGGGACAACTAAAGGCTTTTCCACATTCCTTACATTCATAGGGTTTCTCCCTACTTTGATTTTTCACGTGTGTATTAAGGGAAGTGGGAAGATAGAAGGCTTTTCCACATTCCAGACATTCATAGGGTTTCTCTCCAGTGTGTTTTCTCATATGGATACTTAAGGAGGAGGGACAGTTGTAGGCTTTCCCACAGTCCTTACATTTATAGGGTTTCTCGCCTGTGTGTGTTCTGACATGGACAGTGAGTTTGGAGGATTCGCTGAAGGCCTTCCCACACTCTTTACACTCGTAAGGCTTCTCTCCAGTGTGAATTCGTATATGTATTATGAGGTGAGAGGAAGAACTAAAGGCTTTCCCACAGTCCTTACATTCATATGGCTTGTCTCCGCTGTGAATTCTTTTATGTTTGGAGAGTGAGGAGGAACAACTAAATGCCTTCCCACATTCCCTACATTCATAAGGCTTATCTCCACTGTGAATCCTTTTATGTTCCGTCAGGGACGAAGAACAGCTAAAGGTTTTTCCACATTCCTTACATTCGAAGTTCATCTTTCCAGTGTGAATCTTCATATGTGCCCTAAAGAAGGAAGAACAACTGAAGGCTTTTGTACAGTCTTTACATTCATAGGGTTTCCCTTCGGTGGGATTTGTCACATGCTTCTTAAAACAAGCAAGAAAATGGAAAGCTTTCCCACATTCTTTACACTGATAGGGTTTGCTTCCAGTGTGAGACCTGATGTGATTCTTAAGGGACAAATGATCCGTGAAGGCCTTTTTACACTCATGGCATTCATAGGACTTTACTTCAGTAGTTCTCTTGAGTACATTCAGATGTGAAATTTGGCCCAAGGCTTGTCCACACCGATTCTCTTCACTGCATTCATAGATGTTCTCCACAACTGGACTTCTTTTAAAAATAAAAGCACATTATTAGTAATAAATAAACTTTTATCGTTTTCAGTGACTAGGTACATTTTCTGCCCTGTCAAGTTACAAGTTCAAAGTTCTCACAGAAGGGTCTACGATACCCAATATTACCACTGAGGTTTTCTTGACGTACAATTTTTCTGATAATTGCTTACAACTGAACTCTGTGTCAAACATTGAAGATTGCAATGTCTTTTGGGGAAAAAAAATCTTGAAAAAATTCTTTATGAAATCACAATTTTGGAACAAATTCTAGATAAACATTTTTTAAGTTTTATGACATTTTAAGATTCTTTCCTGATGCATTACTTTTCCTTTTATGAATGGCACTCACCTCAAATGTCTCTCATGGTTTTTGTTCTGATAACAAACACCCTGGTATTCCCAGTTTTTGTGTAAAATGGATGAGCGAGAATCATTCCTTTTGAGTCTCACTATTTTCTGTTCATTGGATATTTCCTGTCCATAAATATCTTGTGGAGCTACTGATTCACTGGTTTTAAGCTGAATCTCAAAACCTGAAACAAAAAAGTACAGGTACCTATGAGCAAGGCACTTCTGGCAATGTGGCTGTTTCAGGACTTTGGTAATATGCAGAAGGGTCAAAACAGTAAGCAAGAAATTATTCCATGGAGACTGAGACTGACAGTAGCACAAATAAGGTACTATTAGGAAAACAAGGGGGACTTGGCTGGCTCAGTTGGAAAAGCATGCAACTCTTGATCTTGGGGCCATGAGCTTGAACCCTACGTGGGGTATAGAGACTGCTTCAATAAATAAAACTTAAAAAGGAAAACAAAATAAAAAGGAACCAGTTCCTTCCTAAAGTGCATATGACCAAATACTAACTTACAAGAAGAAATACGGGCAGTATTTCAGGAACAAGGGAAGGGTGAGAATACCGATAAAAGTCAAAATAGTAATCCAAGATAGCTGGAAGATCAGACTCCTCAAACAAAACAAAGTTTTGCTTTGCTTTTATTTGATTTTTCCAAACCTAATATTCCCCCAACCAGGAGAGTTTTTCCCAAGGACCCTTGCCTTCCTGGTGCTCCCCCTGGACAGGTCCTCCTTCCACTGTCTCCAGGTCCTCCTCTTGTTTCCACTGGGAGATCAGATATGGTGTGTGTAGTGGATACCCTGTTAACGCAGAAAGGTGCATCGTGAGGAAAAACAATGATGATCCATAAACACTTCCATGAGACAGGGTCAAAATTTTGCTCTCCTGATACTGTAACGATGGGAAAGAGCAAACTGAATTTCTACAAAATGTCAAAAGGTTTTTTTAACCAGGGGCAGGGTGGGGGAGTAGACAATGACAAAGACAATGACACAGCCTCTGATTTCTAGAACTGATGTGACATTCATTATCTAAACTTTGTTAGAAGCTCATGTGATACAGCCAGGCCATTCTGTTCTCCTGTTGCACATTAGTAATCTCACAGAATACCAACCTTAAACAAGATTACTCTGAACATGATAATTTTTTTTTAAGATTTTATTTATTTGACAGAGAGAGATACAGCGAGAGAGGAACATAAGCAGGGGGAGTGGGAGAGGGAGATGCAGGCTTCCCGCTGAGCAGGGAGCCCAATGTGGGGCTTGATCCCAGGACCCTGGGATCATGACCTAAGCAAAAGACAGATGTTTAACTACTAGGCCACCCAGGCACCCCTAGACCATGATAAAATTAAACAAATTAAGGCCACTACATAATTTAATCTAAGGATGACTCATCCAGTCACTGTGCCCCCGACGAAATACTTAATAATAAAATGTCTATCTTGGGGCGCCTGGGTGGCTCAGTGGGTTAAAGCCTCTGCCTTCAGCTCAGGTCATGATCTCAGGGTCCTGGGATCAAGCCCCGCATCGGGCTCTCTGCTCAGCAGGGAGCCTGTTTCCCTTCCTCTCTCTCTGCCTGCTCTCTGCCTGCTTGTGATCTCTGTCTGTCAAATGAATAAATAAAATCTTTAAAAAAAAGATTTGGGCAGCATCCAACCTAAAGTGACCCCCTGTGGACTGGGTTGAGCAGTGTCCCTTGAAAAGTTATGGCCATAAAGAGCCATGAAACAGAATAGAGAGGCAGAAATAGACCTACATATGGTCAGCTGATATATGACAAAGGAGCAAAGGCAATATGTGGAGAAGATAGTCTTTCCAAAAGAGACTGAAACAAGCCATCAACATGAAAGAAAATGAATCTAGACACAGACTTTTACATTCTTCACAAAATCAACTCAAAATGGGGACAGCTGAGTGGCTCAGTAGGTTAAGCATCTCCCTTCGGCTCAGGTCATGATCCTGAGGTCCTGGGATCGAGTCCCACATCGGGTTCCTTGCTCAGCGGGAGCCTGTTCTCCCTCTACCTGCTGCACCCCCTGCTTGCACACGCGCTCTCTCTGACATATAAATAAAATCTTAAAAAAAAAAAAAAACTCAAAATGGATCAAAGAGCTAAATAAAAATGCAAAATTTTTAAACTCCTCAAAGAAAACATCATATGAAAAGATATCCGAGCATGTCATCAGGAAAATACAAATTAAAACAATGAGAAACCGCCACACCTTAGATCACCTATGAGAACAGCTAAAATTCAGAACACCGACAGCAACAAATGCTGGCAAGACTGTGAACAGGAGCTCTCATTCACTGCTGCGGGGAATGTGAGATGGTCCAGCACTTGGGGAGATAGTCTGGCAGCTTCTTACAAAACTAATCTTACCATATGATCAGCAATCACACTCCTTGGAATTTACCCAAAGGAGCTGAAAACACGTCCACACAAAAACCTGCACACGCATGTTTACTGCAGCTTTATTCACAGCTGCCCAAACTTAGAAACAATTAAGATGTCCTTCAGAGGGTGAAGGAATAAAACTGCGTTACACCCAGACAATAAAATATTATTCAGAACTAGAAAGAAAAGAATTATCAAGCCATGAAAAGACACGAAAGAAGCATAAATGCGCATTACTAAATAAAAGAAGCCACTGGAAAAAAAATCTATATAGTATATGATTCCAACTACAAGACATTCTAAAAAAAAAGCCAAAACTATGGAAAGAGTAAAAAGATTGGTGGTTGCCACAGGTTAGTGGGGAAGGAGATGAACTGACAAGGCAAAGAGGACTTTTAGGGCCGTGGAAGTACTCTGTATGATACTCTAACGATGAATATGTACCATTACATCTTTGTCCAAAGCACAGAATGTATTCTGTGTTGAATGATGGACTCAGGGTGATGATGATGATGTGTCAGCTCCAGCTCATCAACTGTAACAAATGTACCACTCTGGCAGGAGATGTGGATAGTGGAAGAGGCTATACCTGGATGGGAGCAGGGTGTACAGGAGAAGTCCCTGTTATCTACCACTCACTTCTGCTCGGAATCTACAACTGCTCTAAAAAAAGTAAGTGTATTGAAATAAAATAGCCTGTTCCTTCTTGAAACTTCAGAATGTTATTTTATTTGGAAATAATGTATCTTATCTAGAAATATGTAGCTATAATCAAGTAAAGATGGAGTTATACTGGATTAGGGTCAGTCTTAAATCCTCTGAGCAGTGTCCTTTAAAGGAAAGGCATAGAGACAGAGGAAGAGGGCCATGTGAAGATAAAGGCAGAGATTAGAATGATCCAGCTGCACAGGGTGCCTGGCTGGCTCATTCGGTAGAGCATGCAACTCCTGATCTCAGGACGGTGGGTTCCAGCCCCACGTTGGGCGTAGAGATCACTCGAAAATAAAAACCTAAAAAAAAAAAAGAAAGATAAAGGTATCACTGCAAACCAAGAAATGCCAACAATTGCTGGCAACCACCGGAAGCTAGGGAGAGACCAGGAGAGACTTCTGCCATAGAGCCTTCAAAAGGAGCATGGCCCTATTGACACCCAGATTTTGTACTTCCAGTCGCCAGAAATGTGAAAGAGTAAGTTTCTGCTGTTTTTAGCCACAGTTTGGGGTACTTTGTTATGAAAGGCCTAGGAAACCAATACAGCCTGCTTCCAAGACCCATCTCCAAAGCACTCACCCAAAGTACAAACCCAATAATATGTACTTTTTAGCACCTTCATTCTGAAACATACCGCAGCTCCCCATGTCATGTGTTCTCTCTCTCTGCACTGAGTAATGACCCCTCTTGTTTACAGGTATCTTTCTGAGTCAAGAGCATTGATGTCAGTAAAAAGGACCCAAACCACAAACCTCCCTAAGGCCCAAAGTGACCCCTGAAGTCTGTGCCCGCACTTCTAACACTTAATAACCCTCAAGACTTTTAGCCACAAGAAAAATAAAGACAGGGACACCTGGGTGGCTCAGTCAGTCAGGCATCCGCCTTCGGCTCAGGTCATGATCCCAGGGTCCTGAGATCGAGTCCCACATCTGGCTCCCAGCTCAGCAGGGAGTCAGCTGCTCTCCCTGCTTGTGCTCACTCGCTTTCTCTCTCTTTGACAAATAAGTAAATAAAATCTTAAGAAAAGAAAAGAAAAAGAAAAAGGCAGTTCACTATACACGTTTATGTGATGGTGAAGCCATTAGACTCTAAGTTCTTTGGGGCCTGTGACAATGTCGGTCTTATTTACCAATTCATTCCAATTCCTCAGCCTAACTCCTGGAACAAGATCAATTAGTGAAATTATTTTCTAAACAACTAAATGAAGGAATGTTGCCATTCTTACCTAGTGAGGCCAGGTTCTGAAAGTTTTCCAGCATCACATCTCTGTAGAGGCTCCTCTGAGCCAGATCCAGCAGAGCCCATTCCTCCTGGGTGAAGTCCACAGCCACATCCTCAAAGACCACGGAGTCCTAAAACATCCCAAATATATCCGTTCAGAAAGGTGCCTATTCTCCCCACATGTGCAAGAAGACTGATGAGGCTGCTAACACTAGGGAACTGAGAATCAATTCATAGGAAGTTCTGAAGATTTTATGGTCTCCCAACATCTACCCTAGAGTTCAGACATCTGATCTTTCTCTTTCTATTCATTACATCCTTCCTAACTGACCCCATCCTGTCTCATGGATCTAACCACACTTCTAAAACACCAAGTTTATCTCTCACACGGTTTGATGGTGACCAATTCCAGTCTTATAATGATCCAAGACAGTCCAGAGCCAATAGCAGAAATGACAGAAATGCTCTAGAGGTGAAATAATTTCCACACTGACACAAACAATTTCACCTGCTTCCTTCTTTCCCACCACAGCAATCAGCACAACATAAAAGACTGTGCCAACTACAAGTGAGATTTAAATGCATAAAAATACACTGAGGGGGGCACCTGGGTGGCTCAGTGGGTTAAAGCCTCTGCCTTCGGCTCAGGTCATGATCCCAGGGTCCTGGGATCGAGCCCTACATCGGGCTTTCTGCTCAGCAGGAAGCCTGCTTCCTCCTCTCTCTCTGCCTGCCTCTCTGCCTACTTGTGATCTCTGTCAAATAAATAAATAAAATCTTAAAAAAAAAAATACACTGAGGAACAGGGAACATTCCCCTTCCCACAAACCTGAGGCCCAGGAGCCTTGCAAAAATACAACTTGCAACTCAGGCCCACAGTTGGCTTGTACTCTAGGCCAGGGGTCAGCGAACTACAGCATATGGGCTAAATCCAGCCTACTACTTGCTTGTGTAAGTGAAGTTTTATTGGAACACAATAAAACATTTGTTTATGTACTGCCTGTGGCTGCTTTCAAACTAAATTCACGGTTTAATTGCAACAGAAACTCTAGAACCTTCAATGTCTAAGATACTTACAATGTGGCCCCATAGAGAAATAGATTGCTGACCACTGCTTTAAACAATTAGGAGGTCAAGGACTTGGTGGGATGGAAAATGCTTTTGGAGAATCATTAGCTTCTACCTACCTGTGTCATATTTTTCTGTAACTCAGCAGCCCTTTTTTCTTCTTCCATGTTCCCTTCATGAAGAAAGTCAGAGCACTGAGAGGTTAGAGCTAAAGCAGGAGAAAGAAAACACGAGAATCCAGGTCTCCCCACAATTTCCAAAACTCATGAGCCTGGATGCTACAGCACATCCATTATGAGGGGCCGCTTCCCTCAAAACACACACCCACACGTGTATAACACATATGCCCAAGACACCCAACCAAATACACACACTGATCTTTTAAGGAGGTGGAATAATCTTACCTCCACTAGAGCTTTAAAAAAAAAAAAAAAAAAATTGCTGGGGTCCCTGATAATTTAAAAAGGTTAAAAATAGCTAAAAGTCCCATGTTCTAAGTTAACTGAAATCTAAAAAAGTTGAGCTGTCAGTTTTCCCATGATAATGGAAAACAAAAAACAGCAGACAATGCCTGCCACCATAAAAATACACAGTGTCAAATCCCAAAAGGCACTTATAGCTGTGACGTCTGATGGCTCCACTCCCAGTATTTCTTACTTCTGCACCACTGGCAGGCTAACAGGAATTACTGCTCAGACCCTGACCACTGACCCCTTCATGGGCTGCAGGGCCTCTGAAACTTGATTTTTGCGAAAAAGCACCAATGTACTAAACTCCACATGTAGGAGGCAGAGAAGACTGCCAAGCTGTGACTCTCCTGCTGAACTGTGCCTACACAGTACAGAAAAGCAGAGCAAAACACCAGAAGTGAAGTTAGTAACATGTCATCTCCGACAGCGGCATGTGCAGCTCTAGTACATAAATTTAAAATAACAAAAACACAACAGTTTTTCCCAGGCAGTGGATCTAGTAGGACATTCTTTTAAAAGACTTTATTTATTTATTTGTCAGAGAGAGAGAGCAAGCACAGGCAGGCAGAGGTAGAGGGCGAAGCAGGGTCCCAGCCGAGTAGGGAGCCCATCCTGGGCTCAATCCCAGGACCCTGGTATCATGACCCAAGCCAAAGGCAGCCGCTTAACTGACTGAGCCACCCAGGCATCCCCCAGAAGTACATTTTAAAACCGATAAAAATCACAACATCCTTCACTAAATTAATAAGGTGCCATTTGAGCAACTGTGATGTAAGAATGATCTTCAGAGAGCTTTTCTTTTAGAGAAGCTCTGCAAATCAGGTATTATTACAACCAGGTTATAGCTGAGAAATCTGAGAATCAATTAACCATAAACTCAAAGTTATCCAGTCAGAAAGCTGCTAAGGTGTATGTAACACAGGATGTATCACACAGATGGGTGTGTGAATGCAGGCCTGTCTGGCTTCAGAGCCTAAACTCCCAATGAGTCTATTTCTGAACATATACCCTACAGTTTATTTGTTAGTGAGGCTGTTATAACTAACATGATGAGAGTCTAGCCTAGAACTCTACTGTGCACTACGGAAAGTAGACAGATGAAGTATTCTATTTACATGTCTTATCTTGGGGCGCCTAGGTGGCTCAGGTGGTTAAGTGTCCAACTCTTGAATTCATCTCAGGTCATGATCTCAGGGTCGTGGGAACAAGCCCTGCATCAGGCTCTGTGCTCAGTGCAAAGTCTGTTTGTCCCTCTCCCTCTGGTCTCTCTCTCTCTCTCTGGAGAGAGATAAATTAATTAATTAATTAATTAATTTTTCAAAAATCTTTAAAATAAATAAATAAATGTTTTATCTTCGAGCTCCTTTGACTAGGCTCTCTTTTTGGTCAAGGAAGCTTCCCTTAAGGCCTTTACCTCTTGCTCCTTTATTTCATATTTACTTAGCTAATATTTACCCCAATCCCACTACATACAGTCACAGGGGATATAGCACAGAACAAAACATGAAGGACGCGGATGTTATAATCATGAGAGGGAGCAGTAAATGAACAAGATGTAAAAGGTGTGGTATGCGATACACAATAATGCAGTATATTACAGGGATAAAGAGGCACACACACATTTATTTTTAGCCAGTTAGGAATACTTTTGTGGCAGGGAAGCAGAAAATTAAAAGAAGTGTTTCAGTAACACTGGAAATCCACAGTTGGTGTGGTACATATATTCACGAATTTATGTGAATATCATCAACTCCCAGAGAAAATAAAATCAGTACGAGTCGGCTAATCATTAACTTAAGGATGGAAAAAGAACAGCATACATGTCTAGGGAAATGAAAGTAGGACAAAATTAATATTAAAAAAAATTAAAAGAATCATAAAAATGAACAAGTGCTCACTTAATTGAGCCATCCAGGTGCCCCACAAACATCCTCTGTAAATGCTGAAATGATAGAATAATTCCCTCTGGGATCAGGAACAAGGCAAAGATGCAAGTTATATGCTATTCTAGTACTGACTGTCCACTGATGGACACTAGCAAACACACTAAATTAGAAGAAAGCAAGGTACTGGAATAAAAGAGAAAACGTTGCAAATGACACATGATCTCATTCTCGGTGTGAAATTCAAAATAACCTACAGATAAATGATTAAAATTTATAGCTGCATTCGACTTTGAAGGGGGTTACAGAGATACTAAGTAATCAGTTCACGTTTATGTACCTGAATAAAATGTATCAAACTGATGCCCACAGGCAAGGGAAAATTCACGGATCAAAGATCTGCACCAGAAGGGGAGATGGGAACGGAGTGGAGGCAAACGTCACCCCGCGCTCACCGAACACGCCGAAATCCACTGACCAGCGTACAGACGAGGTGGAGGCGCTCGTCCCCGTGACCGAATGGCAGGGATGCTTTTACTTTCCGAAAAGACAGCAGAGGATGCTCTGGAAGGCCGACTACAGAGGAAGGTGGTTCGCTAACGCTAGCCTGCAGCCGACTCACCCCCGCTGCTAGACGCAGCCCACAGCTCCTGATTCAGTGAGTTTG
Organism: Mustela nivalis; assembly: GCF_964662115.1. Classification (NCBI taxonomy): domain Eukaryota; kingdom Metazoa; phylum Chordata; class Mammalia; order Carnivora; family Mustelidae; genus Mustela; species Mustela nivalis. The sequence goes on along the minus strand of NC_139020.1, from coordinate 209,376,606 downwards.
GAACCAGCCGCGGCAGAGCGGGGGACCCCCGGTGCTGGGTTCCGGCTGAGGCAGGGGGCACGGCCAGAGTGGCCGTCCGCCCGGTGCCAACCTCTCCCCCGCCCGGAGGCCGGACCTGGGGCTGGCCAGACCGAGTCCGGAAGGACGCGGCGAACCAGAGCAAAAAACTACCCCAGACGCGAGTGTGGCCCAGTGAAGCTATGGCCGCCAGCTCGCGCACGCGCAGGAGCGCACGTCTGCTTCCGGTTTCTGAGCCGCGCACAACGTGAGGGGCGGGGCCTAGTGAGCTGAGCTATACGGATTGCGAGTCAGGGGGCGGGGCGGGGCGGGGTGGGGCGGGGCAGAGGGCCGCGGGGGCAATGACGGGAGGAGGTTGCTGGCAGCCGCAAGGTCGAGAAAAATGCTAGTTTCTTCTTGCAGAGAGACGCGTTTGGGGCCTGAGGCTGGATCAGCGCAGGACTTGGGGTTGGACGGGGCTCCCAGGGGCCTCCGGTCAGTGGTGGGATTTGGTTGTTTAGGCTTGTGGGGCGGAGCTGGGGCGAGACAGCGCCTAGGGGCGTGGCTTAGTTGTGTATTCCGAAGGGCAGGCTTTAGGGTGGGACCAGTGCGAGGGGCGGGACTTGGTTGAAAATTCTTGGGGAGTTAAGGTCTAGGGGGTGGCCGTGGTGATTAGGGCTAGCGGCGGGTATAGGGTTAGGGCCTCCCATCCCGGCTCAGGAGTCAGAAAACCGGACACTCATCAATTGCATTTATACGCTTCTCCACGATGTCGTACACAGGATACAATACTTAGAACTTTGAGCCTATACCAATTCCTAGGATCTCCCATTCATTTTGTCCTCTCATTAGGCCTTTAGTTTTCCTTTTCATTGTTTTATCGATTACTGCTCTTGCAGAGAAAGGCGATTGATGTAGGTCCCTTTACGTGGAAACCTTGCTCTCCTGTAATACTTGTCAGTCCGTTATGTTGACTTTCCATATAAATAACATTTTCTGTTCTTATTAACTCTTTAATTTTCTTCTTCTTGTTTGTGCAAGGCCTCTCAAATTGTCATAAAGTCGAAAAGAAATCAAGCATTCTTGTCTTTGTTAATAATGATTATCAAGAATCCTAGGTAAGGACGCCTGGGTGGCTCAGTGGGTTAAGCAGCTGCCTTCGGCTCAGGTCATGATCTCAGGGTCCTGGGATCGAGTCCCGCATCAGGCTCCCTGCTGAGCAGAGAGCCTGCTTCCCTCTCTCTCTCTCTGCCTGCCTCTCCGACTACTTGTGATTTCTCTCTGTCAAATAAATAAATAAAATCTTAAAAAAAAAAAATCCTAGGTAAGCTAGGTTGTGTTCTTTATCAAGTTAATGAAGTCCCTTTTAAAATCTGACTTTATGAAGACATTATACCAGTTTTTGATCAGTGTCATCAAATGTGTATGCATCTACTGAATTGGTAATGTAATTTTGCTCCTTTAACTCTCTTTATGATATCGTATCTGTATAAATACTTAATTCTGTATAACTCAATGAATCTATACCTTTTAAAAATTGGTTTCTCGGTTTCCTAGCTTGCTTTTATAGAAGTTTTCACAAACTCTAGAGTATAAAAGTATTTTCCTAATTTTCTTCCACATTTTATTATTTTTAAAACTTTTCAATCTTTACTCTTCCAGGAATGCATTTTGGCATGTAGTGTGAGGTGGACATTCGTTACGCTAACAAGCACAGCTGTACTCTGTATATTGGCCCCTAGGTTTATTTCTTCACTATATGCTAAGACTCATTAACTCAAAAGCCTGGGGCCAAACTCAAACTCAAACTTGTACATATCCAAAATGGCCTAAACAAGCACATTTTTAGCTATTCAGAGCCTTTCTGCTTTACATACTCTGTGAAACCATCTCCCAGCATCTACTGAACATTGGTAAAATAGAGACTTGTGATTAGAAGACACTGAGCTGCTGTGACCTGTCAAAGCTCTCCGACCACTCCATTCTGCGGAGCACACTCCCTCCCAGATGCCGTTCTGCCTCAGGGGTTGCCTTGCTCTCTTCCCTTCTGGATGGTGGCTCCTGAGCCATAAGCCTTTGGATGGTCCCATGGCTGGGACTTTCCCTCTCATGCAACTCTGTCCAGGTGCCACCCTGTCAAAGGAAAAACGGCGGTGGATTTAAGGTGGTAAAACATTTTATTCAGTACTATTGCATCATGGAAAAAGAGACCTCAATATAGAACCAGGTTCAATTCCAAATATCCCATGGGCAAATGAGAATTTATAGCCAAGGGGCATGTTGGAAGTTGATGGATGGAAAATTAGTAAGGGGAAACATCAGAGATAAGAGGGGTTCCTGGATTCCTAAATCAACCTAACAGGACTCTTGCTGAAGGTAGGCCAGATGATTGGACATCCCCTGAGGGATGAGGAAACTGAGTAGATATCAAGGATGATCAGGTATAGAGGATGGGAAATTCTGGCCTAACTGACTTGCTAAAATTAGACAATACAGAGGAGTCCAAAACCCAAGATCTAGCGGCAGGGGAGTTCAGGAGATCCTGAGTAGAGTTTGGTGAAGAAGAGAATCTTTGTCAACCCAGTAAAGCTCATTGGATGTTACGGCTTCTTGTAGTCCTATCTTTTTCCTAAATCTGCCTCCAAATCTCCCAGATTCCCCACAGGAATCTGATGATCAGGGTAGGACTGAGGTAATCAGGAAAGAGGTATAGGGACCACACTCAATAGGGCAATCAATCAGCAAAGCTATACTGGACAGCCTCAAGTGGTTGAAACTCTGAAACACCTCTGTTGTCTATTTGGTGTTGCTCTGTGCTGTTTTACTCTGTACAGTTTTTGTGATCTCCCACTATGTCTCATTAGCCTCACCAAGTGGTGGTACAGGTGAAGCAGGCAGGCTGGTCCAAGGACTTGGAAGAGGGTCCCTTGGTTCTTGGCTTCTCGAAGGACAGAAATCACACGCAAGCCAGAAAAAGTGAAAGCAGAGTTTACTGAGTAGTGTGAGTGACAGAAAATAACAAATGGAGTGTATGGGAGACTTGAAAAGGAAAAGTAAATGAGTCTTGTCCTTGGTTGGTTGGGGTTAGGGGTTGATATTGGAAAGGGGTCCAGAGTACATGTCTCTTGAGGGGACCAGGATGAGGTCCATTCAAAGGTAAGTGTCAGGTGAACAATAGGTATCATGGCAATAGGTAGGGCAATAGGTACTGATGCCAGTATCAGCTGAGGCTTCTTCAAAACGAATGTCCTGGAATGTGTTTGGGATCTGGCTCCACTTAGGTGTGATCAGGTGTTTGGGGCCTAAGACAAAACTCAGAAAATGATCAACTTCCTTGCATCCCCTTTGAAGGAGGAGTATAGCTTTTATGACTTATTCAAAGGTAAAATATTGAACATGAGTAAATGGGGCCTAACAGCAAAATAGCAGAGATAGAACCAATCTAAAATGGAGTCAGGGGTGCCTGGGTGGCTCAGTTAGTTAAGTATCTGTCTTCTGCTCAGGTTATGATCCTAGAGTCCCAGGACTGAGCCCCTCACCAGGTTCCCCATTCAGTGGGGAGTCTGCATCTCTTTCTGCCCTTTGCCCCACTCATGCTCACTCTCTCTTTCTTTCTCTCAAATAAGTATATGGGTGCCTGGGTGGCTCAGTTGGTTAAGTGACTGCCTTCGGCTCAGGTCACGATCCTGGGGTCCTGGGATCAAGTCCCACATAGGGCTCCCAGCTCCATAGGGAGTCTGCTTCTCCCTCTGACCTTCTCCCATCTCATGCTCTCTCTCGGTCTCTCTCTCTCTCAAATAAATAAAATCTTTTTTAAAAAATAAGTAAATATATAAAATCTTTTTTAAATTTTTTTTATAAAAATAGGGGTGCCTAGGTGACTCAGTGGGTTAAAGCCTCTGCCTTTGACTTAGGTCATGATCCCAGGGTCCTGGAATGCAGCCCCACATGAAGTTCTCTGCTCAGCGGGGAGCCTGCTTTCCCACCCCACCCCTGCCTACTTGAGATCTGTGTCTGTCAAATAAATAAATAAATAAATAAATAAATAAATAAATAAATAAATAAATTTTTTTAAAGATGCCTGAAGGAGATCACCAGTAGGCAGAGAGGCAGACAGCAGAGGGGGTTGGGAAGCAGGCTCCCTGCCAAGCAGAGAGCCCGATGCGGGGCTTGATCCCAGGACCCTGGGATCATGACCTGAGCCGAAGGCAGAGACTTTAACCCACTGAGCTACCCAGGCACCCCCTAAATAAATAAAATAGTTTTTTTAATTTTTTAAATAATAAAATGGAGTCCCTCCAGCTTCCCTACCTCCTGGGTATTTCAGTGAACCTACACTACTGGAACTGACTTTTGTGGTTAGAGGTATAGCTGCCTGGGGAAAGAGGTCAGCCTGCCTGTCTAGTCCCCCACTAAGCAGCTGCTGGGCCTTGTAGGAATTATGGGTCCAAATAGGAAAAGGGGAGGAGTATCCACCTCTGGACCAGGGGTGGCCTGCCCCTGACCCCATCTTGGGCTATAGCAAGAAGAGGTCCCCATGACCAGGCTGGTGTTTTGGGCTCCTCTGGGACAAGAGGATGTCCATGTCCCTGGGCATTGCTACAACAAGTTAATAAGCCCATAAGGCCAAGATGGCAGGTCTCCCAAGCACAACAAGCAGGCTTTAGCTGTCGTCCCCCCTCAGATCTGTTGTCAAGGATGGCATTCCAGTCCTTCCCCAGAAGAACATCGAGACCCCCAATTCTTGGGCCCAGCTAGCTAAAACATTACTTAAAATAGCTAAAGTCAAAGAAGTTTATATCCGAACCCTTCCCAGGGGCCCAACGAAGGTGGCTATTTTATTAGAGGAATGTTCTAGACCACAAGATGGGTGTTGGGTCCTACTTAACTACAGCTTCTCACCAGGATGCCACCCAGAGGAGGAAAGAGCCCAGACTCTGGGGGAGATGAGACATGACAGGGTACAGGATCCTGGGAGAAAAAGGACTGGTCCCTTTGCTGGAAAAAAAAAAAAAAGTACAGTGTCACCACTGTAAGAACTGAGATGATTTATCCTCTGCTTTGCCATTGACCTTCCAAAAAGTAGTAAAAGACAAAAAAAAAGGCAAAGGAGAAGGCAAACTAAATAAATAAATAAAGGAGAAGCTGACTCTTGGAGGATGAAATACACATCATCTCTATCTTTAAGGACCCAACCCAAGAAAGCAGTCCCTCTCCCCTACCCCAGGAAATGAATATCTGGGAGGAGGATTAACAATTATCAGCTTAACTAGTAAAATGGGCCCACTTTTGCTAAAAGATGATTCTATCCTGGATATTCCTCCCAGACAGTCCCTTTTCCATTATTGGAATAGGACCTGCTGATGAGCAAACCTCATGAAACAAGCCAAGAACTTTTGCTATTGGTGGGCACCAGCCTTTCATAATGACTTAATTTTCCACTATCAGTGGAGATGTCAGTATGCACCAGGAGCCATTGACAGAGGAAAGGCACTGAAGGAGTTTGGCCCATCCTCGCTGATTTAGTGAAAGAAGGGATACCAATTCCTGCCATTTCACCTTCCAGTTCCTGGTGCAGCCTGTGCTTAAAACCACTAAGCATAGGGGCGCCTGGGTGGCTCAGTGGTTTAAGCCGCTGCCTTCGGCTTGGGTCATGATCTCAGGGTCCTGGGATCAGGTCCCGCATCGCGCTCTCTGCTCAGCAGGGAGCCTGCTTCCCTCTCTCTCTCTCTCTGCCTGCCTCTCCATCTACTTGTGATTTCTCTCTGTCAAATAAATAAATAAAATCTTTAAAAAAAAAAACCACTAAGCATAAATGAAGCTCACCATAGACTATAGTGAAACATGATTATTCCCTTCATTAGAGCTCCCCTACCTGATATCACTGCCTTAATTGTTGACGTTTGAGCCAAAGTTATAAATTTGGCTAATAATATGTTCTACTCAATAAAGGGGAGAAAGGCATCCTCACCCACTGCCCACATGCTGCGCTCTCTCACTTTTTTTTTTTTAAGATTTTATTTATTTGAGAGAGAAAGAGAGCATGAGCAGGGGTCCTACCTGGGGAGAGGGAAAATCAGACTCTCCGCTGAGCAGGGAAACTGATGTGGGGCTTGACCCCAAGACCCCAAGATCATGAGCCGAGTTGAAGGCAGATGCTTAACCAACTGAGCCACCCAGGCCCACCCATGCTGTGCTCTCTTAAAGGCACTGTGGAACAAACTTGGACTTGCTCCCAGTACCCAGGAAGTAGAATGAATCCCCTCAGACTAAATAGATAACGCCAGCCACAAATGACCATCAGCTTTAACCTGTGCTCTGTGACTTTGACTCTTCCCAGTAGCTGAAGAGCCCAATCTAGACCGCAGCTTAGCATATATTCTGCATTTCTCTTCTGAAGGGGCAGGGGGAAAAGCCCCTTATCTCATCAGAACCTAGGAGGCAATAAGAAATTGTCTTCTGACAGTTTCCCAGGGGAGGTGAGTGGGAGATGGCCTCATAGCTGCTCCTTCCAGACCTCCCATCCTCTCATGTTCTGGGAGAATCACAAGGCATTCAGCCAACATTCAGACTGGCCGCAAGTCAAGTCTTTGCCTGCATGGCCTATGTGGATAGATACAAAGTCTCAGAGTGCCACAGCAGTCATTTCTCTACAGTTCTGGCCCCTGATTTTTTTATGTATCTAGCTAAGAATTCTTTTTAGATTTTTTTTTGTGGTAGACAGAATAATGTCCCTGCCAAAGATGTCCAAGTCCTAATCCCCAGAACCTGTGAGTGTATTACTTTGTATGCCAAAGGGGACTGTGCAGGTATGGCTAAATAAAGGTTCTTAAGATGGGGGGATTATTGAGGTGGGCCCAATGTAATCACAAGGATCTTTATAAGTGAAAGAGGGAGCAGTAGGGTCAGAGTCAGGAAGAAATGTGAGAATGGAAGCAGTGACCAGAGTGATTTATGGTCATGAGCCAAGGAATGGAGACAACCTCTAGAAGCTGGAAAGGCGAGGAAATGAATTCTCCCCTACAGTCTCCAGAAGAAACACAACCCTGAATTTGGCCCAGTGAGACCCATTTCAAATGCCTGACCTTCACAACTATGAGATAATAAATTTTTTTTAGGCTACTAAGTTTCTGGTAACTTGTTACAGCGACAATAGGAGGCTAACACAGATACTGTAATTAATTGTGTTCATAGGGGCTTATACCAAAATTGTTTTATTTTTTAAAAGATTGTATTTATGTATTTATTTGACAGAGAGTGAGCAGGGAGAGGGAGAGAGAAGCAGATTCTGTCCTTTGCACAGAGCCCAATAAGAGGCTTGATTGATCCCAAGGTGGTGGGATCATGACCTGAGCCAAAAACCAAGAGTCAGACGCTTAACTGACTGAGCCCCCCAGGTGCTCTTGATTCTGTTCTTTTCGGGAACTTCAGACAAGACCGACCAGGACCATGAGTCCAGTAGCATGATGAGGGCTACATGGAGGATACACTTCAGCCAGGCTCCCCATGCAGAGCCAAGCCAATTAAATCATTAAACTGGGTGCAGCGAGAGGTATTGGCAGCTGCGCAATAAAGACTGTGATGTGTTCACGTATACACCACGATTTGAAAGCAAGTATTATTCAGTTAAGACGTGTAAGAGCACCAGGCTGGAGAGGAAAGTAAACCGCTGGTTACCCAGCAGCCCGCGTCATCCCCGCTTCCCGCGAGGCCCCACCCCTTGCCCTGTTCTCGGAGACCGAAAGAGCGCATGCGCAGGACGGCGGCCATCTTGGCCGCGCGCCACTCCCGCGTTTGAGGGAAAGTCGTCGGCTCTCAACGCCCTCCCTCAGAGCGCCTACGCGGGAAAGGAGGATCCCGAGAGGGAGCGGCGGTGTTGAGGGTCGCTTCTTCCGAGAGCCCGGGCAGGCTGGGCCGCCGCGGCGGCAACGGTTGCCCCAGGGGGAGGCGTGCCGGCTAGGCCTTCCCTGGCCGCGGCGACTCCGGCTCCGGCGTCCCCCGCGCCCGGCAGCCTGCGGTTGCGTTTCCTGCGGGCGGGTGCGCGCGTGGGCACTGGTGATGGCAGTTCGGTAAGTTCTCCGCTGGAGAGAGGGACCTCTGCAGGTTCCGAGGGAGCACGCGTGTGGGACACAAAGCGCAGGCGTGAAGAGATTCGCCGAAGTACCTCAGCGCCCGGAGCTTCGAGTTCTGGAGCCCCTGAGGGGCAGCGGGAGGCGGGCCGGTTGCCGTTAGCTGCAACTGAATTGAGCCCAAGTACGAGGAGTGTGGACAGGTGGGTTTTTCTTTCGGCTGTTCACCTGGAAATTCGTCCTTAAATCTGTGGCGGCAGTAAAATGAGCATCCGTGGAGCCTTCATCCGCGTTCACTCCTGGCTGAGATTTGTCTCCCGTCCTGGGTGTTGTGATGAACCGATTAATGGCAAATGGCAGACATTCGCTTCACCCCTTCGCGGTAAGCATGCAGCAGGACAGCCTTCTACTGAGGACGGCGCTCCACTGCCGGTCCAAGGAAGTAGTTCCATTTTTCCGAAAGTGTCTATTAAAGTTGCCTGCATTTAAAAAAAAAAAAAGTTAATTTTGGTCCTTGAACGTTCCCGAAGAGTGTTATTGTAAGATGTTGGCATTCCAATATGATGATGTTTTCCTGTGACTTCATATACTTACTTACTTTTAAAAAGATTTTATTTGTTTATATGTCGGAGAGCGCAGGCCGAGGGAGAGGCAGGCTCCCCACTGAGCAAAGGACTCTGGGATCATGACCTGAGCAGGAGGCAGAGGCTTAACCGACTGAGCCACCCAGGGGTCCCTTCCTAGGATTTCATTTAATTGTTTCTTGTAAAGTAGACTTGGGTCTAGAGCAGTACTGTCTAATACATATATATAGTGAGGTACAGATTATACAGATGTAATTTTTTTATAATTTTGAGTAGCCAACCAAGAACAGTTTGAAGCCCTGAAATTTTTAGTGTTTAATCAACTTACCAATTATCAATATAAATTTATGATGAAGTCAATTACTAATGTAGTTAATAGAGAACTATTAATGAGAAATTTTACATTTCTTTCCTTTTGTAATAAGTTGCTGGAAAACCCAGTGTGTATGTGGATCTCACTGTGGATGCTGAGTTTTCATTAGAAACTTGCCATCTGTATTTAGCTCTTACTGTTTTGCTGTAGAAAAAGATCTCCAAATCCAGATTGATCAAACATACTGAAGAGTTTTTTTGAGTACCTGAATCAATTTTATTTCTAAATTCTAATTAAAATAAATCAAATTAAGAATCTAGTCCTTCAGTCACACTAGCCACATTTCATGTTCTCAGTCCCCAAAGAACCAGCCAGTGCCTGACTGGTTAGACTGCAAATTTAGACATTTGAATATTTCTGTATACTTTGTATTGTAGCTCATCGGGAGGTGGGGAAGTGCAAGTTGTCCCATTGTTTATTAGGAATGAGAAGCTTTTAGTCAAGGTGCACTTCTCTCATAGTCACAAATTTTTTTGAGGTAATCCTTGGGTGATACTTGGCAACAGGGTAATCTGTTTCCTAACAGCCTTTCATCCAAAGGTTTCACCTCATTTGTCAGTCTTTGCCTCAGTCTGTTTTTACGTGGGCGGGGAGGCAGGTTACAAAATCCTTTTTTTCTTAATTCTGTCATTCCTTCTCCAGTCTTTAGCTATGCAGCTTTCTTTCCCCACCTCCCCTATCCTCTACTTTTTTTCTTTTTGGAATATCACAATATATTCTTGGACTTTTCTTTCATTCACTATTATTTTGACACTGAAACTGTCGCACATTTGCCCAAGGGTAGTCCTTTTGAATCCTGTGTTCCTTCAACATGAATCCTTTTAGTCTTTAAACCCTATTAGTCTTTAGGTGTAAGATAAATCCCCAGTTCACTTTGTACTTTTTTTGTTGTTGTTGTTAAGACTTACTTATTTGAGAGAGAGAACAGAAGGAAGAGGGGCAGAGGGAAAGAGAGAAGCATGTGGAATAGGATGTTGAACGGAAGACACTAGACACTAATGCATGTCATGATTTTATATGAAGTTCAAAACAGGCAAAATTATAGTGTTAGAAGTCAGAATAATGCTTCCATTTGGTGAGGAGAAAGGAATAATTTAGATGAGGCATATGAGTGCTTAGGGGTGGAGAAATTCATGATAATGTACTGTACACTTGTAACTCTACACTTGTTTGAATAATTCAACAAAATGTTTGAAAAATGAACTCTATAATTTCCAAGTGTTTGAAATGATCAACAAAATGAACATAAAGCATAAGTAAAAAAAAAAAAATAGTATAAATAAGGAATTTTTAAAAGGCGAATTTAAGGGAAAACTAAGGTGTGAGGTTTTTTAAGAAAAAAAGATAAACTTTGGGCACAGTCTGATGTAGCATTCTACCTACGCAACATTTTATACCCTCTGGTAAAACTTGGGGGATTGGTCAGATCGCTTGCATGAGTGTTACTAAGCTGCCAGTGAAATAGAGCAGTATCTGAAATATATACTGAGTTTATTTTGTTTACCATGGAATTGTTCCAGTGCTTTGGATCAAAAGTTAACTATCACTTTTTAGGCAAATCAGATGTCAGTTTTTCAAGAGCCTTTTGAAATGGTTATTTTTCTATTCTGTCTTTATTTTTTGCAGAGCTAGTACTGAGTTTGCCTAGAAATCCTTAGGTGTATCTCTGTGTGTGTTGGGGAAGGCAGAGGATAATATTCCTTATCTGTTCCTATTTTCCCCCAGCACTGAACACCAACTAATAGGATGTGGATTTATTGTTTAGTATCTGCTTACCTTTAGAATGTGAAAAATGTAAGGTATTGGGGATTTTCTGTTAGTTCACTGTGCTCTCCTCAGTGCCTAGTGTATTATGTAGCAAAGGGAAGGACCTTCATAAAAATTTGCTTAATGAATGAAGGCAAAAGCCAATATAAGGACTTGAAGGAAGGCAACTGGGCCTATGTGATTTTGCCAGCTGGAGGAGTGCAAAGATGTCTGAATTAAACATTTTGTGCTAGGGATCCTCATGAACACCCTAGTGCTCAGCAATGCAGTAGGACTGAAAAGATTCATGCTATTAAACCCAGCATGACAGTTTATAAAATACAGATCAGAATCGCAGAGGGATGAGACATGTGGGATTAATTCCAGAACAAGACAGGCATAAGCATCCAAGTGTCTTTCCCCAGCGCAGTCAAATGGGCATTGCACAATATTCCTAGTAATAATGTGTAACATCACATGTGAAATATGGCCAACCAAGGAAGCTCACACAGTATATTAGATTATTCAGTTGTACTGCTAGAACAAAAAATATTATAGATTGGGTGGCTTACAAACAACAGAAATGTCTCACAGTTTTGGAGACTGGGAAAATCAGTATCAAAATGGCAGCAAAGTGGTGTCAGGTGAGGATCTCCTTATTGGTTAATAGAAGGCAGTCTTCTCACTGTGTTATCACATGGCAGAAGGAGCGAGGTAGGTCCCTGGGGTCTCTCATAAAAGGCACTCATCCCATCATTACCTCTCAAAGGCCCCCATCTCCAGAAACCACCACATTGGGAATTGGGTTTCAATGTTTGAAGAGGCAGGGAAGTGCAGACATTCAGTCTATAGTCCCTGAGCTTTGGTGTCCAGGTTTTTATTGTGGGTCAGTCCTGTAGGCATGCACCACCTACATGACTGACTGCAGCCACTTAAGCTCCAGCTGGAATTCAGACTGTTAGAACATTGCCCAGAGCCTCAGGCATAAAACAGATGTTCACCATAAATCACATTGTTAGCATAAACCATCAGTCCAACTGGCAGACGAAAACATTATCACGCTGGGTATTCCATGGAGTCGGGTTGTCTCCCACAGCCCCACCAAGAGTAGGTCTGAAGACAGGTTTTCTCAGGAAAGTGCAGGATTTGAGCACCCAGACCTGCTGAGTTAGTCATTTCTTGCACACCATTTTATAATCGTTGTCCAGGTATGTTGGCAAATCACAAAAAGCTCGGGAGTTCAGGCTTATGATATAGAGTAACCTGTATTCAGGTTACTGGTCTTCCTAATTGGTGATCTTGGGCCAGTGACTGCTGCTGTCTCAGTGTAGGTTGCCTCAACTGTGGAATGACAGTAATGATAATTTTGTTGATAATCATATGAGCTACCACTGCTTCTGGTACATGACAGGGACTCAGTAAATGACGATTGTTATTTGTATTCATGTGGTAAACTCTACAATTTTTAATGGCTTTCATATAATGTAATTTCATTTTCTACAGAGAGCTAATAAATGATGCTTCATGACAGCTGACTAATGCTTATTTCTTAAAGACTGATGTTGTGTGGCAGGGTTCCACTGCTGCTTAATAAAGAAGAATTGAGATTGGCCTCTAAACTCAGACACTGTCTTGAAGGACTTTGAGAACAAGAAGGGTTCAGGCAGATTTTACTGTCTTACCTACAGGATGCCAGCCATTGATCTTTTCTCTTGTGGTAAGTCCTTATTGATGCTCCTGTCAGAGACTGTTTTACTGGGCCTATAAACAGCCTGTCTTGTGGTCAGGGTCTAAGCAGTCCTGTTTCTATGCTGTCTAGGAGAGGGGCTTGAGTAGATAAGAACATCCTGATGTCTGTATCCTGAGATTTGGGAAGCAGGGGTGAGGATGGGTATTTTTGTGGGGGAGGGTCTGCTTAATCACATGATGAGATTCACTATTGTTGGCCAAAGAAAACAACAGCTTTACCTCTCTGAACTTTAAATTTCTTTTTCCATAAAATGGAATTATTAAACTCTCCTTCCAAAGCTGAGAACCCTTTTTCTGACTTCAGATGAAGCAGGCTGCTTGGGTATTTCATGGCAACAGCATGTGTGTCAATTTAGAATCAGTGTGGAGTAGCTTCTAGCCTAAGTGGGAATTTCGGGAGCCTAGGTTCTCAGGTTTTATTTCCTCTCCCCAAGGTCACCTTTCTCAAGACTTCTGAGGAGAAGTCAGAAGGAGAAAGGATAATGACCAGGTGTCTAACAAATTTTTCTCGCGTAAGTAGGAAATTTATTCTTTTATAAAAGTACATGCTTCTTCCTACGAGGTAGATATGTTTTCTTGTAGTGGAACAGTTTATTTATGTATACAGGGCCTGTCTAGGGACTGAGTAGCCAGTTACATTTTCTCAGGTTTTAGGACTTTTTTATGAGGTTGACAGAGACGTAGGGAAATGATACTGTTATCCCAGTGTTTACTAATTCAGTCCAGCTCCCATCCACGCTGATTGTGTGCTCTCAGTGTGCTATGATACATTGTGAGGGAGTGGACATGTGTTTCTCAGAATGTGTGCTGTTGCTAGAGGAATGATTCATTTATTTGCCAGCATTTATGGTGTCTGTAATGTACTCAGTCAATAGGGAAGATTAGAAAGTGTACAGTGTATTTGTGGTGAGATACATTCAACTGGGTGAAAGAGGTGCTCTTAAAGTTATATGACTGGATGAGGTCCCCAGTGAATATGTGTGGATAGGAGAAGCCCTGGGAGAGATGATGGGAGAACATGGAACACTGTCTAAGCTTTGGGTCTCCCATTCTCTTTCTCCAGTGAACATGGGTTTAGATGGCAACTACCTGATGCTGGGATGTTTGTGATGGGTTTAGGACCCATCACCCATGACCTTTGAGGATGTGGCTGTGGAATTCACTCAGGAGTGGTCTTTGCTGGATCAAACCCAGAGAGGGCTGTGCAGCGATGTGATGATGGAGAACTACAACAGTCTGACTACAATAGGTAAGGTTGGTGCCATGCCTTCGTTTGGCTTTTTCTGGAACTAATCTTTCTTAAGTGACTATATTCTAGGCTCTATGCTGACTAATGGGAGTGCAGTGGTAAAAAGAGCAGATATTGTTTCTGTTCTTGTAGATCTTATCTTGACATGGCTTCCTCTTGAAAATGAAAATTTGTTTGTTGCTCTGCTTTTATTTTCTCTATGGACTGAAAGGCTTAGGACTTCAAAAGTGTTTCTGAATACAAGTTTGAGCCTGGGTTTCAGGGGAAAGGTCAGCACCCCTTTTGGTGAACAGTGAGCGAGTATGTGTTTGCATTTTAGTTTCATTTGAAAGTTTTTTGGTCTGAAAAACAAAGTTTATTGGTTTGAAAAGGTTGTCACAAACATTTTATTGTTTCTCAAGTTATACCTGACAGTATTTGGTATCCCTGGAGAGCAGAATCTTGGTCCTGACTTATGGATTTGTCATCCCTTGCATGTTCTTGTATCAAGCTTTTTTCTCTGAGAGCCAGGTACCATACGTGCAGACCAGGTCTGATCTTTCAGGCGGAGCAAAAAGGAGAGCAGAGGGTAGTAGGAAGGATTCTGAGGGGTAAAGGAAAAGGGAGAGATGATTTCTTTACGAAAAATAGCAGGAGTCCATGAGACCTGCAGTCTTTTTGGAAACATTAAATAGGAAGCTTTTGAAGATGGATTTTTCCTGAGAATGCTGGTCCCTTTGATTTCTGTGGTTCCTTGGGTACTTTAGACTTCTCTTTAACTTTTCGTCCACTTTTCTGAAACTTCCTTTTGACCTGACGGATCTACTTCTTTAAATTTTGCATTTAGCTCTTTATTCATTTCCTTTCATTCTTTGCTTTCCTGGTCACACTGCTTTCTGTTCACCATTAGTTTCAACATTTATAGAATCATTTCTTAGAAAATCACCTACCAACTTCACCAGCACCTTATTATTGCCAAACTCTTAATATAGTCAGAATTCTCAATCTCTGTATATTCATTTTTTTTTATTTTATATTTCAAGTCAGTCTTCGAAAGTAAGTAGACATTGGCCTCTTTTTTTTTTTTTTCTAACACTTTCCTTCCATCATTTATTTCTCCAAGACCTTAATGTTTTTTTTAATCTTATTTCAGATTGGGAGATTTGTCTTAATACCAAATGGTCAGCACCTCAGCAGAATATTTTGCAGGGGAAAACACCCAATGTGGTAGAAATGGTAAGATCGACAGTGTAATTCCTTGCCTTCCACACCAGTGGAAGATTGGAAATTCCATAAGATAGAAAAGCAACATGATAACTGTAACAGCTAGTGTTACTCATCCCAAAAGAAACTTTTCTCACAGATTTCTGAGCCTTAAGAATTTGACAAACCCTTTAAATACATAATTGAGATAAAGTTTTGGGTAAGTAATTTCGTCTCAATGGTTAACAGCTTACAGCTAAACTCTGTAAGAATCCTTGCGAAAGTAAAGACTACAACAGAACTTTTTAGCAGAATGGTCACTTCATTCTGCTTGAAAGCACTGAGGTCTGGAACCATGCATTGCATTCAGTGAAAATGGAAGAAAAAAATACAAAAAACTTCAGTCATACTCATTTATTTCCTGTGTAGTATAACAGAATTCAAGGCAGAGGGAAGGATCTCTGAGTGTAATAAAGCTGGAGAACTTTCATAAGTCGTGACTAATCTCTTCATCAACAGGAGAGAAGCCATATTGGAGAGTAACTGTTGAATTTTCACCATTGGGAAGAAGCCTTGAGTGAACTCTCCTTTAAGGTTTATAGAGTACTCACATTAGAAAGAAAACTTGTGAGTGCAACCAGTGTGTAAAAGCATTCACAAAGAACTCTGCCCTTAATCTACACAATAAGACCGATAATGGAGAAAAGCCTCCTAAGTGTAATCAGTGTGAAACAGGTTTCAGCCAAAATCCATATCTGGTTCACAAGAAAACTTACACTCAAAAGAAACCCTATAAATGTACAGACTGTGGGAAAGGCATTCCTTCTTCCTTACACCTTAGAGAATGTGTAAGAATTCATAGTGGAGAAAGGCCACATACCCTTAAAGAATGTAGGAAAGCTTTTTCTCATTCTACAAGCTTTTGTACATACGCAAATGAACAATAGAAAAAAGTCTTAAAACATTGTAAGAATGTGGGAAAACCTTTATTTGATCTTGTCTTATTTATCATTTAAGAACTCATAGTGAACTGATGCCTATGGAATGTAAGAAATTTGAGAAAGCCATTCCTTGTTCCCCAAACCTTGCTTAAATTATACAACTTCATATGAGAAGCATTGTGTTTTCAAGGAGTGTAGTAAAGAGTTTACTTGTTTCCCAAAACTTAATACTCACGTGTAAGTTCACACTGGAGAAAAACCATATGAGTGTAGTAAATAACTTGGAAACCTTCACCGATTCTGCAGGTCTTATAAAACACAAAAGAACTCACACTGGAGAGAAGACTTAGGAATGTAAGGAATGTGGAAAAGGCTTTGTTAGTTCCTTACTGTACATTTAAGAACTCACACTGGCAAGAAGCCTTATGTTTGTAAGGAAAGTCGGAAGGCCTTTAGTAACTAATCTTGCTTTAAAAGTCACATGCAAACTCTAAAACCCTGTAATGGTAAGCAGTGTGGGAAAGCCTTTATTTGATCCTCATTTCTTATTCAACATTTAGGAACTCACAGTATAGAAAGACCTTTTGAATGTAAGGAAATATGGGAAATCATTTAGATATTCCTCATACTTCAGTCAACAAAACACATACTGGAGAGAAGCCATGTAGATGTAAAAAATGTGAGAGAGCCTTCACTGTTTCATCAGGCCTTATGGTACAAATGAGAGCTCACACTGGTGGATGACCTTTTGAATGTAAGGACTGTGGGAAAGCCTTTACTCAGTCCACATACCTTTTTTCTTTTTAACATTTTATTTATTATTTGTTAGAGCACAAGGAGAGAGAGCAGCCGGCAGAAGGGGGAGCAGACTCCCCGCTGAGCAAGGAGATTGATGCAGGACTCCATCCCAGGACTCTGGGATCATGACTTGAGCTGGAGGCAGATACTTAACCAACTGAACCACCCATGTGTTTCTCAGTCCACATATCTTATTCAACATTTAAGAACTCACAGTGGAGAAAATCCATACATAGATGAGGAATGTGGGAAACCCTTTACTATGACATGCCTTACTGAATGTATAATATTTCACTCTTGAGAGAAGCTTATGCTTGCAAAGAATATGGGCAAGTCTTTAAACTTTCTCTTAGAAAGCACAGACTAATTCACAGTGAAGGTAACCTTATTAATGAGGAATGTAGGAAACCTTTAGCTCTGCCTTATACTTTACTATTTGGCTGTGATTTCACAGGTATGAAAAATCTTCTATAAAAAAAATTTTCATCCCCCCACTTTGGGAAGCTATGAAAGTACACATTAAGAGTGATCCCATGCGTGAAAGGGTTATAAAAAAGCCTTTGATTGTTCTTTATTAGGAAACATAATTTACACTGGAGAGGAACTGTAAAGTATAATTGTAGGGAACGTGGAAAAGACTATGCCAATTGATGTTACATAATAAGATTCTTTGTGAATGTAAAAACTGTTTTCAGTAAATATCTTACATATATTTATAAAAATTGAAGTCTTAAAGGGTTTTATAAGTGAAAAACCTTTGTGGGACACCTGGGTGGCTCAGTCAGTAAAGTGTCTGCCTTTGGCTCGGGTCATGATCCTCAGGGTGCTGGGATTAGAAGTCCCATATCAGGCTCTCTGCTCAGCGAGGAGCCTGCTTCTCCCTCTGCCTGCCGCTCCCCCTGCTTGTGCACTCCCTCTCTCAAATAAATAAAATCTTTTTAAAAATCATTTTGTTACAAAAGATTTTTTAATAAAAAATCCATAAATAAAAAAGTGTTAAAAAAAATTGGGGAAAGTTTTAGAGTACAAATCTTTAGTTACTGCATACAGAAAAATTGATACTGGAAAAGAAAGCCCATTGTTTAAAATGAGTTGTCTCTGTGTGTGTGTATCTTTTCTCAAAGTAGACCAGTAGTTTTAAAGACCAGTGATGTTGAACATCTTTTCACGTACTTGTCATCCATTTATCTTTGGTGAAATGTATGTTCAAATATCTTTTTTCTTGTTGTTAGAGGGTTTATTAAGGTATAATTGCCATGCATTAGTCTACATATGTTAAGTGTATGACTTAAGTTTTGATACATACATGCATCCATGAAATCTCTTACTAGCAATGAACAAATAGAATTTGAAATTGCAAATACAATACTATTTATATTAGCACAACAAAATATGTGCATCATCTATATAGGTAAAACTACAAAACTGTCATGAATGAAATCAAAGAACCAAATAAATGGAGAGAGATTTAATGTTCATGATTTAATGTTCATGGATATGCTCTGTATTGTCAAGATGTTAGTTCTTCCCAATCTAATTGATTCAGTACAATCAAAGTTCCAACAATTTATTTTGTGGATATTGACAAACTGATTCTTATGTTTATATGGAGATGCAAAGATGCAGAATAGACATCACAATATTGAAGGAGAACAAAGTTGGAGGTCTGAAACTACCTGGCTTCAGGACTTAATAGAAACCTACATCAAGTCAGCTGGTGTTGGTAAGTGAACAGACAGATTGATGGAACAGAACAGATTGCTGAGAAATAGGCCCACATAAGTAGTCAGCTTATCTTCGACAGAGGAGCAAAGGCAGTAGAATGGAGGGAAGATAATTCTTTCCAACAAATGAGACTGGAACTATTAGACATCCACATAAAAAAGAATGAATCTAGACACTGAACATTCCACAAAAATTAACTCAAAATGCATTGTAAACCTAAGTGGAAAATACACAACTCCTAGAAGATAACATAGGAGAAATCTTAAATGTCCTTGGTTGTAGCAATACCTTTTTAAATAAAAAACTGAGAGCTTGATCCATAAATAATTGATAAACTAGACTTCATTAAAATTAAAAACTTGGGCTCTATGAAAGCCCTTGTTAAGAGAGTGAGAAGACAAGCACGGGTTGGGAGAAAATCTTTGCAGAAGACACGTTTGGATTAAAGGACCATTATCCAGCATATGCAAGGAAGTCTTAAAACTCAACACTAAGAAATAGCCTATCAAAAATGGGTCAAAGACCTTAATGGACACTCCTCCACAGAAGATGTAAAGATGGAAAATAAGCATTTATGAAAAGATGCTCCACATCATATCATACAGAAAAGTACAAGTCAAAATAAGATACCACCACATATCTGAGAATGCCCTAAATCTGGAACACTAATAGCACCAAAAACTTCTTTGCTGGTGGGAATACAAAATTGTACAGCTGCTTTGGAAAAGTTTGGTGGTTTCTTATGGAACTAAACATACTCTTACCAGATGATCCAGTATCCATGGTCCTTGGTATTTACCCAAAGAAGTTGAAACTTATGTTCATTCAGAAACCAACACATGCAAGCTGTTTCAGGGGTTTTTCTTTGTTTGCACATGAATGTTTATAGCAGTTATATTCCTCATTGCAAAACTTATGTAGGTGAATGAATGTCTTCAGTAGGTAAATGAATAAACTGATGCATCCAGACAATGGAATATCCAGCACTTAAAAGGAATGAGCTAACAGGCCTTGAAAAGACTTGGAAGTACCTGAAGTGCATATTACTAAATTACTAAACCAGATGCAGGTGTGAGTCTACAGATATCTCTAGGCCTTTGTCTTTGGAGCCACCTTGAGCTGTGTGAGTTTTCCCAGGTAAGGCCCTGATCTTTGTAGGGCAGAGATAATCCATTCATTCCCTTTGTATCTTGTCCAAATTCCTGACTCATGATCTGTGAAAATAAAATGGTGGGGAGTCCACACCAGCAGTTTTCAAATTTTTTGATCTTGGGACTCTTGCATACTCTAAAATTGAGCATACAAAACATTGTATCTTTTGAGTATTTGACATATTAGAATTTAAGACAGATTTTTCAAATATTTATAATTCATTTCATAATGTACATATTTATGAAAAATAACTGAGTTGAAGACCAAAAAAATGTGAGAAGTGAGAGTCTTCTCTTAACCAAACTTGAGTAAGTCTCCTGAACCTTTTCCTAGGTCTGTCGGTACACTTAACCAAATCCAGTTTTAATAAGAACCCTGCTGAGTCAGTTTAGCAAGCTTTCCCTCATCCTCCACTATCCTTCAGGTGATTTCTAGTCACCCTGGCCTGTCTTCAGCAAAGATTCTGTTAGGTCAGTTCAGCCAGAATCCCTAAACCCCTCTTGTTTCCTCTTAGTAATTTTCCATCCACTGACCCCTATTCTGCTCCTTGCCTGTAAGTTCCCACTTACCATGCTGTATTTGAGCTTGAGCCCATTCTCCCCCACTGTGAAGTCTTGTTCCAGTGGTCCCTGTACCTGTCACGATGGCTGAAGCAAAGTCTGCCTCACCATTTTTAACAGGTGTCATTAAGTATTTTTTTTTTCCTTTCCAGATGAATGACAAGCTTGGCCAAAAGATCATTTCATCTAGCTTAATTAATGAGAGCTGGAGTCTCATAGGCCCTTCTGCATTCAGTTTTTTGCCTTATTTTAGATGAAGTATATATAGAAAATTTGGCTTCAGTGAGATACATAGGTAGAAAAAAGTATTTCAGATAATTTTGGCTCTTTGATACCTTTTGATACCCAAAATTCAACTAATAGTCGTTTCTTAAGGATTTAGTTGCACTGTGGAGTATGAAATTCTATGAGTGAACTCTTCCTATTCTATTAAAATCCATTGATTTTTCTTTTTTTTTTTTTTTGCACTATGGATATTTTATCCATACGTGATTTTGTACCTTCATGTGTCACTTGTATAGAAAATAGTTCACTACATTATGCATATTTTTCAAATGTTGCAGGTATATATATTTTCCAGATTTTTTCTCATGCCTCAAGGGCATTTTTAAGGAAAATTGGGCTTTTTGTTTATCATGAGTATGTGCCAACGAAGAATACAGTGTTTGTGGCACTTGATGCCACTGCCTTGATTTCTGCCAAGGAGCCAGCATTTTATCCACAATTGCTTCTGTTTCATCAATATAAATGTCAACATGATGAAATGGCAAATCATAGAACTATTATAATAATAGTTTTGACCTCACAGACTGCCTGAAAGTGTCTTGGGGTCTCTCAGTCTGGCAACAACATTGTAAGAACTGCTGTTAGTATGTTTGGGGTGGTTTGTTACACAGCAATAATAATCAACAGACTTACTCTCTTTTTTTCTTTTTTATGATTAGTCTCTTCAGTGGTCTAGACAGCTAACTGGGAAAATTCCAGGGTCCCACTGTGTTTCAGAATTTGGCTTTTTGCCCAGGTAGAGCTTGGGTGTTAAGGGCTCAGACTGAAGCCTGACTGCAGGAGTGTGGATCCTGCCCTTGCCTTTGAGCTATGTGTTTGGGGTACTTCCCTTAGCCTCTCCTAAGCCTCATTTCCATTTGCTAAATGAGATCATTAATATGGGAAATGATTTGTTATCAGATGTCAATGGAAACTTTCTAACAGTCATGCCCTCAACAGGGGCTGGTTAGAGCTCCCATTTAGTTTGCACTTACTGTGTGCTGTGAAATGCCCTGAAGGCTTTCCATGGACTGAGTCATTTCATCTTCATTACAACTCTCTGAGGAGCCACTGTTCTTATTCTACTTATGTGATTTATGTGACATGAAATATGCACCATCATTTCTGGTGGATTCTAGCTCAGTGTTTTGAGCTAACAAAGGAACCCTAGCCACTGACTCCAGGCTTTCTGGTCTCATCGAGATTAGCAGCAGCCAAATTCTGTTCCTCTGGCTTCTGTATTTCAAGTGGCCAGATTTTCGGAATTATTGTGTTCCCCTCAGTAGAGAACTCAATTCAATTAGAACACAGATTCCACACAGAAACCCACTGTTGATGTTGCAGCTGACCCAGAACTGCCAGCAGAACTGAATCTGCCCTTCCTCTCAAAACGTGGCCATCTACTAATTGCAAAGAATGTGAAACATATATTCAGGCAAAAGTGATAGCAGATAGTCATAGGCTGGGCCTTGATAGGAGTGAAAACTAGCCCATGGTTTTGCAGCTGTGACTGAATAATTTTTATGAGTTTTTTGAATAATTTCAATAATTTTTATCTCATTTTCAGTTCTCCCATTTCGTTTCCCTCTCGTTGTGGAAATTACACAGGCAATTTCATCCTTCCAATTGTACATGCACATTGTGCATAGTCTTGTTAGGCATCAGATATTCGGAATATAACCATGATAATAATTAAGCACATGACTACTCTTAAGCCACTTACTCAGCAGATCCGAAAAATGAACATGAAAACCCCCGTGGCTGGCACCAGAGACCTTATTCTGGTACGATTTTACTATGATTTAATCATACCAGAATACAGCTGACCTTTTTGCTTCTCATTTTGCTTTTTAGTAATCATTCTTCAAATTCAGAGTCCCAAATAGAAGGGATATTTTTCTCCACTGTTTCGGCACCTGTAACAGTAAAAATGATTTAATTTCAGATTGTCACGGTTATATGTGTTGGTTTTCAGGAATTTCGAAAAAAATGCAAAATTAATTAAAATTGAGTCTGACCTCGGTGGGGACTTATTTTGGTTAGGAAGATAGGAGGGCTAGTGACCTCACATGTGAATCCATAATGGCTTAGAAGTGAGGTTTATGCCCCTTTTCCTTTGTCGCTTAGTCACTTTTTCGGTTTGGGGGAACTCCTCCTCTTTCCCCTTGGAGAGATCGTGTAGCGTCAAGGACGGCTCTGAGATCAAATTGCTCCACTCTTCGCGTTGCCCCTTTACTCTTTTTTAATCCCTGCACCTAAGATGGGGCGCGAACTTACCATCCCAGATCAAGTGTGGTTTACCCTACGGACTGAGCCAGGAGTTCCCCCCTTTATTAAAGGATACAAAAACTCCCCTTGTCCTTTTACCCTGCAGCGCCTCCTTGGCCAATCTCCCAGCCCCTGCCTTCTCCGCACAGCAGCGCCCCAGGGTGGATCAGTGGAAAGTCACAGTTTCTGAGGGCGCCGGGCACAGCCTGAGGCCGGAAGCGGAAGTGCACCCTGGCTGTAGCCAGGTGTGGGTCTGCGGGTTGGAGGGGGCTGTGCGGCATTGCGGCGAGGTCAATTGGACGGTTTCCAGCGCCAACAGCTTCGAGGCTACGGCACTTCTGGGCCTCATGGTGCCCCTCCGCACCAGGACTCCCAGCTGTCCCTGTCTTTCCTACCTGGACCTTGACCCCCTTCCATCTGTGGCCACTCGGGACATCGGGCCGAGAGGAGGCGGGTGGGGATGTGGTCAGGGCGTGCCGGCGAGGACTTTAACCCATACCCCGTACTCCTCTCTTTAAAGTTCTCCCCCAAATTAAGAGTTATTTTTCCTCAAGAAAATGCTCTTTTCTGTCTCACTTGCTGCGTTAACGGCATTACCTTGAAATACTTATCACTAAGATCCTCCCCACCCCGGACCCCGACCTGGCTTGGATTTGTGCAGATGGATCTTAGTCCCCTGTGGACAGGTGGATGGTTGAATTGCTCCCCTCTCCATGGGGTTGTGCATGTTTCTTCCCATTTCTGCGCCAGGGTCGTATTTAGAGGTAAAGTTGTGGGGTCATGTGTAGTATGTCCAATGGTATTGTCAACCACCCCAGTCCATGGGGCTTCGTCTGTTTTGAACCTTCAGAGTGTTTCTTTTCCATCCAGCAAGCTGTAGATCTCTTTGGTTTTCAGATAATTTACCTGTAGATTCTTGGATGTTTACATTATAACAGTCATGTCATCTGTGAATAATGACAGGTTTATTCTTCCTCTGTAATCTTACAACCTGTTATGTCTCCCTATCCTTGTCCCCCCAACCCCATCCCACATTTTCCCTAACACTCCCTAATACACAACACTGCTAAGACTTAAAACTCGACTAGAGGAGCCACCACTGCCTTTCTCTGTGTCTCAAAGGCCCTCTGCTTATCGCTAGGAAGTTAGATGTTTGTGGGGGGAGGGGGAAACAACCCCATCCCAGGACCCTGAGATCATGACCTGAGGTGAAGTCTAGAGTGGGATGCTCAACCAACTGAGCCATGCAGACACCCCTTGAATTGTGTTTGTTTTATAGAATTGGCTAAGATTATTTTTAAGTTCTGTGAAATGTTGACTATTGCAAGACATTTATACTGTGTCACTGAGATGATCATAGTTTTCTTTGATCTATGAATTAGACAAATATTAGTAGATTTTCTGTTAAGCATCTCTGATATTCCTGGAATAAACGCAACTTGGTTGTGATGTATTAACATCATTTATTGATGTATTTGGTTTGACCTTTAGGTTGTTTATATCTGTTCATTAATGAAATTGCCTATCATTTAGGTTTTTTTACTATGGCTGTGTAATGCTTACTGTCAACATTATACCAGTCACAAAGAATGTTCTTCCCTTTAATACCTTTAGTCAAGGTAATCCCTTTGAGTAACACAGACTGTTTTGTAAAGTTGTTTAAAAAAGAAGAGTATCCGCTTCCTCCTCCTTTCTCCCTTGTGGTAATTGTATAAGGTATTGTAATAGAATAATCAGAATGCAAACGTGACATTTTGGGGTCATGCAGAATTCTGGAGTTTTGCATGATGCCTAAATTTCTAAATAAAACCTTCTAAATATATAACTCTTTCTTTATAGAGTCAGTAAGTTACTATCTCTGCTAATGTTTAGTAATATACAAATATGAGATGTAACCAGAGTCTTCATGAGTATGTCTGATTCCTGAAAAATTTTGAGTCCGATTAGAATTCTCTCCTCTTCAAATGGCAGAACCAACTTATACAATCCAAGCCTTGTGGGGTTTTTTGTGTGGTGAAATTTAAATGCCTGGCTCTTCATTTTGTTTTATATTTTGTTTTGTTTTAAGATATCTGTCCAGGCATTAAGTTTCTGGAGCTGGGGAGGTGAGAAATCTCTCTGAGGAGGTCAGCAATAGCCCCAGTTATTTCAAGTTTTTCTGCATTTTTTTTTATTGTGATGAAAAATATTTATAACAAGGGGTGCTTGGGTGGCTCAGTTGTTTGGGTTTCTGACTCTTGATTGTTGGCTCAGGTCTTGATATCAGAGTTGTGAGTTCAGGCCCCACCTTGGGTTCCATGCTGCATGTGGATCCTACTTTAAAATACATACATACATACATACACGTGTGTATACATCTGTGTGTATGCATGTATGTGTACACATGTATCACATGTGTGTTATATACATATATATGAAAACATAAAATTTGCCATTATAAGCATTTTAAACATAAAATTCAATGGCATTAATGACATTCACAATGTTGCATAGCCCTCACTGCCTGGTTCATTTTTTGTAATTTTAATACTACTTGGTTTGTTTATTTCTGTAGAGGCATTTTTTGTAAATTTTATGTCTCAAGAAATTGATGGATTTCCTGTGAGTTTTGAGCTCGATTGGCAAAATTAATCATAATATTTTATATGTTTAATCTCTGTAGCATTTATAATTGTATAGGGGGGTGTTTAATTTTCTTTGAGCCTTCTCCCTTCTTGAATAATCTTGCATGATTTCTTCCTATTTTATCAATTTCAAAGGGCCAAATTTTTCTTTTTTTTTGCTTGATTGATCTCTACTTTTTTTTTTAATTTATTTATTTTAGAGAATGCACAAGTGGGAGGAGCAAAAGGCAGAGGGTGAGAGAATCTCAAGCGTACTCTATGCTCAGTGTGGAGCCCAGGCAGGGCTCGATCTCACTACCCTGAGATCATAGTCTGAGCTGAAACTAAGAGTTGTTGGCTGCTTAATTGACTGCACCACCCAGGTACCCCTAGTTTTTGTTTTCTAGTTCTTCATTTCTTTTTTCTATCTTTTTTCCTTTAACTTTTCTTCTTTTGGGATTTTTTTTCTCAATTCTTTAACTGGAAACTTGAGTTAATTCTTCACTTTTCTCTAATGTAAATATATAACGCCTACTTTTTTTTTTTTTCCTAAGGCCTGCTTTAGCTGCATCTTACAAGATTTGGTAGTTAGAATTGATCGATAATCATAGTATTACATATTTTCTAACTCCAGTTTAATTTATCAATTATATATTTTATTCATGAGTTACTCATAAAGATGATGTTCTCTAAACTCCAAATGTATGGCTTTTAATATTAGATCAAACCATGTGAACCTGCTAAGTTTCCACCATTTTTTTATCTACAGAAATGGCAGTGTTGGGGCGCCTGGGTAGCTCAGTTGGTTTAGCGTCTGCCTTTGGCACAGGTCGTGATACCAGGGTCCTGGGATCAAGCCCCACATCAGGCTCCTTGCTCAGTGGGGAGCCTGCTTCTCCCTCTCCCTCTACCTGCCACTTGCCCTGCTTTTTGCTCACTTGCTCGCTCTCTCTCTCTCTCTCTCTCTCTGTGCCAGATAAATAAATAAAATCTTTTTTTAAATAAATAAATAAATGTCAGTGTCATATGGCTCAACATAATAGTCTTATTTTTTAACTGAATTTCATTTTGGTCAAGGAACATATCTGTATATAAATCCCTCAAAAGCTTTAAAACTAGTGCTCACATCACAGCATATATACTAAAATTGAAAGCTTTAAGACTGGCTGTATATTATAGGAAGAGAGCTAGTTTTTATAAATACTCCACTTGTGCTTGAAAAAAATATGTGTATTCTCCATTTATGAGTGTAGTGTTTGTGTTTTAGGTGTGAAAGGGTCCGTGGACAAAAGGATGAGACCAATACAAAGCGAAAGTTAAGCAGGGCTTTATTTTGTGCCAAGCATCAAAAACCAGAACCAAACGTTGGGGGTCACCTTTCACAAAGGAAAGTGACAACCTTCTATTCTCATAGGCTAGTTTTTATAGGGTAAAAGCCACATAGTTGAGCCTGGCCAATGAGAATGCAGCACACAGAAAATGTCACACAATCATGCTGGGTATCGTACTGGCAGCCATTTAGATTACATTTTACCCCATGATAGTCACTTAACTCAGCCTATGACCTCGGCTAGAATTAGCGCCTTGGTCTGGTGTCCAAAGGGTGGGGGCTCACACTCCCTGGTGGGTATTATGTGCGCTTTTACTTGATTGGACAACTCCACCTGGCTGAACATGTCCTTGGCGGGTAGGGAGGTAATACGTGCGCTTTCCCTTGATTGGACGTTCCCATCTGGCCGAACACGTCCTGGTGGTATCTGGACTCCGTTATCTCTGGTCAGCCTGACATGTCCTGGTATCTGTGCTCCATTATTGGGACTATTTGGCCGTGTTTCACCAGTCAGCCGTATTTCACCGGTTTTGTTTTTAAGCGCTTTCTCCCTGGGGGAAAGGGTAGGTTCAATCTAAGTTCACTACCTATATATCGGGGATGGCTATTCTATGGGGGTGAAGCCAGTATTGACCAAATTAGCCCTTACAGGTGAAGCTTGTTCATTTTATTCAAATCTTTACTTCCTCTTCCCCGCCCCCCCCCACTGACCTCTACATCACTGACAGTAGTATGTTAAAGTCTTCAACATTCATGGTGATTTGTGTATTTCTCCTTTAATTCTCTTAGCTTTTATGACGGTGTGAGTCTACGCAACTTCAGAATCTTTATATATGTCTAGTGAATTGAACCTCTTCTAATGTAGTTGTCTTTCATAATACCTTTTGTTTTAAAATGTATGAAATCAAGAGGCACTTAGGTGACTCAAGTCAGTTAAGCATCCAACTCTTGGTTTCAGCTCAGGTGTTGATCTCACATTTTTGAGTTCAAGCCCCATGTTGGGCTCCATACTGGGCATGGAGCCTATATTTTTGTTTTGTTTTGTTTTTTTAATGTGAAAATAAACAATTTTGGTTAATATATATTTGCCTGGTGTATCATTTTTATTTTTGAGATTCAGTCTTTTTGGTTTATTTTTTAAAGATTTTATTTATTTATGTGTCAGAGAGAGAGTGCGCAAGCAGGCAGAGCAGCAGGCAGAGGCAGAAAGAGAGAAGCAGGCTCCCTGCTGAGCAAAGAGCCCAACTTGGGATCCCAGGACCCTGGGATCATGACCTGAGCTGAAGGCATCAGCTTGACCAACTGAGCCACACAGGTGTCCCATCAGTCTTTCTGGTTTTGTTTTGGTTTTTTTAAAGATTTTATTTATTTATTAGAGAGAGCCCAAGCAGGGGGAGCACCAGAGGGACAGGGAAAAGCAGGTTCCCCACTGAACAGAGAGCCCAACGTGAAGCTAGATCCCAGGACTCTGGGATCATGACCTCAACCAAAGGCAGATGTGTAACTGACTGAGCCACCCAGATGCTTTTGTTTTGGTTTTAAATGCATCTCATGAAAGAGCATAGAGCTGTAATTCATCTTAATCTAACATGTCAATCTTTGTTTTTAAACTGTAGAGTTTAATCCATTTACTTGTATATTAATTGTGATTATTGATATCAATATTTTCTACTGTCTTGCATTGTGCTTTTTACTTTACCTGCTTTTTTTTGTTTCTTTTCTCTGCTTATATGTATTTTCCTCACTTTTGGAATAATTGAGAGTTTGGGGGGGTTTTGTTCCATTTTTTTCTTCTAGACTGTGAGTTAAACCTGTGAGTCCATTCACTTAGTGGTCATCCTAGTATCTTTATCAGGCACACTTAAAGTCAAAAGCTAATCAACATCTCTATTCTGTTCTGCAAGAATACAAGTAGCGTAAAACTGCAGTCATCTCCCTCCAAATTTAAGTGGTTTTTTATTCAGTATTAGGATTCTAGATTGCTTTTTCTTCTCACAAATTAGACTATTATTACCATTTTATATGATCAAGGTTCATTTACTTTACATGTTGCGTCCCCCAATAATGGGTCCATGGTCAAAGGAGCGAGACTAATACAGAGTGAAGGTCAAGCAAAGCTTTATTTCACGCCAAGCATCAAGAATCAAACCTACCACCAAACAGACCGTCGGGACCACCCCTTACAGAGAGGATGACCCCTCTCTGCCTTACAGACTAGCTTTTAAGGGCAAAGGCCATGTGGTTGGGCCTGGCCACGCACAGGTGGCCAATGAAATGGTATACACAGAGAAAGCTGCACAGTCATGCTAGGTCACACATAAGTGACCAATTGAATTGCAATTTGCCCTATAGTAGACATTTGAACTAGCCTTTTACCTTGGTCAGAATTGGCGCCTAAAAGGCGCCCAGAGGGCAGGGTCCACACTCCTTGGTAGCTAGGGAGACAGTATGTGTGCTCTACTGATTGGATGTCTCCACCTGACCCAACTCATCCCTGCCTTTGGGCTGTTATCTCCATCTGACCTGACCCACCCTTGTATTTGGGCTTCATTCATTACCTGGGACTGGTTTCCTGGACTTGCTTTTAAGTAAGTTCCCCTGGGGGGGCAGGGTCAATTTAAGTTTTACTGCATAAACAACAAAATGGCTGTTCAACTGAGGTGGAGCCACTCTGGCTAAATAGGCCCTTACATACCCATTTGATTATTGTTCACTCTACTTTTTTAACATTTCTGTTGCACAAACTTGTAATTTATTTTAGTGATCCTTTGATGGGTAAACTCTCTCAAGTTTTTACTTAAAAATGTCTTTATTTTATCCTTTTAAATTTTTAAGCTTTTCATAGGGAAATTTCAAGCACACATAAGAATAGAACAGTATAGTGAATCCTTATGTTGTCAACACTCAGCTTGGACATTTATCAATATTTTACCAATTTGGGATCATCATAGCCTGGCTGTTTAATACACTATCCACATATAGCCATTTAAATTTAAATTTAAATTCTTTTTTTTTTAGATTTTTTTTTTAATTTGACAGACAGAGATCACAAGTAGGAGAGATGCAGGCAGAGAGAGAGAGGAGGAAGCAGGTTCCCTGCTGAAGCAGAGAGCCCGATGCGGGACTCGATCCCAGGATCCCGGGATCATAACCTGAGCTGAAAGCAGAGGCTTTAACCCACTGAGCCACCCAGGCGCCCCTAAATTTAAATTCTAACACTGGCTTCATTTCAAGCGCTCAACAGCCTTATGTGAGTGGTGGCTCCTGTACTATTGAGGTAATAGTGCTGGGATAGTGCTAGTAGCCTGTCCACCTGTTTCTTTTTTTTTTTTTTTTCCTGGAGGGTTTTTTAAAATAACACATTGTAGATATCACGTCCTTTCATCAGTAAATACTTAAGTATGAATCTGTAGCTGGTACATACCACCATAGCATTTTCTCACCTGGCAGACTCCAGAGTTCCCTGATTGTCTCCAGAATAACTTTTTACAGTTGGTTTGCTCAAGTCAGGATCCTATCAGAGCTCCCACATTGTTTTTTGAGGTATAGATCTCTTAAGTACCTGTTTCATCTCCCTTTTTCCTTTTTTTGTTAATCAACTAATTGGAGATACTAAGTCATTTGTCTTTAAAGTGTTCTGCATTGTAGGTTTGGCTGATTGCTGCATCTTGGTGTTTAACTTGTTTATCTCTGTATTTCCTGTTGAAAGTCTTTAGTCTAGAAGCTTGGCTAGATTTAGGCTTAACAGGAAGTTTTTAGCATTATCACAGTACTGAGCCATTCAGGTGTCCCTTCATGATGTCATTTTAACAGGTCCCTCAGTCCTTCCTCTTTCCTCTTTTTATAAACTGCTAATGTGAAAAGATTTGTCAGGGGGTTTTTTGGCAAAAATACTTCACAGATGGTACTGTTTCTTCTTACATCATATCAGAACTTTTGTGATCAGATACCTTCATATCTTGAAAGATGAAAGGCCAAGGAATAGGTCCAGATCAAAGAAGAGTAAAGAACCATGGTTTGAGGGCATGGTCCTGTATGGGAAATTTACAAAGTGATTGCTATAAAGGACATTATTGGGCCAGTTAGTGAAATGCTGCATATGGAGTGTTAAATCCATATTAAATAATCCTGATTTTGCTCATTGTGGTTACATTGGAGAATATCCAAGTTCCGGCGTCACTCTGAAGTACAGAGGAGAAAAGGGTCATGACATCTGCTGTTTTCCCTCGAACAGACTTTTCTTAACATTCTTGCTGAAACAGAGAGGGAACACAGGGGTAGAGAGAGAAAGCAAACTTTAATGGTGAAGAGTCTGTGGAAGTTCATGTTCACACCATTATTTTCTTTCAGTTTGAAAGTTTTTTCAGAATTAAAAGTCAGAAATAAACATCCCCATTTACTTCTCACCTAATAACTTAGTAGCTGTTGGTGGTCATTGCCATGATCCATTAATGTACTAGTGCTTTAGAATGGTGACTTTCTGACTCTAGCATTTTCTTTATGATAAACGAAGCTTCTTATAAAGCTTGTACAATTCTTCTGTAAAGAACTTCACCTCATTACAGCAGTTTGGAAATCATAAAAATATTTTCCACAAAAGAGAGAGGGATATATGCTTGATACTTTCCTTTCGGAATTTTCAGAATTATGAGTTGATAGCCTGGCCCCCTCCAACACTGACCAGTAGAGTTTTGTTTTTTTTTTAATATCATTATGAACTCATTATTTTGTTTTAGATTTGATGATTTCAACATATTGCAGTCATTTTGTAAACTGTTCCATCTTAAGCCAAGGAGAGCTGGTTTTTTTTTTTTTTTTTAATTTCCTCCTTTATCTTTTTGATACAACCCCGTTAGCCTTTGTTGGGTTTCTTGGTTTCTGCTATATGATGTTTCAGACTCACCTTGAACATTTCCTGTTCTACACTGGACTCAGCTGTTTCTCAAATGAGCCCCCTTGTTTCTTTCCTGGGCAAATGACATTTAGAGGCATGGTGGTTTTAGAAAGGCACATTGCTTCTCACAATGCCTTTTGACTCTAGACATTTTTAGTAGTTCAGTCTAGAAAAAAAGTGTAAAAGCTAAAAATAAATCCTATATTCCTGATTCCTACTTGTTCTAGGATAGGAAAGTAAAATCCTAACAGGGAAGTGTACTGTGGGTTTTTGTGTGTGTGTGTGTGTGTGTGTGTGTGTGTGTGTGTGTGTGTGTGTGTGTGTCTGTGTTCCTTCTGAAGCTAGTATGTGGAAGCTTCTAGGGTGTAAGTGTTGAATATCTGTCCAACCCAGACTCTGGTGGCTTCTTTCTTCTCTAGGTCTGCTTGCTTAGAACCCTGTCTGGTAAGGAGGGAGACACACAGGAGGAAGAATGGCTGCAGGATTTCTGACAACCAGGTCACAGGTATACAGGAAATTATTCTCTTTCCAAAAAACATTGCTGTTCCCAAAGGAGATATCTCTTGCCCCTGACCTACAATTTCAACTGAGCTGGCCTCAGTCTTCCCCACTTCTCTGGGCCTCTCAATGAGATAAAGAATGCAGTAGGAAAGACTTCTATTGCTACATCATTTGTTAATTTTTTTTTTCCAAGATCTTCCTCTAAGTTGAGTATTGGTTCCATATTCTGCTGGGTGCTGTGCAGGACAAGAGAGATTTTTCACTAGGAAAAGCATTCATTTTCCAAGTATTTTTCTCATCCTGCCGTACAGTCAATCTGTACTCAATCTTGGCTAAGACTGGGTAAGACTAGTAGTGGGAAGAGCAGGTCAACTATATATTAGACAGGATGCTTAAAGCATGAGTCTAGATGAGATGATCCAGGCAAGGAGAGCGAAAGAGGAGAGTTCTAAGAACTGAGCCTTGAGTCTCAGTTAATGAGATACTGGGAGGCCTCTGAAGCACCTGCAGGCCTGCTGTGTGCTAGTCTCTTTCCCCAGTGCTGGCAGCCTCTCCACCATTCTTTTCCTACGTTGTTAGAGATGAGCCTTGCCTGAGCCACAATGCATGTGATGTTTCAGGATTCAGTGACCTTTGAGGAGGTGGCAGTGGACTTCTCCCAAGAGGAGTGGGCGCTGTTGGACCCTGCTCAGAAAACCCTGTACAGAGACGTGATGCTGGAGAACTACAGGAACCTGGCCTCCGTGGGTAAGACTGGCCTCATTCCTTCATTCTCTCATTTCTTCATGCAGCAAATGGTCCTTCCTCACATACCATGTTCTAGGATATGTGAAAAGAATGACAATACATGGTAAAGACAAAAAGAATAGCTTCTGCCCTTATGGGGCAGTTTCATGGCTTTCCATAAAAACACACTGATTTCATTTTCATTATTATTGTAAATTTAGGTGATTTGCAGTATGTCTCTGCTCTTAGACTTGGATTTCGAGGGTTAGTTCCCTGTGGATAGGGCATATGTAGGTGTCTGTTTTGTGGACCTTGTAAAAGAGCTCAGATCTGATTCTTTGGTCACTCCTGAAGTTTTACTTGTCTATCTTCAGAATCCCTTAATATCAAAGTATTGGAATCAGTTTTGTGGACAGATTTCTTGTGTCCTTCACAGTTCCCCACCTCATGTGTCTTTCTCCGTGAGCAGGATACCCTCTCTGCAAACACAGTCTGATCACGGAGGTGGAGCAGGAAGTGCTGGGGACAGAGGAGGGGGCAATTCTCCAAGGGGCCTTTACAGGTGAGCCCCAAGCAGAAAGGAGTCATTATGTGGAGGAGACTTGGTGGGGGATGGTCCATTTGGGCCTGTCAGTTTGTGGAAGAATCAGGCCATTATGTGAGCTTTCCGTCTTTCACCATCTTGCCTTTCATTCACGTTTTCATGTGGTCTCAGAGAAAAAGCTGTTTTAATTCCTCTTTAAATTTGACATTTCCTTGAATACTTTTTGTTCCATTTTCCCTACTTTGCTTTCCAGATAATACACTCTCCTATTATTCCAAACCTCCAGAATCCTTTCTAAATGAAATACTTCCCATTTCCATTGCTTATTCTTATCATTAGCATCTTTTCCCAGAGCCAACTTCCTAGAACAGGTCCTCTGGTCACAGGTTATATCTTCTCTTTCACATTTCCTTTCCATATTTAGTGTTCCTGAAAACAATTCATAGGGTGCCCACCTCCTTTTTTCTGTTATCCTTACTTTTTATCCCAATAGTTTCAAAATTTTTCAATTTCAGATTGGGATAGTCAACTGAAATCAAAAGATGGGATTCCTCTGAAGAATGCTTCTGGGGGAAAAACTTGCAATAGCATAAAAATGGTAAGATTCACCAGGAATGATTTCTGATTATTTTTAAAGTAGGAGGAGTCTTTGATGCTATTGAGTTAAAGCACCAGCTTCCAAATGAGGCAAGACAGTGAGGCAGGTAGCATTCACTCACCAGAAAGCTGTCTCAGAAACATCTTCCTGAATCTCATAAAATTAGAGAAATCTCTAAACCAAGCTCAATATTTGCTGCCCCACAGAGAATACCAAAAAGTAAACATTTATTTAAATGTTTGTAAGTATTTAATACATGGTTAATTCATTCTTCACTCATTATTGGCAAAATTCTGTATATAGGATGCCCTTTGTTAAGAATGATGGAGTCCTGGGTTAGAGCATTCAGTTGATTCAACTTGAACTAATAGGGGGAAAAAAATCACATACATGCACTGAAAATAGTAAAAATGTCAGTCATAATCATGTACTTCCTATATATGGCAGAATCCACACAGAAGAGAATTCCCATGAGTATAAAGAAAGTGAGAAAGTCTTTAGTTACCACTTACTTGTTCTGCAGGTACCAACTCAACCTGGCAAGAAATCCTTGGAATTTGATCATTGTGGAAAATTCTTCAGAAAGAACTATCACTTTATATGTACAAGATATTGTGAGGGAGAGAAATGCTTCAATTATAAAGAATATGGGAAGGACCTTGGCCACCCCTCAACTCTTAGCAGTCATGTAAGTACTCACAGTGGAGAGAAAACTTGTGAGTTTAATAATTGCGGCAAAGCTTTCCATCAAGAGGCATCCCTTAGGAAATGCTTAAGGACTCTCACAAGAGAGAAATCTCATCCATGTAATCAGTGTCTTAGGTCCTTCAGCTTACACTCTTCCTTTTCAGTACATGTGCAAATACCTACTGGAGAGGAATTCTGTGAATGCCATGATCATGGAGAACGAGCCTCCCTTGGTGTCCACAAAACAATGTGTACCATGGAGGAAAGCTCAAAATGTAAGGAGCACGGAAAAGCGTTCACCAGCTCCTTGTCCCTTCAGAAATGTGTGAGACCTCGTGCCAGAGAGAAGCCTTATGAATGTGGTGACTGTGGGAAAGCCTTCATTTTTCAGTCTTCCCTTAAAAAGCATGTGAGATCTCACACGGGAGAGAAACCGTATGAGTGTAATCACTGCGGAAAATCCTTCAGCCAGAGCTCTCATCTTAATGTGCACAAAAGGACTCACACTGGAGAGAAACCCTATGACTGTAAGGAATGTGGCAAGGCTTTCACTGTTCCTTCATCCCTTCAGAAGCATATGAGAACCCACACTGGAGAGAAACCCTACGAATGCAGTAACTGTGGGAAAGCCTTCATTGATCAGTCATCCCTTAAGAAACACACTCGGTCTCACACTGGAGAGAAACCTTACGAGTGTAGTCAGTGTGGAAAATCCTTCAGTACAGGCTCTTACCTCATCGTGCACAAGAGAACTCATACTGGAGAGAAAACCTATGAGTGTAAAGAATGTGGGAAGGCCTTTAGGAATTCCTCGTGCCTAAGGGTACACGTGAGAACTCACACAGGAGAGAAGCCCTATCAATGCATTCAGTGTGGAAAGGCATTCAGCACCAGCACTAACCTTATAATGCACAAGCGAATACATACTGGGCAGAAAGTTTGAGTGAAATGACTACAGGAAAGCCTTTGTTGGGCCTTTACCCCTCATTCCTCATTTTACAACTCACACAAGAGAGCAGCCCTGCTGTGACCAATGTAGAAAGCCCAGGCACAACTCTTGACTTACGCTATACTGAGAACAATCTTACGAATGTTATCGTTCTGTGATTGTCTTTATCAGTGAGTGTCTCATCCTGAAAGTGTGACAGCTTGTTAACTGATGAGAATTAAAGGTTATATGGCACTCTAAATGCTCCCTAGTCTATACCACAAAATTTTGATAAATAATGTTTTCACCATAATTTAGTACTGAATGTGGTCCAATCCTCATCAAGATGTCTTGGACCTGTAGGTTATTTAGAAATGGATTTTTAATGTGCAGACTCTGCATATTTTAGTTATTTTTGGTAGATTTCTAATTTAATTGGATTATACACAGATGCGTGGTCTTTATGATGTAGATTCTGTATGACATTATTTAAAACAAAATTATTGGAGACTTGCTATGTGGCCCAATGTGTCGGATACAGCGAGTATCCCCAGATCCATTCCTCCTTCCCTTTCCTAAAGTAACAAAACTATAGTTATATTCAAGTTGGCAGTGTGAACAATTTTTTAAGGAACTCTCTCAACTTACTTTGCTGCTTTGAGCCCCCATAAGCTCTTGGTACTGGTCAGTGAGAAATAGGTAGAGGTCACTACTCGTGGGTTCTAAAGAAGTTGTGGCAATGGGAGTATCTCAGTTGGCATCTTCTCTTCAACATTTGCCCTGTGTCTCATCTCTTTTGTTTTCCTAGAAAATAGACCAAGAGGATGATAGTCAGAGGCTACTGATTATACCACAGGGATATACAGTATCATTTGGCTCTACCAACCTCGGGTTGCTTATTTCTGGGCTTCATCTAACACAAGAAAAATAAACTAACTGATGTAAACCACTCTGGAGGGAGCTTCTGTTTCAAGGGATTTCAGTTAACTGAGAATATCTCCTATGTGGTCAAGTCTTAGGAATCTTTTAAATATGGTTGGAAGCAATGCCTATTCTGTAATTATTCAGTATTATCAGTGTGTCTGATGTATGAATCTTTTGTTTTTAAAATTTTTATTATTACAAACCTCTCCTCATTTGTCCTTTATTGAGAGACATATGTTAAATGTGATACTATTACTGGGGGTAGTCAGATTGTTTGTTTGTTTTTTTTAATTCTGTCTTACTTTTAGGCACTATAGCTAGATGCATACAAATGTGGTCATTTTATATTTCTTTTTTTAAGATTTTATTGCTACTTATTTATTAGAGAGCACGCGCAGGAGGGTGAGGGGCAGGGGGAAAAGCAGGGTCTCTGCTGAGCTGGGAGCCCAATGTGGGGCTCAATCCTGGAATCATGACATGAGTCGAAGGCAGATACTTAACAGACTGAGCCACCCAGGTGCCCCTCATTTTATATTTCTGATAAATTGTCCTTTCATTCTTTTTTTTAAGGTTTATTTGTTTATTAGAGAGAGAGAAAGCGTGAACAGTGGGGAGAGGGGGAAGCAGACTCTCCACTGAGCAGGGAACCTGATGTGGGGCTCAATCCCAGAACCCCAGGATCCCAGGATCCCACTGGGATCATGACCTAAGCCGAAGGCAGACACTTAACCAACTGAGCCACCCAGGGACCCTTGTCCTTTCATTCTTATATTCTCCCCACTTTGCTCCCCTAATAATGTTTTAATTCACTTGGTATAAATGCAAACAATTGACTTAGCTGATAACATTTTCTCCTTACCAGTATGTGAGGACAACCAGAAACAACTTACCTCTCCTCAGCACTGTGGAGTGGTGGTCCCTGCAACACGAAGGGGGATCTCCTCAGCCACTACATCTCCTGTGGGGGCCAAAGAGATCAGGAGGTCCTCAGCAGCCATCACATATGTCCCTGTTATTCCTCATTTTGCTTCTGTTGTGATTTGTTCCCCTGCCTACCTGGTGGGAGATGAGATCCATGTTTCATGAAAAAGGGAAAAGGGTAAGAACATTTTTCCCTGCTCCCCTTAAAAAATCTCGGGAGGTTTCTCAACTCAAACCCGTTTGTAAATCTCCTGGTCAATGTACGTGGGCTCTCGAGTGCCACTGCCTATCAACATGTAAGAGCATCTTCTTGAAAACCAAATGTTACAAAATTGGGATTCCCCCATATTTCTCTCTTGGAGAGAGATTCCAGTCCCTCTGAGGTTGAAAGGCACAGTCTAGAAAGGGAGGTCACTGCGCATAGCAAAGGTCCACTCAATACCATCAGGAGCTTATAGGTAAATACGTAAAGAAAAAAAATAGGGAAAGGTGAGAGACCAGAAGAAAAAAGGTATAGCAGCAGGGGCTCTATGTGACTACAAGTAACCCCTCCCTTCCCAAAGAACAGGAACTTTAAGTCTTCTGTACCAAGCAACTGTCAGGTCTATAAACATAATGTTAGTCTTCAATTGCTTACTCATTTAAAAATGATAATGAAAAATAAACCCATAGATACAGGGGAGAAAACAAAAGGTAAAGTAAATTATGTACATTTCCAACATTTAATATAGATATGTATATATGTAAATTATAAATATACACTACACACAACTAAACTAAAACAAAGATCCATAATTTGAATCAATTGAAAACTTAGTTATATATTAAGGTTTCTATGTTAAAAACTTACATAAGTTTTATATATAACTATATATGCAACAAATAAGCAACAAAATTTATATATTAAAGAATTTATGTATTACAAAGATAAAAGGGTCACCAAGGCTTTTGCACCTCCACAATTTGTTCTAAATTAAATATAACATTGCTAAAATACACTAATTGACAGGGCTTCATAAATTGTTATCAATACTAGGGCTCAAATTATAGCTATACTTGGGAACCCCACTAAATTTAAACATTTCTCCTATAATCAAAAAAATAATTAAAATAGAAGAAAGTAGGTGTACCCCACTGTAATTGTAGTAATGTCTAAATTTCCCATAAGTATTGTAACCATCAACCTAAATTATCCCATCTTAATCATCAAGGCCCTGACAACCATGAAAAATAAATTTAAATTAAGGTCTTTGGCTTTATTCCTTGATAAAACAATTCTGTGGATACTTGGTTAAAAAAATTAATATGGCTCAGTAGGTGTAAAAACTGGCTTTCAGGGTTTAAAACTTATTATACGGGGTGAATGGGTGGCTCAGTTGGCTAAGCGAGTGCCTTCAGCTCGGGTCATGATACTGGGGTACTGGGATCCAGTCCCACATTGGGCTCCCAGATTGGCGGGGAGTCTGCTTCCTCCTGACCTTCTCCCCTCTCATGATCTCTCTCTCAAGTAAAATCTTAAAAAAAAATAAAACTTATTATATAAGCATAATAAAGAGGTACTTATCTCTACTGCTTCTCCACTTAATAATTCAATTTTGCCTATCTCAAAAATTTAGGATAAATAACTATATCTTATCTTTTGGTATTAACTAAGTAAAGAGTAGTCGAGAGTTCCTGGACTATGCAAATGGAACTGCCAGCCATATGTGACAAAGCACTGGAATGTTACTGCTTTCCATCTCTTACTTTATTTAAAAAAAAAAAAAAAAATGGACGAAAGATCAACCAAAGACAAAACTGCAAAATTCCCAGAAGAAAGCATAGGAGGAAAGCTTCTTGACATTGAATTTGGCAATGGTTTCTTAGATGCGATACCAAAAACACTTGCAATCAAAGAAAAAAATAGATAAATTGTAGTTTATCAAAATTAAGATCTTTTGTACTTAAGAGGACCATCATCAACATTTAAATACTTTTGTACTCCAAAGAACACATCAAGAAAGTGAAAGACAACCCATGGAGTGGTAGAAAATACTTGCAATTCATATATGCAAAAAGAAACTTCCATGCAGAATATATAAATAACTCTTACTAAACAATGACAAATAATTCAATTTTAAAATAGACAAGAGATTTGAAGAGACATTTCTCCAAGGACATAACAAATAGCAACAAATACATGAAAAGTTACCACTAGTCATCAACATCACTGGTAGAAAAATGACCCAAATCACAAGGAGATACCACTTCTTACCATTTAGAATAGCTAATAAAAAAAAAATTAACAAATGACATTGGGAAATAGCTCATATACTGATGGGTAAAGTATAAAATGGTGTAGCCACTTTGGAAAACAGTCTGATAGTACTTCAAAAGGTCAAATATATAATTACTATTTGACCCAGCAATTCCAGTCGTAGGTAGATACCTATTAATTAATTAACTATTAATTAATTTCGTGTGTCAGCTAGACTGTGTCATGAAATACCTAGATATCTCATTAATGTTATTTTTGGCAGTGCCTGTTGGCATATTCCAGGAGTTTCGCATTTAAATAAATAGACTAAGCATAGCATATCACCCTCCCCAACATGGACAGACATCATCCAATGCGATTTAGGACCTGAATGGACGAAAAAGCAGAGGACGACTGTGTTCTCTTTTTCTGGCTGATTGTTGAACTGGGATAGTGATCTTCTGCTCTTGGTATTCCTCTTCTTGGGCTTTGAGACAGGGACTGAAATCTATATTGTGGGCAGTCTGGCTCCGGAGTGTTTGAAAGGTACCACCTACTTTCATAGTTCTCGTAGATTGAGAGATTTCTCAGCTTTCATAGTTATGTAAGTAGTTCCTTATATAAAAAGTCATGTTGTATATGTATAAGTACGTATAAAGTATGTTGTGTCCATTGTATGTGTGTATATATAATAGATCCTTCTGAACTCACCATACATTTCAGGGCTATATGTTCTATTTCTCTGGGGAATTCTAATACAATACCCAGGATAAATTAAAATATGTCTGCAGACACACAAAAATATGTGAATGTTCAGAGCAGCAGTACTCATAATACAACCTAAATGTAAACAACCTAAATGTGCATCAATTGATAAATATATTAATAACATGTAGTATATCCATACAAAGGAATATCATTCAGCAATTAAAAATGATGCATACTACAACACATATGAACCTTGAAAACATGCTAAGTGAAAAGAAGCTATCAGCAAAGGATTTTATGATTTCATTTACATGAAATGTCCAGAAAAGGCAAATCTTTAGAGTGAGAAAATACATTCATGGTTACCTACTCACTAAGAGAGGAAGAAAATGGGATGATAGCCAAAGGAATGATTCTTTTGGAGTGACAAAAAAGTTCTAAAATTGTGCTAGTTGCACAACTCTGGAATTTAATTAAAAGAACATTGAATGTTTAAGTTTCAAATGCACAAATTGTAGGTTATGTGAATTATAGGTCAATAAAGCTATTTTTAAAAAAAACAAAAATTATGGCATAGCTGTATCATTAAAAGCATTAAAAAAAGTCTTATCTCTGAAGCACCTAGAGCAGTAAGTTGCAACATATATTAGCAGCTCTTACTGGTAAGTGGTACCACAACTGGCCATGTTTTCTGTAGGAAATAAAATAACCAGATCCACTACCCCACACCACATGGTGAAATCAACTCCACGAGGATTAAAAATTCAAATGTCTTTAATAGGGGCACCTGGGAAGCTCAGTCGGTTAAGCGGCTTCCTTCAGCTCCCATGATACCAGTGTCCTGGGATTGAGCCCAGCAGGAGCTCCCTGCTCAACTTGGAACCTGCTTCTCCCTCACCCTCCGTCCTTCTCCCTGTTCCTTCTCTCCCTCTCTCAATCACTCAAATAAATAAGTCTTAAAAAAAAAATGTCTTTAATAAATGTGAGAGGGGCGCCTGGGTGGCTCAGTGGGTTAAAGCCTCTGCCTTCGGCTCAGGTCATGATCCCAGGGTCCTGATCGAGCCCCGCATCGGGCTCTTTGCTCAGCAGGGAGCCTGCTTCCTCCCCTCTCTCTCTGCCTACCTCTCTGCCTACTTGTAATCTCTGTCTGTCAAATAAAATAAAATCTTTAAAAAAAAATAAAAAATGTGAGGAACAAATTCAGTATATAGTTTGGACATTTAAAGGCAAGAAACAAATTATTTGGGGGCCTCTGGGAAGCTCAGTCGGTTAGACAGCTGCCTTCAGCTCCTGTCCTGGTCTCAGGGTCCTGCGATTGAGCCCCATCTCAGGCTCCCTGCTCACTGCAGAGTCTGCTTCTCCCCACTCATTCTCTCTCTCTCTCAAATCTTAAAATATTTTTTAAAAAATAGATTATTTGGCTACATACATTTAGTATTCTGTACAGCAACACATGAAACAACCTAGCAAAATAATTATAGATGTATAAGACATTTGATAATGCACATGAACAACTCAATAAAATGTCATTAAGATCAGGGCTTAAACATCTTTATTAACTCCGTAAAGGTCATCCACTGAAAACCACAGCAACCACAGAGAACATGATTACTGGAGAAACTTCAGATATATTCCTGAGAAGTGAAGAATGTCCGGTATCAATTGTATTTAAAAATAAATAAATAAAAAGAATTATTATGGCGCGGGGGGACAGATTTGCAGAAAATGCCATTACATTGAAAATCTAAAGGAATCACTTACTGGAGTTTAGCATGGTGCTCAAAAACCTAAAGAAGGGACTGACTGGAGGAGCTAGACCACTTTAAGGATTGGCAAGAACGTTAGATAGGGGAGAATCCTTGTAAAGGGTCCAGGAACAAGGGGAGGGGAGGCAGTTCTCCCGAGCTTATTGTGGGGTCGACGCCCCACACACTCGCCCTTCCAGCTTAAATATTAAGCAGTGCAGACAGGAACTGGGTCTATTCGGCCCTGCAGCCCCGCCCATGGTGCGGGTCCTAACTTCCGCCTAGTCTCTGGATCCCATTCTGTCCCCGCCCCGGGGCCTCGCCCAGCCCTGCCCCCCCACACCCGGGCGGGAGGAAACCAGCGCTCTCCCGCCTGAGGTGGTCCGACGAGGTTGATGGCCGCCCGCGGGGGCCCGCCCCTTCCGACCTCAGGCGGGAAGCGGAAGTGAGATCACGCAGGCGCCGGGGTCTTTTCCGCCGCTGGTCTGGTTTCGCTTTGGCTGTGAGTGCGCGCCTGCCAGCGTCTGGAGGCTAACACGAGGGAGAGGGAAGGGCCTGGGAGGCTGGAAGGTGGCATTTAAAGGACAAGTGTCTCGGGCCTCCCAGGTGCCTGCTTAAAGAGACCTGGCCCGTGGAGAGCCTGGCGGGCTCAGTGAATGGAGCGAGCCACTCGATCTTGGGGTGGTGAGTTCAGGCCTTACCTTGGGTGTAGGGATGACAAACAAGAGGGCCTCGGGAGTAGCTTCTCAGGAAACAGAAGGGTGCTTCTGGGGGGTCGGTTCATACACTGCTTCCCTCTTCAGGAGCCTGCGAAGCAACTTTGGTTACTTTTCTGCAGGGGGAAAAGAGCTTCATCCGCCGAGTTGGTAGATTCTGGCGGTGTCCTCGCGTCCTCACGGACCACGCGGTTCAGGCGCACTCAGGTGAGCACTGTGGGGGGAGCTGGTTCCCACGGGCCTGTTTTCCTCTTGGATGCAAAGGAATGTTTTATCTGACGGTTTGACTTTATTTTTTGCGCGTTCTTTGCTTCTGATGCATTACGTTCACGTAGGAAGTTAATATACTTTCTTTTTTTTTTTTTAGATTTTATTTGATAGTGATCACTAGTAGGCAGAGAGGCAGGCAGGCGGGGGGAGGGGGAAGCTTCTCTGCCTACTTGCGATCTCTCTCTCTCAAAGAAATCATCTTTTTTTAGAAAGTTAGACATAAAATATAGAGAGTTAAAAAACAAACATTAAAAAAAACATAAAGGAAGTCTGTGGCAAAATGAAGAAACATAAAGGCAAATTAAATAGAAAACGGAACAGATGCAAAATATGAAGTGGCGGTTGTCTGAAAAGACACACAAAATGCACACATGTTGAGCAAAGTGTGGCATGGACTTGCCCCTCTGTCAAGGCAAGGGGAAGCACACATCTGTTTGATCGGAGGTTCCAACCAACACCTGTGGGAGCTTCAGCACTTGAACATGTTCTGAGTTATTTTGTAAAAACTTTGGCATTCCTTTTCTAATCTTTTTAGGTTAAATATGGAAGAGCTAATGATTCTCTTTTTCTCCATTGTCTTGCCCAGAAACCAACAGAATCTATGTGGGGTGTGTATATAGGACACCCTTTTTTTCCCCCCATCTGTTTATTTTCCCATGTCACTTATGAATTGATAAGTCAGTTATTACTTTATTGTCTATCTTCTACGCTAGGAATGTTGGATCTTTTATGTCTGGGACATTTTCCGTATATGTAACTGTTCTCATGAGTATCTGCCACAGACATAACTTACTATTTACTGAACAGAAGAAAGGAATAAATCCTCAGTAAGAATTGAAATGAACAAGCTTCAAGCTTCCCATCCAAGGAGGCAAGCTCAGTGATATTGACAGATATGAGTTTTTTTTTTCCTTTATATACTCAGCCACAGCTTCGACCAGTGCTGTCCAGTAAAAGTATGTGTAGACCATGAACATAATTATTTT
Organism: Mustela nivalis; assembly: GCF_964662115.1. Classification (NCBI taxonomy): domain Eukaryota; kingdom Metazoa; phylum Chordata; class Mammalia; order Carnivora; family Mustelidae; genus Mustela; species Mustela nivalis. The sequence goes on along the minus strand of NC_139020.1, from coordinate 209,332,632 downwards.
CAGTATCTACAATGAACAAAAATGAAAAAGCTAGTATTATTTTGAAGAATATTTTACTTCTTTATTATATAAAGTAGTTACTGCAGTATGCAGTCAGTACCAAAAATTTAGATGCTTTGCATTATTTTCTTCATTCAAAGTTAAAAATTCATTGGACACTAAATTTTAACAGATATGTTTTATTTGTGTTTAGATCATTACAGTTGAATGAATAGATTCACACTTAAAATCTTTTTTAAGGGTTTAAGGGACACCTGGGTGGCTCAGTGGGTTAAGGCCTCTGCCTGCGGCTCAGGTCATGATCTCAGGGTCCTGGGATTGAGCCCTGTATCAGGCTCTCTGCTCAGCAGAGAGCCTGCTTCCTCCACTGTCTCTGCCTGCCTCTCTGACTACGTGTGTCCGCTCTCTCTCTGTCTGTCAAATAAATAAAAAATATCTTTTAAAAAAAATTTTTTTAAGAAAAGGTGGGGAAGGATGCTTGACTGGCTCAGCGGGTAGAGCATGTGATTCTTGATCTCAGGGTTGTGAGTTTGAGCCCCATGTTGGGTATAGAGATGACTTAAAAATAAAATCGTTAAAAGAAACAGATTCAGATACACAAATTTTTCCACATATGTGTGAGCTCAAAACTCTAATGAGACATCTGATATGTAACAGTCCTCAGTTATTGGCAGTTGATATTAATAATATCTTGTACACCATCCTGTTATAGTAGCTTTCATGCATGTCATCTGCACAGAAAAAGTAATTGATCCTGTTGAATTGTTACTAATCAATATTTTTGATTGATTGATTGATATGAACCCCACTTCAAATAACCTGATCTCCAGAGAGATGGAGAAGGCCCTGTCCATTTAACAGTCTTGATCTGCTCTGAAATAATCTTGGTTCATATAGTGCAGCATTCCAGCAGATTTCACCCTCAGCTTTGCAGGATGATTGCCTAGAATATGTCCCATAATAAGTCCTTGTTGATGCCCTTTTTCAAAGACACTGCTTTAGGTTCTACCTGCACAATACAGAGTCCTGAGGTCGGAACCTGAGCCACCCAGGCGCCCCTGGACAAGAGCTTTTAGACTTGTATTAAGTTTATGCGTTAGAGGCTTTACTGAAGCCAGGAATGAAGTATATCAACCATGAGTGAGTTATCAACAGAGAGAAGAGTGTTTAGCACTGTTTTCTGAAAGGTATATGCAAAACAAACTCCAAAGCCAAAGGAGATATAAGACCAAAGAAGGCAAACAAGTATAGTTTGATGAGAAATGGTTTATTAAGGAGACTCACAGAAGTATGGCTTAGGTAGCCACAAGACAGAAAGATCTCCACAATCCTGTGACTCTAAAGATGTGTTATTATATAGCCTTAGAGGCTGTGAGTACATGCTGGGGTACCATACAAGAGAGGAATGTTTCAGAATGAATGTGTGCCACACTCCTATCTCTCAGCTTAGGTCATGATCCTGGAGTCCTGGGATGGAGTCCCACATTGCGCTGCCTGCTCAGTGGGAAGTCTGCTTCTCCCTCTGAATCTCTCCCCTCCCATGCTCTCTCTCTCTTTCTCTCTCAAATAAATAAATAAAATCTTTTTAAATAAATAAATAATAAAAACTCTTGTCCGGTTTTCTTCTTGCAGCAAACTCCTGAGAAAAAAGATACCTGGGGGTGCCTGGGTGGCTCAGTGGATTAAGCCGCTGCCTTCGGCTCAGGTCATGATCTCAGGGTCCTGGGATCGAGTCCCGCATCGGGCTCTCTGCTCAGCAGGGAGCCTGCTTCCCTCTCTCTCTCTCTGCCTGCCTCTCTGACTACTGTGATCTCTCTGTCAAAATAAATAAATAAAATCAAAAAAAAAAAGAGAGAGAGATACCTGTAAGCACTGATGAATTTATAAACCAAGGAATGCACACTTTGAGCCTCATCATATAAGCACCTGCCAAAATAACATGTAGTCACCTTTATGAAATGCGGATACTGGGTTTATTTGGTATTCTCTCATTCTGATAGGCTGTACTTTGTGAGAAAATTCAACAGGGCTCAGAGTGACTCTTCCTTTAGGAAGCTGTGGAAACAGGTCTACCTATAAGGAAATATATGTATCTGGTAGATGTAGCATGTTATTTTTATTGAAGTATCAACTTTTTTCTTACCTAAGAAGAACCTGTTAAACATTCAGTCTTCATCTTTTCTGCTTCAATCCTTGTTTCAAGAAAGGACAACATGTCCTTAGAAGGAAAACCTAGGAGAAAAGAAAGAAGACTGAATACCAGAGATGACTGTAATTGCCCCATTTACCTGACTGGAATTCATTCCATTCTAGCTTGAAATTCCCAAATATCTCTGCATTCAAGTTAATCCACATGAACAGACATGGTTGCCATACAGTGCCACAGTGATTCTCACTCAGCTGTAATCAGAGAAGGGCATCATGAGCGATACTGCCCTTGAAGAGAATCATGTTTAATTTCAGAGTCGTTTTTCTCACCAACTTCTTAACATCATTACTAAATTGTTGGGGCACCTAGGTGGCTTAGTGGGTTAAGCCTCTGCCTTCGGCCCATCAGCCTCTCTGCCCAGCAGGGAGCCTGCTTCCCCCATCTCTCTGCCTGTCTCTCTGCCTACCTGTGACCTCTCAGTCAGTCTCTCTCTCTCTCTGTTAAATAAATAAATAAATAAATATCTTTTAAATAAATAAATAGTTGACATAGCCAAACTCTTCAAATCCATTGTACTGGTTTTTGGCATGTTTAATTTTGTAACAAATTCAAATGAACCTCACTATTTTTAACTCCTTTAACCTACATGTATTTTGATAATTTCTTATATTTGTTATTCTCTCTTACTTTCAAACAAAGTACAGCGTAAAACCAAATACTCAGTAATTTGGCAGAATATTTTGGGAAAAAAACATCCAATAGGATAGAAATATTGAAAGTTTATAAAGTATTTTTTTATTTCCCATACTTAGAAAAGATTGAGCTTTTCCTTAGCTAGAATATTAGCACGAGTGATAGACATTTGAGATAAGGGACATTTTCCAAAGACAAAACAATTTTTCTTGTGAGATATCCTCAGTGTGATGAATTTGGGGATATACTAAATCTACCTCGAAACTTGTCACTTCACAATTCCAACAAGTATTCATTCCCACATATATAAATGGATGTTGAGTTTTGAAAACAATTCCCTGAAACAGGGATGCCTAGGTGGCTCAGTCGGTTAAACATCAGCCTTCTACTCAGGTCATGATCCCAGAGTCCTGGGATCGAGTCCCACATTGGCTTCCTTGCTCAGCGGGGAGCCTGCTTCTCCCTCTGCCTGCTGTTCACCCCACTAGTGCATGCTTGCTCTCTCTCACAAACGAAATCGTTAAAAAAAAAAAAAAATTGAAATTCCATGAAACAAAAGGAATCCCTCTAGGATTTTAAAAGATGGCCCACTGTGCTGGCAGAAGGAATCTGTCATCCCAGCTGGAAAGAAACGAACAGGGCAGGAGGTATATAAATGCACTGGAAATGGTATGAATCCTAATCAACACTGCAATGCTATTTCTATTTTGATACAGGTAGGGTCAATTAATGACTTAGAAATCTTTGTGAAGCATCATTCATCTATTCTCCTACAGGCAAGAAATCATGTTGAATGGGAAATCTTTGTGAGCAGTGTCAGAAAGACTTGAGTGAATGCTCATACCTTTAGACACAGGAGAACTCAGAATGGAGGGAACACTTTCGAGAGTAAGGAATATGGAAAAGGCTTCCTTTCTCTGCAGGAGAAACCCTGTAGTGGAGACAGACTTCCTGGGTTTAAACAACAAGGAAAAAACCATCTGACTCCAAATATTTTGGACTGGAAAACCAACACCCAAGAGAAAACCTTCACGTGCAGTGACAGTGGGAAGGCCTTCTGTGATCAGTCTTACTTCAAAGGACAAATGACAACTCACGATGGAGAAGAAAAAACCTGTGAAAGCAAGGAAGGTGAGACCCGTTCTTCACGAGTGCATGAAGAAACTTCCACTAACAGATTTATGAATGTGAGGAATGTGGTGAAAATATTCCTTGTTGTGCAAACCTTTACATACACATGTGAATTGACAGGAGAGAAACCCTATAAATGTAAGGGAGTGAGAAGCCTTTGTTACGTCTCCCAATTTTAAGAGATATACAAGATCTGATACTGAAGAGAGTACCTTTGTATGTAAGAATGTGGAAAGATTTCCTCATGTCTTAATCACACTGGAATAAAGTGCTACCAGTGTAAGGAATGTGGGAAAGCCTATACTGCATTCTCAAAACATACGGAACATACTACAAGCTCACACTATGGAGAAGCCTTTTATTTTTATTTTTATTTATTTATTTATTTGTTCTACATACCTAGGAGAGTTAAACACCCAGACAACTTTATTTTCTGTGTTTAAAACTGTTGAAACAATAGCTTATCATTCAGCTACAGATCTGGAGCTGCCTTTTTCATGGAGAAGCCTTTTAAATGTGACAAACAGGAAAGCCTTTACTGCTGCTTCTAATTTTACTAATCCTCTCAGAACTCACAATGGAGAGAAACTGAGGGTAGTCTGTGTGTGGGAAAGCATTTGCCAGTTTCCACTTTATCACTTACATACATACTCACACTGGAGAGAATTACTATGACTAATAAAAGTGGGAGAGCTTTTATAGTTGCCTCAAAAGTAGCACAACCTTTTAAGAATTCATACTGGAGAAAACCTTATAAATGTAAGGAATGTGGGAAAACCTTCATTAGTTAAAACTGTTGAAACAATAGCTTATCATTCAGTTTTCATTAGTTATTTTTCTCTTGGTAAACATAAAACATTGCACTCTGGAGAAGTACTTCAAATGTAAGGAATATAGAAAACCCTTCCAAAATTATTCATGTTTTAATCCAATTGAAGGGCGCTTGGGTGGCTCCGTGGGTTAAACCTCTGCCTTCGGCTCGGGTCATGTCAGGGTCCTGGGTTGGAGCCCTGCACTGGGCCCTCTGTTCAGCAGGGAGCCTGCTTGCCTGCCTCTCTGCCTACTTGTGATCTCTGTCTGTCAGATAAATAAAATCTTTTTTAAAAATCCCATTTGAATTCAAACTGAATTAAAACACTATGGATATAAAGAATGTGAGGGGGCGCCTCGGTGGCTCAGTTGTTTGGGTGTCTGACTCTTGGTTTTGGCTCAGGTCGTGATCTCATGAGTCTTGGGATTGAGCCTCTCATTGGGCTCTGCACTCAGCAGGGCATCTGCTTGGGGCTTCTCTCCCCAATGCCCCCACACCCCTGCTCCTATATGCTCTCTCAAATACTTTTAAAAACAAGAATCTTATGTCTGTTGACAGGCATTAGTCTTGCGGGTGGTTGTAAGGTCTGTTTTAAACATTTATCATTGTGTCCCAACCTTTTCTGGGGGCATGATGTATCTTTGCCCTGATTGGCCTGGCCAGGCGAGTCTAGTGGCTACACCTTCCATGTTGCATCCCGCCCAAAAGTGGGCCTACATGATTCACACTTTATTGTCCTTACTGTCTTCTACCCACCTGAATACTCTTACTGGATTGACTTGGTCTTACATTTCAAGCACAGTGCCTCAGGGCATCACTGTTCAAACTGCTCATGGAGTCCATCTACACTGAATCATACTGGCCAGGGTAGGGTATGCAAAACATGTCTCAATTTTGGAAAGAAGACCTTGTGCCCCTCTCGTCGGATCCTATCTCATGGAATCTCGGGATGATGCATGGAATGAGTGGAGAAGAGGTGAGATTACACCTTGTACCAAGAGGCAGCATGAGTACATGCCCTATGAACACACCCCTGCCAACTGGGAAGGCCTTCTATTCAAGCTGTGTATTAGGAGGGTGAGTGAGGACAATGAATGTGCTCTTCCGTTCCTATACCCAACACCACAGCCTGGCAAAACATCCTTACCATCTGGAGCTCAAGCTCCAAGGAGTCGTGGTGATGGGGTCTGGCTCTGTGCTAATCATTCAATCCATGTGCTGTGAAAACAGCCTTAGTGATACAAATTCATACAGCTCTGATGCAGAGCAGTGTTGGGTTGGTTTATGTCATGTGTGGCCATCAGGGCTGCAGCTGCTTGATGACACTTTTTGAGGCTTAATGAAACCATTCTAATAATCCAAATCAAACTTCACACATGTCTTACAGCTTCAGTGGGAATTATCTGTTCACCTTTTTCTCTTGCTCTCATTCACTTTTTTACCTGGGAAGAATGCAAATCCCTGATCACTCTTCCACTGGGCCATTTGTTAGATGTGCCTTTGCAGTGTGGAATCTTGAGAGATGACATCATCTGTCCTGTTAAGATAAAGAGCCTGCTTGCTGACTGATTCAAATAAACCGTGTTCTGCAAGCTCAGCGTTCTTCTCCAGCACCTGGGCCCCTTGGAACCCCTGTGAGATGGGACAATGGAGCCAATTTACACATGCTGATGCTCATGTTACTGGCTATACCATGAGTCAGTTATTGCCCTGGTCTCTAACGTCAGTCTCAGCTCCTCTGCCAACACCTGTGAGATAGTGACAGGTTCACCTAACACCTTGGAAGAAGGGAATAATCAAATCACACATTCAAGACTTTTGGAAATGGAAAGCAATTCTAATAGAGTCAAGGTTTAATGGTAGAGGGAGAACAGTGGCGGCCAGGCTGAGTATCTGCAACGCAGTAATGAAATTTCTTCCGCAGGAGGTTTCCTCTCTGAGCAAGAGGGGAATAGTGCCCCTACTCTGCTGCTTCTTCATGAAGTTTGTGAAGTACTGTAGTTACATCAACTTATTTTTCATTAATTTGTTAATCTTGTGCCCTTTCAATAGTCTCCTTTTACACATACTGTATATGGAGCTTATCTATTTGAAATATTTTAAAATCCTTTGCTTTCATTTGGAACATTAGCCCATAATATGTCATTACTAATAAAAATGGATTTATGTCTCTCATGTCATTTTTCCCAGTATTTATCTCCCCCTAATTCGTAAACTGCTATGTTGCCCCTATTCCATCAAACCCACATATAGGCCTTTATTGCCCCCTCATTTCTTTTTATATTGGACAAAATGGTAAACTCTTATCACTGGTTCCTTTTTTTTTAAGATTTTATTTATTTATTTGACAGACAGAGATTAGAAGTAGGCAGAGAGGCAGCAGAGAGAGGGGAAGGGAAGCAGGCTCCCCGCTGAGCAGAGAGCCCGAGTTGGGGCTGGATCCCAGGACCCTGAGATCATGACCTGAGCCGAAGGCAGAGGCTTTAACCCACTGAGCTACACAGGTGCCCTGATTTTTAATTTTTTTTTAAGATTTTATTTATTGGACACAAAGAGACAAAGATCAAAAGTAGGTAGAACAGCAGGCAGAGAGAAAGGGAGAAGACTCTGCTGAGCAGGGAGCCCAATGAGGGACTCAATACCAGGACCCTGGGATCATGACCTGAGCCCAAGGCAGACAATTAAATGACTGAGCCACCCAGGAGCCCCTAAAACACTGATTTAAAACATATTTATCAAGACTTGTTCATGGGCATCATTAAATGTTTTGTGTGCATCTACTGAATTGATAACCTATTTTGCTACATTAGTTTTTCATGTTTTACTGCACAAATCCTTTGATTTTTATGTAGGCAAAGAAGCATTTTAAAAAATCGTAACTGGATGGGTTCTTGGGTGGCACAGTTAGTTAGTTGGCCATCCAGCTCTTGGTCTCAGCTCAGGTCCTGATCTCAGGGTCATGGGATTGAGCTGAGTTGGGCTCTGCACTCAGCACAGAGTCTGCTTGGGACTCTCTCCCTTTGCTCCCCCAGCCCACGTGTGGGCTCTCTCGTAGATAAATTTTAAAAAATAAAAGTTGTATCTGCATTTCCTAACTTGCTTTAAAAAGTCCTTTGAAACTCTCAATTATATATGCATTTTATAGTTTACTTCTTAAATATAATCTATTTAAAAACACCGACCTCTTTAATCCTCATAGGATATATTTTAACATATGAGGTGAGTAGTGGATCCAATCCCTCTTTCTCCCAGAAAAGATGGCCAATTGATTAAGTACCAATCATAAATTATTTTTGACCTACAGATACAAAACTCTGACTTTATTAAACAATAGACTCCTGCACTAGTATTGCATTTGCTTATGCTCCTATCCGTTTTGATTATAGTAGTGTTTTAAGTCTTAATATTTTGTGGTAAATATAAGAAGGTTGGTAATGTTACATTTACCACAGTAGGTGCTCAGCTTAAGGTACTTCCATTGATGATGTTTGCCTAATTCTTGTGATCGTTGCCTATTTCTATATGTTTGAGTAATCACTCTTCCAGTCTTTAGTGCCACATCAGTACAGAAAAGCCCTTCATCTGTCAGCTCAACTTAGGCTACTTAATGGTCTGCTGGCCGTGTCTGCAGGCAACTGGGCTTGTCATTTGTGTCTCTGTAATTAAACAAATGTCTTTCAGACTGTATAGACTGTTTTCATGGATAAAAACGATCTCATGTCATGTCTCTGGGGTGATGGGTTTTGCTTCGGGAATCATAGTCAAGTGGGAGGGATTGAGACCAGACCTGGCTGCTGCCAGCTCTGCATTGAGTCTGTGGTACACAATCCTGTTACCAAAGCAAATGACTTTGTCTTCACCCTGGTCAGAAGAGACATCTCTCCAGGACCTTAGTCAGTAGGGCTGACACTAGGACAAGGTACTAATTCAGGATCCAAAGATAGCAGTAGTATTTCTGGTTATGTGGATAGGTAGGGCTCATAACACATCACTTGGCAGGCATAAATGGCCTCAAACCACAACTGAAAGGGATTGGAGCCAAGTCACAAGGCTAACTTAGGGTTCACCTCCATGACCCAAATTCTGCAGGCCTGCCTCAGAGAGGGGACTGAAAGGCAAGACTTCTTCTGGGTGGGCAGGATTCCTCCTATATTGTGGCTCAGTGTCTGGAGCCGGGTTGTGGGCTGCTTCAAGATCGGCAGGGAGACCAAAGTGAGCAGACCCACCTCAAGGAACCAGTTGGACACAAGTCCTTCTGGATTCCTTTGTGGTCTAGACTGTTGAGGGCCAATATTAAAATATTTCTCTAAAAACTAACAAGTCATCAATTACATTATGGAATTAAAGGATATTACCAGAAAGAAATCTCACAATCTCTTTCCACTGTCACTTTTTTATTGTGTTTAAATACATATAACAATATTAACCATTTTAAACACTTAGGTGTACAGTTCTAATCAGTTGGCATCAAGTACACTGGTTTTTGTGCAACCATTACCACTGTCCATTTCCAGATGTTTTCATATTCCCAAACAAATACTCTATCCATGAAACATTCATTGTTTTTGTTCTTTCTTCCACCAGTCATGTACTGATAAAGTAGTTTCCACCTGGGTCTTGTTGGCAGTAACAGAAAATAAAGGTTCAATTAAACAAAGATAATAAAGGAAAGGGGGGATGAAAGAAAGAGGACAGAAGGCAAAGAAGAGGCAATATATCAGATTTACCCTATGCAATATACCACATAAAAACACCTAAGCAAACTACCACTTAAATCTAGATTCCTACACACCGGAAGTTCAAAATTATGTCTCTGTGTCCAGGGTAGAATCCATTGCAATCACAAACTTTTATGAAAAATGGGGTAAATGAGAAAGTATCTCCAAGAATTCCATCAAATTATATACATAAAACAGTAGTTTTTATATGGCAAGTGCTTCAATTACAACTGTAGTACCCTTCTCATTCCACTTATATGAAAAAAAAAAAAAAACACCCAAAGTAAATGAATGCAAATATCAACATTTCAGAGGATGATTTTTGAGAAAACCATGCCACATTTGATGTGGTACTTCATATCTAATGTTGGACATCTGAGGAATGGCTATAGGAAATCTGACCAGGACAGAAATTTGGTGCTCTAATTAGGGAAGAAAGGTAACAATGTAGTTACTGAAGAGGTTGTTGAGAAGCAAAGACAAATAGAAGCAAGTCCTAGGTGCTATGGGAATAGAGTAAAATAAATATATCCATTATGAGAGAATAATAACCAGAAAACTTAAATTCACAATATTTGCATTTGGGGCCCATAATGTCCTCTTGGCTCTGAGGCCAGCATCCCATCATGGACCATCATCTCTCCCAGGCGGAGAACCCAGGACCCCATCACATCCTTGCTTCCCAGGCTGTCAATGAAGGAGTTCAGCATGGGTGTGACCACAGTGCATGTCACTGAGGTAATCAAGCTTCTCTGGTTAGAGAAGGCTAACCAGAATGGCTCCAGCAGAACTGAGCTAGACTGCCACAGGCTTTTCCCACAGGAAAAGGAGATCACAGAGTAGTGAGACCCACAGGTGGAAAATGCTTCATGTTTCCCCATATAAAAGACATTAAGGGGGAGACAATCCGAGAGTATGAAAAGAGGATCCTGGTGAGACAGAAGTCAGCTACCATCATTACTGGAACATATAGATGTTACTGATGAGGGTATCAGATTGTGGGAATTAGGACTTGTGGGTTTTTGAGATAACGTCACTTAAGACCAGTGTATTATATATTGCAATATACACAATGCAGTTAAGACTACACCCATACTCAGGAGACTCATTTCATATCCCTATCTCAATCAAACACAAACATACAGGAATGTACCCATGTCAATTCTTTTTAAGTAGGCTCCATGCCCTGCCTGGAGCCCGATGCAGGGATTGAATTTACAACCCTGAGATTGAGACCTGAGCTGAAATTAAGAGTTGGACATTTAACTGACTGAAGCACACAGGTGCCCCTATCCAGGTCACGTCTGATCAGAAATTATCATTAAACCTGATTGGCTGGAGTGTATTCCACTGATATGATTAAGCTAGAAGGGAAGTGACAGTAAGCTGCTGTAGCCTCCAAGGCCACCCATGACATAACTAAAGGCTGCTCAAGTATTACAAGTATATGAATGTGTTAACTCAAAATTAAACCAAGGTTTTGATAGATTCTGTGTCTCTGCCCAAAGGCCACTTGCAAGAACTGCCAGTGGGACATCAAGTATGACAAGAGTATCAGGACCTGTCCTATTCACAAGGTTTCCCACCTCACAGCATCTGAAGTGATGTAAACAAATCAGCACGTCACATGCCAAGTGCAGCTGTTTCGGAACACAAAGGACATAACTGTTCTTCCAGGCCTTGGTGATTTGGGAACTAAGAGAACATTCTGTTATTAGCCTCGCCGTGTTCTGCCCGAGGTTAAAGGTATTTTCTAACCTAGTACTAGGTGTGCTGCTCTCTTCCGAGAGCTATGAGACCAGGGTGTATAACCTCACTGTTAATTCTTAAGTCTTTCCTAACCCAGAAAGAGCAGGTATGAGAGAGAACATTTTCAGGAAATTTAGAGACCTATGTCCTTCCCCTTCACCAGCATGAGGCACTGCAGACGGACTACGCGCACTGAACTGATACACATGCTCACCATCTTCACAGTATTAGACAAGGTCAGTGTAACTAGAGGATCCAGGTGGCTTGCACAGCGGTAAGTCTAACGGTGGTAGTCCCACGTGGGGGTAGGCTGAAAACCAGGTACTACAAACTAGGCTGGCACTAGTTTAGTTTAGTTTGAGCACTGCTCTCAAGGGCAGAAAGCCAGACCATTCCCACAAATGATCAGGGCAGAGTGACACACGTTCAAAATAGATCCATGAAGTCAGCCTATAAACGGGCCCCACACAGCTCTTACATTGAACTTCACTGTGTTCCTCCAACATGGTTTGTGGGACACTGATTGCTTAACTTTCCCACATTGCTTAACTTCATAGGCATCTAACTAGTGAGTTCTTTCACATATACAACGGGACACCTGTAGACCTTTCCACATTCCTCATATTCATAGTTTCTCTCGAATGTGGGTTGTTTAGTTTTTTGAAATGCACTGGAATAACAGACCTTGTCACTCTTATTACATACATTAAGTCTTCAATCTCTTCTGCGCTTTAAGGTGTTAAGTCATGACTTCAATGTTAAGTTTTTCTCACATTCCTTACGTTCAAGGGGTTGCTCTCTGGTATCAATTTTTATAATTTTACAGGTTGAGGCAACAGTAAAGGCTTTTCCTTGGTGTTTACATTCATAGGGTTTATTTCCAGTGTGACTTCAAATGTGGAAGTAGTGAAGGCTTTCCCACAGTCCATTAACAGTCATAGGGTCACTCTGTACTTTGAATCCGTGTATGTTTATGAAGGTTGGAAGACCAAGTGAAGCCTTTCCCATATTCCTTACATTAATAGGGTTTCTATCCAGTGTGAATACTTAAATGTCAAATCAGGAGAGCACTAGTGAAAGCCCACAGTACTTAAGTTCATAGGATTACTCTCTAGAGTGATTTCTCAAATGGCTATTAAAATACAAGAAAGTCCTAAAGGCTTCCCCGCATTCACCACATTGAAAGGGTTTCTCTCCAGTATGAGGTCTCAAACGTTCCTTAAGATAGGAGGGATTACTGAAGGCTTTCTCACATTCACCACATTCAAAGGGCTTCTCTCCACTATGAGTTCGTAGATGTTTTTTAAGGACTGAGGGCCAAACAAAAGCTTTCCCACATTCCTTACATTGATAGGGTTTCTCTCCAGTGTGAATTCTCAAATGTACACTAAGCCGTGAGGAATTAGTAAAGGCTTTCCCACACTCCTTACACTTATAGGGCTTCTCTCCAGTGTGAATTCTCAGATGTTCATTAAGAATTGAGGAACTACTGAGGGCTTTCCCACATTCCTTACATTTATAGGGCTTCTCACCACTGTGAGTTTGAACATGTTTCCGAAGGACTGACAGCCAAGCGAAGTGTTTCCCACATTCCTTACATTTATAGGGCTTCTCTCCAGTGTGAATTCTCAAATGCTCATTAAGAACTGAAGAACGACTGACGGCTTTTCCACATTCCTTACATTTATAGGGCTTCTCACCACTGTGAGTACGAACATGTTTACGAAGGAGTGAGGGCCACTGGAAGTGTTTCCCACATTCTTTACATCGATAGGGTTTCTCTCCAGTGTGAATTCGCAAATGCACATAAAGGCGTGAGGATGTAGTGAAGGCTTTCCTACATTCACTACATTCAAAGGGTTTTCTTCCACCATGAAGTCGAATGATACGATTATCGAGGCACTTGGAATCTGCGTAAGACTTCCCACACTGTTTACCTTCATGGGGCTCGTGAGCAGCCTGTGTCTGTACATGCTCCTTTTGGCCTGCTGAGAAAACTGAAGCTTTTATAAATGGCTTCCATTCACTGAAATCTCTTCCACTGTGAGTTCTCCTATGTGCCTGAAAGTGTGAACGACTAATAAAAGTTTTCCCACAGTCACTGCATTCCAAAGTCTTATCGGCCACGCTGGTTCTCTCACGCACTGCATGTGGAGTCCGCCTGTAGACTTTACCACACTGATTAAACTCAGAAAGTTTCTCTTTAGTAGAGTTTTTCTTCTGCAGATTAAGGAGGCCACTGTGATACTGATTACACTCAAAACTATTCCCTCGACTTTGAGTTCTCATGTGTATCTTAAGGTTTAAATGTTTATTCAAGACTTTTCCACCTTGCTCACAGCCAGAGAGTTCTGCTCCATGGGGGTTCCTCTCCTGTTGATGGAAGGGATGAAAGATGATGACAGGATTTTCAGACTGATGATAAATTTCAACCTTACAATGCAAGAAACATGGTGATGATATGACTCTTAGCATTTTCATTACATAAATACAGGTCCTGTTGATTTCTTTCAAGTTAAGCCAGGGAACCTGTCTGCCAAAAACTGATGCCATCTACTCTTAAGATCATTCCATTAAAATTTCATGAAAATATTTAAAGATTCAATCACAAGTTATATATCTGGGAATGTGTACCTGTGGCATCTAGAGAGCAACAATTTTCAAGATAGATTTGGATTATAAATGCCAAATCGTCATATTCAGATTATTTCCGAATTACTCTATCTTTGGTGAATGCCAATTGTCTCAAGTATCTCACACTTGCACTGAATTTTATAACAGGACCACCAATCTTTTTTGAATGTGGAATATAAGAAATATCACATATCAATCTTACTTTCTGTATTTCAATGGCTGTTTTTCCTCCAAAAAATTCTTGGTGAGATGCTGATCCTTTCGTTTGAGGCTGTGTTTCCCATTCTAAAGTAAAATAAAACACAAATTTAAGTATTTGCAGGAAGAAATCATAGGCTAAACAATTTTCTTTCTCCTTTTTTTTTTTTTAAGATTTTATTTATTTGGGGGCGCCTGGGTGGCTCAGTGGGTTAAGCCGCTGCCTTCAGCTCGGGTCATGATCTCAGGGTCCTGGGATCGAGTCCCGCATTGGGCTCTCTGCTCAGCAGGGAGCCTGCTTCCCTCTCTCTCTCTCTGCCTGCCTCTCTGTCTACTGTGATCTCTCTCTGTCAAATAAATAAATAAAATCTTTAAAAAAAAAAAAAAGATTTTATTTATGTGGGCACCTGGGTGGCTCAGTCAGTTAAGTGTCTGCATTTGGCTCGGGTCATTATCCCAAAGTCCTGGGATCAAGTCCCATGTCAGGCTCTCTGCTCAGCAGGGAGCCTGCTTTCTCCTTCTCCCTCTGCCTGCAGCTCTCCCTGCTTATGCTCTCTCTCTCTGCCAAATAAATAAATAAAATCTTAAAAAAAAAAAGATTTTATTTATTTGACAGAGAGAGAGAGACAGCAAGAGAGAGAGAGAATACAAGCAGGGGGAATGGAAGAGGGAGAAACAGGCTTCCTGCTGAGCAGGGAGCCCTCTGTGGGGCTCAATCCCAGGACCCTGGGATTATGATATGAGCCAAAGGCAGATGCTTAATGACTGAGCCACCGAAGCACCACTAAACAATTTTAAATTAAGACTCACTTTTCTTTATTTTCCTATCAAAAATGGTGAAATAACAAGAAAAAAAAAACACCTGTTTTTTTATGGGCAATATATGACAATGAGTGTGTAGGGACAGACTTCAGAGGCTTACTAAAAAATAATTTTCTGAAAATCAAACAAGATGTCAAACAATAACAAAATATTATCAAGGTAATATATTATTACCAAGTAGACATGTGAAAAATACCTGGACAAGGAGGATACACCAAAATGATAAACTTAAAGAATCAGAACAGGTCATTTGTGAGATCATAGGAATTTTAAGTAAAAGACTGAAGGAACCTGAAGATATCCCAAACATCAGAGGTAAATGGTTTCATCCCTCTGAGACCAATGGATCTTAAAATTTTACATATCAAAGTTGCAAAGATGCCATCCTTCAGAATGACCAGTTAGGACTGTTAACAGCACTCACCTTGGAAAACTCCCTTCTCCACTGTCCTCAGCTCTTGTTGTTCCAACCAAGCAATCAGCTTAGGTTTCGATAGTTGATACTCTGTCCACAGGAAAAGGTACATTAAGAGGAGAGGCTCATGCAAGAGAAGACAAAGCCTCTAATAAATCTAGAACTATATTTCTAATGAAAGCCATGAAATTATCCCCAAAGGACCAAGAGAGGCAAGTACTCCCCTTCTGTGACAAGAGATAAGTTATCTCTTGACACCTGAAAGCCAATTTTGAATGTATATACATATTTATAGAGCATATAGGTACTCAAATAGGAAATTAAGATGATGAAAGATCTTCATTCTGATGGGGAAACCACTAGAGGAGTGGTCCTCAAACACTGGAGTGCATCACAATCAGCAGGATGGCTTACTGAAACACAGAAGATGGGGCGACAACCCCAGCTTTATAATTCGGAATGTCAGAAATGGAGTCTAAGAATGTAAATTCCAAACAGAGGGCCACATTGACAGAACACGCATTGCAGACGATAACCCTTTAGTGCAGGGACTATGTATCTCTTTTTCCCGATTATGTTCAGAGGGCATCACCAAGGCTGGAAACACAGTAAGCATATGACACACATCTGGAATGCTGGCAGACTTACCTACTGCAACCAGGTTCTGGTAGTTCTCCAGCATCACTTTTCTGTATAGGTTTCTCTGAGTAAGGTCCAGTAACAGCCACTCCTCCTGGGTGAAGTCCACTGCCACATCCTCGAAGGTCACTGCACTCTAAACCATCACACCCATGTTGGCTTGAGACAAAAAACATCTCCACCAATGTTCACGGGAGAATGAGGACAGGAGATTCAATACCTATGCAGGTCTAGGAGATTTCTCTTTATCCTCCCACGGTTCTGTGGTCCTAGGTCCTCTTCTTCCCATCTAAACTCACTCACTGCTCATCTCCACTCATATGGCTTTAATGGCACCTTTTAAGCTTATCTCAGAAAAACCAGAGTAGGAGTTCTTATTTCCCTCCATTGCAGTAGACTTCTAAGCACACTAAAGATCCTTGATAAATAACACAGAATGACTAAATTCATTGAAAAAGATACTTACACCCTCCTTACCACGTCAGAACACATAGCAAGGTGGAAATATGTACCTGTTATCCATGAGGTTCACAGGTGATTAGTGAAATACTAAGATTATTTTCAGAGTAATCCCTTTTCAATATGAGTGTCCCCTTTCAGGGAAAATGCAACTGGGGACTTGTACGGGGTTTATTTGCTTTAGGAAGCTCAGAACACAGATGTCCTAGAAGGAATGTATCCACCTGGTGGATGTAAGTATGGTATTCCGTTGATTCATATGCTTTTTTATTACCTGTTGATAATTTTTCAGCCAGACAGCCACCATCCTTTCTGCCTCTGTTTTTTCCTCAGGCAGATAAAAAGGATCTCTAGAAAGATCTGGGAGGAAAAAAAAAAGAATGCAGCATGACCAGAATCACCTACCTGAAACATCATTCCATCCTAGTTTGAGATTTCTATATATTCCTGTACACTCAAGAAATCTCACAGAAATACACAATACTGCCATAAAATATCAGAGTAGCCCTCCCTCACCCAGAGCCATAAAAGGGACATGCTAGACATACCACCCACAAGGAAAGGGGTCATCGCCTTATTTTACAGATATGGAAACCCAGTCCCTGGGAAATCCAATTCTTTATTTGTCCAAGATAATAAAATTCATCTATGGGATTATGCAGCACCAAGTCCCAAAGCATACACACCAGGAAGCTGACGTAGGTAACAGCATTCTCTGGCCTATTTCAGCTCTTTCTAAATGAACCGGCAGCCTGACTGCCTAGACCCAGATGCTGCCCTATACTGTGTAGGGGTGACCTTTAAGAATCATCTGAAAATGAGAATCAACAATGACTTACCATGGGTCAGATCAATGGCTGCCATCCTGGGAGAGTGATGAAATATGCCTGATGAGAAATTTGATGCCAAGATCACTTGAGTGCAACTTAAAAATCTGAGTAAATATGGCAGACTTCATTACTCTTGGCACAGTGTTACCCAGAGTATCTTTCATTCATATCAATCATCAATCAGTAAGCATTACTAATCCATTATCAAACATCATACATTAGCTCTCTCTCAGTAGAGGTATACGGGAAATTCACTAAAAATGTTATAACCTTTGGCATGAAAGTCAGTAATAGCTATTACCATTTCCTTACAACAGACATATGACAGATATCTGTCTTACTAGGAGCTGTATGTGTATCCGCTCACCTAATTGTTGTAACAACCCTTTACAGTAGGTATCATCTGCCCTATTTTAATAGCTGATAAAGCTAGATTCACAGAACACTAATCACTGGTCCAATACTATCCAATTATGAAAAAAAAGAGATCCACAATTAAATGTAGACAGGCTTCTCTCAAATGTTTGAGATCCTGAGGTTCTTATTCCCCAATATGAGCAAACGTCATTCTAGACCTGCCTTGTCCATTCTGGTAGCCAGCAGCCACATGTGCCATTGAGTAATTGATACGCAGTTAGCAAAAACAGGATTTTAGATTTTATTTATTTTTAATTAAATTTTAAATTTTAAACTTTTTGCAGGTTTATTAGAAAACTTAAATGTTTCCATAAACTTAAATACATCTTTCTCAACTATATTTATTACGTGATCCAAACACATAAAATACATCTGATGAAAATTTTGTGTCCAGTGAATTCTGAATACTTAGTATGATGAGAAGAATTTAAAATACCTCAATTCTTATACGGAGTTCCATGATGAAATATATTCAATAGATGGGATAAAGTATATTATTACATAAGATTTCCTTCTTTTTTGTTTATTGCAGTTACAGAAAAGCTTTAATCATATACTTGGCCTGCACATTATATTTCCATTCACCAGCACTGGCCTAGAATACTGCTGGATATTATGAAGAGGAACAAAATGAAGCGTTTAATTTGGTAACACCCTTGAGCTTCGCTTCATGGAGCTGAGAGTGGCTTGGAGCCCTGCACCTCCTTTTAATTTATCTAATAGGCTTATTCCTTCCTTCTTTCCACAAATAATTAAGAAATTGTGGCTCTGTCCTAGGCATTATGCAGAAAACGGTGAAATATACAGAAAATGGCCCAGGGCTTAATGGCCCATTATTCCCAAGGGACAAGATATTCAGTTATTAATGGACACATCCGCTTATTGGTGCTTCTGAAGCAAAAACTCAAATAGATGAAAAAATAAAGAGTATCTTATATACAAATACAAATGTATACACAAATATTTTGGTTTGCTTCTTGGGTAATATGACAGGAAAAAGGGAAGGCGGTTCTAAATAGGATCCAAAATTTTAAGAAAAATAATGCTGGAAGGATTTTAGAAAACTCAATAGACTCTCCAAGTATTCAACAGCCTCTGGAGGGTCTTGACTGAGGCTCAAAGCAATCAAAGTCTGACCCTCGCCCTGGCAAAGGAGCAATGCCCAATCAGCCTGTCCTTCACAGTGATCTATTTTTAGGAGTCTTTCCAGAACTTCCTTATTATTATAACTTCTGTTTTTCACCAAGCTTTTATTTTATTTTATTTTTAGTTCTTTCTTAATAAGGCTTCCTTCTATCTTTTAACCTGATAGAGTTTAAAGGACAACTCCTATGTTGAACATTATTGACTCTCTTTAATAAACTGAAAAGAGAACAGCAGCCCAAATGCTATCTACAGAGTAGTAGAGTATCTATAGAGATGTGGGGGTTGATTTCATCAAATCTTTGTCTGAAGCCAGATGCCGAGCTCCTTGAAAGACACTCAGCTGCATTATGAGTGCTATCACTTGGAAGATGTAAACAGAAGCACTTGCCTTGGGAATCCAAGTGAATGCAAGGCTTAGCTGTTACCTCAGTAATGATTACAAAGACTGTGGTGAGAGACAGAGTCTTATGACTAGAGTTGCACAGAAAATGGCATGCTCGTATCAAGGTCTGATCATCACAAAGCCTCAAGACAACTCTTAAAAAGGACATTTTTTGTGGCCATAGGACTGACACCGCTGAAAATCAAACATGAAATTTAACTGCACAGGTAAAATTACAACCACAATTAGAGTGTCTATATCAACTAGTTGTTCATGTGAAAATAAGGGCACTGATAAGGGCAGAATGAGATTTGAAAATGAATGGGGACACTGAGTCAGACCAAGATGAAAGTCACAATCTTGAATCCACAAGACACCAACTCTCCCTCATCAGGAAGTCTCCTGCCCTCTGGTTTCTGAGATGAGCCTTCCTCTACTTAAAAATACCGAAGAACTCTCACTTGGGGCAAAAGTCTTAGAAGGAAATGCTCCTTCTCTTCAAGATCCACCCAAAATACCTGCTACTGCCTCTAGTGACATAATGAATTCATAGTGCAGGGTAACAGGGATACAAGTCAATGCAAGATAAAATAGCTTGTACAACAGAACAGTTCCAACTAGTATAATATGTAGAAGAAACCTGAGTACCCTGTCGGGGAATAAACTATAAGCATGCCAGACCCTTAAGTGTGGATATAACAATAAACTGGGCCAAATTCATTGACATGGGAGCACTTATAATAATGACAGTATGGGTTTAATATATACTACCTCATGGATGCAGGGAAAGCTCTAACAGCTTACTTGCTTGGATGGTACCATAGACTCAATGGTAACCCACAGTAACAAGTTCACATGTCAGAAATTCCACCATAAAATGTGAAGGGGCAAATCCCAGAGAGATAGCAATGTGACATTGGATTTATCCTGTGTGATACACAGCCCCACTCCCCACTCTATGTTGAGAGAACAGAAGGGTCTCCACAAGGGCACAGAAAACAGGTAAGTAGATGGCCTCCATCCTAGAAGCCTCTGTGGTTATTCTCCATGATAGGTGAGGTACAACTGTTGGGGCTATACGATCACAGAGTTCCCTGATTTCAGTGGGGATGATGCAAAGCCAGAGAGGCAGAAATCAAGTAGGCAGCACTTAATTGCCACAGAAAAAGTAGGCATGTGAACTGTCAAGAGCAGTGGGAATGAAACAGGAATCAGAGTGCTCTGGCCTGCAGAAATCACTAGCGGTGGCTAACTGAGCCCAGCCTACCTGGTCCCTTGCAATGAAACAGATATGCAGCCTGTTCTAGCAGAGCTCAACAAACCTGCTTTACCAGTCCATACAGTACATTGCGGGCACAGCAGGCCAAATACTGTCTGTGCTATATAAACTCAAGTCTGTCTCTGTGGTTTCAAAGAAGCCATAGAAAATATGTAAACCAGGGGCACGTGGGTGGCTCAGTAGTTAAGCATCTGCCTTTGGCTCAGGTCATGGTCCCACGGTCCTGGGATTGAGCCCTGCATCAGGCTCCCTTGCTCGGCAGCCTGCTTCTCCTTCTGCCTGCTTCTCCCTCTGCTTGTGCTCTCTATCAAACAAATGAGTAAAATATTTTTTTAAAAATGTAAACCATATGGTTAAGTTTGTCTAAAGCTGTATTTACAGAAAAAGGTGGAGAGCCAGATTTGGCCCAGGGTTCAGTTTGCCAACCTATGTACTAGAATTTGATTTGATGTCTATAACTAGAAACCTCAAGTACAGTAACCAAAACTCAGATTTGACTGACCACTGTGGAAAATCAAGCCACCTACCCAACTTCAAGACATAGGCCATATCACAAACTTGGGACTCCTTCAGCAAAGGAAGGATCTTGCATCATCACCACTAGTCACACTATAAACCTTCCTACAGGCTCTTCATAAAAGGATGTACAGTCATTTACAAGTGACTATGCATGGGGGAAAAGGAAATATTCAGACAGTCTCTAAGAAGACAATAATTCCTGAGGATCCAAAATATCATTCTGGCACACCACCAAAGCAGAGACTTAGGAGGTGATTTTTTTTTTTTTTTTTAATCTTAACCTTCAGTGAACGCAGACTGGATCCAGCTGTAGCAAGCACCCACCCTGTGTTTATTTCTTTCCCTAAAACCTAAATATATAATTGGAATTTTTGGCAACTAGCAGAATTTCCTTATCTCTGACCCATAGGGTAAGGACCATTATGGTAGGAAAAGCTGAAAGGAGTATCCTGAAATTCCCCACCACTGGACAATATAATCCAGAAACAATACCAACATTGCAGGAGGAGATACAAAGATTAATTCTTCAAAAGATTAGTTGCATCTATATCCTTCCCGTTTTCATTAATACTCAAGTTATTACAGGATAACTTTACAATTTAGTCTTTAGGTAACTGATTTTTGTGAGATTATAACTAAATTTCAGCAGTAGTTACTATGGACCATGAGGGAGATAACATACTTGATGTACATTATAACTCCTTTTTTTAAAAGACTTTATTTATTTGACACACAGAGAGAGATCACAAGTAGGCAGAGAGGCAGGCAGAGAGAGAGGGGGAAGCAGGCTCCCTGCTGAGCAGAGAGCCCAATGTGGGGCTCGATCCCAGGACCCTGGGATCATGACCCGAGCTGAAGGCAGAGGCTTTAACCCACTGAGCCACCCAGGCGGCCCTCTCCTCTTTGATTTTGTCAGCAACTAGCGGCGGAACCTGGTCTGTTTTAGAGCCCCAGAAACAGGTGCTCTTGCACCCCTGAGCCCCCCGTTACATTACTACCTTGGCCTTTTCTGACACAAAGTCTACCAACCTCTATACCAGACCCAATGACCATATTACAAAATTACAAGATGAACAAAGCATTTAAACACATCATGGAAATAAAATCACGAATATCAAAAGTATGAGTTTCTCAAAAAACATGTGACTCTTCCAAGTCAGTATTCTGAAGAAACAATAGCTCTGCTTTAGCTTAAAAGTGACTAAGAGACATAAACATATATATTGTCACATATAAACCTTAACTGAGTCCTAGATCCAAAAATGTCCAAAAACATTTTAAGACAATGTATAGGATTTTATTTTCACGGAGCAGGTATCAGTTAACATTTTTAATTTTCTGGGGTGAAATCAATGTATTATCGTTTTAGTAGCAAAATGTCCTTATACTTAGGAGATACATCACCGGTCTTTTTTTTTTTTTTAACTTTTTAAAAAGGTTTTATTTATTTATTTGACAGAAAGAGCGAGCACAAGCAGGGGGAGTAGCAGGCAGAGGCAGAGGGAGAAGGAGACTCCCTGCTCTGTGGGGCTCGATCGCAGGACCCCGGGATCATGACCTGAACCGAAGACAGACGCTCAACCAACTAACTGAGCCACCCAGGCGCCAACACTACCGAGTATTTAAAGGTCAAGTATCACGCCTGCAATTTCCTTTTTACTCTCAATACATGTCGTGATCCAGAGAGCGCAACCATGCAAAATGCGAAAATGGGCGAACCTACTTCGACCACATTCATAGCAGTAGTATTTACATTTCCTTTAGGTTAAGATCTTTGGAAACAAAAATGTCGGGGAAATACACGTCCTGTAATTGTGAAATTCAATTATTTAAAAGTGGGGTAATATAGCCTCCATTCTCTTCTCCAGGGGTCCCCTAGTTTGAAACCTGGTGGGGATGGACGGGTTCAGGAGGGAAGGATGTTAAGGTAGGTGAAATCTGCTTCTCTGTAGTACACTTGTGGTGCACGCGTGTATCACTGGCTTCTGAAACATGCCCACTACTGACGTCCGAGAAAACAAAATACCTTCCGACTAAGACACGGTGCGTCCAAAATAAAGGACGAGCGTGACAAAGCCACATTCTCTTCCGCACGAAAAGAAAACGCAAGCCCTTGTGAACCAGCTTTCCCAATGCTCACCAGTCAGGTCCCCGAGGAGGCGGAGTCTGGGTCACTCCCAACAGCTGAAATTCTTTACCTCCTTGAGAAAAGTCACAAAGGCGGCCTGCGCAGTGGACACAAAAGACCCCAAGGCAGCGGCCTCACAGCAGGTCCACAACGGCTCGGGGCGGGAACCGCCGGCCTCAATGGCGGATGCGCACCGCGCAGCTCGGCCCCTCAGCGGGCCCATCCGCGACCCTGACTAAACCCGTCCCTGCGTTCCCTCCTCCTTCACTCCCCTTCACGCCGCCCTTACCACAGCCAGCCCACAGCTCACCACTACCATCCCCAAGCGCTGAACGCGGTCCAGAGGAAGCAGCCGGAAGAGACCCCGGCGGGCGTGTGACGCCACTTCCGCTTCCTGTCAAGGGGGCGGGGCTTCCACTTCAGACCGCAGAACTGTGACTCCCTCATTCGCCGGCTGAATGGCGGGACGGGCTGCGCTAGGTTTGAGGCCGGGATGCGGCCGGGAGGACACGGCGAGGGCTGGACCCAGGTACGTGGGCGCGGCTGCGGGCGGACGGCGGGACCCGTGCGCTGAGTGGGCCGGGGTGGCGTGGGGCGAGCCCCAGCTGCAGTTTGCGCGGTGGGAGGACACCCCTGGGCAAACCCAAGGGCCTGCTCAGTGAAAGGTTTCGTGTCTCCCTCCCCGCAGTTCCTAGAGCCTGTACGGTCGTCGTTCCTTATCGATAAGCCCGAGAACCCAGCGGTCCATCCCATTTTTAGGCCTTTATTTTGAGTGTTATTGAGTGGCGTTTTTGCAGTAAATAGAGCTCTTTTTTAACACGATTGGGTGATCCCATCTATTCAGGACTTAGAGGAGGGAAGTGGAGGCGTAATGGACAAAGTATGTGAAGGAGGATAAGAAGTCCAGTCTTCCGGTTGTAAAGTAAGACAGGAGATGTCATGGGCCCGCATATGGAATATAGTCGATGTAATATTTCACCATTCTTTGTATGGTAACAGCTGTTAACTAGACTTATTGTGGTGATCATTTCATGACGTGTGTATGTGTCAAATCACTGTGTGCCCCTGAAAGTAATCAATTATTGTATGTCAGTTGTTCATCAATAAAAAGAGAAACGTCCTGTTCTTGCGCATCATCAACTGTGTTTTATGCATCGACTGAATTGATAACCTCTGTTGCTGTGTTAATGTTTCATCTTTAATTGTACAAATATTTAATTGTTCTTTAACATCACCAAAAATGCCAAATTTATTAGTTTACATCAACGTTATGGAAGTTAAAGAAAATAATTAATTTGTCTTACGGACGGGAAGGTGACTTATTCATTCATTCATTTCCAAACCCCATCTAGCAGTCACTAGGGCTAAAAGTGAGTCAGCTGATTACTTGAAATCTAATGAACTTTAAGATCTTCAGTTTGTCCTGTTGAATGTTAACAGTATTGACATAAATAAATCCCTTCAGATAAATGTGAATTTATGTTTGCTGTATTCTCACATACTTGAAAACTCGTTTTCACAGTTATCACAAGCATGAGGAAAAATTTTAGTATGTTCAATAGCAACATGCCTGTTAGCATTCATATTAAGTCTACTCTGAAAACCACATACTTGACATACAAAGAAGTTTTTATATTTGTCAAAGGGAATTTTGTAGGGACCTGGATAGCTGTCAAACATCGAACTCTTGATTTGGGCTCAGGTCCTGATCTCAGGATCATGAGATCAAGCCTGAATCTGGCTCTGCATTCGGTGGGGAGTCTCCTCGAGAGTCTCTCTCTCCTTCTCTTGCTGCCCTTCCCCGCAAAATGCCTTCTCTCAAAATAAATAAATAAAATATATTTTTAAAAGATTTTATTTATTTGACACAGATCACAAGTAGGCAGAGAGGCAGGCCGAGATGGGGGGGCCGGGGTGGGGGGAAGCAGGCTCCCTTCTGAGCAGAGAGCATGATGCACAGGGCTTGATCCCAGGACCCTGAGATCCCAGGACCTGAGCCAAAGGCAGAGGCTTAACCCACTGAGCCACCCAGGCGCCCCATATATTTTTTAGAAAAGATTATTTTGCTAAAGAGGATGTACTATCCATGTTCTCCATTGTTAATACTTAGCACTCAGTTGATTTACATGCATGTTCATTTACCACATGGCTTTGCAAGTCTCCTGGATCATTGGTTTCATGTTTACAAAACTGACACTAATAGTGTGCTCCTGGAAATGTAGGTAGCCTTCGTTGCTTGAAGATAACTCTGCATTGCACTGCTCACAGCAATAAAAGTCACTAAATGGGTGTCTTCAATGTGCTGGCTATTCTCAAAAATCAATGTTTTATTATTACAGTATTTACAAATGTAGGGATCCTCTTCATGCAGTTTGATGTGTTTAATCAGAAGCATGTTGGTAGAGAAACTTTCCTTGCATATTCAATGCATTTGAATTAGTACCTTTGTGCTTCAGCATCATATGCTGCTTTATAGCAGAAAAATATATGCTGTTGAACTCGCAAAGTTCGCACACTTTTTTAAAGATTTTATTTATTTATTTGACAGGCAGATCACAAGTAGGCAGAGATGCAGGCAGAGAGAGAGAGAGAGGAGGAAGCAGGCTCCGTGCTGAGCAGAGAGCCTGATGCGGGGCTTGATCCCAGGACCCTGGGATTATGACCTGAGCTGAAGGCAGAGGCTTTAACCCACAGAGCCACCCAGGCACCCCACATTTTTTTAAAGATTTTATTTATTCACTTGACAGAGAACACAAGTAGGCAGAGAGGCAGGCAGAGAGAGAGAGAAGAGGAAGCAGGCTCCCTGCAGAGCAGAGATCCCGACGTGGGGCTCGATCCTAGGACCCTGGGATCATGACCTGATCTGAAGGCAGAGGCTTGAACCCACTGAGCCACCCAGGTGCCCCTATAGGACTCTCCTCTTGAGTTTGTTGGTTGCCAATTCAGATGAGTCACACCCTTCATCACAAATTTCAGTATCAGCAGATTTTTTTTTTTTTTCCACAAAAGGCAGTTTGGTCTAGAATTCTCAATACAGGACTGGGAACAAGGTAGTTAGAATTTCTATTTCTGGTCTTGATTACATCTGTAAATTTTGGCAAATCATTTGATGTCTCTTTATCAGAATCATCCTTTCTGTTGTCAAAATATTTTAGTCTGGTTTTCTCATAAAACAAATACTATAACTGAACAGAAAAAATTCCATTGAATTCGTCTGCAATTCTGCTTATTCCAGAGGAATGTGAGTGACAAGAAGAGTGTAATGTCTTACATTTTCTTGTTTTAGGATATTCATATCTTTTCAATTTCATATAATTCTTTTTTTAAAGATTTTTATTTATTTATTTGACAGAGAGAGAGACAGCAAGAGAGGGAATACAAGCAGTGGGAGAGGGAGAAGCAGGCTTCCCGCTGAGCAGGGAGCCTGATGTGGGGCTCTACCCCCAGAACCCTGGGATCATGACCTGAGCTGAAGGCGGATGCTTAACGACTAAGCCACCCAAGAGCCCTTCAATTTGGTATAATTCTTAATACTGTAGTGAGAGGAAATGAATTATAAGGAAGCTTTCACAGATGCTAAAAAATGCCAGGACCCCAGGGCTGCAGTACTATGACCCTCATGCTCCTGAGCACTGCCCCAGCCTAGGTGCTCTCCCTCCTGCACGCCTCACGCCCTGCCCTTCAGGCCATCTGTACAAAGGTTTAAGTGTTATATAGATGAAGAAGTCTAGGGGTGGTTTTTTTTAAAGATTTTATTTATGAGAGAGTATGGGGAGCAGAGGGAGAGACTGGGCAGACTTCCTGCCCAGCAAGGAGCCCAATGGAGGGCATGATTCCACGACCCTGAGATCACCAACCTGAGCCAAAACCAAGAGTTGGACCCTTAACCGACTGAGCCACCCAAGCACCCGCAAAAAGACTATCTTTAATTTTATTTTTTAAAGATTTTACTTATTTATTCAACAAATAGAAATCACAAGTAGGCAGAGAGGCAGGCAGAGAGAGAGAAGAGGAAGCAGGCTCCCCACTGAGCAGAGAGCCCGATGGGCTCTATCCCAGGACCCTGAGATCATGACCCGAGCCAAAGGCAGAGGCTTTAACCCACTGAGCCACCCAGGTGCCTATCCTGCTTTAATTTTAAAAGTCTCTTCAAACAACAGATCGTATTTGGATTTTATCATTTTCTTCTTAAATATATTTAAAGACACTTAAATCTCTAATTTGCATGGAATGTGTTTTGACATAGAGTGTGTGGTAGTGGATCCAGACACATTTTTCCCCCAGAAAACATGGCTAATTGTTTTAGTACCACTTACTGATAAATTAACTGGCACACTGAATTGGAATTGCACCCCTATTTAAAAAACAATTCTTATAAATACCTGTATCAGTTTCTAAAACTCTTGTGTACTAGTAATGTATTTATATATAAACATATCTCACTCTTGATTATGGTAGGCTTATATGTTTTAATATCTCATGGTAAATATATAATGGTAGGTGATATTTGTTGCATATAACTGCAGTAGGTATTCAGCTTGACATCCTTCACAGATCAGCTAGTAGAGTATGCAGACAAGTGGTATTGGTATTAGGGTCTGTGCATTTGAAGGAGTAAACACTTCTTTCAGTCTTTAGAAGCTGCTTTCACTCAAAGACCTTCTGCTGGGTTTCAGGCCTGGTGGTTTGCTTCTAGGATCATAGTTGAGCTGGGTTGGAGCCATGTAATATAGCTGCTCCTGGATCTGTAACAGTCTGTTTGAAAATCCTGTTAGTAGGGCAGTAAACCTTGCCTGGTCCCTGGGTAGACAGGACCGCCTCCAGGACCTTGGTCAGTAGGGCTGGCCCCGCACAAGGATTCTTGTCAGGATCCACAGGCGGCAGAGCTATTTTCCTAGTTGTTTGGGAAAGTATGGCTCTCTCACTAGACGTGCATGAATGGCCCCATAGCACAGCTGAGAGGGGCTGGAGCCATGTCCTGCGTTAGAGTCCCCTCCATGTCTGAGTTCTGTAGGCCTGCTTCAGTGGGCACTGATGGACGAGTCTCCCCTTGGGTGGGACTCAAAGTGTTTGGAGCTGGGTTGTGGGCTGCTTCAAGATCTGCAGTCAGACCAGGTCTGGAGGCAAACCTGCTGACAGGCACAGACACAGACGGGCACATGTCATTCTGGATTCTTATGTGCAGAAGACCCCAGATCATAGAGACTGGAGTTGGATCACAGGCTGGCTGCTCATAGTCCGCATCTCAAAGTGAGGTCAGCAGCCTGTTAACCTGAAAGGTATGGGTGGTTGTGTCTTCTTCTGGGGGCTGAGGGATGGTGCCAGAGCCAAATGGAGCTATATCCAAGTCCACATGAGGATAAAACTGTTTCCAAGTGTGTGGCTGGGACTATATTTAGCCGACCATCTGGGCATAGGTCTGCCCTCTCAAAATGTCCCTCCTTGTTCTTGAGCTCTGATGGGGCTTTGTAGTCTTATACCTGAATACCAAAACTCCCACTAATGGTGGAGGTCTCTAGAATTTGGAAAGAGCAAGTAAACAGATTTCCTCAAGCACCTCCAGAAAGAAAGTAGCCCTGCTGATGCATTTTAGACTTCTGACTTCCAGCAACGTAAAATAATAAATTTGTGTCATCTTAAGCCACTAGACTTATGGCAGTGTGTTATAGCTTCAATAGGAAATTAATATATCTCTCTTCCAAAATCTTCCCATCTTACTGCCACTGGTTAGGTCAGGTCCCCATCATCTTTTCCCCTCAACTACTTCAAGGGTCTTCTAAATATTACTTCTGCCTCCAGTTTCTCCCACTCAGAGCAACCCTAAAGTCTTCGTAATACATCTGTGGTTACAGCATGGCCCTAGTGTTCCATTGCTTTCAAAATCCTTAATTAGATTCTCTCTCTTTTTAGAGCAGAGGCGGGGAGGAGTGGGGAAGACAGAGGGAGAGACTCTCAAGCAGGCTCCTTTCCCCATGCAGAGCCAGTTCAGGGCTTGATCTCACAACCCTGAGACCATGACCTGAGCCGAAATTAAGAGTCCGATCCCTAACCAACTGAACCACCCAGGCATCCTTCAAATTGGATTCTTAATAGTCTGTCCTTCATCTACATATCTAGGTTTATATCTTTTTTTTTAAGATTTTATTTATTTATTTATTTATTTGACGGACAGAGATTACAAGTAGGCAAGAGAGGC
The DNA here is from genome assembly GCF_964662115.1 of Mustela nivalis. Lineage (NCBI taxonomy): Eukaryota > Metazoa > Chordata > Mammalia > Carnivora > Mustelidae > Mustela > Mustela nivalis. The sequence continues at coordinate 209,303,317 of NC_139020.1, read as the reverse complement.
AGGCAGGGAGAGAGAGGAGGAAGCAGGCTCTCCTCAGAGCAGAGAGCCCAATGTGGGGCTTGATCCCAGGACCCTGGGATCATGACCTGAGCTGAAAGCAGAGGCTTTAACCCACTGAGCCATCCAGATTCCCCTCTAGGTTTATTTCTAATAACTCAGTCAACAGTTCTATATATCATCCTGAAATGCCTTAGTCTTGAATTTTCCATGTTTATGTGTACGTGGTTCCTTTCTGCTCTAGTTCCGACTCTTCTCTCTACTTCCTACCCAAACCATTCTTTAGTTAAATTTCTACTGATTATTTGTTACGCAGTGCTCAAGTGTATTGTCCCATTAGAAGTTTTTGATGAGCGGCACCTGGATGTCTCAGTCATTAGGCGTCTGCCTTCAGCTCAGGTCATGATCCCAGGGTCCTGGGATTGAGCCCCGCATCAGGCTCCCTGCTCAGTGGGGAGCCTGCTTCTCCCTCTGCCACTCTCCTTGCTTGTGTATATCCACTCTCCTCTTTCACTGTCTCTCTCTCTCTCTCTCCATCAATTAAATGAATAAATAAAAATCTTTTTTTTTTTAAAGTTTTTGGGGCACCTGGGTGATTCAATGGGTTAAGCTTCTGCCTTCGGTTCAGGTCATGATCTTAGGGTCCAGGGATCAAGCCCCACATTGGGCTCTCTACTCAGCAGGGAGCCTGTTTCCCCCTCTCTCTCTGCCTGCCTCTCTACCTACTAGTAATCTCTTTCTCTGTCAAATAAATAAATAAAGTCTTTTTAAGAAGTTTTTGATGAATCCCAAGTGTTGGTGATGTGGAAACTGTGGAACCATCATTCATTGCTCAAGGGAATGTATGTAAAAATATAAAATAGTGGAGCCACTTTGAAAAAAACAGTTTAGGAGATTTTTTAAAATGGAACATCAGTTTACCATGTGACTCAGTAATTACACCATGAGTTATCTACTCCAAAGAAATGAAAACACATGTCACCACAGAGACACACATGCAAATGTTCATAATAGAATTATTCATAATAACCCCAAGCTGGAATATCCAAGTGTCTACCAGCTGATAAATGAATAAACAAATAGAAGTATATTTATATGTTTGAGTATTATTCTGCAATTATAAGAAACAAAATACTGATATAAGTTTTCCACTAGATAACCCTCAAAAATAATTATGCTAAGTGAAAGAAGTGAGACTCAAAAGACCATATATTGTATGATTACATTTACATAAAATATCTAGAGAAAGCCAATTTATAGAGACAGGAAGCAGATATGGTGTTACCTAAGACTGAGGTGAGAGTGGACAGTAACTGCAACTGGAGACAAGGGAAATTTTGGAGTGATAGAAATGTTCTAAAATTGCATTGTAATAGGCACATAATTCTATAAGTTTACTAAAATTACTGAATTTACATTTTGAATGGATTTTATGGTATACAAATTATATCTCAATAATTTCATTAAGCAAATGTTTTCTCTGGAATTACTTGAGTCGTAAACTTTTACCTTTCTTTTCAACAGATTCTATTACACACCAACATTATTATGCTCACAATTCTGTATTGCAATCATATTTACCTCTTTGGTACCCTCTTCAATTTGTACACATAGACAATAATTAAACATTGCTTGAAACTTAATGGACTGAAAATGAATTTAAGCTGCCCCATATTGCTGAAATATGTCTTTTTTCCAGTAATTTGAAGATCTAATTATATATGGAATACTTGTTTTTTGTTTGGGTTGGTTTTGTCCCAAAAGTTATTAGTTCCATCCCTGATAATTGTTTTAATACCCATCACAATCTTTACTACATCACTTCATTTGGGTTCCTCAGAAGAAGACACGGAGCCAGTGATTCATTGGCACGCACATTACTGGAAGAAGCAAGGAAGAAGGACATGGGTTAGGGAGAGGGGAAGTGAAACAGGGAAGAAAGTACATCCAATAAAATGTGCCCTAAGTCAGCTCCCACAGCAATTGAACAGTTTTTTTCCTGTGGGGAAATATTGGAAAGTGGTACAAAACAGAGATATGAGAATTATGCCAGCTAATTGATGATGAAGACGGTATACTTCACACCTCTCCATCAAGAGCTGTCCTTGGACTCCAAGAGCTCAGTAGGTTAAGCAGCTGCCTTCAGCTTGGGTCATGATCCTAGATCCTGGGATTGAGCCCTGCATCAGGCTCCCTGCTCGACAGAGAGCCTGCTTCTCCCTCTCCCTCTGCCTGCCACTTGTGCTCCCCACCTCTCTCTCTATCAAATAAATAAACAAAATCTTTTAAAAAGAGAGAGAGAGAGAGCTATCCTAGTTGGGGGATAATTCCCTGTTACTTGTTACCTTGAGCACCTGTTGCTGAACACTGATTGGCAGGTTGGTATGCAATGGAGAAAGTGAAAGGATCCCTGCAAATGGAGGAGAAATGCTGACAAATACACTCCTCACTGCAGACTCATTTCTATCAAAATTCTTTTTTTGTTCTTGTTTACTATTTTTTGAAGACTTTTTTTTTTGACAGAGTGCACAAGCAGAGGGAGCAGCAGGCAGAGGGAGAGGGAGAGGCAGGCTCCCCACTGAGCAGAGAGCCTGACATGAGAAATAAAGGTCCAATAGAACAAAGAATATGTAGAGGGAAAGAAGGAAGAGGAAGAAGACAAGTAGGCAATATTTCAGTGATATGCAATGCACTATAATACCTACAAACCTGAACAAATGAGGGACACCGGGGTGTCTTAGTTAAGTGTCTGCTATTGTCTCAGGGCATGATCCCAAGGTCCAAGGACTGAGTCCCACATTGGAGAGCTTGCTTCTCCCTGTCCCTCTGCCTACCACTCCCCTGCTTGTGTGCTCTTGCACTCTTTCTCCAAATGAGTAAAATCCTTAAAAAAAAAAAAAAAAACCCTGAACAAACAAGGTTTCAAATCAACATTCCCACTGTTGAAGTTGAAAATGAGACCAGTGTTTTCAGGAACACTTTGGTAGCAAACTTAGGAGTGTGAGCTCAGAGTCAGGTTTCCACACCCCAATGCCAACCTTTTTTAAAGAGAGAAAATATCTTAAGGAAATGTCAAGATACATAAATTTGCAGATGTAGAGCAATAAGTACAATCTCAATATGGCAAGCATTTTGGTTATGACTATTGTGTGATTTCCATTCCATTTCTTCCAGGTTAAAACAAACATATAACCAAATCAAGGTGAAGGATATCAGCATTCCAGAGGACAATTTGGGGAGGAAACCATGCTAGCACTTGATATAAGTACTTCACATGTAATATTGAAAATCTCAGGAATGGCTCTAGGAAAGCTGACCAAAGAATATTATAGGCTCCAAATAGGGAAGAAAAAGGAGAAAAAATTATTGAGGAGGTTGTTAGGGAGAAACTCACACAAAAACAAAACCTAACAAAAACAAACTTGTGAGTACTTTAGGAATAGAAGAAGTGAGGCCTGTCTTTTAGGAGAGGGAAGAAACCCAGATTTACATGCACAGTATTTGCCTTTGGAGCCCACAATGTCCCCTTGGTTCTTAGGCCAGTCGTTTCTCATGGACAAAGGGCTCCTGGATTGCGGAATCTTCCTAGGGCCCCCTTCACATCCTTATTCCTCAGGCTGTAGATGAAGGGATTCAGCATGGGAGTGACCACAGTGTACATCACTGAGCCAATTGAGCTCTGTGAAGAATGAGTTGCAGAGGAACTCTGTGAAGAATGAAGTCACAGGCTTGTCCCATAGTACAAGGAGACCACAGAGAGGTGAGACCCACAGGTTGAAAATGCTTTATATTTTCCTGCTGCAGAGGATACTCCCATTAAAGAGGAGACAATCAGAGAGTATGAAAAGAGGATCCCAATAAGAAGAAACACACCCAGTATGGAAGTGGACACATATAAAAAGATATTATTGATGAGGGTGTCAGAGCAAGCCACCTTGAGAATCTGAACCACTTCACAGAAGAAATGTGGAATTTCTGTGCCGGGGCAGAAGGTCAGCCACTTCATCAGTAGGATATGAATCAGGGAGACCTAGAAAATGATGACCCAACACACCAGAACCAGCAGGCCACAGAGTGGTGGGTTCATGATGACTGTGTAGTGCAGGGGGTGGCAGATGGCCACAAACCGGTCATAGGCCATCACAGTCAGGAGGAAACCATCCATTCCAGCAAAAATCATAAAAAAAAAAAAAATACACCTGAATGAGGCATCCAGTATAGGAGATGTCTTTGCTTTGTTCCTGGATGTTTATCAGCATGTTTGGGACAGTAGTGGAGATGAAACAGATGTCAACAGAGGACAGGTTGGAGAGGAAGAAGTACATGGGTGTGTGGAGATGGGAGTCAGAGAGGATAGCCAGAATGATGAGCATGTTTCCCAGCATGGTGACCAAGTACATGAACAGAAACAAACCAAAGAGGAGGGGCTACAGTTCTGGGTCATCTGAGAGGCCCTGGAGGAAGAATTCGGATCCTCTGGTATGGTTTCCTGCTTCCATGTAGCCAATGTGCCTGCTAGAGCAGGGGTTGAAAGCAATATTCAGTGACTAGCCAACTGGCACAGCAGCCAGTCATCATATTTCTAATACCACCTTTAGGTGGACATCCTTCACCCTCCATTAGTCCTTCCAAAGGCAATGATTCATTCACTCACCCAAGTGGTAGCTCATTTTCAATCTAAATGTACTTAGGTATCCTTTCAAAAATTTAGACATCTCTCTATTTTTTTAAATTTAAACATTTTTAAATTTTTAATTTTTTTTAATTGCCTACTCACTGGTATAATTCTATTTGAGGCCATGGACATCAGCCAATTTCTTCTATGATACGATCATTCAAAAGAAGTGAAGACATCAAATGTCTTCTTTGATAATCTCCATTATTCAGATATCTCTATACTAGTTATACAATGTGGATTCTCAACTCAAATAGCCTTACTTTGATGAGGTGATGCTGCCTATCAACGTGACAGTTAACTATCTGTTATTATTATGTGTCTTATTATTTTTCATTCTAAATATGCAGTTATTGATATTAACTTCTTTGTGAGGATTCAGAATGCTCTTGTACACAGTAGGATGGCAATAAATGATGGCTATTTTTGTCAATTCCTTTGGTAGACAAATATCCCCAAACTCAGTATAGACCTGCTATTCCAAATATGAGATCTTGGGTCAGTCTTTCTAGAACAGAAATTTGGTCTACCAATGTACTCCCTGTGTGTGACCTGGAGAAAGTTAATCTCTTATAGCTGCAGATAGTGTACCTCTACAATAGGAGTGGTTAGTATTCCCTACACTGTAAGCCTGGTTAGTGAATTAAATGAAAAGATGCATGTTATGTTTCTACTGTAGTTCTTGTGACATTCTGTGGACACTTGGAAAATGTGAGCTTCTGCCCTTACCATCACAATAAATCTGCCTTGTATAGCTATCACTTATCAATATTAAACTGAGACATCCATCAAAGATGGAATTCTGATCATTATAAACACAATAGGTCTGGTAACTCTTTTGACCACCTTCAAGCACTTCTCATTCATGAATACCCTATACCTCCCTCTTTCAGATACCACTTGCCAGGTGGATTTCTCTAAGAACAGAGATGAGCAGGTGGACTACATAGATAATAGGGTGAAACAGAAGCACACAACCACTAAAGTAAAATACAAAGTTTGGGAGTGTGTGCTCCTGTGTGCCCACTCCAGAGCAGGTGTCTGTTGTATTAAAAATCAGCACTTCCATTGCTGATTTTTGACATGTCTGGTAGATTTGATTTAAAATATTCAAAAACTTCTATAAAGGAAATCATCCTTAAAAAATTAAAAGGCAGGGGCGCCTGGGTGGCTCAGTGGGTTAAGCCGCTGCCTTCAGCTCAGGTCATGATCTCAGGGTCCTGGGATTGAGTCCCGCATCAGGCTCTCTGCTCAGCAGGGAGCCTGCTTCCCTCTCTCTCTCTCTCTCTGCCTGCCTCTCCATCTACTTGTGATTTCTCTCTGTCAAATAAATAAATAAAATCTTTAAAAAAAATTAAAAGGCAAATTTAACATGAAAATAAATGTTTACATTATCCATGACAAAAAGGAGGTCCTTGTTATTTCTAATGTCTAGAGATTGCAATTAAAGAGAAAAGAATTACTGAGAACCAATTTAGTCTGAGGAGGTAATAGAAAAGTCTTTTCTGAAATAGGTACACTTGTGTCACTCTCGCCAGCAAGAACGACCAGGAGACACGGAGTGACAAGCTTGCGAATCTTTATTGTAGTCTCACCCGGATATTTACCTATTTATATCCCCTCCCCTCCAATCAGCAGGCTGTACACATGAAAGGAAGCATGATCAACGCTTAGCATGATAGAGCACACGCAGTGTCCACGGGCTTCCTGTTCTGGGCATAGCCAATCATCTTTCAGGTGGTGCGCAGGTCCTCTGCCTGGCCGCAGGCGCAAGCGCCACGTTGCATGTTCTGTACATAGCTGCCCCCGACACACTTGAGCTGCAAGAGGAAGCATGGGTAATGGTTAATCAAGGGAAATAAGGAAAGAGCACGTACTTCAGGTCCTGAGAACAGAATTTGCACTTTCTCCGTGGTTGGGTCAGCTTAGTAATGGAAGGGATTTGAGAGGCCAGTGAGATGGAGAGCAGACAGTGAAGTCCAGGAGGGACAGAGTATGTGAGGAGCACACAGGGAGCTTCCTGTACTATTCCTTAATATGCCTCTCACATTGGTGATTTTATGTTTATTTGTGGGCCAGAGGTTGTGACTGTTTTTGCTCTTTCTAAAGACATGGTGTCTGCACATACTATGTGTTCCACATATGACATGTTAGGTGTATAATAAAGATTGAAACCAAAAGCTTCCACTATAACACAAGAAAGGAATCTTCAAGCTCATCATATGAGTAAATGTAGACAAAAACAATGACAACAGCAACTTGGAATAGTAAAGTTAAATACAATGCAGTCATGCCTATTTAAGAAGAGTAGTATATCCTAAACAAGTAAAACAAGTATTTTAGGAATGGAAAGTTCCTTAATGCTACGATGTTTGCTAAAAGTCTGCATCACAAAGATAAAGAAATGAAGAGGAACATAACCATAATCACAATGGAAAAAAATATTTGAGAAAATGTAATAGTCATTACTGTGCTTAGTTGCCTGGAAAGAGTCTCTTACTACATGAAGGAACTTTGGTCAGTTTCTTAACACAATAAAGAATAGTTGTTTAAAACTGCAACCAAGGGGCACCTGGCTGGTTCAGTCAGTAGACCATGCAACTCTTGATCTCTGGGTTGTGAGTTTGAGCCCCATGCTCAGCACAGAGGTCACGTTAAAAAAAAAAAAACTGCAGCCAACAGGGTATTCTACATTAATAAACTAAATTATTTCTCTTATATTTGTGAGCAGGTCAAGACAATCTGCTCCAACTCAATCACTGCATATTCTCATGAATATTTATAGAGATTAGTAAGATAGGGAGTGGATATTAGCCTGAATACCAAATGTCAGAAATGATTGCATTATTTGTAGATGTATTGTGGACACTAAAGGAAAACAACGACAATACAGAACTATTAAGTGTGATCAGACACTTAAGGCAAATCTGCCAGCAGAAACAGTGAATATAATTTTTAAAAATCTAATCACTTGAGGAATAAAGAGGACAACATATCATGCATAACACGTATCAACTGAGTAGTTAATAATAAGTGATGGAACAGGAACTAGAATTCATGGGAAATGATAAAGATGAGACTCACTGGAAAATAACTTACTGAAGAGTGTCTCTAGATTCTGAAAGAGAAGGAAACAGAACAAGAGCTGGGGAAGACTGGTTTAAGTAGCAAGTAAAGCACCTTCATACTACAGGGACTTCAGCTTTGTAGACTAAATATGGGACTGAACCTAACTCATTACTCTAGAGATACACCCAGTGCTCACTTTCTCACCCCTTTTCCCCCTACTCCTCCAGCCATGACTGGGAAGCAATGATCCTACCCTCTCTGATGATTAGCATGGAAGCTTTCTCTTCTCAGAAGTCTGTCCCAGGAGAACCCCTAAGCTGCCCTCAGAGAATTACAGGAAAGGGGGAACGGGACATGTTATTATCACAGTGGCTGAATTCTCAAAGGTCCTCATTGAAAAAATTGTTCTTCTCACTTTCCTCACTGCAAACAATTCAGGTCCCCTGGGATATAAAGATGAAAGAATGGGAATTTTATAGTCATGTCTGGGTAGGCAACAGTGGGCAAAGATGAAGGTATATTCTAAAAAAAAAAAAAAAAAAAAAAAAAAAATCTTTTTCCTTTGGTTTGACTTAAAATGAGAAAACATCCCCTAAGAAACATTTAATTTCTACAAGAACAAAAACCAGGAATCAACTTTGTGGAATACCCATTCCTTGAAGAATCTTTGGAGATTTCAAAGATCATTTAGTCCACAGTGTCATGGAGGCAAAGAGGTCCTTCCTGAAGAAAAGCAGAGTGGTTAATAGTTTGGGTTCTGTTGAAAGGACTAACCAAATGAGAACTAAAAATATCCCTTTACATTTGCTGGTGACATGGAGGCCTTTGTTGATATTAGAGAGGGCTCCATTTTTTACCTCTAACATGAGGGAGAGGGACCTAAACAATCCAGGTAGAGTGGGTTGATGAGTGAGTATTGAGGAAACAGAGGTGCCAATATAAACCACCTCTAAAGTTTATCACAGAGTGTGAGGATAGAGGCAAAACTATGCAGATGAAAAATGGTGAGTATGGTTAGTTTTTAAAATTTTGTTTAGGGGCACCTGGGTGGTTCAGCTGGTTAAGCAGCTGCCTTCAGCTCAGGTCATGATCCTGGAGCCCCAGGATCGAGTCCCACATCAGGCTCCCTGCTCATCGGGGAGTCTGCTTCTCCCTCTGACTTCTCCCCCTCATGTGCTGTCTCTCTCATTCTCTCTCTCAAATAAATAAATAAAATCTTTAAAAATTTTGTTTAATGGGAAGTATGCAACAGGCTTAATTTCAAAAAGTATGATGACATTTAGAGCAGACTTTTGCGTACGGTAGATATTCTCGCTACACAATTCACAGGATGCATATACACTCTAAGTCAGTGACAATCATAATGTTCCCTAACTCAAATATATGGGATACTTGGGTCCAGAAATCAAGGCTTGTTAGAAGCAGCCCTGTCTAATGTCATGCCCAGTGAGCCGATAGGGCAGTATTTGCTTCAGGTCTCTTCAACGCTGGCCTCAGCAGCTTTAGAGCTCTTGACACCTACAAGGTTAGCTCTTCCAGAAATATGGCCATGGTCCTATTGAAGTTTTCCAGATGCCTGGAATTTGAGATCTGTTAAGCCAGAAGGAGGAGACACCATTTTGGCAGGGTTAATTGACCGTCGTCATGAATGTCATTGTGTGAGCCTGGCAGTCGGCGTGCTCTGGTATCCACCTGTGACCAATCAGTGGATGGGAGCAGCCCAGGAGGTTTCTCAGACCAAAGACAGTGGTGGATACAGATGGCTGTCAGGCAGTTATGCTCCTGCAGCAGGAGATCTGTGTGGGTAAGTGAGTCGGCTTTCTTTAGCTGCGGGCAATTCTCCAAGAGGGTTAAAGGCTGAGGGTTGTCAGATGGCTGTAGTCCCTGAACCTGGAGAGTTAAGCCCTTAATTTTGAAAGGAGAAATAGGTGACCCAACACAGGGTTGACTACAGTCCAATCCATTAACATTTGGTTCATGACCTGCAACAATATGTACAGTGTCCATAAAAGTTTATTTTTGAGGGGCGCCTGGGTGGCTCAGTGGGTTAAGCCGCTGCCTTCGGCTCAGGTCATGATCTCAGGGTCCTGGGATCGAGCCCCGCATCGGGCTCTCTGCTCAGCAGGGAGCCTGCTTCCTTCTCTCTCTCTCTCTGCCTGCCTCTCAGTGTACTTGTAATTTCTCTCTATCAAATAAATAAATAAAATCTTTAAAAAAAAAAAAAGAAGAAAAAGTTTATTTTTGATGTAGAAGAGTCGGTAGTTGGGAAGGGCTGTCCTTAGGAAGTGGGAGCCACAGTGAGAACCTAAGGACTGTAGGATCACTGACAATATTGACTGCAGCTTTAAGCCTCCTTTTTGCTCGTGTTCAAATGATGACCTCTCTTGGGGCTACCTGTTTTGGGCCCCTTGTAGACTAATATAGCCAAGGCCAGGATGGGGGTGGTAGGCTTGCTTTGGTCCTCTATAAATTTGTTCAAGATAACATAGTTTCTCCCCTTCATGACACACAGAGTGCACCACAAAATCTATTTAAATGTTAGCTGTCAATTGTGTGCATGTGAAACTTTTGATTTCCCTACAGTTCTCCCTGGTTAAAAAAAAAAAAAAAAAAAAAAAAAAAAAAAAAAGCCGGGGCATCCTCTTGATCTATAAAATTTGTGGAGTAAGTTCTGGATTTTGCAAAGAATAGATGCGTAGCACCTGGATTTCATCCAGCTGATGCCCCCATCTCTAAGATGCCCTGAGTAAAATTCCTGTATAAATTGTATCAAGTCAGATAGTTAAGCGTCTGTCTTTGGCTCAGGTTATGATCCTCGGGTACTGGGATCAAGTCATGCATCAGGTCCCTGCTTAGTGGGGAGCCTGCTTCTGACTCTGCCTGCTGCTCCCCGGGCTTGTGCTCTCTCTGACAAATAAAAATATTTAAAAACAAACAAACAAACAAACATGAATCTCGGGCTCATGAGTTCAAGCTCCACCTTGGGCATAGAGCATACATTAAAAAAAAAAAAAAAACCAACAACTACACTCCTAATACGCACAAAGTGGAAACAACCCAAATATTCATCAACTGATAAGTAAATAAAATGTAATATACTCATACAATGGGATATTAGTCACCAAGAAAAAACATGATGAGGGTGAATGGATGGCGCAGTTGGTTAAACTGCTAACTCCTGATTTTGGCTCAGGCCATGATCTCAGGGTCCTGGGATTAAGTTCTGAGCCAGGCTCTGTGCTCAGGGAGTCTGCCTGAGATTCTCTCTCCCCCTTGTCCTCGGCCACGCCCCCACTCAAGTGTGCTTTCTCTCTTTCTCTCTCTCTCTCTCTCTCTCTCTCTCAAAATCTTTTTTAAAATGATGTATACTACAAAGCATATGAACCTTGAAAAGCACACTAAGTGAAAAAAATCACTAACAAAAATTATATTATTTCATTTCCATGAAATGACTATACAATCAATACAAACTGATAGAGAAAGACAATAGATTTGTGGGTGCTTAAATGTTGAGGGAGGAAGAAAATAAGGGTTGGACAGCCACGGGTGCTTGCAGAGTGATCCAAAGGTTCTAAAATGTAACGTTTGCACCACTCTGTGATATACTAAAAAACGTGGATCGGTATAGTTTTAAAAGAGTAAATCATATGATATGTGAATTATATCTCAATAATAGCTGTTGCAAAACACAGACCAAAGGGAAAATCATGATAATAGCTACATAAGTAAATTCATAAAAAATTTTGTCTCTGAAGAACATTGAGCAAAAAGATGTAATAACCATTAGCTGCCATAATAGTTTTACCACTAAATGCTAAAATATAGTATAAAATTACTGTAAAAAGAGAGTATGATATGACCCTAAGTCTAGAAATATGATATATGCACCTGCATATAGAGCAATTCACTGTTTAATGAAAGTGGAATTTCAAATCAGTATGTCGAGGATAGCTTATCAGTAGATCATTCTACAGAAGACTATGTTTCTGGAGAAAAAGCAAAAATAGATCCACTCTCCAACATCACATGATAAATTGCATTCTTGGAGGATAAACATTATATTGTCATTAAAACATACACTAAGAAAGAAAGTAGGAAACATGTATGTAATCTAGAGTTCAAAGAGAATTTTTCAAGGCAAGGCAAAAAAAAAAACAGATTTTTTTCAAAAGATTCCTTTGGGTACATGAAAATGAAATATGTTATACAGAAACATGAACATAGCAAAACAGTTATGAATTCAAGGGATGAGTAAGACACATTTGATAATGCACATAAACCATTCTCCGTAATGTGCTAATAAACTGGGATCTAAAAGAACCTTTATGAACTCCACCATGACCACCCACTGAAATCCACATCACCCGACAGTGGTAGGAACTTTAGAACCATTGCTGAATAACTGAAAATGCCTGTTATAGGTGCTGTTCCACAACTTAGAATGGGGGGCCCTGGACTGTATGGAAATTTTTGAAAAATAAAAAAAATGAAGCCAATGCAAGTGTATATAGAGGAATTTACTACATAACAAAAGTGGGATTTTAAATCCGCATGTCACGGATAGTTTATCAATAGGTCCTACTACAGTACAGTTTATTTGTGAAGAAAAAGGAAAAATGAGGGGGCCTGGGTGGCTCAGTGGGTCAATCCTCTGCCTTCAGCTCAGGTCATGATCTCAGGGTCCTGGGATCAAGCCCCACATCCGGCTGTCTGCTGGGCAGGGAGCCTGCTCCTCCCTCTCTCTCTGCCTGCCTCTCTGTCTACTTGTGATCTCTCTCTCTGTCAAATAAATTTAAAAAAAAAAAGGAAAGGAAAAATAGATCTACTATTCCACACTGCTATCCCATGAAACTACATTCTTAAAATGTCACTAAAAACAATTCATTTAGAAGAAAATTAGGAAATCTGTTGGACTCTAGAGTTTGAAGAGAATTTTTAGGGTAAGGGGGAACCCTCAAAATTACTTGTTAAGAAAGCATCCTCTGAGGGTAGACCCCGCCCCCCGCCCCATGCCCAGCCTTGCCCTCCTGACTTCCAAACACAGCACAGGCCTGGCTCGAGCCCCACTTAGTCTCTCGGGTCTGTCCCTGCCGTCTGCCCCCACGCTGGCCCAACTCGAAGACCCTCAGCACCCACTGGAGAGGAAACTACGGGTTCCCAGCAAGAAGTGGTCCAACGAGTCCGACGGTTCTAGTTGGAGCCCCGCCCCTTACGGCGAAAGGCAGGAAGCGGAAGTGGCGTCACTCGCGCGCGGCGGTATTTGTCGCGATGCTCAGCGTCTCCCTGGGCGACTCAAGTTAGTCGTCGGGGGGCTGAGCCTGTGTTCGGCAAGGCCGCGTGAAAAGGAAGCCCGAATGCGCGGAGGGCGTTAAAACACAGGTGTGACCCAGTCTCCAAACGGCCTCTTGAGAGGAGAGGAATCCATGAGCTCGTGCCCTTCGCGGTCGCTGGTGCCCGCTTTGGGCCGGGCCGGGTGCGGTGAGGGCGCGCCTGCGGAGTGTTTTCGGCCACGGTGCCTCCCGGTTCAGACGCCTCAAGTAACCGTTGCGACTCTTTTCCCGGAGGAAGTGAATTTCCGACGAGCCAGGGACGTTGTCCCGACCCGGTGCCCTGCGGTTCTCACGACGCTGGCAATCCTGGCCCTTGTGGTGAGCACCGGCGGAGCCTTGGTTCAGCGGTCCTTTCCTCTACTCCTAGGCAAGAGAAAGTTTCTTGCTAGCGTTTGGCCTTGGCATTGTCTGTTTTTCTTTTTCTTTTCTTTATTTTTTCTTTATTTTTCTTTATTTTTTCTTTATTTTTTATGTGTTTAGGGGCGCGTGTGGCTCAGTGGGTTAAAGCCTCTGCCTTTGGCTCAGGTCATGATCTCGGGGTCCTGGGATCCAGCCGCGCATCGAGCTCTCTGCTCAGCGGGGAGGCTGAGTCCCTTCTCTCTCTGTCTCTCTCTCTCTCTGTCTACTTGTGATCTCTGTCAAATTAAAAAAAAATTAATTTTAAAAAAAGATTTTATGTATTTATTTGACAGGGACAGCCAGAAAGAGAACACAAGCAGGGGGAGCAGCAGGCAGAGGGAGAAGCAGGCGCCCCACCTAGCGGGGAGCCCTAGGCCAGACTCGATTCCAGAACTCTGGGATTATGACCTGAGAATAAGGCAGACGTTTAAGGACTGAGCCACCCAGGCGCCCCCTGTTTTTCTTTTTGAACGTTACCTATAGGTAGAAAGAAAAGAGACTTAGGTTCAAGGGTGTGTGTATTTCTGTGTATAAGAAGGGACATGTATGGGCCACAAGCCATTCTTCTAAATGAAAGCAAGAATACTCCGCTGTCTCATGCTCTGAACATCCTGGGCCCCGGCATCCCCCACAAACCATCGCAAGAAGGGCCTCCAGGAGAAAAAGGTGGGGGCCTTGTGGCACTAGTCCAGAATAACTGACTTTACCCTTAACAGGATGTTTGGACTGAGTGTGGTTTATCCCCTCAGTTTTTCTTCTGTAAAATCTGAAACTTTGAACAAAATTTGAACATCCAGTACAGTGAATGTACATTATAGTAGTTTCACCCGTTTTTAACATTTTGTTTGCATGCTCTCTTTGTGTGGATAACTGAATCCATTTTATGTGAACTCCGAGCATAAGTTGAAAATAAGATAACATACATTAAACTTGACCTTTATTTTTTATTACTAACATATAATATATTATTTATTTCAGGGGTACAGGTATGTGATTCATCAGTCTTTTTTTAAATAAGATTTTAATTTATTTGAGACAGAGTGAGAGAACATGAGAGGAGAGAAGGTCAGAGGGAGAAGCAGACTTCCCACGGAGCTGGGAACCCTGTGTGGGACTCGATCCTGGTACTCTGGTATCATGACCTGAGCCGAAAGCAGTGGCTTAACCAACTGAGCCACCCACAGCATCCCCATTTTTTAAGATATGATTCATCAGTCTTAACACAATACACAGTGCTCACCACAACACACACCCTCCCCAATGTCCATCACCCAGCCACCCCATCCCTCCCATCCCCCTTCACTCCAGCAACCCTGTTTGTTTCCTGAGATTAAGAGTCTTTTATGGTTTGTCTCCCTTCTTATTTCATTTTTTGCTGTCTTCTCCTATGATCCTCTACCTTGTTTCTCAAATTCCACATATCAGTGAGATCATATGATAATTGTCTTTCTCTGATTGACTTATTTTCCTCGGCATAATGCCCTCTAGTTCCATCCATGTCATTGCAAATGGCAAGATTTTGGGTTTCTTGTTTTGTTTTGTTTTTGTTTTTAAATATTTAGTTGACAGAGATCACAAGTAGGCAGAGAGGCAGACAGAGAGAGAGGGGAAGCAGGCTCCCCGCTGAGCAGAGAGCCCGATGCTGAACTCGATCCCAGGACCCTGAGATCATGACCTGAGCTGAAGGCAGAGGCTTAACCCACTGAGCCACCCAGGTGCTCCAAGATTTTGTTTTTGTTAAAGGCTGCATAATATTCTGCCATATATATATATGTACCACATCTTCATCCATCTGTTGATGGACACCTGGGCTCTTTCCATAGTTTGACTATTGTGGACATTGCTGCTATAAACATTAGGATGCAGATGCCCCTTCAGATCAGTCCATTTTTATGTTTGGGGTAAATACCCAGTAGTGCAGTTGCTACGTCATAGAATAGCCCTATTTTCAACTTTTTGAGGTACCTCCTTACTGTTTTCCAGAGTGGCTACACCAGCTTACATTCCCACCAACAATGTAGGAGGGTTTCCCTTTCTCCCTATCCTTGCTAGTGTCTTGTTTCCTGGCTTGTTAATTTTAGCCATTTTGACTAGTGTGAGGTGGTATCTCATTGTGGTTTTTATTTGTATTTCTCTGATGCCTAATAGTATTGAGCATGTTTTCATGTGTCTGTTGGCCATGTCTTTGCAGAAATGTCTGTTTATGTATTCTGCCCATTTCTTGATTGGATTATTTGTTCTTTGGGTGTTGAGTTTGATAAGTTTGAGTTTGGTAGATTTTGGATACCAGCCCTTTCTTTATCTGATATGTCATTTGCAAATATTCTGTCCCATTCTGTTAGTTGTTTTTTGGTTTTGTTGACTGTTTCCCTTGCTGTGCAAAAGCATTTTATCTTGCTTTTTGAATGTTACCAATAGTAGATGAAATCCCAGTAGTTCATTTTTGCCCTTGCTCCTCTTGCCTTTGATGATGTGTCTAGGAAGAAATTGCTGTGGCTAAGGTTGAAGAGTTGCTGCCTGTGTTCTCCTCAAGGATTTTTTTTTTTTTTTTGACAAAGATCAGAAGTAGGCAGAGAGGCAGGCAGAGAGAGAGAGGAGGAAGCAGGCTTCCTGCTGAGCAGAGAGCCCGATGCAGAGCTCGATCCCAGGACCCTGGAATCATGACCCAAGTGGAAGGCAGAGGCTTTAACCGACTGAGCCACCCAGGCGCCCCTTCTCAAGGATTTTGATAGATTCCTGTCTCACATTGAGGTCTTTCGTCCATTTTGAGTCTATTTTTGTGTGTGGGGTAAGGAAATGGTCCATATTCCTTCTGTATGTAGCTGTCCAATTTAACCAAGACCATTTGTTGAAGAGGCTGTCTTTTTTCATTGGATACTCTTTCCTGCTTTGTCGAAGATAGGTTGACCATAGAGTTGAGGGTCCGTTTCTGAGTTCTCTATTCTGTTGCATTAATCTATGTGTCTGTTTATTGTGCCAGTACCATACTGTCTTGATGATTACAGTTTTGTAATAGAGCTTGAAGTCTGGAATTATGATGCCACGAGCTTTGGTTTTCTTTTTCAACATTGCTGTGGCTATTCAGGGTCTTTTCTGATTCTATACAAGTTTTAAGATTATTTGTTCCATTTCTGTGAAAAAAAAAGTTGATGGTATTTTAATAGGGATTGCATTGAATGTGTAGATTGTTCTACGTAACATAGACATTTTCACAATATTTGTTCTTCCAGTCCATGATCATGGAATGTTTTTCCATTTTCTCTTTGTGTCTTCCTCAGTTTCTTCCATGCATCTGTAGTTTCTGAGTACTGATCCTTTGCCTCTTTGGATAGATTTATTCCTAGGTATGTTATGGTTTTGGTGCAATTATAAATGGGATTGAATCCTTAATTTCTCTTTCTTCTGTCTTGTTGTTGTATAGAAGTGCAACTGATTTCTGTGCATTGATTTTATATCCTGATACTTTACTGAATTCCTGTATGAGTTCTAGCAGTTTTGGGGTGGAATCTTTTGGATTTTCCACATAAAGTATCATGTCACCTGCAAAGAGTGAAGAGTTTGACTTCTTTGATGATTCGGATGCCTTTTGTTTGTTTTTGTTGTTGTTGTTGTCTGATTGCTGAGCCTAGGACTTCTAGTACTATGTTGAATAGCAGGGGTGATAGTGGACATCCCTGTGTGTTCCTGACCTTAGCGGAAAAGCTCTCAGGTTTTCCCCATTGAGAATGATATTCACTGTGGGTTTTTCATAGATGGCTTTGATGATACTGAAGTATGTACTCTCTGTGCCTACACTATGAAGAATTTTAATCAAGAAAGGATGCTGTACTTTGTCAAATGCTTTTTCAGCATCTATTGAGAGGATCATATGGTAATTGTTTTTTTCTTTTATTAATGTATTGTATCATACTGATTGATTTGCAGATGTTGAACCAGTCTTGCAACCCAGGAATAAATCCTTCTTGGTCGTAGTGAATAATCCTTTTAATGTTCTGTTGGAACCCATTGGCTAGTATTTTGGTGAGAATTTTTGCGTCCAGGTTCATCAAGGATATTGGTCTGTAATTCTCCTTTTTGACGGGGTCTTTTTTGGTTTGGGGGTCAAGGTAATGCTGGCCTCATAAAATGAGTTTGGAAGTTTTCCTTCCATTTCTATTTTTTGGAACAATTTCAGGAGAATAGGAATTAATTCTTCTTTAAATGTTTGGTAGAATTCCCCTGGGAAGCTATCTGGCCCTGGGCCTTTGTTTGTTGGGAGGTTTCTTTTGTTTGTTTGTTTGTTTGTTTGTTTTAAGATTTTACTTACTTATTTAACAGAGAGAAATACAGCGAGAAAGGAAACACAAGCAGAGGAAGTGGGAGAGAGACAAACAGGTTTCCTGAGGGAAGCCTCAAGTGGGACTTGATCCCAGGACTCTGAGATCATGACCTGAGCTGAAGGGAGATGCTTAACGACTGAGCCACCCAGGCTTGTTGGGAGATTTTTGAAGACTGCTTCAATCTCCTTACTGGTTATAGGTCTGTTCAGGTTTTCTGTTTATTCCTGGTTCAGTTTTGGTAGTTTATATGATTCTGAGAATGCATCCATTTCTTCCAGATTGTCTAATTTGCTGGCACATGTTGCTCATAATATGTTCTTACAATTATTTGTATTTCTTTGGCGTTGGTTCTGCTCTCTCCTTTTTCATTCATGATTTTATTAATTTGGGTCCTTTCTCTCTTCTTTTTGATAGGTCTGGCCAGGGGCTTATCAACCTTACTAATTCTTTCAAAGAACCAGCTCCTAGTTTCATTGATCTGTTCTACTGTTCTTTCGGTTTCTATTTCTTTGATTTCTCTTATTTCTCTTCTGCTGCTGGGTTTAGGCTATATTTGCTGTTCTTGCTCCAGCTCCTTTAGGTATAGGGTTAGGTTATGTATTTGAGACCTTTCTTGTTTCTTGAGAAAGGCTTGTATTGCTATACACTTTCCTCTCAGGACCATCTTTGCTGCATCCCAAAGAGTTTGAACAGTTGTGTTTTCATTTTCATTTGTTTCCATGACTTATTTATTTATTTATTTATTTATTTTTATAAAGATTTTATTTACAGTGAGAAAGAGAGAATACAAGTAGGCAGAAGTCAGGCAGAGAGGTGGGAACTAGGCTTCCTGCTGAGCAGAGAGCCCAATGGCGGGCTTGATCCCAGGACCCTGAGATCATGACCTGAGCCGAAGGCAGAGGATTAACCCACTGAGCCACCCAGGTGCCCCTCTTTAGTAGGATGTTCTTTAGCTTCCATGTATTTAAGATGGGTTTTTTTTTTAAGATTTTATTTATTTATTTGACAGACAGAGACCATAAGTAGACAGAGAGGCAGGCAGAGAGAGAGGAAGGGAAGCAGGCTCCCTGCTGAGCAGAGAGCCTGATGGGAGACTCGATCCCAGGATCCTGGGATCATGACCTGAGTCGAAGGCAGAGGCTTTAACCCACTGAGCCACTCAGGCGCCCCTGTATTTAAGTTTTTTCCAGCTTTCCTCTTGTGATTGAGTTTGATTTTCAAAGCATTGTGGTCTGAATATATGCAAGGAATAATCCCAGTCTTTTGGTACTGGCCGGGACCTGATTTCTGACCGAGGATGTGATCTATTCTGGAGAATGTTCCATGTGCACTAGAGAAGAATGTGAATTCTTTTGCTTTGGAAGGAATGTTCTGAATATATCTGTGATGTCCATTTGGTCCAGTGTGTCATTTTAGCCTTTATTTCCTTCTTGAGCTTTTGTTTAGATATCTGTCCATTTCAGTGGGGGGGGGGGGGGGGTTAAAGTCCCCTACTATTGCTGTATTCTTGTCAATGTTTTTCTTTGATTTTGTTATTAGTTGCTTTATGTACATGGCTGCTCCCATGTTAGGGACATTGATATTTAAAATTGTTAGATCTGGTGGCGCCTGGGTGGCTCAGTGGGTAAACCGCTGCCTTCGGCTCAGGTCATGATCTCAGAGTCCTGGGATCGAGCCCCGCATCGGGCTCTCTGCTCAGCAGGGAGCCTGCTTCCTCCTCTCTCTCTGCCTGCCTCTCTGCCTGCTTGTGATCTCTGTCTGTCAAATAAATAAATAAAATCTTAAAAAAAATAAAAATAAAAAAAATAATAAAATTGTTAGATCTTCTTGTTGGACAGACTCTTTAAGTATGATATAGTGTCCTTCCTCATCTCTTATTATAGTCTTAAGCTTAATATCTGATTTGTATGACTATTGCCACCCCAGCTTTCTTTTGCTGTCCATTAGCATGATAATGGTTTTCTACCCCCTCACTTTAAATCTGGGGGTGTCTTTGGATCTAAAATGAGTCTCTTGCTTGCAGACATGGCTCTTGCTTTTTTTATCCAGTCTGACACTCTGTGTCTTTTGATTGGGGCCTTTAGCCCATTTACATTCAGGGTAACTATTGAAAGATAGGAATTTATTGCCATTGTTTTGCCTGCTGTAAGATGACTAATACTGTATATCATCTCTGTTCCTATCTGGTCTGTGTTACTCTGGGGCTCTCTCTTTGTTAGAGGACCCCTTTCAATATTTCTTGTAGGCTGGTTTGGTGATCACAAATTCTTCTGGTTTCTATTTACCCTCGAAGCTTTTTATCACTCCTAAATTCTTGGCTGCATATTCTTCCTCTTTATTACCTTGAATATATCATGCCTGTTTTTTCTGGCCTGCCAGGTCTCTGTGGATAGTTTTTCTGCCAATCTAATGTTTCTACCCTTGATAGACCTCTTGTCATGAGCTGCTTTCAGGATTTTCTCTTTGTCATTGAGACTTGTAACTTTTACTATTAAATGTCGGGGTGTTGACCTCATTTTTATTGATTTTAAGGGGGCATTCTCTGTGCCTCCTGGATTTTGATGCCTCTTTCCTTGCCCAAATTAGGAAAGCTCTCCGCTATAATTTGCTCCAATACACCTTCTGCCCCTCTCTTTCTTTTTCTTCTGGGATCCCAATTACTCTATTATTTCAGTTTATGGCATCACTTATCACTCAAATTCTCCCCTCATGATCCAAAAGTTGTTTATCTTTTTCTCAGCTTCTTTATTCCCCAGTATTTGGTCTTCTTTATCACTAATTCTCTCTTCGACCTCATTTATCCTAGCAGTAAGAGCCTCCACTTTTTTTTTTCTTTTTAAGATTTTTATTTATTTATTTGACAGAGAGAGATCACAAGAAGGCAGAGAGGCAGGCAGAGAGAGAGGAAGGGAAGCAGGCTGCCTGCTAAGCAGAGAGCCCGATGCAGGACTCGATCCCAGGACCCTGAGATCATGACCTGAGCCGAAGGCAGCGGCTTAACCCACTGAGCCACCTAGGTGCCCAGAGCTTCCACTTTTGATTGCACCTCATCAATAGCTTTTTTTTTTTTTATTTCAACTTGGTTAGATTTTAGTTCTTTTATTTCTTCAGATTGGGATTTTATATCTCCAGAAAAGGATTTGCTAGTATCTTCTATGCTTTTTTCAAGCCCAGCTAGCATCTTTATAGTTGTCATTCTGAACTCTGGTTCTGACATCTTACTAATGTCTGTATTAATTAGGTCCCCAGTAGTTGGTACTGCCTCTTGTTCTTTTCTGTTTTGGTTTTTTTTTTTTTTTTTGAAGTGAGTTTTTCCACCTTGTCATTTTGTCCAGAGAAGAATAGATGGATGAGAGAACAAACTGCTAAAAGGGTAACAATGATCCCGGAAAAATATACACTAACTAAATCAGAAGAGACCCAAAACTAGTGAGGTGGTGGCTAGGGTGTGGAGAGAGAAGAAGGAAAAAAAAAAATATGATTAGGCTGGTGAATGGAACAGAGCCACACACTTGATTTTGGGTGTATTTTGGTCTGTTAGAAGAAATTGCCTCCCAACATTTTTTTTTTAAGATTTTATTTGTTTATTTGACAGAGAGAGACACAGCAAGAAAGGGAACACAAGCAGAGGGAGTGGGAAAGGGAGAAGCAGGCTTCCCGCTGAGTAGGGAGCCCAATGCGGGGCTTGATCACAGGACCCTGGGATCATGACCTGAGCCAAAGGCAACCACTAAACGACTGAGCCACCCAGGTGCCCCTCCTCCCAACATTTTAAAGAAAGAAAAACTTATATATAAAAATAAGAGTAAACATGATGAAGAGATGGAATATAACTATAACGATAAAATTTTAAAAGATTTTTTTTTAAGATTTTTAAAAAGAAATTGGTAAGAAGTTGGTTTAAAAAAGAAAGAAAAGAAAAACAGAAAATGTGATCAGTCTGGAGGCTAGGACAAAGCCATACACTAGATTTAGGGTGTATTTGGCCTGTTAGAAGAAACTTCTCCCAAAATTTTAAGAGAAAGAAAAGCATATATGTATATTTAAAATAAGGTTAAATACAATGAAGGGATAGAATAGGACTATAAAAATGAAAATTAAAAATGTTTTTAAGGGGCACCTGGGTGGCTCAGTGGGCTCCCCACTTCAGTGAGCCCTCAGAGAAAAGCAGTCGTCACTCCTCACTTTCTGGTCTCTGGCCGCACTCAGTGCTCACCCAGCCTGTGACCAAGCACCTCTATCTCTGGCACACAGCCCCATCTGGAGTCTCCAAACCCAACAGATTCCTATAGCATTCTCCTGCGCCGCTCCTTCTCATGGAGCCCTGGATCTGCCACTTGTGGGGTCCCTGCTTGAAGAATAGTGGTCTTACTGTGCCTCGGGTCACAGTTTAAGGTAACCCCAAGCTGAGAGCCCCTCTCCTTGGTTCCGTCTCTGCTCTAATACCTGGGAACTCTGGCACACTTAGGCACTCCTGGTCTTTCTGTGACCCTGTAAGTCCTGAGACCACACTGTCCCAGTGAGGGCTCCACCCCCTGATTAGCCTCTGGAGTGACGTACCTCTGTGGAGCAGACTTCTAAAAGTTCCAGTTTTGTGCTCCGCTGCTCTATTGCTTGCTGGGAGCTGGCCCCTGCACCCCTCAGCCTATCTCCCCGTTTATCACCTCGGATTCACTTCTCCATATGGCCTACCTTCCAGAAAGTGGTTGCTTTTATGTTCATAGAATTCCTGCTATTCTTTTATTTAATCTCCTGTTGAGTTTGTAGGTGTTCAGAATGGTTAGATATCTGTCTAGCTGAATTCCTGGGACCAGACGAAATTTAGGTCTCCTACTCCTCACCATCTTGCTCCTCCCCTTTATTTTTATTTTTTAAAGATTTTGTTTATTTGAGAGAGGGACAGAGAGAGAACAAATGAGCATAAGAAAGGAGAGGGACAAGAAGGAATGGGAGAGAGAGGGAGAGAATCCCAAGCAGACTCCCTCTGAGTGGGAAGAGGTACTACAAAACTTTTTTTTTCCCCAAATGGTAATTTTTTAAAATAAAAAAATATTTAAAATTTCTAAGGTGGGAACACATTGTGATGATCACTGAATCTTAAATGCAACTAATGAGTCATTGAACACTACATCAGAAACTAATGATGTACTATATGTTGGCTAATTGAAAAAACTTTTTTTTTAAGATTTTATTTATTTATTTGATGGAGATCACAAGTAGGCAGAGAGTCAGGCAGAGAGGGGGGGAAGCAGGCTCCCTGCTAAGCAGAAAGCACGATGTGGGGGCTCAATCCCAGGACCCTGAGATCATGACCTGAGCTGAAGGCAGACGCTCTAACTCACTGAGCCACCCAGGAGCCCCATCTTTTGGTTTCTTTTTGCATGGGATATTTTTTCCATCTGTTTTATTGCCAGTCTTGGGCTGTCAACAAGCAGCATTGTAGTCAGACCATACTTTCTTTATATGTATATATTTATTTTTAAATAGGCTCCACACCCCGCATGGAACCCAGTGTAAGGCTTGATGCCCAACCCAAGATGAAGACCTGACCTGAGATCAAGCATCAGATGCCTAACCAGCTGAGCTACCCAAGTGCCTATGTGTTTATTATTCCTTTCCTACCTCAATTCAAATGCATAGACCATTTTTCAGACTTTATTCTATTATGTAAGCATTTGAAGCGTTGGCTAGTTTGTAGTTTGTCATTATTTCAAAATATCCACCATATGTTGTATTTTTAATGTTTTTGTTATTGATTGTGACCAAGCTTCATTGTCTTTACAGAATTATATTAATCTTTTGACATGTTTGAGATACGCTTTCTGGCCCTGTGTGTGGTCAGTTTTCAGAAGTGTTTCATACAAGCTTGAAAAGAATGTTTGCGGCCAGCAGTGACCTGTGTCTCTGGGTCTAGCTCACTAATTGTTTTGCTCGAGTCTTTGTGGTTATTGAATATACCTCTATTCTGTTCCAGAGAGAGGTGTATCAGAAATGTTCTACTCTGATGGTAACTTTTATAATTCTCTTTTTATATTGTCCATTTTGGTTTTCTGTTTTGTGAAAGCTGTATTATATAAAGAACCGTTTCTGCCAAAGTGAACCTATAAATCCTGAAAGAGAAGACCACTTACTCAAAATGTACAGCTACCCATGTAAGTAATGAAGGATCATGAAAAATCAGGTAAGATAATACTACCAAAGGAAACTAATAAAGCTCTGATAACAGACCCTAAAGAAATGGAAATCTATAAAATGTCAAACAAAATATTCTTCTTAAAGAAGTTTAGTGAACTACAAGAACACACTGATATATAACTAAACAAAATTAGTAAAACAGTGCATGGAGAAAATGAGAAGTTTGGTGGTTTTTTATGGTTTCTGTTTCTTTGTCAAACAGAGGGGGGCCAAGCTGGTTCAGTCAGCAAAGCATGCAACTCTTTGGGCGCCTGAGTGACTCAGTGGGTTAAGGCTCTGCCTTCGGCTCAGGTTATGATCTCGGGGTCCTGGGATTGAGCCCCACCTTGGACTCTGTTCAGCGGGAAACCTGCTTCCCCCCACCCCACTGCCTGCCTCTCTGCCTACTTCTGATCTCTGTCAAATAAATAAATAAAATCTTAAAAACATGCAACTCTTGATCTCAGGATCATGAGTTTGAGCCCTATGTTGGGTATAGAGATTACTTAGTAAACTTAAAAAAAAATAACCAAACAAAGCCTAGAGATGAAAAATACAATTAATGGAAGAATTCAATAGAAAGCTTGAAAAGCAGATGTGACCATGCAGAAGAATGAATCAGTGTCCTAGAAGACTAGAGAGTTGAAGTATCTAGTCAGAGCAGCAAAAAGAAAAAGGAATGAAAGAGTGAAGAAAGCCTACAGGACAAATAGAGTCGAAAGAAACAATATCTGCATTATGGAAAATCCAGAAGAAGCATTAAAGCAAGAATAGCTGAAAACTTCTCAAACTCAGAGAGAAATGGACATCCACATCCCTGAGACCTGACCCCCACTAGGTTGAACGTGAATAGGGATACAGCAAGACATAATTGTCAAAAGTCAAAGACAGAATTTTGAAAGTGGCAAGAGAAAAGATCTAATTTATATACAAAGGAACTCCCATAAAATGATGGGTGGATTTTCCAATAGAAATTTTTTAGGCCAGGAGTGAATGGAATGATAAATTCAAAATATTGAAAGAAAAACATTAAGAGAATTAAAATGTCAAACAAGACTTCTATACCTGGCAAATCTCTCTCCTTTTCTGAAGGACAAAGACTCTTACGACCAATCAAAAGCTGTGGGAATTCATTACCACTACACCTGCCTT
Organism: Mustela nivalis; assembly: GCF_964662115.1. Lineage (NCBI taxonomy): Eukaryota > Metazoa > Chordata > Mammalia > Carnivora > Mustelidae > Mustela > Mustela nivalis. Next base: position 209,278,202 of record NC_139020.1, on the reverse strand, counting down.
ACAAGAAATACTAACGGGAGTTCTTTGAGTAGATGTAAAAGAACACTGATTAACATCATAAAAACATAAGATAGTGTAAAACTCACTGGTAATGGTAAATATAAGCTCAAAGTTGGATTCTGTAATGTGATGATTAAAGATTCACTTATAACTCCAATTTTAAGTTAGAAAATATAGTAAAAATACCCATAATTATAAATAATTTGTTATTCTATACACAAAATATGTTGAAAAAATAATGTAAGCTGTAACATCATTAACCTGAAATGTGAGAGGGAGAGTAAAAGTATAAAATTTAGGAATGCCACTGAAGTTGTTACCAGTTGTTAAAGGGTGTTAAAATTTAAAGATATTTTATGTAAGCTTCATAGTAACCACATGGAAATTAAAAAAAAAAAAAATCTGTAGTAAAAATTCATGATAGAGGTCCCTGTCTGGCTAAGTCAGTAGGACCTGTGACTCTTGATCTCGGGCTCCTTAAGTGTGAGCCCCACGTTGACAGAGAAGTCAGAAATTGAGAGCGGCATGCTCCAGGTTCCAGGTAGCCCAGAGGATGGTTCGCGGCTCCTGGCCGTCCTGCAGCACCGCCCGCAGCTGGTGGAGCGTCTGTCCGAGTCTAAGCCCATCCCACGTGTGGCGCAGCTCACGGGGTTTGCACTGATGCAGGCCCAGCTGCGCGGCCAGGACGCAGCCCGGCGTCTTCGAGCCCTCGTGGCTGGGCCCGCGTGCTCCCTAGGTTGCCACGCTGCCCACATTAGAAACAACTTCACTGAGGAGCTGCACTGCAGCCTCTGGGAATGCCCAGGGTCACTGCCAGGTAACCAGAGGGGCCCCAGTGCTAACCAGGCTGTGCGGGCCAGGGTCACCGGCTTCCCTTTTGGGCTCGACCCGGGCCTCGGCGTTCAACAGTCATCCTGGGCACAGTGCACGGCTTTGAATCCGGAGTCTTGACTGTTGGCTTTCAGAGCCCCGTTTATCAGAAAGCCCAGGCCAAACCGACATCCCCGGGGAAGCCCTGTGATCGGACTGGGCATGGTGTGAAGAAATGACACCCCCCGCAAGCCAGGCCCTGATGCACCACATAGAGAGACCGTGAACCGAACCACAGCCGGAAGGAGGGTGCCCTCTGCGAATGGGACTAAAACTCGTGTTCAGTGACGCTGCTTCTGCACTGATAGAGCAGCGCTCTACTTCTAGGGGAGAGCACAGAGGGAAAGAGATACAGCTGCCAAAATTCTTTGATTAAATATGTGAGCTGAGGAGGGGCAGGAAGAGAGAGAGAAGTCAGAAATTGATACTGAAAGACATCAGAGAAAACCCAACAGCAGGATAAAAACAAGGAATAAAGGGTCAAAACAGCCAGAATACAATGAACAAAATGGCAGTAGTTAGTCTTTAACTATCAATAATAACTTTACAAATGGATTAAATTCTCCAATCAAAAAACATAGAATGGCTAAATGGCTAAGACAACAAGATCTGGCAATATGCTTCATATAAGATACACATAGACTAATGGTGAAGGGATAGAAAAAGATATTCAGGAAATGGTAACCAAAAAGAAAGAAGAAAAAAAAAAAAAAACAGGTGAAGAGAACTTTAAAGGTTGTTACATAAAGGGGTTAATCATCCAAGAAGATGTAACTATTGTAAATATTTATGCATCCAACATCGAAGCATCAAAATATACAAAGCAAAAACTGACAGAGCTAAAAGCAGTATTATGTATTAATATTATGTATTAATATTGCAGAACTTTAATACTCCCAGTCTCAACAATGGTAGATAATCCAATCAATATGGAAACAGCAAATTTTAACAAACCCATAGACCTAATGCACCTGACATATACAGAACATTCTACCTGACAATAGAATGCAAATTTTACTTAAGCATACCTGGAATATTATATAAGACCGTATGTTAGGCTACAAAAAATCCTAGCAAATTCAGACTGAAATCATACCTAGAATCTTCTCTGACCACAGTGCCATGTAAACAAAAATCAAACTAGAAAGAAAACTAGAAAGTTCAAAAAGTCTTCAAAATTAAACACTGTACTGAATAACCAGTGAATTAAGTAAGGAGGAAACAAAAGAGTATCTCAACACAAAAATGGAAACACAGCATATGAAAACTTATAGGATGCAGCAAAAAGATAGTTCTAAAGGATGTTCCTAACAACAAAAGATTGTATTACGAAATAAGTTCTCAAACAGGCAACCAAACAACGCTTTAGGAACTAGAAAAAGAACAAAACAAACTGAGCCCAAAGTTAGCAGAAGGAAAGAAATAATAAGGCCTAGAGCAGAAATAGAAATAGAAAAAGTGAAACAATAGAAACGATTAAAAGTAAGTGTTCATTCTGTCAAACAATAAATATAGTTGACAAATCATTTTGCTGCACTAGCCAATGAAAAAAGAGGACCCAAACCAATAGATTTATAAATGAAAGAGCAGACATTATAATGGATACAAAGGACAAAAGGCTACTATGAACACTTATATGCCAAAAAAATTGGATACCTAAGAGATATAATAAATTGGAACCTAAGAGATATAATAATCTTAGAAACAAATCTACTGAAGTGCCTGGGTGGCTCAGTCACTTAAGCATCTGCCTTTGGCTCAGGTCATGATCCCAAGATCCTAGGATTGAGCCTCACATTGGGCTCCCTGCTCCATGGGGAGTCTGCTTCTTCCTCTCCTACTACCCCAGCTTGTGTTCCCTCTCTCACTGTGTCTCTATCAAATAAATAAATAAAATCTTAAAAAAAAAAAAAAAAAGAAATCTACCAAGATTGAATCATGAAGAAATAGAATACCTGAACAGACCAATTACTTGTAAGGAGATTGAATCAGTAATCACAAACCTCCTAAAACACAAAACCCCAGGACTATATGGCTTTATTAGCTAATTCTACCAACACTTGAAAAGAATTTATGCCAATCCTTCTCAAACTCTTTCAAGACAAATTTAAGATGAGGGAACACTTCAAAATGCATTTTACAAAGTATCTACCAGCATTACCCTGATAGCCAAAGCCAGATAAGGATACCGCAAGAAAATTATGTATCAATACCATGGTGAATATAGATACAAAAATTCTCTACAAAATATTAGCAAACCAAGTTCAAAAATACATTACAAGGATTATACACTATGACCAGTTGGGTGCCCCCCAACCCGAGGTGCAAGGATGGTTCAATATACACAAATTAATAAATGTAACATCACATTAACAAAATGAAACAGCATCTTAATGTAGAAAAAGCATTTGAGGAAATACAATATTTTATTATTTTAAAAAGCCTTGAAAGATTGGGTGCAAAAGGAACATACATATGTGATCATAAAGGCTGTACATGACAAACTCACAGCTAGCATTAGACTCAAAAGAGAACAAGGATTTCCTCTAAGATTCTGAACAAGTGTACCCACTCTCACCACTCCTATTCAATATAGTCCTGGAAGTCCTAGCTAGAGCATCTAGACAAGGCAAGAATCCAAAGTCATCTAAACTTGAAAAGAAGAAAAACTGTTGCTATCTGCAAATCCTATGAATTTAAAAAATTTTTTAAGATTTTATTTATTTGAGGGACACCTGGGTGGCTCAGTTGGTTAAGCAGCTGCCTTCGGCTCAGGTCATGATCAGGTCCTGGGATCGAGTCCCACATCGGGCTCCTTGCTCGGCAGGGAGCCTGCTTCTCCCTCTGCCTCTGCCTGCCTCTCTGTCTGCCTGTGCTCGCTCGCTCTCTCTCCCTCTGTCTCTGACAAATAAATAAAATCTTTTAAAAAAAAAAAGATTTTACTTATTTGAGGGGTGCCTGGGTGGCTCAGTGGGTTAAAGCCTCTGCCTTCAGCTCAGGTCATAATCCCGGAGTCCTGGGATCGAGCCCCGCATTGGGCTCTCTGCTCAGCGGGGAGCCTGCTTCCCCCTCTCTCTGCCTACTTGTGATCTCTATCTGCTAAATAAATAAATAAAATCTATTTATTTATTTATTTACTTTAATTTTTATTATTATTATTATTTAAAGATTTTATTTATTTATCAGAGTGAGCACAGGCAGACAGAGTGGCACACAGAGGCAGACCGAGAAGAAGACTCCCACTGAGCAAGGAGCCCGATGTGGGACTCGATCCCAGGACTCCGGGACCTGAGCCGAAGGCAGAGGCTTAACCAACTGAGCCACCCAGGCGTCCCAATAAATAAAAGCTTATTTTTTAAAACATGCACATATCAGTGGAACCTAATAGAGAGTCTAGAAATAAACACATATTTTTGTAAGTTAATTTATGACAATAGACTTAATAATATACAATGGGGAAAGGACAGTCTCTTCAATAAATGATGTTGGGAAAACTGGACCACTGTCTTATACCATACACACAAATTAACTCAAAATGGATTAAAGACTTGAGCTTATTTATTATTTTCTAGAAGAAAATATTGCTGTTAAGTTCCTTGACCTCACTCTTAGCAATAATTTTTTGGACATGAACTCAAAAAGCAAAGGCAACAAAAGCAAAAATAAAGTAGGAGTGTATTTAACACTGGTATATTTGAAATTTTTTAAGAGTAAATCCTAAGTTCTCATCCCAAGGGAAAACATTTTCTTTTTTTTTTTAATCTTTTGTATCTATAGGAGATGATGGATGTTAACTAAACTTATTGTGGAATTAATTTCACTATATATGTAAGTCAAATCATACTGCTGTATAGCTTAAATTTATACAGTGCTGTATGTCAATTATATCTCAATCAAATTTGAAAAAATAAAACCTATACCTTTAAGTGTAAAAAAATCCAAACTTGCCTCAACAGGAAAAAAAAGGAAGAATAAATTTGGTACATTTATTTCATGGAAAACAGCACTACAAAGAAAAGTGATGGTTTATATGAGTGTATTAGTTTTCTATTCTTTCTATTCTTTTTTTTTTAAGCATGCTGAAAGATCTTCAGCTTCATTTATTTTGAGAGAAATCTTTAATCACACTGCGAAATCACTTTTTACCTATCATTTAGCAAAAATATAAGGTTGACAACAAATCCCAGGAACTAGAAAAAAATTGGCTCTTTATGTATTCTTAATGTGAGCTCAAAATAAAACCCATAAAAGGCAATTTGTGAATATTTATCAGCATTATAAATGCCTTTAACTTTTTTTTTAATTTTTTATTTTTTATAAACATATATTTTTATCCCCAGGGGTACAGGTCTGTGAATCACCAGGTTTACACACTTCACAGCACTCACCAAAGCACATACCCTGCCCAATGTCCATAATCCCACCCCCTTCTCCTAAACCCCCTCCCCCCAGCAACCCTCAGTTTGTTTTGTGAGATTAAGAGTCACTTATGGTTTGTCTCCCTCCCAATCCCATCTTGTTTCATTGATTCTTCTCCTACCCACTTAAGCCCCCATGTTGCATCACCACTTCCTCATATCAGGGAGATCATATGATAGTTGTCTTTCTCTGCTTGACTTATTGCACTAAGCATGATACGCTCTAGTTCCATCCATGTTGTCACAAATGGCAAGATTTCATTTCTTTTGATGGCTGCATAGTATTCCATTGTGTATATATACCACATCATCTTGATCCATTCATCTGTTGATGGACATCTAGGTTCTTTCCATAGATTGGCTATTGTGGACATTGCTGCTATAAACATTCGGGTGCACGTGCCCCTTTGGATCACTACGTTTGTATCTTTAGGGTAAATACCCAATAGTGCAATTGCTGGGTCATAGGGCAGTTCTATTTTCAACATTTTGAGGAACCTCCATGCTGTTTTCCAGAGAGGTTGCACCAGCTTGCATTCCCACCAACAGTGTAGGAGGGTTCCCCTTTCTCCGCATCCTCGCAGCATCTGTCATTTCCTGACTTGTTGATTTTAGCCATTCTGACTGGTGTGAGGTGATATCGCATTGTGGTTTTGATTTGTATTTCCCTGATGCCAAGTGATATGGAGCACTTTTTCATGTGTCTGTTGGCCATCTGGATGTCTTCTTTGCAGAAATGTCTGTTCATGTCCTCTGCCCATTTCCTGATTGGGTTATTTGTTCTTTGGGTGTTGAGTGTGCTAGGTTCTTTATAGATTCTGGACACTAGTCCTTTATCTGATATGTCATTTGCAAATATCTTCTCCCATTCTGTCAGTTGTCTTTTGAGTTTGTTAACTGCTTCCTTTGCTGTGCAAAAGCTTCTGATCTTGATGAAATCCCAATAGTTCATTTTTGCCCTTGCTTCCCTTGCCTTTGGTGATGTTCCTAGGAAGATGTTGCTGTGGCTGAGGTTGAAGAGGTGCTGCCTGTGTTCTCCTCAAGGATTTTGATGGATTCCTTTCGCACATTGAGGTCCTTCATCCATTTTGAGTCTATTTTGGTGTGTGGTGTAAGGAAATGGTCCAATTTCATTTTTCTACATGTGGCTGTCCAATTTTCCCAGCACCATTTATTGAAGAGGCTGTCTTTTTTCCATTGGACATTCTTTCCTGCTTTGTCGAAGATTAGTTGACCATAGAGTTGAGGGTCTATTTCTGGGCTCTCTATTTTGTTCCATTGATCTATGTGTCTGTTTTTGTGCCAGTACCATGCTGTCTTGATGATGACAGCTTTGTAATAGAGCTTGAAGTCCGGAATTGTGATGCCACCAACGTTGGCTTTCTTTTTCAATATCCCTTTGCCTTTTCGAGGTCTTTTCTGGTTCCATATAAATTTTAGAATTATTTGTTCCATTTCTTTGAAAAAGATGGATGGTACTTTGATAGGAATTGCAATAAATGTGTAGATTGCTTTAGGTAGCATAGACATTTTCACAATATTTATTCTTCCAATCCAGGAGCATGGAACATTTTTCCATTTCTTGTGTCTTCCTCAATTTCTTTCATGAGTACTTTATAGTTTTCTGAGTATAGATTCTGTGCCTCTTTGGTTAGGTTTATTCCTAGGTATCTTATGGTTTTGGGTGCAACTGTAAATGGGATTGACTCCTTAATTTCCCTTTCTTCTGTCTTGCTGTTGGTGTAGAGAAATGCAACTGATTTCTGTGCATTGATTTTATATCCTGACACTTTACTGAATTCCTGTATAAGTTCTAGCAGTTTTGGAGTGGAGTCTTTTGGGTTTTCCACATATAGTATCATATCATCTGCGAAGAGTGATAATTTGACTTCTTCTTTGCCGATTTGGATGCCTTTAATTTCCTTTTGTTGTCTGATTGCTGAGACTAGGACCTCTAGTACTATGTTGAATAGCAGTGGTGATAATGGACATCCCTGCCGTGTTCCTGACCTTAGCGGAAAAGCTTTCAGTTTTTCTCCATTGAGAATGATATTTGCGGTGGGTTTTTCATAGATGGCTTTGATGATATTGAGGTATGTGCCCTCTATCCCTACACTTTGAAGAGTTTTGATCAGGAAGGGATGCTGTACTTTGTCAAATGGTTTTTCAGCATCTATTGAGAGTATCATATGGTTCTTGTTCTTTCTTTTATTGATGTGTTGTATCACATTGACTGATTTGCGGATGTTGAACCAACCTTGCAGCCCTGGAATAAATCCCACTTGGTCGTGGTGAATAATCTTTTTAATGTACTGTTGAATCCTATTGGCTAGTATTTTGTTGAGTATTTTTGCATCTGTGTTCATCAAGGATATTGTTCTATAGCTCTCTTGTTTGATGGGATCCTTGTCTGGTTTTGGGATCAAGGTGATGCTGGCCTCATAAAATGAGTTTGGAAGTTTTCCTTCCATTTTCTATTTTTTGGAACAGTTTCAGGAGAATAGGAATTAGTTCTTCTTTAAATGTTTGGTAGAATTCCCCCGGGAAGCCGTCTGGCCCTGGGCTTTTGTTTGTTTGGAGATTTTTAATGACTGTTTCAATCTCCTTACTGGTTATGGGTCTGTTCAGGCTTTCTATTTCTTCCTGGTTCAGTTGTGGTAGTTTATATGTTTCTAGGAATGCATCCATTTCTTCCAGATTGTCAAATTTATTGCCATAGAGTTGCTCATAGTATGTTCTTATAATAGTTTGTATTTCTTTGGTGTTAGTTGTGATCTCTCCTCTTTCATTCGTGATTTTATTTATTTGGGTCCTTTCTCTTTTCTTTTTGATAAGTCGGGCCAGGGGTTTATCAATTTTATTAATTCTTTCAAAGAACCAGCTCCTGGTTTCGTTGATTTGTTCCATTGTTTTTTTGGTTTCTATTTCATTGATTTCTGCTCTGATCTTTAGGATTTCTCTTCTCCTGCTGGGCTTAGGGTTTCTTTCTTATTCTTTCTCCAGCTCCTTTAGGTGTAGGGTTAGGTTGTGTACCTGAGACCTTTCTTGTTTCTTGAGAAAGGCTTGTACCGCTATATATTTTCCTCTCAGCACTGCCTTTGTTGTGTCCCACAGATTTTGAACTGTTGTGTTTTCATTATCATTTGTTTCCATGATTTTTTTCAATTCTTCTTTAATTTCCCGGTTGACCCATTCATTCTTTAGAAGGATGCTGTTTAGTCTCCATGTATTTGGGTTCTTTTCAAACTTCCTTTTGTGGTTGAGTTCTAGCTTTATAGCATTGTGGTCTGAAAATATGCAGGGAATGATCCCAATCTTTTGATACCGGTTGAGTCCTGATTTAGGACCGAGGATGTGATCTATTCTGGAGAATGTTCCATGTGCACTAGAGGAGAATGTGTATTCTGTTGCCTTGGGATGAAATGTTCTGAATATATCTGTGATGTCCAACTGGTCCATTGTGTCATTTAAGGCCTTTATTTCCTTGCTGATCTTTTGCTTGGATGATCTGTCCATTTCAGTGAGGGGAGTGTTAAAGTCCCCTACTATTATTGTATTATTGTTGATGTGTTTCTTTGATTTTGTTATTAATTGGTTTATATAGTTGGCTGATCCCACGTTGGGGACATAGATATTTAAAATTGTTAAAGCTTCTTGTTGGACAGACCCTTTGAGTATGATATAGTGTCCTTCCTCATCTCTTATTATAGTCTTTGGCTTAAAATCTAATTGATCTGATATAAGGATTGCCACTCCTGCTTTCTTCTGATGTCCATTAGCATGGTAAATTCTTTTCCACCCCCTCACTTTAAATCTGGAGGTGTCTTCGGGCTTAAAATGAGTTTCTTGGAGGCAACATATAGATGGGTTTTGTTTTTTTATCCATTCTGATACCCTGTGTCTTTTGACAGGGGCATTTAGCCCATTAACATTCAGGGTAACTATTGAGAGATATGAATTTAGGGCCATTGTATTGCCTGTAAGGTGACTGTTACTGTATATGGTCTCTGTTCCTTTCTGATCTACCACTTGTAGGCTCTCTCTTTGCTTAGAGGACCCCTTTCAAGATTTCCTGTAGAGCTGGTTTGGTGTTTGCAAATTCTTTCAGTTTTTGTTTGTCCTGGAAGCTTTTAATCTCTCCTTCTATTTTCAATGATAGCCTAGCTGGATATAGTATTCTTGGCTGCATGTTTTTCTCGCTTAGTGCTCTGAAAATATCATGCCAGCTCTTTCTGGCCTGCCAGGTCTCTGTGGGTAAGTCAGCTGCCAATCTAATATTTTTACCATTGTATGTTACAGACTTCTTTTCCCGGGCTGCTTTCAGGATTTTCTCTTTGTCACTGAGACTTGTGAATTTTACTATTAGGTGACGGGGTGTGGGCCTATTCTTATTGATTTTGAGGGGCGTTCTCTGAACCTCCTGAATTTTGATGCTCGTTCCCTTTGCCATATTGGGGAAATTCTCCCCAATAATTCTCTCCAGTATACCTTCTGCTCCCCTCTCTCTTTCTTCTTCTTCTGGAATCCCAATTATTCTAATAATGTTTCGTCTTATGGTGTCACTTATCTCTTGAATTCTCCCCTCGTGGTCCAGTAGCTGTTTGTCCCTCTTTTTCTCAGCTTCTTTATTCTCTGTCATTTGGTCTTCTATATCGCTAATTCTTTCTTCTGCCTCATTTATCCTAGCAGTGAGAGCCTCCATTTTTGATTGCACCTCATTAATAGCTTTTTTGATTTCAACTTGGTTAGATTTTAGTTCTTTTATTCTCCAGAAAGGGCTTTTATATCTCTCGAGAGGGTTTCTCTAATATCTTCCATGCCTTTTTCGAGCCCGGCTAGAACCTTGAGAATTGTCATTCTGAACTCTAGATCTGACATATTACCAATGTCTGTATTGATTAGGTCCCTTGCCTTTGGTACTGCCTCTTGTTCTTTTTTTTGTGGTGAATTTTTCCATCTTGTCATTTTGTCCAGATAAGAGTATATGAAGGGGCAAGTAAAATACTAAAAGGGTGGCAACAACCCCAGGAAAATATGCTTTAACCAAATTAGAAGAGATCCAAAATCGTGAGGGGGGAGAAAGGGGATAAAAAGAGGTTCAAAAAGGAAGAAAGGAAAAAAAAGAATAAAGAAAAAAAAAAGAAAATAATTTAAAAAAAAAGAAAACACATACGAAAAATATAAAAAAGAAAAAATATATATATTAGATAAACTAGTAAAAAATCGTTAAAAAACTAAAAGGTAACAGTTAAAAAAAAAATTTTACCCGAAGGCGAGAGAAAAAAAACAAAAAAATGAAAAAGAAAAAAATTAAATTAACTGCAAGACTAAAAAAAAATCACAGGGAAAAAGCCATGAGTTCTGTGCTTTGCTTTCTCCTCCTCTGGAATTCTGCTGCTCTCCTTGGTATTGAAACCGCACTCCTTGGTAGGTGAACTTGGTCTCGGCTGGATTTCTTGTTGATCTTCTGGGGGAGGGGCCTGTTGTAGTGATTCTCAAGTGTCGGCCCCAGGCGGAATTACACTGCCCTTAACTGGGGGCCGGGGTGAGTAATCTGCTCGAGTTTGCTTTCAGGAGCTTTTGTTCCCTGAGCACTTTCCGTAGAGTTCCGGAGGACGGGAATACAAATGGCGGCCTCCTGGTCTCCGGCCTGAAGGAGCCGAGAGCCCAGGGCCGCACTCCTCAGTGCGTCCTCAGAGAACAGCGCCCAGTTACTACCGTCTGCCTGACCTCCGGCTGCGCTCTGAGCTCACTGAGCCTGTGACCGGTTCAAGGTAACCCCGAGCTGCGAGCTTACTGTCGGCTCTGTCTCTGTAGCCGGCTTTCCCATTCCAATATCCGCAAGCTCTGCGACACTCAGACACCCCCGATCCTTCTGTGACCCTGCGGGACCTGAGGCCTCGCTGACCCCATGTGGGCTTTGCCCCGGGTAGCCTCTGGAGCGATGTCCCTCAGCGGAACAGACTTTTAAAAGTCCTGATTCTGTGCGCGGTTGCTCCGCCGCTTGCCGGGAGCCAGCCCCTCCCCCCGGGGTCTATCTTCCCGTCGCTTTGGATTCACTTCTCCGCCTGTCCTACCTTTCAGAAAGTGGTTGTTTTTCTGTTTCCAGAATTGCTGTTCTTCTTCTCTTCGATCTGCCGATGGATTTTCAGGTGTTTGCAATCTTTAGATAAGCTATCTAGCTGATCTCTGGCTAGCTGAAGTAGTCTCAGCCTGCTACTTCTCTGCCATCTTGACTCCTCCCCCTATTCTTTCTATTCTTTAGTGGCTTAAAACAATACTCGTTTATTACTTCACAGTATCTGTAGGGCAGAAGTGTTGGCATGGCTTAACCTGGTCTCTGTTCAGGGTTTCACAAGGCAGACACCAGGTATGGGCCAAGCTGCATTCTTATCTGGAGGCTCAAATAGTAAAGGATGTACTTCCAGTTTCCCTCCAGTTGTTGGCAGAATTTAATTTATTGTGGCTGCAGAATTCCTTATGGATTTTTTTTTAAAGATTTTATTTATTTATTTGACAGAGATCACAAGTAGGCAGAGAGGCAGGCAGAGAGAGTGAGGAGGAAGCAGGCTCCCTGCTGAGCAGAGAGCCCGATACGGGACTCGATCCCAGGACCCTGAGATCATGACCCGAGCCGAAGGCAGCGGCTTAACCCACTGAGCCACCCAGGAGCCCTCCTTATGGATTTTTAAGTCAAAGTCAGCAACAGAGAGAGGAAGGGAGAGTTAGAGGCTTTGAATCTCTGATCTGTAGTTCCTTTTTGAAGGAGCCCACTTGATTAGGTCAGACTATCTCCAAGATACACTCCCTTTTGATTAGCCTACATGCAATTGATTATGGACTTCATGTGTACAAACGTCTTTATATATTTTGTCTACTAATACAAGAGTGATAGCTCCTCACTTCTGCCATTCTCTTGATTAGAAGGAAGTTGTATATCCCACCCACACACAATTGAAGGAGATTAAACAAAGGCATATAAGAGGGTAGGTGTCATAAGGACCATCTCAAAATTCTGCCTACTACACAAGTACATGCAATGACATGGATGAATTTCACAAACACATTGTTTTAAAAGAAACCAGGCATTAAAGAATGCATACTACATTGGTTCATGTGTAAGAAAAATATCAAACCAGGCAAAATTAGTACTGGTTTTGGAAAACATGAAATAAGCACAATTTATCTACACTGCCCCCCTGAATGAAGGTATAAAGTTTGGACACAATGCCTGGAGCAGCTATTTGAGGAATCAAAAAAATATATATTTGCAGGTAGACTGATGAAAAAGACCAGATTTCAGTGCATCACTAAATAACCAGCAAATTTTTTTTATCATGTTCAGTTAGCCAACATATAGTACATCATTAGTTTTTGATATATTGATATTCAACAATTCATTAGTTCCATATAACACCCAGTGCTCATCACAACACATGCCCTCTTTAATGCCCATCACCCACCTACCCCATCCCCCCATCCCTCACACCCCCTCCCCACTTCTGAAACCCTGTTTCTTTCCTGGAGTCCAGAGTCTCTCATGGTTTGTCTCCTTCTGATTTCTTCCCATTCAGTTTTCCCTCCCTCCTCCTATGGTCCTCTGGGTTTTTCCTTATGTTCCACATATGAGTAAAACCATATGATAATTGTCTTTCTCTGCTTGAGCAAATTTATTCTGTTAATATTTATTTGAGAGGGTCCCCTGGGTGGTTCAGTGGGTTTAGCCTCTGCCTTCAGCTCAGGTCATGATCCCAGGGTCCTGGAATCAACCCCCACATGAGGCTCTCTGCTCAGTCGAGAGCCTGCTTCCCCCTCTCTGTCTGCCTGCCTCTCTGCCTACTTGTGATCTCTGTCTGTCAGATAAATAAATAAAATATTTGAAGAAAAAAAGATTTATTTGAGAGAGAGTATGAACAGATGGAAGAGAGAGAAGCAGGCTCCTTCATGAGCAGGGAACCCAATGCAAGGCTTGATCCTAGGACCAAGGATCATGACCTGAGCCCAAGGCAGACAGTTAACAGAATGAGCCACCATGTGAACAGGCAGCAAATTTACCAGTTTATCCCTCTCTGGGATAAACTGTTCTGGACTCAATGCAGTTGAAAATCAACTGCATTGATCAAAGTAGGTATCAACAACAACAGAGATTATTCCAGAAGATGCCCTTTGGTCTTGGCACAAGCAGTCGGTAGGCAGCCTGTTAGTGCTAAGTGAGAGAGATAAATACCAGTGTTTTGTTTTCCACATATATTTATCTTCAACCTTTAAGAGATCTTGTGGTAGCAGTGAGATACATCATTGACCTCAAGAACTGGAATATAAAATAGATGACCTCTAAGTAGACTGGCTTCTAGGTAGAGACACAAATAAAACTGCACACATTGTGAAAATTCACATTGAAACCACAACCCACAGAATCCTCAGTGAAACTGGTGAGCTGAACCCAAGTTGGCCAGTTACCTGGTAAAAGAAAAATACCTGTATTCTCTACAGGATTTTAAGACCCAGAGTGTCATAACATAATATTTAAAATGTCCAGAATATAATCCCAAACTAGACATTACATGAGAAACGTGGCTTGAGGGGCTGTGTGACACTACTGTGATATAATATGTGACAGTAAGGTTTTGTTTTTGTTTTAAAGATTTATTTATTATTTGAGAGACAGACAGACAGAGAGAGAGATTGATCAGGGGAAGGAGCAGAGGGAGAGAGAATTCCAAGCAGACTCCACTCCCCAAAGTGGGGTTCATTCTCACCACACTGAGATCATGACCTGAACCTAAACCAAGAATTAGATTCTTAAACAATGGAGCCACCCAGATGCTCCCATGACAGTACATTTTTTAAATTGTAAGTGCTTGAGATTGTGAAAATTAGTAACGGGAAATGTCACCAAAAAGGAGTCAGGAGGCTTCAGCAGGGAGAGTTCTCACACCCTGCTGAGACAGAGAACTTGAGAACAAGCCCCTAGATACCCTGGGCACTTTTTGCTGGCTGTTATCCCTTTTCTTGCAGAGCATAGCAGAGACCAAGAAGCAAGCCCAGACTGATTCAGACTAGTTCAAGACAGACACCAAATTTGACCACTCACAGACTTCTTCCCTCGTTATAATGCTAAAAATCACATCCAGAGATGGAGACTTAATATGTAAAAGAAACATGCCATGTATGAAGAAGCATTTTCTGTCAGTTGTGCCTGTGCATCCAATTTCCTGTATTTCCCCCACCCCTACATGCTTAGACATCCCTCCTCTCCCACCTCGAGTCCTTTAAAACTTAATTGGGCCTTTGTTCAGAGAGCCAGTTGGACACTCTAGCTATGACTCAGTCTCCCTTGAGCTCCAGCCATTGCCCCAATAAATCCATGCCTGTTTGTACACTTTGGGTCCCGCCTTTTTTCTACCATTGATGAGTTCAAGGACCTGAGTCCAGTAACAATACCACTCATGGTCAGTTGCAGACCCAACAGGATACTATTGCATATGGACGCTATTCTTCTACTCCAGCAGAAGGAAGAAATGCTTTCCTCATCCCCTAAAAAACAGCTACCCCAATGAAAAGCCACCACTCTTCAAGTTCCCAGTTTACTTCAGGGGTCATAATAACCTTACAAACTTGGGGATCATAATAACCTTACAAACTTCGCTATTTTCTCCTTTAAAAAAGTGCCTCTCCTTTATTTCCCAGACTTGCCTTCAGTTTTGCTGCAGATTGTTTGTCCTAGATGACAGTTCTCTTTTATTCCAAAATAAACTCATCTTTGGATGGTAAAATAGTGTCTATTTTTAAAGTTAATAACATTGAGTTTTTGAATGCTGAGACAACTAATTCAAAGACATCCATCTGGGGGCAACTGGGTGGCTCAGTTGGTTAGGCTTCTGACTTGATTTTGGCTCAGATCATGATCCTCAGGGTTGTGAAACTGAGGCTCTGCACTGTCCCTCCCTCCACCTCCATGCTCTCTCACTTTCTCTCTCTCTCAAAAAAAAGAAAAGAAAAGAAAAAAAGATCCATCTTGAATAAACATTGCCCCCTGCTCAACTAAAGACCCAAGCTATCTCACCTATGAAGTTCCCCTTTCAGAAAGCCCTGGGTGATCGAGAGAACTGACGACTTGAGTGACTCTCTTGTTACATTTTAAATTCACCGATAAAGAGTGAATTCAAGGGGCATCTGGGTGGCTCAGTGGGTTAAGCCTCTGCCTTCAGCTCAGGTCATGATCTCAGGGTCCTGGGTTTGAGCCCCACATGGGGCTCTCTGCTCAGCAGGCAGCCTGATTCCCCCACCCCCTCTCTCTGCCTGCCTCTCTGCCTATTTGTGATCTCTGTCTGTCAAATAAATAAATAAAATCTTTAAAAAAAGTGAATTCAAAGGGGGTGTTGGGGGTAGTCAATCCATGACCTAGACATCCCACCCTTGACCCAATACAGACAGAGTCCCAGGGGTATGCACACAGGCTCATACTCTCCCTCCCCTCTTCCCTTGACCCACCTTGGTATGTATCCCTGGGAATGCCTTTACCATCTATGACCTTGTGTTTAGGAGGAGGGGTTTTGTTTTCTTTTTTGAAAATTCCCTGATGGTTGTTGCTGAAGTACACCTTGCAATCAGTATAAGAACCACAAGGGCTGGTCCAACTACAACATTGAATTCACCTGGGGGAATGATGCAGGGCTCCCAACAAGTGTACAGGCCCAGGTGAGTGCCCCTAGGCATTTCTAGCTGAGAGCATCGTTATCAATAGGCTAAGACTGACACAACAATGCACTTGCTCAAGAACACTAGAATACTGAGTGGCACTTAGTAAAATTAAATGAGCCATACTCAGTGACATTTCAAGAGAACATATATTTGTATGCAAGCATTCTAAATAAGATATTAGCAAAACTAATCTATCTAGGACACAAACGAATAATGCTCTATAACCAGGTTTATTCCAGGATTGCAAGAGTGGCTTATAGTCAGATATTGTCTCAACACGGTTAATAGAGTAGAAAGAAAACTGAATTATTGCAAGGGAAGGTGAAAAAAAATCATCTGATAAAACTTAGCACTCATTTCTCATTTTTTTTCAAAGATTTTATTTATTCATTTGACAGAGATCACAAGGAGGCAGAGAGGCAGGCAGAGAGACAGAGGAAAAAGCAGGCTCCCCCCTGAGCAGAGAGCCCGATGTGGGGCCGATCCCAGAACCCTGGGATCATGACATGAGCCAAAGGCAGAGGCTTTAACCACTGAGCCACCCAGGTGCCCCTCATTTCTCATTTTAGAGATACCTCGGTAGCTCAGTCAATTGAGCATCTGCCTTCGGCTTGGGTCATGATCCCAGGGTGCTGGGATCGAGTCCCATATCAGACTCCCTGCTCATGGGGGAGTCTGCTTCTCCTTCTGCCTACTGTTCCCCCTCTTTATGCACTCTGACAAATAAATAAATAAATATTTAAAAAAAAAACACTCATTCTGCATTTTATTTTTTTAAGATTTTATTTATTTGACGGAGGGAGGGAGAGAGATCACAAGTAAGCAGAGCAGCAGGCGGGGGGGGGGGCGGGGAGAGCAGGCTCCCCATTGAGCAGAGAGCCCGATGCGGGGCTCAATCCCAGGACCCTGGGATCATGACCTGAGCTGTAAGGCAGAGTCTTAACCCACTGAGCCACCCAGGGGCCCCCCATTTCGCATTTTAAAAAGTAAATGAGAGAATGCCAATTCCCAGGATGTTCTGTAAGAAACTGGAAGTGGTCACTCTGTTCCAACAAGGAATGAAAAGCTGAGGAACCTGAAGAATCAACAATTCTTCTTAACCCAGCAGAGAAACAGACATTTCAGGGCAAATAGCACCTACAAAATTGGAGAGAATGACAAGCAATTACAGAGAATCACAACACTCTAGATAGAAACCAGTGCCCACAAACCTCTGCGGCAACAAGTACCAAGAGAGAGATTGACGAACTGCAATTGACAAACTGATGGAGGCCGGCATGGGCAAGTCTGACATAAAAAGTCCAGGGGAACCCAGTAACCAAGAGGCCCCTCACATTTGCAGGATGTGTGCCTGTAGGAGCTCAAACAGGTACCTGTAGGAGCTCAAACAGGTACCTGTAGGAGCTCAAACAGGTTCCACCACGAAAACGAGAAAAATCTCCTCAGACTTCTGGAAAGATGAAGGTAAAAGGGACCATGTTGAAAAATGCCAGAGCATTCTAACCTTAACAAGGTCTGCCCTCAGGACAAACTATTTAACCAGAGCCTGACCTGCTGGGAATTTATGGGAACCTAACTCACCTGCAGGAAGGGATATACACAACTCTACCCCAGATGGGCTCCACATGCGAGCAGGAGAAGGAAAACACCTCCAGCCAACTCTAGCAATCCTATACCACCAAAGAGAGAAAAGCAGGAGCATGTGTGAAATCCACAGTTCAGAGGTAAAGGGTCACTAAAAGAATGAGATCTGCTCATAGGTCTGTACAATGCTTCCCTTTCCACCAAACCTTAGCATCATCACATAGCTCAAGTCTTATTTACAGCAGTTTTTTTAAACCTAGTTAATTATAATATAATTATATAAAACAGTAGAAGGGAAAATAATTTGGAAGAGATTGTACAAGTATCAAAATTAGATTCAGAGATGGCAGGAATGTTGGAATGATCAAATATAAATCAATTGTGACTAAAATGCTACGGACTCTAATGGATAGACTAGAGAGAATGTAGAAACAGATGGCAGTATTTACAAAATCCACAAATAATAAATTATAAGAAAATATTATGAATTTTGATGCTAAATTTGAAATAGAAAAATGCCTGGGAAAACACAACTTGCCTAAACTGACTTAAAATGAAATTGGAAACCTCAGCAGTCCTAAAAAACATAAAACTATTTGATGCTTGCTTTAAAATCATTCCAAAAAAGGAAAACAAGATGCAATAACTAGTGACAACTAATATAGATGCAAATAATGTAAAGGGTGAATTTTTCCTTATATAAAAGAAACCATTCTTATCATAGGAAATACTTTTAAAGTTTATCAAAAGGAGGGGGCAGTCCATATACACTATGGAGTATTATGCCTCCATCAGAAAGGACGAATACCCAACTTTTGTAGCAACATGGATAGGACTGGAAGAGATTATGCTGAGTGAAATAAGTCAAGCAGAGAGAGTCAATTATCATATGGTTTCACTTATTTGTGGAGCATAACAAATATCATGGAGGACAAGGGGTGTTAGAGAGGAGAAGGGAGTTGGGGGAAAATGGAAGGGGAGGTGAATCATGAGAGACTATGGTCCCTGAAAAACAACTGAGGGGTTTGAAGTGGGGGGGGGGAGGTTGGGGAACCAGGTGGTGGGTATTATAGAGGGCACGGATTGCATGGAGCACTGGGTGTGGTGAAAAAAATACTGTTTTTCTGAAAATAAATAATTTAATTTATTAAATTAAATTATTGTATCAATTAAATTAAATTATTTGTATCAACATGGACAGGTCTGAAAGAGATTATGCTGAGTGAAATAAGTCAAGCAGAGAAAGTCAATTATTGTATGATTTCACTTACTTGTGCAGCATAAGGAATAACATGGAGGACATTAGGAGAAGGAAAGGAAAAGTGAGTTGGGGGAAACCAGAGGGGGAAACGAACCATGATAGACTGTGGACTCTGAGAAACCAACTGAGGGTTTTGTAGGGGAGGGAGGTGGGAGGTTGCGTGAGCCAGGTGGTGGGTATTAAGGACCGCAGGTATTGCATGGAGCACTGGGTGTGGTGCATAAACAATGAATCTTGAAACACTGAAAAAATTCATTTTTTTTTAAAAAAGGAGGGGAGACCTGGCTGGCTCAGTTGGAAGAGCATACAACTCTT
Organism: Mustela nivalis; assembly: GCF_964662115.1. NCBI lineage: Eukaryota > Metazoa > Chordata > Mammalia > Carnivora > Mustelidae > Mustela > Mustela nivalis. The sequence continues at coordinate 209,259,050 of NC_139020.1, read as the reverse complement.
TTTTTTTTTTTTTTAAGATTTTATTTATTTGGGGCGCCTGGGTGGCTCAGTGGGTTGAAGCCTCTGCTTTCGGCTCAGGTCATGGTCTCAGGGTCCTGGGATCGAGCCCCGCATTGGGCTCTCTTCTCGTCAGGGAGTCTGCTTCCTCCTCTCTCTCTGCCTGCCTCTCTGCCTGCTTGTGATCTCTGTCTGTCAAATAAATAAATAAAGTCTTTAAAAAAAAAAAGATTTTATTTATTTGACAGAGATCACAGGTAGGCGGAGAGGCATGCAGAGAGAGAGGAGGAAGCAGGCTCCCCACAGAGCAGAGATCCCGATGTGGGGCTCGATCCCAGGACCCTGGGATCACGACCTGAGCCAAAGGCAGAGGCTTTAACCCACTGAGCCATCCAGGCGCCCTAAGCATACAACTCTTGATCTCGAGGTAGTGAGTTTGAACCCCACGTGGGGTGCAGAGATTATTTAAATAAAAAATTTTTAAAAGGAGAGGAAATACTCTTATCTTCACACAAGGAAACAGGGGAAAATACAGTAAGAAAAGAATATTACAGGCTAATGTTAATCAAACATATTTATTAAATATCTAAAATACCAGTATAGGGGCGCCTGGGTGGCTCAGTCGTTAAGCATCTGCCTTCAGCTGAAGCATGATCCCAGGGTCCTGGGATGGAGCCCAGCATCCCATGGGGCTCCCTGCTCTGGAGGGAGCCTGATTCTCCCTCTCCCACTCCCCCTGCTTGCATTCCCTCTATCACTGTTTCTCTGTCAAATAGATAAATAAAATCTTTTTTTTTAAATAAACAAAAAGGGGCGCCTGGGTGGCTCAGTGGGTTAAGCCTCTGCCTTCAGCTCAGGTCATGATCCCGGGGTCCTGGGATTGAGCCCCATGTCAGGCTCTCTGCTCATGGGGGAGCCTGCTTCCCCCTCTCTCTGTCTCTGCCTGCCGCTCTGCCTACTTGTGATCTCTGTCTGTCAAGTAAATAAATAAAATCTTTAATAAATAAAAATAAAATACCAGTACGTAGGGCACCTGGTTGGCTCAGTCAGTTAAGAATCTGCCTTCCTCTCAGGTCATGATTCCAGGACCCTGGGATTGAGCCCCACATCAGGTTCCCGGCTCAGCAGGAAGCCTACATCTCCCTCTCCCTCTGTCCCTCCCCCTGGTTGTATTCCCTCTCTCTCTCTCTCTCTGTCAAATAAATAAATAAAATCTTTAAAATATCAGTATATAGAATACATTCAGAAAATTTTAAAGGCAATTCTTTATGTCCAAGTTTTGTTTTCCTAGAATAACAAGGTTACTATAACATTGGAAATTCAATGAATTCACCACATTTTTTAAAAAGAGTCCTTTTATTCATTTAGTCATTCAAATATTCAGTTCTAAGGACTTGAATTAGATCATGGAAGAAATTCACCATTTCAGAGCAATCAGAAAAGCACATAATAAACTCAGTGGCACTTATGAGAAAGCCTTCCTAAACTATGAAAGGTAGGAAAAAACTTTAACCTTATCAAATTTACAACACCAATAAAGCAAATGGTAAAGATGCAATATGTAGCCCATTGATATTAACAAAAGGTATGCTTATTTTACAACTGCTAGTCATTATTTTACTAGACATTTTATTTATTCAGGAAAGCAAGAAAAAGATACAAATGTTCTAAAGATTGAAACAAAAATAAAACTGTCATTATTTTAAATGATAGGATTGCTTATGTGAGAACCCCAAAAGATTACGTAAATATCAGAATTTTAGATAAAATTTAACAAGGCTGCTGGATAAATTTCGATATATGAAAACCACCTACATATTGTATACTGACAATCAGGAAATTTAAAATACATAAGATATATGTGTAATAAAATTATGGTAAGAAATTTTTAAGTACTTAAGAATGAATCTAATATCTTGCAGAGCTTTTGTGGGGAGAAAATTTTAAAATATTGAACCTCTTTGAAGAAGACTTAAATAAACAGGGAGAATCATCTTGGTCTTGGATTGGAATGTCCAATGCAAAAAATACCACATTTCTAAAAATGATTCGGTTCAGCAAATGTCTAATCAAAAGTAGACCAAGTATTTTTGGAGAACCAAAAATAAAAAAAATCATGATACAAAAATTTAAATGGATCTCCCACAACTTACTGAGTATAAAAAGAAAAATAGGAATGGCACAACGCAAGGAACAGATCTTTGCATCTCTCAATTAAACTGGCCATCTGGGACCCATCAGGTACATAAAAGTTTTAGTGAATGCCTTCTCCAAGAGCACAAAATTGTGTATTTTGAGAAATGAAATGTGTGCCTTGGTTACTATTAGTAATGTCAATAACTTCAAAGGGAATAAGGAGTGTCCTGACAAAACCATGTATTGTGGCCTCAGTATATATATCAGAAATATGTAATTTGGGCATCTGTGAGGCAAGAGATTCCCAGAGCTATTGACACTGAAGGGGATAATTTTTAGATGATGGCCCAGCAGTTCATAATAACCATGAAGATGGGGGCATTCATTGGCCAGGGCAGCCAGAGCCAAAAATGACTGACTGCCTGAAATTTGACCAAGTGTGATGTTTCCTGGGGTCCTATTTTTATTAGCAACATTCCACTGTGCTCCATCATGTAGGATGGTTAGTAGTGCAATTCATTTAGTTTTTGAACACCCATTGCTGTTTACTCAGTTAATCCCAGAGAGTTCCCCAGGTAGCCAAGGGATAGATGGATGGATGGTTGAATTTATTTACCTTTTATGTACTTATTTTCAGCCTTAAGAAAAGGCATAATTGGGGGCACCCTGGGTGGCTCAGTTGGTTAAGCATCCAACTCTTGATTTGGCTCAGGTCATGATCTTGGGGTCACGAGATTGAGCTCCACATTTGCTCCTGTGGGTCATAGCGCCTGCTGAAGATTCTCCCTCTCCCACTGCCCCTCCCCTGACTCAGAAGCACAATCGGACTCTTTCAAAAAATAAAAAAGGTCAAAAGTCAAAACTGTGTTATTTAACTTTGAACCAATGGAAATGATCTCCACTTTACTAATGGGGTTTATATAATAAGTTTTAATCCTTGGTGGCCCTGTTTTAACTTACATTGGGCCATAATAATTATTTTAACAAGGGATTCATAGGAGTTTATCAAGAAAACGTGTGCCAACAAATTACCTTCACTTAAATGTATAATTGTTGTCATAGATATACTCAAAATGATATATCTTAGGGCAACAGGTATACTAGGATTATGGGAATTCATTATTTTTAAAAGATTTTTTTTATTTGACAGGGAGAGCAAGAGAACACAAGCAGGCAGAGCAGCAGAGGGAGAGGGAGAAGCAGGCTCCCCACTGAGCAGGGAACCCAATGTGCAACTGAATCCCAGGACCCTGGGATCATGATCTGAGCCAAAGGCAGATGCTTAAGTGACTGAGCTACCCAGGCATCCCAGGACTATAGGAAATTTAGGTAAGGCTACAGTTAAAGAAAGGCATACATATTTATTCTCTATTTTATTTTTAATTACTTTTTAAAAAGATTTTATTTATTTGCGAGAGAATGAGAGAGAGAGAGCCTGAGGTGGGGAGGGTCAGAGGGAGAAGCAGACTCCCCTCTGAGCAGGGAGCCCAATGCAGGACTCAATTCCAGGACTCCAGGATCATAACCTGAGCCAAAGGCAGTCGCCCAACCAACTGAGCCACCCAGGTACCCTTAATTACTTTTTCTAAGTAGGCTCAATGCAGAGCTTGAACTCACAACCCTGAGATCAAGTGTCATATGCTCAAACCAACTGAACCACCCAGGCACCCCTATTTTCAATTACTTTTTAAAAATTATAGCGGATATCATGTTTAAATACGCTGTGATCCCCAGGTATAACTATATTTGAGACACAGTATGAAGTCTGTGAAGCTTTTTCAGTTAGTATATTTTAGCAAATATTAATGTAGAAGTTATGTTGAAGAGGCACAAAAGCTAATCAATGCCCCTTTTAATCTTTTTCTTTCATAACTTTTTTTAGTATATAAATGTTATTGCATAGTTGTACACATGATTATTACATGTTTAGTTATCTAAGTTTTTAGGATATGAAATTTTAACATACAAATTTTGGAATTCTAATTGGATCTAATTATGGGACTTAAATTATATAATTTCAATTTTATATTAAAATATTATGGGGGCGCCTGGGTGGCTCAGCGGGTTAAAGCCTCTGCCTTCGGCCCAGGTCGTGATCCTAGGGTCCTGGGATCGAGCCCCGCATCGGGCTCTCTGCTCAGTGTAGAGCCTGCTTCTCTCTCTCTCTCTGCCTGCCTCTCTGCCTACTTGTGTTCTCTGTCAAATAAATAAAATCTTTTTAAAAAATTATGTATAATTTCCCATTTCCTGGGTGCCCCAAATTTAAAGTTCTCTTTTGGGGGGCTGTTCTCTTTTTGTGCTTCCCCAAAAAAGTTCTCTTTTTGTGCTTCCCAAAAAAAGCTACAGTCCTTACTTTTTAAAAATTGATTTAGTCTCCTGTCTGACCTGGATTGTTAGAAGGAGGAGGAGGAGGAGGAGGAGAAGAAAAAGGAGAAGGAGAAGGAGGAGAAGGAGAAGAAGAAGAGAAGAGGAAGAAGAGGAAGAAGAGGAAGAGGAAGAGGAAGAAGGAGAAGGAGAAGAAGGATTTACCTGATAAGCTCCTGGTAGTCCCAAGTGGCCCTTCCTATGAGCATCCACTTCTCTTTCTAGGATATCCCTATCAAATTTAGAGGGGCTGTGGTTTAAATCCAAGAGTAATATAATGGCAGAATCCTGATTTTGTGATAATTTGATTTTTAGGAGGATGCTTTTAACATGCTGATAGGCAGCGGCATTCAAGAATGCCCAAATACGGGGCATCTGGGTGGCTCAGTTGGTTAAGCGACTGCCTTCAGCTCAGGTCATGATCCTGGAGTCCTGGGATCAAGTCCCGCACTGGGCTCCCTGCTCAGCAGGGAGTCCGTTTCTCCATCTGACCCTCCCCCTTCTCATGCTCCCTCACTCTCTCTCTCCTAAGTAAATAAATAAAATCTTTTAAAAAAATAAAGAATGCCCAAATACACTGACGAGGAATCTAACAACTTCATATGAGCTGAGAAACCTCCTCAAAGGTCTTAGGGAAGCAAAAACAAAAATATTCCTTCCTTCTTTTCTTTTTCATTACACACTGAGCGACTAGTTTCCATGGATGGGATCTTCTTTAACCCACTAGGTCAGAGAACAAAGTACAAAGCAAGTATCAACACAGGGATTTCCCCTTAAAGCAGTATTTAAATTTTTGGAAGCAAGGATTATTCATAGGTTGGACGCCCTCCACCTAACTACTGAAGAATGAGAGGGGCCTGTCCAAATTTCAAATCAAACGGATGAGTGTTTCCCAAGGGTCACAATTCCCAAGGAACATTCAATGACAGCTTTTAATGGCCTATCAGTGGAACACAATTCACCCCAGACTTATTTGTCCATCAAAGTAGATTTCTCACAAAGAAGGAACAGCACCTGGGACTCAATTTGTGTCTCCTAAGCCCTCCACTGTGGCCCTTGGTGTGCTCTAACGGTGTTGGCAGGCCAGTGGATCAGTCTCAGCACACTCACAGTAGTCTTGAGGATAACCATTCTGTGCTTCCCACTTTTCAGGAAACCTTCACCATGCCCCTTTTAGTATATGCCAATTATCCCTAGATGCTTCCACGACTTCTCATCCAGTAGAGCACTTTGTTAATAAAATGTTGATTGGGGACCTCTCGTACACCCAATCATAGTAACTATATATAACAAGAACCTGGGGTCAATCTCTTACCACAATTTAGATTGGAAAACCACAGAACATGCAGACACTGAACAAGGCAGTAATGGTTAAAGTTCAAGTGCACCAGTAGCCAGTACCCTCAGGCATAACTTGCTTTTTGGCATAGATAGTAAGTAAGTCAAGAGCAGTCCAGAGGAATCCCCACACACACACCAAACGGAGTCACCTGTGCCAACGGATTTGTGCTAGGGTCCTAAATTATAAAGGTAACCAGATGATAACACAGATAGGTTAATGCCACTGAAAGTTTATTAACAGTTCCAAGAGAAGGGGGCACACCAGGTAATGCAGGATCAATAGGGAAGCATCAGTTCAGTCAGGAGACAGAAAACAGGAATGAGGGAAAAGCACAGGTCAGAGCTGTGTTGGGGTTTCTTCAGGAAAGGCAAGGCAGAGCAAGGTAAAGATAAATATTGTATAGTTTGAATAATTCCAGTGGGCCCAGGATCACAGTTGTCTGCTACCTGGCCCTAGGTTGATTTAAGGCAGGAGAAATACTGGATTGTATGAGAGTTAAGATAAAGGAGGTGGTTGGACTATGGGCTCTGGAGTGATTGGTTTGCATATGAATCATATGTAAGCTTCCAAAGAAGTTATTTACTGTCTTTAAAATAAAAATTAGCTAGTCCTGCCTTTGTCTGGAGGCAGCCATCCCCTGAAAGGCAAGCCAAGAGGAGCACTTACCAGTACATCCAGGAGCTATGGAGGAGGAAGCCGTCCAATGTAATAATGCTCCTTCTCAGGGTGAGCTGCTGGCAGTACCCCCAGCTCTGTGCACTTCACAGGGCCCTCCAACCCAACCCAGCCCCAATAAAGCATGCAGACTGGGGTACAAGGCCAAGCAAGTTTATGTCATATATTGGCTTCATGTGTGTGGTGTAGTGGCTGCAGATATCCAGTTCCTAAGGGTGCAGCCTATGGCAAGCCTTTCCATCATGGTGTTAACCAGCTAAAGTTTACCCAACATCTTCAGTCTGTTGTAGAGGAACAAGCTGGATGCCACTGGGGCTCTGAGAGTCTTGAATTCTTATTGGGCTGGTGAAGATTGCGCATACAAATTCTGTGAGGTTATCCTAATTGAGCCATTCCATAAAGCGATCAGAAGAAATCCTGACACCTAGTTCACTAAACCAGTCCACAAGCACAGGGAAATGGGAAGGCTGACTTCTGCAGGCTACCAAGAACTACGGCCTTGGAAAGGGTCACAAGTTCCACCACATTATTTGTGGTCCTCACCAGGCAGCACAGAGAGGGCACAATATTATCCAGCCCCACTGTTACTGCTAATATAGTAATGTTTGTAAAATTCTTACCTATTAAATAATTTAGGTCAAAAACAATAACAACAGCCTAGTGCTGGGAGGGGCAGTCTCTCGAGGCAGCAAGAACCCAAAGATGTTAAAGCAATATAATACACAAAAAATTAAAAGCATGATTAGTACAGTGGTTAAGCTAATGTCCAAACACAATGGTTTTTCCTCTTGGATGGAGGGTGATGATGCAAGATGGAAGAGATTCACATGGGTAGTTTGGTAACCTTCCATTTCTGTATCTGGAGGATGGATACCTGTGGACACACTAGCTTGTAGTTTATTAGCAACACGTAGGCACTTTCACACTATTTTCTGTATGTATGCTAGAATTATAAAATCCAAGGGTGGGGAAAAAAGGGACACCTGGGTGGCTCAGTCATTTAAGCATCTGACTTTGCCTCAGATGGTGATCTCAGGTCCTGGGACCAAGCTCCATGTTGGGCTCTGCACTCAGCAGAAAGTCTACTTGTCCCTCTTCCTCTCCTTCTGCCTCTCCTCCATTCATGCTCTCTCTCAAATATTTCTTTTAGCAGAATGGGGGGAAAAAATCACAGAACAGCATTAAAATAATGTAGTAGAGGTGGGGTACCTGGCTGGTCAGTCAGGACAGCATACAATTCTTGATCTTAGGGTCTTGAGTTCAAGCCCCACATTGGGGAATAGAGTTCGCTTTTTTAAAATTTATTTATTTTTAAATTTCTTTTCAGTTCACTTTTTTTTTAAAAAAGGAGGTGGGGGTCTTGGTGGCTCTGTCAGTTAAGCATCTGCCTTCACCTCACCAGTTAGAATGGCCAAAATTAACAAAACAGGAAACAACATGTGTTAGAGAGGATGTGGAGAAAGGGGTACCCTCTTACACTGTTGGTGGGAATGCAAGTTGGTGCAACCTCTTTGGAGAACAGTGTAAAGATTGCTCAAGAAATTAAAAATAGAAATTCCCTATGACCCTGTCATTGCACTCCTGGGTATTTACCCCAAAGATACAGATGTTGTGAAAAGAAGGGCCATCTGTACCCCAATGTTTATAGCAGCAATGGCCACGGTCACCAAACTGTGGAAAGAACCAAGATGCCCTTCAACGCACGAATGGATAAGGAAGATGTGATCCATATACACTATGGAGTATTATGCCTCCATCAGAAAGGACGAATACCCAACTTTTGTAGCAACATGGATGGGACTGGAAGAGATGATGCTGAGTGAAATAAGTCAAGCAGAGAGAGTCAATTATCATATGGTTTCACTTATTTGTGGAGCATAACAAATATCATGGAGGACAAGGGGTGTTAGAGAGAATGGAGTTGGGAGAAATTGGAAGGGGAAGTGAACCATGAGAGACTATGGACTCCAAAAAACAATCTGAGGGGTTTGAAGTGGCTGGGGGGGTGGGAGGTTGGGGTACCAGGTGGTGGGTATTATGGAGGGCACGGATTGCATGGAGCACTGGGTGTGGTGAAAAAATAATGAATACTGTTTTTCTGAAAATAAATAATTTATTTTTAAAAAACAAAAAAAATTATTTATTTTTTAAATTTCTTTTCAGTTCACTTAAAAAAAAAAAAAAGGAGGTGGGGGTCTTGGTGGCTCTGTCAGTTAAGCATCTGCCTTCAGCTCATGACCTCAGGGTCTTGGGATGGAGCCCCGCATTGGGCGCTCTGCTCAGCAGGGAGTCTGCTTCTCCCTCTCACATTCTCCCTCTGTGCTCTCTCAAATAAATAAATAAAATCTTAAAAAAAAAAAAAAAGGGTAGTAGGAGGAGATAAAGCAGAAGAGCCAGGGAGATGGTAGTATGAGGACTGACATTGCTGGCCTTTAAGAAGGAAAAAAGATCGAGGAAAAAAGGAAAGCAGAAGGGCATCTAGAAACTGGGAAAAGGAACAGATTCACCCCTAGAGCCCCGGGAAGGAATACAGTCCTATTAACATCTTGATTTTAGTTCCCTGAAATCCATTTCAGAGTTCTGAACTCCAAAGCTGTTAAGATAGTAAAGTTTTAGTTGTCTTCTGACATTGTTTGGTAGTTTGTTAGAGCAGCAGTAGTAAACTAATAACACAATGTAAAGCTAGAATATTAAGGTATAGATTTTGAGGGTATAAGAGAAGTATCTATATTTAGGATAGAATGGGTACGGTAGAACAGGATAAACAAAGTATATACTATTTTCTCAGAAATCTATACCAAGACAACCTTGGCACACCCTGTTCTATAAAGCCGGCTTTTTAAAAAGGTCCGCAGTAACTTTTATGATTAAATCCCAACCTCATTCAACTCACCCAAATCAGCATTTGGTAGAGCCAATCAGTCACTGCTCCTTGCCTTGGATTCATGGACATCAGTCTTAATTCTATTCCTATTTTATGGGCCACTACTTTTCAATTCACTTGTTACCTCCTATATGATTCCAACTGCCACAATCCCAGGGCTTGCCAATCCTCAGATGAAATTATCTAACTGAATGGCTTTAAGTGCCATCTATACATTGATGATTCTGAAATACAAGTGCTCAGCCTAGTAAGCTTTTTTTATGTACCAAGAAGTCTGTATATAAGCAGTCCAGTGACTGGTACAATACTACCAACAGAAGCATCTCTCTGTTTCTCAGCCATACCCAATTGGTCTGTAGTTTTTATCCTCACAGTACACAATGTGTAAGAACAATCCTTGAAGAGAAAAAGCCATTGGAGACTGTCCCCTTTTTAACGGTTTTCCCAGAATCCACACTGATGAGTTCTGCCTACTTCTTATTAACCAGGACTATGAATTATAGTTTTCTCATAAATCCAAGGAAATCTGAGAAGTAGGAATGATTTTTTTTTTAATTATGTGCCTGGAGATAACCTGGATTCTATTTATAAGGGACAGGAATACTGAGATGACTAAATAACACTTGCCATAAAAAGCCAGAATTTTCCTATAATCAAATACCATAAAGAGCTTCATTTATGACCCACTTGCAAATACACTAGAAAGCAGTATCTAAAAACATTATAAAATGCTCTTACATTGTGAGGGCACCTGGGTGGCTCCATCAGTTGAGTGTCCAACTCTTGTTTTCAGCTCAGGTCAAGATCTCATGGGTCATGAGACTCAACTCTGCGTGGGACTCTGTACTCAGCAGGGAGTCTGCTTCAAAGATTCTCTCCCTCGGTCCCTGCCCCAGCTGATGTGCACACGCTCTCTCTCAAAAAAAAAACAAAAAACAAAAAAAAAAACAAATACACACACACACACACACACACTCTTACAGGGGCACCTGGGTGGCTAAGTCGGCTAAGTGTCTGTCTTCGGCTCAGGTCATGTCATGGGATTGAGCCCTGCATTGGGTTCCCTGCTCAGTGGGGACCTTGCTTCTCCCTCTCCCTGCTGCTTCCCCTGCCTATGCTCTCTCTCTGTGTCAAATAAATAAAATCTTTTTTTAAAACGCTCTTACATTGCCAAATAAATTTCCAAATATTTCATATAGTTCAATGAAGACATATATACAGGGAAGTCTTTAGATATGAACCATAATGAAGACACCATTATATCAAATGAGTATACCATTGCAGAAATTACTTGAGTATCTTTAAAGGCAACTAAAACTTTGTAATACAAAACCACCACAAAAATAAAGGTGCCAGCTGCTTTCCTTGAGAATGAGACAGAGAGAAAGGTGACTGCATTTATGTCATTTATTTCAATCTGACCTCCAGGAAGAATTGTCTTGTGTACACTTAAGGAAGAGCAGTACCTGAAGGCTTCCCCAAATTCCTCTCATTCATACTTCATTCCTCCAGTGAGTATTCTGTGAGTCTCTTAATGGATGTGTATTTACCAAAAATCATTCCCACATTTTTACACACATTCAGCTTCTTTGCAGGGTGGGTTTTCACACGTAGAGTAAAATGTATAAGATGGATTCACCATTTCCCATGTATCCTACAACCACTATTTTTCTCCAGTGTGGATTATTTTTACCAATAAGTAGCCAAAGCCAAAACACACACACACACACACACACACACACACACACACACACACAGAGAGAGGCATATCCATTATTTCTAATAGTCATAACATTTTCTGCCTCTGTGAGATTGCCAAAGAATGTCAACAATGGGGCTGTTTTCCCACGTATCTTACCATCATAAGGTTTCTCTTCACTGTGTGTTGTGACTTACTCATTAACACCTGAACAATCTTCAACATTTCTTACATTCACAAGTCTCCCTGCACATGAAGCAATCAATAATTTCTAAAAGCTTTCCCGAAGCTTTCCCATATTTCTTCCATGCATAGAAATTTCTCCAGGTTTTTTTTGAATGTTGAGTTCTTAAGATTAAAGAAACAACTGTAGGTCTTCCTGGGTCCTTTACATTTGTAGGTTTTATACCAGTATGAAGTCTCATGTGGCTATTAAGACCTTGACACTAAGGTTTTACCACATTCCTTACATACAGATGATTTATCCCTACTAGAATGAATTATCATGTGCTCTCAAACCCCGTTGTCATATTTTTTCATTAAGATTTTATTTATTTTATTTGACAGATCACAAGTAAGCAGAGAGGGAGACAGAGAGAGAGGGGGAAGCAGACTCCCTGCTGAGCAGAGAGCCCGACTCAGGGCTCAATCCCAGGACCCTGAGATCACAACTCAAGCCAAAGGCAGAGGCTTTACCCACTGAGCCACCCAGGCAACCCCCCACTGTCATATTTTAAGGCTATACTTCATTCTTACCTTCACATCACTTTTAAAGTCATTTTTAACTTATTTGTAAGTAATCTCTATGCACAACAGGGAGCTCAAACTCACAACCCTGAGACCAAGAGTCACCTGCTCTACCAACTGTGCCAGCCAGGCCCCCTGACTTTTACGGTAATTTTAGATATGTAAAATTAATGTCAGAGCAACAACAAAAAGGCTCTCCCACATACCTTATAATTGGAAGGTTCTCTCAAGTGTGAGTTCTTACACTTTACATTCTGTAAAGTATGAACAATTACTGCTCTCCCATATACCTTATATGCATGCAAATTCTGCCCCAGGATGTTCCTATCACGTAAGCATGAAAAATGAGTACAGCTTTCTCACACAGTCTTTACTTTCATAAGGTACTTTTTATCCAGATGAGTTTAGATGTGAATACTAAGATCTGGAAAACATTTACAGGTTTTTCCACATGCCTTAGTTCTTAAATGTTTAGCAAGTGCCGAAGACTGAGTGAAGGTTTTCCCACAGTCCTTACATTTATATGGTTTCTCTCCAGTGTGAGTTCGCATGTGAATATTAAGGCACGTGGAGTACCTAAAGGCTTTCCCACATTCTTTACATTTGTACGGTTTTTCGCCAGTGTGCGTTCGCATGTGCATATTAAGATTTGTAGAACGAGCAAAACCTTTCCCACAGTCTTTACATGCATAGGCCTTCTCTCCAGTGTGAGTTCTTAAGTGTGTGGTAAGGCCTGAAGACTGAGTGAAGGCTTTCCCACACTGCTTGCATTCGTATGGCTTCTCGCCAGTGTGTGTCCTGACATGTTGACTAAGCATTGAAGAATTATTAAAGGCTTTCCCACATTCCTTACACACATAGGGTTTCTCTCCAGTGTGTGTTCGCACATGTAAGACAAGTCCTGAGGAGCGAGTGAAAGTTTTCCCACACTCCTTACATAAATATGGCTTTTCTCCGCTGTGAATTCTTACGTGTTTTGTAAGGTATGAAGAGTGAATAAAAGCTTTTCCACATTCCTTACATTCATAAGGTTTTTCTCCAGTGTGAATTCGCATGTGTAAAATAAGTCCTGTGGATCGAGTAAAGGCTTTCCCACATTCCATGCACACAGAGGGCTTTTTTCCACTGTGAATTCTTCTATGATCTGTAAGGTACGAGGAATGAGTGAAGACCTTCCCACATTCTTTACATTCACAGGGTTTTTCTCCAGTGTGGTGTCTCCTGTGTGCCTTAAGGGGTGACTGATTAACAGAAGTTCTCTGACGCTCTTTGCATTCACACACGTTCCCTCGTGTCTGAGTTTTCTTGTGCCCAGTAAGATCTGAAAGCTGACCAAAGGCTTTATCGTGCTCGACACTCTCAGAAGTTTTCTCCCCAATGGGGATTTCCTTGAGCAGAGTACAAATAAAGTTCTTTTTAAAGGCCTTTCCATTCTGATTAGTCTTAGAAATTTTCTGTCTACTGTGAGTCATAAATGAGTGTCCACTAAACACTCTTCCACACAAGTCAGAGCCATATCGTTTCGCTCCAGCATTGCTTCTCTCCTGTTGATTAAGGTTTAAATGATAACTAAAGACTTATGCACAATGCAACAGAATTTCTCCCCCATCACAACTTTTATGCATTGGAAACATCATCATAATTGAAGTGTTTTTTTTCCATTTCAGTACAGAGTTCCTGCCCTGTTTTTGAGTTATTTTAAGTCAAATAAACAGACTCCAAGGTTATACTCTACTTTCACAGAGTATCTTCTGGTAATTACTCATACTAAATCATTTAAAACCTAATCCCACTGTATCAAAAACTGGACATTTGAGCTATATTTATGTGGATCTCTGAGGAGAAACAGGTTTGAAGTAGGTTTACAGTGCTCCCCAAATTCTTGACATTCAAAGAAATCTCTTCACAGATTCTTTCTTTGGGTAAATGACATTTATTTCATATCATCTCCATCAATTCTGTACTTCTGGCCCAGGTGTGGAAGAAAGGAATTACTTTTGGATATCTTACCAATTGTATTCCATTTGATGATTTTTCCAAAGAAATATCCTGAAGGGCTGTGAAAACTTTAGTTTTGAGCTGCAAATCCAATTCTGAAAAAAAGTGGAAAATTTTGTTTCAGAGAAAAATCCTGGGACAAAGTTGTTTAAAAACATACAGCACAGAGAATGACACCACAAAATATGGTGGAGTTCTCCAGGACTCCTTCCCACCAGAAAACAAAAAGCTTACAAAAACTATCAAAATCAACTATTACAGAACTTGGGAATCTAGTCAAAAACTTACAACTGCCAAGCGAACACTTATAGAAAAAAGCAGCAGCTACAGTTCACCAAGAGAGTGTGGAAGCATTTTAATTACCCACCTACCATACCATCCCCACTCCTCAGATCAGCTGCAGTCATGTAGTCAACAGGATGCAACCCTGAGAAAGTTACAATTGCTGAAACAAGCACTATGGACTTTGCTCTTGGAGAACTGCCATTGTGTGTTTCCATCTGTCTGGCAGCTTCAAGTATCATGACTGCAAGGGTGTGCCTTTATATCATCGAACTCAAAGAGTTCCCAGAAGCAAGGCAGCATCAGACAACTACTGATTAAAGTATCTGAAGGCAAAGTATCGCCTACAGCAGTCCAAGAACAGGGAAAACATTTGAGACAAATAAAAGACAGCCTGAAAAGCCTTAGAAGGAACAGACTGGAAATGTTGGTATGTGCGGAAATAGGGTTTTGAAAAGCTCAGGTGTTTACCAGTGAATCAAGAAGTTCATATGCACACATGGGGCTGGGAGGCTGGAGAGGACCCAAAGATTTCACCTCTCACTAACCTTCAGCATCCACTCTACCAGGAATGGAAAGCTAAGAAAGAGTTGTACACGGCCCAGCTAAACACTGAAGGAGTGGCCTAACACATAGCCAATCAGCAAAAACTAAAAGAATATTTTTAGTTTTCTTTTCTTGGTTCCAGTTATTCAAGGAATTTCTGTCACTCTAAGATGACCACTAAACTAACAGAACACGGATTTCAGGGATCGCACTAAAAAGAATGAAGAACATACAAAAATAATTTATAAAAACAGCCAGGGCGCCTGGGTGGCTCAGTGGGTTAAGCCGCTGCCTTCGGCTCAGGTCATGATCTCAGGGTCCTGGGATCGAGTCCCGCATCGGGCTCTCTGCTCAGCAGGGAGCCTGCTTCCTCCTCTCTCTCTCTCTGCCTGCCTCTCTGCCTACTTGTAATCTCTCTCTGTCAAATAAATAAATACATCTTTAAAAAAAAAAAAACAGCCACAAAACAAACATCAAGAATACACAACAAGCAGCAACAACAAACCCAGGGAGGGGCTGAATCATATTTTCAATTGCCACATTATGATGTCTAAAATTTATACTTCCAACTAAAATATATGAGGTATGCAAAGGAACAATTAAAAAATTAATACAAATTGTTCCTGAAAGCCCAGGCATTGGACTAATAACTTTAAATCAATTTGTTTCAACACACCAAAGAGCTAACAGAAACCATGGACAAAGAACTAAGAAAACTAGAAGAATTAGGACTCAAGTAAGAGACTGTCAAGTAAGAGACAGAAATTACAAAGAAGAACCAAATAAAATTCTGGAGCTGAGAAATACATTATCAGAAATGTGTTGGAAAAGTGCTCAACGTAACTTGGTATCAGGGAAATACAAATCAAAACCACAATGAGATACCACCTCACACCAGTCAGAATGGCTAAAATGAACAATTCAGGAAACAACAGATGTTGGTGTGGATGTGGAGAAAGGGGAGCCCTCCTACACTGTTGGTGGGAATGCAAGCTGGTGCAGCCACTGTGGAAAACAGCTTGGAGGTTCTTCAAAAAGTTGAACACATAGCTACCCTACAACCCAACAACTGCACTACTGGGTATTCATCCTAAAGATACAAATGTGATCCAAAGGGGCACGTGCACCAAATATTTATAGCAGCAATGTCCACAATAGCCAAACTATGGAAAAAATCTAGATGTCCATCAACAGATCAATGGATAAAGATGATGTGATACTGGAATCACACACACACTGGAATACTATGTAGCCATCAAAAGAAATGAAATAACCAGAGGGTATTATGCTGAGTGAAATAAGTCAATCACAGAAACACAATTATCATATGATCTCCCTGATATGAGGAATTTGAGAAGCAGGGTGAGGAGTTTGGGAGTAGGGAAGGAAAAAATGAAACAAGATGGGACTGGGAAGGAGAGACTGCACTACTGGGTATTCATCCTGAGGGTGAGTGGGGGTGGGGAGGTATGGAGAGGGTGGTTGGGTTATGGACATTGGGAAGGATATGTGATATGGTGAGTCCTGTGAAATGTGTAAGCCTGACGATTCATAGACCTGTACTCCTGGGGCAAATGATACATTATATGTTAATAAAAATAATTAGTTAAAAATAAATAAATAAATGGCCAAAAAAAAAAAAAAAACCCAAAAACGTGTCATACAGGAAAAAGGGTAGACATATATACAAATAGAATAAAGAATCCATAAGAAAAACCCATACATTTAGAATAAATATATTCTTAACAAGTGTGCCATGACCATTCAATGGGGGAAAGAACAGTCTCTTCAATACGCAATACCAGATAACTGGTATTTCTATGCAGAAGAATCAAACTGGACCCCTACTTCACACAATATATACCAATTCACTCAAAATGGATCAAAACCCTAATGTAAAGGCTAAATGTATAAAACCCTTAGAAGAAAACAAGGGGGGGGGACGCCTGGGTGGCTCAGTTGGTTAAGCAACTGCCTTCGGCTCGGGTCATGATCCCAGCGTCCTGGGATCGAGTCCCACATCGGGCTCCTTGCTCGGCAGGGAGCCTGCTTCTCCCTCTGCCTCTGCCTGCCATTCTGTCTGCCTGTGCTCGCTCTCTCCCCCCACCTCTCTGATAAATAAATAAAATCTTTAAAAAAAAAAAAGAAGAAGAAGAAGAAAACAAGGGGGTAAATCTTCAGAACCTCAGATTTGATAGTGTCCAGTATTTCTGTTCTTAGACATGACATCAAAAGCACCAAAGAGAACAAAAGATAAATTGAACCCCACTGCAATTTAAAACGTACATCAAAGAACACCATAAAAAAAGCAAAATGATAACCCCAAAAATGGGAGAAAATATTTGCATATCATCCATGTGATATATGTCCACTATTAGAGTACAGAAAAAACTCCTATGCTTTAACAACAAAACAAACAACTCAAAGTAAAAAATGGGCGAAGAACTTGAATCGGCATTTCTCCAAAGACACAGAAAATGGTCAACAAGCACACAAAAAGATGTCCAACATCATTTGTTTTAGGGAAATGCAAATCAAAACTACCGTAAGATACCACTTCATACCCGCTAGGATGGTTACTATTAAAAAAAAAGAAGAGGGAGGAGGGAGGAAGGAAGGAAGGAAAAGTGATGGCAGGGATGTGAAGTAACTTCTACACTGCTAGAGGGAATATAAGATGGTACAGCTTCTGTGTTAAACAGTTTGGTAATCCTTAACAAGTTAAACATAAAATGACCATATGCCACACAAATCTATTTCTAGGTAATAAGTAATAGTCCTGAAACTGAATTCTGTATGATTCTATTTGATATGCACAGAACAGACAAACCTATAAATTAGAAAGTAGATTATTAGCTGCAGGGAATAGGGGTAGAGCTGAAGGGAGACTGACTGACTAATGGTTACAGGGTTTCCTTTTCAAGTGATAAGTGATGAAAATATTTTGGAACTAGAAAGAGCTGATGGTTGCACAACACTGTGTATGTACTCAATACCAATAAATCATATTTCTTAAAATGATTAATTTTTGTGTATTTTATCTTAAAAAATGGCATATACATATGTTTAAATATGCATGAAACAAGATAAAAAGGTTGAAACAAAAGGGAAGTTGGATTACAAAGAGTACAGCTGTGTTAGGAGTCTGGCAATGGTAAGGCTATGGTGTTAAAATCGTAGGCAATTTCCAAAGCTTAATACTCTGGAAAACTAAGGCTGACAGCGAACAAAAAACAGATAGAATCAGGAAAGCAAGAGAGAAAGCACTGCAAAA
This sequence comes from Mustela nivalis, assembly GCF_964662115.1. Lineage (NCBI taxonomy): Eukaryota > Metazoa > Chordata > Mammalia > Carnivora > Mustelidae > Mustela > Mustela nivalis. The sequence goes on along the minus strand of NC_139020.1, from coordinate 209,241,106 downwards.
TGAGCTACTGTAAGTAATGACATTTTCAACTGAGTCAGATAGACCTTTCGGGGAGAACAGAAAAAGGTTGAGATCACTAGAAATTTAAAGGTAAAGGGAGATGAAGGTTCCTAAGCAAACTCAGAAACTGAATGACTTCCTTCTCAGAAAGAGTTTACCTTTGAAAGTTTGCCAAGTGGCATTTCCAAACATATTGTACCTTTCCCAGGCTAGTCACATCACTTGTCACAAAACTGTATCTCATGAACTTACCCTGCAGAATTCCTCTCCCTCCTGTCCTCAGCTCTTCTGCTCCTCCCATTAGAGAGTAGAGATCAGGTTTGCATGATTCATATCCTGCTTACAGGAAGAATATGTAAGGACCTCGCAAGACATGAAACATGGCTCTCTGGATAGGAACCAACACTTTAGCTTCGGGGATTCTGTAGACAGTGAAGTCTCACTTTACAAACACCAAATAATCACACAAAATTTTAAATCAATGCAATAAAACTATTCTAAAAGGAATAAAAATGTGAGTACATTCTTTCTGTGCCCTCAAATGACGAGAGAGCTCAAGACTTAAAAATCGTGTCTGGCCTCTACACACATTTAAAGTCCTAAGGATTTCAGTCCCTAAAAGGAATAAAGTCATTTATTTAGACAGATCTTCATTTTCACAGGGAATCCTCTAGACAGTAAGGCCTCTGAGGCCAGGGATTACATCTGTCTTGTTTACCACAGTATTCCCATCTGACAGCAAAGATACTTATGAAACATTCATTTCATAAAGAGTTCAGTGAAGAAATGATGCCAACCTTACCTAATATAATGAGATTCTGGTAGTTCTCCAACATCACATCTCTGTAGAGATCTCTCTGTGTTTGATCCAACAAAGTCCACTCCTCCTGGGTAAAGGTCACAGCCACATCCTCGAAGGTCACTAAGTGCTAAACCATCAAATACATACTGGCTTCAGCTAACTACTGTCTTCTTTGAGGTTCTCAGGAAGATGTATGAAAGACTGAGGAAGGTAGACCAGAAACCTACAGTACTCCTGGGACCAGACATCTTCTCTTCTCTACCTACAGATACTGCCAGGTGATCACAGCCAGTTACATGGACTTACCAGCATCACTGACATGTGACTAAACTTCTGTTACCACCATTTGACTATGGTCTCTTTTTGCTTTATTCCTCCTCTATTTATAAGCTACACTTAGCACTGAACACAGTGCAACACTCTGTAAAATCTTCTAACAGATGAATTATTTCCACAATAACACACACTTTATATGAGATTAGTTACCTTCATATCATTCCTCAGTACCTATCATAACACTCAGCAAAACAACAGGCCAACAAGCATGACTGAGGGTCAGAAAGAATTAGTGAATAGTGGGATAAAAGAATCATATCCATGTAATCCCTATATATTCTGAGATGGCATAAGTCCTGGAGAAACTGACCAGAGACTCATTCCTTAAGCAGGGTCATTAGTTGCTATAAGAAGACTGGGGACATTACAAGGAGATACGGCTACCTAATATATAAGGCTGACATTCTGAAGAAAGATCAACTTTCCACTTACCTGAGAAGAATCCATCAGTAACCCAGCCACCATCTTTGCCTCCTCAATCTTCCCCTCAGGAAGACAGAAAGGGTTCCGAGAAAGATAACCTCAGAGAGAAGAATGCCATGAACTGGGAAGCCAATCCAATTCCAGTAATAACATGCTTATAAGCTATTCCACACCATGCACAGAACATACCACAAACACACTAATTCCATAAACTGGCACAGTGCTGAGTTACCTGGAGCAAAAAATGGTTTTCTGGATCTTGCTACCCATAAGAAACAGGTTAAATATTCTACCTTAGAGTTACACAAATTACAGTAGAGAGAGACAGAGCTGTCTGACACAAAAGAATTCATGAACACGTTATTCTCTCAAACACCACACACACCTTCTTGCCTCCCAAATCCCAGGAAACTGACTTTTATACATGCTCTACTCATTTCCATTGTTCTTCTATGGCCCACTGCACCATCGCTCAGGCTCTGAGCACTGAGCACTGGATCTGCCACTTGTGAAGGAACTACATAAAAAGAAGCATCAATAAGAACTCACCATACACCTGATTCACATCAAGGGCTTCCATCCTGTGATCTGATAGCGTTTCCAAATTATTCCATATCTCACTCTGAAGACCACTTCAGAGAAGCTTCTGAGTTTAAATTAAGAGCTTGATCTCAATTTCTCTTTGAATACTGGAGTGTCTGGGTAACTGGTTCACAATATCCATCATTAAGCAACAGACATTTTCCCTCAATCATCAAACACCACTCTCTAGCCATCTCTGTGCAGATGAAACATGTGACAGCCATTAGAAACCCGAATATCCTACCATGCAAATATTAATGCCAACCTCTATTTACTGAGGACTGTTCTACAATATATACTGTTCTACATATATAACTCCTTTAACTGCCCTAACAACCCTCCAAATTGGGTATTAATAACTGTCATTTAATAGCTGAGAAAATGGAGGATCACACAGTATTAATAGCTGTCTCAAGTCACCCATCAGAAAAGCCAGGCAGACACATACTGGAATGGCAAGAGCCTTATCTCCTGTGGTGGTTGTTATTCCTGACATGACCAGAATTCAGTCCACATCCTCTGCTAGGCATAATGGAGATGAGAAATACAAAAGGTTTCATGAAATGAGAAGTCCCTCTGAATACCCCTGTAGGAGCTTTGTTGGATTTGGAAACTTTGCCACCTTCTGTCTCTTATTCCTTCATTCAGTTAGCAAATACTTAGTATGGGTCTTCCTTCTGCCAGGCCAGGTACAAGGCAATGAGAAGGGAACAGTTTTTAGGGATCTCACAGTTCAATCTGGTAATGCAGGTAATAAACAGATAATCATCAGTTGGTGATATGCAGTATAAAGAATCAATCCCATTAAAGTATAAGGAGTACTGCACATATACAAATATACTCCTGATACAGAGACAAGGCTAGTTAGAGGTAGGATAAAGATGGAACTGGGAAATAATCACTTCAGAAGCCTGTGATAATTGATACCTCACTTGCTTCAAAAGTAGTGCCCAAATTTTGACCCAAAGACACCCAACCTTGAAATATCATAATTTTAGAAAAACTCAAAATAACATTTCTCATGTTAGCCACTCCAACAGCATCCGAATCATGTCACTGGATTGTTGGTTCTTTTTTTTTTAATGTTGAAACTAAAGGCTTTCCATATTATCTCACAGTTAACCACAAAGACTAGTATATAAATATATCGTGCATTGTTTCACCTTTTCTTATTATTGATCAGTTCTACTTTTTTCCATCATTAGTTTTATTTTTATTCACCCTTTCAATACATTTTCTTCTACTTCTTTATTTCTTGATCAATCTTATGAAGTAGCATGCTTAGTTCCACTTCTCAAACTTCTTTTATTAAACTACAGCATACATACAACTAAGGGAGGCAATCATGAATAAAAACCGCAATAAGGTATTAAGAAATGAACAGCCCCATGTAACCATCATTCAGGTTGAGAAGTAGAACACATCCAAATCCAGCATCTCAGACATATTCCTGGTCTTTCCCAAATCACTCATTCCATGCCTCCCAACTACATCCACTATCCTGACATTTAACACTCTAGAGTGTTCTGCCCGTTTTTGAATTTTAAAGACAGAGTATCAAACAGCATGCATTCTTTTATGTCTGGCTTCTTTCATTCTTTCATTCAACATTATGTTTTGTGACGTTCATCCAAGTTGTTGCATCTGTACTCCTTCCTTTTACTAAAGAGTATCCCACAAAAAATATATGCTACAATTCATCCACTCATCCTTTGATCAACTTTGGAGGATTTCCAACTTAGGGATATTTCAAATAATGTTGTTACAAATAGTGTTTATGTTGAATTGGCAGACGTGTGTGTGTACTGGTGTGTAAGTTAGTTGATACACTTTGAAAATGTGTTTCCACTAGCAGTTATGCACATCTCACTTAATACATTAACTCTTGGCACTGCCATTTTTTTTTAGTTTTACTTTTATTTAGATATTTAGTGTGTGCAGTAGTATCACACCGTGGTTTTTATTTGCAAATCTCTGGTTGCTAGTGATCTGAAGTATCTTTTCATGTATTTGTTGTCTATTTGCATTTTTTTCTTTTATTAAAGAGCCTATCCAAACCTCTTGCTCATTTTTCACCTTGGGTATTAATTTGTAGGAGTTATTACATAACTCCTTTGTTCTTACGTGTGAGGCAATTAACCAAGTACTAAAGGTCGAATATCATGCCTGCAAATTATTTTAATCTTATTTTCAAAGAGCTTATCATAAACATTTAACTATACACATGGAGAGAGATGTAGAAAGAGGTACACTACGCATGCAAAATACTAACAAATGGTCAGTGTGCGACAAGGGAACATCTGAATAATTCGTCAAACGTCAATAATGGGTGCCCACAGCCAGAGAGAGCATTTCCGTCCACTGCTCACCAGAACCTCCCGCGATCCCCAGGTCAGTGAAAAGAGGGCACTGCGGCCGTTTTCCACCACTGCGTACACGTTTCTCCTCTGGAGAAGGGGCAAAGCGGTCTGGTAGCTTTTGAAGAGGAGCACACCGGAGGGAGAAGAGGCCCTGCCTCCTCCGCGGTCCCTGAGCCACGACCCCGCCCCCAACCCGCGCGGGCGGAGCCGACAGAGGCTCTCGGAGAGACCCGGGCGGCCTCAGTCCCTCCGGCGCTGTGTGCCGGTGGGGAGGAGGAGCCGCGACTCCCAACCACCCCAAGAAGTTCGAAACCCCCGAGGCTGAGCGCGTTGCGGGAGGCCAGCAGAATGGAAAACTCACCTCCCACGCAGGGCGGAGCGGGAAGTGAGGCGTTAGCCGAGGAGCGCTTCCGCTTCCGCTTTCCGCCACGAGGTCAGCGTAAGGGGCGGGGCCCTAGGAACATCTGGGTCTGGTGGCGGTTGGCGGCCGCGTCCTTCATACGTTCCCGGTGGCGGTTGCACCTGGTTGCTCCCAGTCCAGGCTGTCCACACTGACTCGGCAGGAGAGCCGAGCGGAGTCCAGGGCACCGAGCTGGAAGAGCAGCAGACGTGGTGGGCAAGGTGTGCCTCCGGGTTCTCGGCCAAGGAGGCTCATCAAGTGCTTTTCTACAAGTCTTTCTCGTTGGTTCAGCTCCACGCAGCGCTATGTAGATTTATAAAGATAACCCTACTAGTCCATAAAATGAACTAGCACATTCAGTTCTCTTTTTAGATCCTGAGTCTTGTTTGAGATGGCATTTTAGCACATCATTAACCCGCTTAAAATTCTTTTTAGTCAGAACTGTATGTGCATCGATCACAATTTTAGTACATTTTCATAATCACAAAAGGGATCCCAGTACCCACCTCACCACAAGCCCAAGGCAGCAACTTACTTTTTGCCTCTAGGAATTTACCTATTCTCAACATTTCATGTGAACAAAATATTACAATATGTGGTCTTTGTGTCTGGCTTCTTTGACTTCTGTAATGTTTTCAAGGTTTGCCCATATTGTAGCGTGTACCAGTACTTCATTTCTTTTCCTTACTGAGTAATATTCCGTTGTATGGGTGTGTCCCAATTTATCCATTCATTAGTTTATGGACAATATGTTACTTCCCCTTTCTTGACTATTATAAATAGTATGGGATATTTTTTTAACAGTGATCAGAGGAAAATTCATATTCTCAAACGTTTATACCCTGAAAAACAATAATATATATCAAGCTAAAAAACAAAAAAACTGGAAATAGCACAAACCAACATAGAAAGTTATATAGGAACTTATCATTATGAAAGAGCACCAAGCCCAGATGGATTGGTTTTTGTCTGAGTGGGGGTGATAACAGCTTTACTGAAACATAATTCACATACAGTTCACCCATTTAAAGGGTACATTAGTGGTTACCATATTCACAGAGTTGTGAAATCATTACCACAGTCAGTTTTAGAACAATTTCACCACCCCAAACTCCCCATCCTATCCCTAACCTGAAGCGGTTACTAATCTATTGTCTCTCTAGATTTGCCTATTCTGACAATTTCATTTTAAGTTTTTAAAAATACTATATGGGGGTGCCTGGGTGGCTCAGTGGGTTAAAGCCTCAGCCTTCGGCTCAGGTCATGATCCCAGGGTCCTGGGATCAAGCCCTGCATCAAGCTCTCTGCTCAGCGGGGAGCTTGCTTCCCCCTCTCTCTCTGCCTGCCTATGTGATTTCTCTCTGTCAAATAAATAAATAAAATCTTTTTTTTTAAAGATTTATTTATTTATTTATTTATTTGACAGAGAGAAATCACAAGTAGATGGAGAGGCAGGCAGAGAGAGAGAGAGAGAGGGAAGCAGCCTCCCTGCCGAGCAGAGAGCCCGATGCGGGACTCGATCCCAGGACCCTGAGATCATGACCTGAGCCGAAGGCAGTGGCTTAACCCACTGAGCCACCCAGGCGCCCAAATCTTTTTTTTTTTAAGGCAAAATTTATTAAAAAATAAAAATATATGGTCTTTTGTGACTGATTTCTTTCACATAGCATAAACTTTTCAAGATTAATCTTGAAATTGTAGCATTTATCAGTATTTTATTTTTTAAACTTAAGTAATCTACACCCAATGTGGGGTTCAAACTCACAACCCTGAGATCAAGAGTTGCATGTTCTTCTGAGCCAGCCAGATACCCTAGTATTTTATTCTTTTTAATCAGTGAATAATATTCCTATCAGTTGGTGGACATGTGGGTTGTTTTCACTCTCTGGCCATTGTGAATAATGCTATGAAATACTGTCATACAAGTTTTTATGCAGACATGTTTTCATTTCTTTTAGATATATGCCTGGGATAGGAACTGCTCCATCATATTCTAACACTATGTTTAAGCTTTAGAGGAACTGCCTATTTTCCCTAAGTGGCTGTACCACTTTACAATCTCACCTGCAATATATGAGGTTTCCAATTTCTCATCCTGTCCAACATTTAGTGTTTTGTTTTGTTTTTAATATTATAGACATCCTGGTTGATGTGAGGTAGTATTTCATTGTAGTTTTCATTTTCATTTCCTGGATGACTAGTGGGTATTGATTATCTTTGCATGTGCATATTAGCCATTTATGTTTTATTAGGAGAAATGTCCGTTCAGAATCCTTGACTATGTTTTGTGCTATTTACCATTTTATTATTGGACTCTGAGAGTTCTTTGTATATTAAAGATGTCAGCCCCTTTTCAGATATAGAATTTTCAAATATTCTCTACCATTAAATAGGTTGTCTTTTCACTTTATGGTATCCTCTCAAGTACAAAACAATTCATTTTTATGAAGTCTCAACTTGTCTATTTTTTTCTTTCATTGCTTATGCTTTGGATGTGAAATTTAAGAAACCACTATCAAATTCAAGATCACTAAAAATTTACCACTATTTTCCTCTAAGAGTTTTAAGCTTCTAGCTCTTATATTTAGTTCTTTGATCCATTTTGGGTAATTTTCAAATACAGTGTGAGGCAGACATCCAGCTTCATGCTATGTTGTATGGATATCCAGTTGTCCCAGCACCATTTGTTGAAAAGACTCTTTGTTCCCCTAATGAATTGTTTTTGGCATCCTCACCAAGCATCATTGGACCCACAATGTAAGCCCAGGTATATTAATTAGGAGAATTATACCTTCAAAGTTCAAATATTTGTACTACTCCATAAGTTAAGAGCAATGAGAATGAAGAAAAACTTCCTAACATACAAAAATAGGAAGTTACAAAGCCATATCACTTACGAATATTGATTCAAATGAGCTATGTTAAATATTAGCAAAAAGAATGTAAAACCACAAGGGTACAAGGTGGTTGCAATTAGTTAAGCATCAGATCCTTGGTTTCTGCTTAAGGTCTCAGGGTCATGGGATCAAAGCCCAACATCAGGATCTGGGCTCAGCTTGAAGTCTGCTTAAGATTCTCTTTCCCTCTCCTTCTACCCCATTCTTTCTCTCTCTCAAATAAATGAACAAATCTTTAAAAAAAGAATATGAAACTGCATTAAGAAAATAATAACCTTGAGCAAGTGGAATTTACTCTAGAAACTCCAGGTTTGCTTAGTTATTAGGAAATCTACTAAATAATATACCATATTAATACATTTAAGAAAACAAGTCATTATCATCTCCATGGGTGCTGATGAAGCCTTAAACAAAATTCAACATCCATTATTGACAAAAGCACTCAAAAATAGAAATTGATGAATATTTTCTTAAGATTATTGCCTATATCAGGGCACCTGGGTGGTTCAGGTGGCTAAGTGTCTGGCTTAGGTCACAATCTTGGGGTTGTGGGATAAAGCCCTGCATTGGGCTCCATGCTCCAATGCAGTCTGCTTGAGATTCTCTCTCTCCCTCTTCTTCTGCTCCTCCTGATCTCCCTCTCTCTCTCTCTAAATAAGTAAAAAAAATTTTTAAAGATGATTGCTTAGATCTATAGCTATGTGTGTGGGTATACATGTGTCTGGGTGTGTATAGCTGGTATTGGTTAATGCAGTTAGAGAAGAGAAACTAATAAGAAACATAAGAATTGCAAAAAAAAAAAAAAGTAAAACCATCTCTTTTTACAGATGATATGATATTATACATGGAAAGCTCTAGAGAATTAATGGTAAAATTAATGGTAAACAATAAAGAATTTAGTATGTTAGCAGGATATAAAATTGTCATCCAGAAATCGAAAGCCTTCATTTACTCAACCAATAACCAGTATATACCAATTGAGCCAGTCAGGCACCCCTAATTCTTCTTTAAATGATTGGTAGAATTAGCCTGTGAATCCTTCTGGTCCCGGGCTTTTTTTGCTGGGAGGTGTTTCCTTCTAGGTTCAATATGCTCATTCATTATTGGTTTGTTCACAATTTCTATTTCTTCATGATTAAGTCATGGTAGGTTGTACATTTCTAAGAATTTAAGCTTTTCTTCTAGGTTCCCCAATTTGTTGGCATATAATTGTTCATATTATCACTTCCAGCCCTTTGTATTTCTGTGAAGTCACTTGTAAAGTCATCTCTTCCATTTATAATTTTATTCATTTGAATCCTGTCTCTTTTTCTTGGTAATCCTAGCTAAAGAGTTGTCAATTTTATCTTCAAAACAAAAGATTTTCTATTGTTTTCCTATTCTTTATTTCATTTATGTCTGCTCTGATTTTTGTTATCTCCTTCCTTCTGCTAACTTTGGGTTTAGTTTGTTCTTCTATACATAGTACCTTGTGATATAAAGTTAAGTTGTTGATTTGAGGTCTTTTTTTCTTAATGTGGGCATTCATTGTTATAAAATTCCCTCTTATACTCACACTGCTTCACCCCATAAGTTTTGGCAGGCTGCGTTTTTATTTTTGTTTCAAAATATTTTTTAGGGGTACCGGGGGGGGGGGGGCTCAGTCAGTTAAGTGTCTGTCTTTGGCTCAGGTCATAATCCCAGGGTCCTGGGATCGAGCTCTGCATTGGGCTCCCTGCTCAGTGGGGAGCCTTCTTCTCCTCTGCCGCTCCCCCTGCTTGTACTCTCTCTAATAAATAAATAAAAATCTTTGAAAAAATATTTTTATATATGGTTATGGTAGGGTTTCTTATTACCAGGTTATACTTCTAGTTGCAATATGAATTGCCAATTTTTGGAAGCAATTCAAATAAGAGAATCCTCAACTGTTAATAGCTTTGGCTCAGCAATGGCACTTTTTAGGTATTTATTTTATGGAAAAGATAAAATATATGTATAAAAATTTAACTACAAGGATATTTGCTACATATTGTAACAATAGCAAGAAAGATTAGAAGCAAGTTTCTAACAAGGCATTAGCTAAAATATAGCTTATTCTGTGAAGATAATAAGATATAATGATGTCATAAAATATTTAAATATATGGGAAGTTGATTAAGTTTGAAAAGCAAATTACAATACATTATAATATGACTATTACAAAATATGTTTATAGGAAAATGATTAATAGTGGTTTATGTACTCCATGGAATTTTGGGTTATTTCTCTCTTTTTGCTTGTCTTTGTTTTTTTGGTTTTTTGTTTTTAAAGATTTTTATTTATTTACATGTCAGAGATAGAGAGAGCACAAGCATAGGAAGCAGCAGGCAGAAGGAGAAGCAGACTTCCTGCTAAGCAAGGAGCCTGACATGGGACTTGATCCCAGGACCCAGGGATCACGACCTGAGCCAATAGCAGACACTTAACCAACTGAGCCACCCAGGCATCCCTTGTCTTTGCTTTTTACAACAAATATATATTGATTCCATAAAAACATGTTTTTTATTTCCCTATTGTTTACTTCTTAGACTCACTGGTTGCTCAGGAATGTGTTGTCCACATATTTGTGAATTTTCCAGCTTTCCTTCTGGTAATTTCTAGTTTTTTAGCATCGGGGTTAGCAAAGATACTTGGTATGACTTAAGTCCTCTTGAATTTGATGAGACTTCTTTTGTGACCTAACATGATCTGTCCTGGAGAATGTTCCATGTGTGCTTGAGAAGAATGTTGCCGTTGAATGAAATGTTCTGTGTAAGTCTGTTAGGTCCATTTGGTCTAAAGTATATTTCAGGTCCAGTGTTAGTTTATGGACTTTCTGTCAGGTTGATCTATCCATTTTAGAAAATAGGGTATTACTTTGTTGCCTGTTTTTCCTTTCATATGTCTCTTAGTATTTGCTTAATATATTTAGGTGCTCTGATGCTCAGTAAATACATATTTACAATTGTTAAATTCTCTTGACGAATTGATTCCTTTATCCTTATATAATGACATTTTTGTCTCTTGTTACAGTTAATGACTTAAAATCTATTTTTCCTGATATAACTACTTCTGCAATCTTTTGGTTTCCATTTGCATGGAATATCTTTTTTCATTCTTTAACTTTGACTCTATGTGTGTCTAAAGCTGAAGTGACTTTTGTGTAGGCAGTATAGAGATGGGCCTCTTTTATTTATTTTTTTTTTAAATCCCTTCAGGCTCACTTTGCCTTTTAACCAGGAATTTAAAGATTTTATTTATTTATTTCACAGACAGAGATCACAAGTGGGGGGGGGGGGGATGGGTGGAGCAGGCTCCCTACTGAGCAGGAAGCCCGATGTGGGGCTCGATTCCAGGACCCTGGGATCATGACCTGAGCCGAAGGCAGAGGCTTTAACCCACTGAGCCACCCAGGTGCCCCTCAACCAGGAATTCAATCATTTACATTTAAAGTATTAACTGGTAAGGACTTACTAATGCCATCTTATTAAGAGTTTTCTGGCTGTTTTATAGTTCCTTTGTTCCTTTTTGGCTACACTGAAAAGATGTTTACCCTAAATCTAACCTGTAAACGCTTATTGCCCAATAAGCTAGCCACTAGCCAAATGTGACTATTTAAATTTAATCAAAATTGAAAACTCAGTTTCTTAGTCATGCTAGCCATATTTGAAGTGCTGAAGAGTCACATGTGGCTCAAGTCTACTATGTTGAACAGTGCAGATATAGAACATTTCCCTCATCACAAATAGTGCTGCTCTAAGCCATAGTTTCTCAGTTTCAGCACTATTGACACATGGAGCCAGCCAAGTCTTTGTTGGGGAGTGGTGGCGACCTGTGCACTGGAGAATGTTTAGCCACATCCCTGACCTCTAAATATTAAATGCCAGAAGCACTCCCAGTTATGACAACCAAAAACATCTCCACATAATGCCAAATGTCCTTTGGAAACAAAATGACCTCCATTAAGAACCACCACTCTAGACCTAACTTCCAATTTATAGGAAATGCAGGTAACTAAAAACAAGCTAAAATAAACCATGAGAAAACAATGAAACATCCATAATGTGAAACATCCAAGAAATTGATGTCGATTCCTCAAAATGTCATGAAGGCAAAAAAAGAGGGGGCACGTTGGGTGGCTCCGTCGTCAGGTGTCTGCCTTAGGCTCAGGTCAGGATCCCAGCGTCCTGGGATCCAGCCTGGCATCAGGCTCCCTGCTCAGTGGGAAGCCTGCTTCTCCCTCTCCCATTCCCCCTGCTTGTGTTCCCTCTCTCACTGTCTGTCAAATAAATAAACAAAATCTTTTTTTAAAAATGTCAGGAGGGTGCCTGGGTGGCTCAGTGGTTGGGCCGCTGCCTTCGGCTCAGGTCATGATCTCAGGGTCCTGGGATGGAGTCCCGAATCGGGCTCTCTGCTCAGCAGGGAGCCTGCTTCCCTCTCTCTCTCTCTCTGCCTGCCTCTCTGTCTACTGTGATCTCTCTCTGTCAAATAAATAAATAAAATCTTTAAAAAAAATGTCAGGAGTACTGTTCTAGACTGAAAATATATACAGATGGTAATAACCAATGTAAATGTGTAAACCTTGACTGAATCCTGGATTAAATAAATAATTAGCTCTGTGAGACTGTATTTTGGATTGAGTATACTGGGCTGTATATTAAATGGCATAACTATTTTTAATTTTTCTAGGTGGAATAACAATATTGTGGTTAAGTAGAAGACCACCCCTGGTTCTAGGAGATGCACATGAAAGCATTTAGGGGTCTGACATATGTCTTCTACTTGATTCAGTTCAAGTTCAGCAGGGGGAAAAAGTATAATAGGTTTGGTAAAGGGTTAACAATTGATGGCTCCAGGTTAAGGGTATATATATACATTCTTGCAACTTTTGAAAATTTTTAAAATAAATGGTTGGCCCGAGGGAGGCAGGGAGTATTTCATTTGGTCCCAAACAAAACCATTTTACAAGGAAATAAATTTTGACATTATTTTTCCAAAGAAACCAGCTTCTCTTCTCAGTGACACTGAGAAGCTACAGCTGGATGAAATGTTAGGGATTTAACTCCTCTCACACAAGTGGGATTAGGGGCTGGGCACCTGGGTGGCTTAGTCAGTTTAAGCCTCTGACTTCCGCCCGGGTCATGATCTGAGAGTCCTGGCTCAAGCCCCAGGATGGGCTTCCCGCTCAGCACACAGTGGTTTTGTCCCTCTACACCTCCCCCTGCCCCTGCTCTCCCAAATAAATAAAATCTTGGGGGAAAAAAAAGAGAGAGAGACTTTCCCTCTTCCACTCCCCTCGCTCACGCCCACGCTCTCTTAAAAATAAAAGAGGGATTAGGGGCTCCCCAAGGACAGTCTGTCCGGTTCTCACCAGAACCCGCCCACATCTGCAGAGGAGCGAGAATGCGCCGACCAAGCCTCTGCGGAACTGAGCGGAAGTAGCGTGTTTTCTCCCTGTCAAAGGCCAGTTTTTCACCGAAAGCCATGCCTGGCATCGGAGACCAGACTCACACGTTGACCCAGTGCCCACCAGTGCCTACCACATCTGTCCAGCGCCCTCCGGCCCGTTATGGTCCAAGACCGGCTGGGCCAGACCGGAAGCCAATTTCATAGACTCCGCCCCCCATGTAGTGGGGAAGTTCGGCAGCAACGGCTGTGGCCCCAGAACGCACACTTCCGCTTCCGTTCTGGAGGAAGGAAGGGGTGTGGCCCACCGCCTACCACTTGATCCGTGTTCCTTCACGGAGAGCCTAGTTGAATACAGTGGTTGGACCAGGCCAGAGGCGTGGTCTGACTCGGATTCCTACCGACTTGGAGGCGAAGGCTTTGTTTCTGCAGTGATATTTTCTTTTCTTTCCACTAGCATCTACCACCCAGGACCATGACCAGCCATGTTTATAGTGGCAGGCTTGCCAGTCTGTGAAATGTTATAGCCTCCCGTTCATTCGTTTTTCTTAAAATGTACTTCACTGGTTTGCTTTTTGCCATGTTGGTTAGAGTCGTTCCTGGATGCTTCATATACGCTTGTGTATATATACATTTCACACGGATTAGTTATCTGATTAATAGAATAATGGTATTTTTATGTATTGATCACGAATCTAGTAACCTTGAAAGAGACTAGTTCTAATAATTTGCTGATTTTCTTGGATTTTTAATGTAAATGGGTCTAAATAGCTATAAACAATAATCTATTTTAAGATATTTTTCTTTTCTGCCAGTAATTGTATCTCATTTTTCTTATGGTGTTGATCAGAATTCCTAATATTATGTTGAATAATGGCAGTAATTAGTAGGCATCCTTGTCTTATTCTTGATGTATAAAGCAGTGATTCTAGGGGCACCTGGGTGGTTCAGCTGGTTAAGCCTCCAACTCTTGATTTCAGCTCAGGTCATGATCTTGGGGTTGTGGGCTCAAGCCCCAAGTCTAGTTCTGCACTGGCTCAGAAACTGCTTGGGATTCTCTCTCTCCCTCTCTGAATAATAGTAAATAATAATAATAAAGCAGCAGTTCTAAAGTTTCTCTATTAATTATGATATTTGTAGTGGAGGGGTGTCAGTGACCCAAACAGGTAAAAAATTAATTTTTATCCTTGGATTGGGAAGAGATTTTATTGGAAAATGTGTTGAACTTTATCAAAGGCTTTTTTATGCCTTTGTTTTCTTCAACCTTAGGGAATCATAAGTCATATAAAATATTTGCGAAATCAAATTTGTCCTTTATAGTTTCTGGAAACTATTGTCCTTTTAAAAGTGAGTTCATAAATGCCTGGGTAGCTCAGTCAGTTAAGTGTCATCTCCAACTCAAGTCATAATCCCAAGATCTTGGGATCCAGGCCCAGGTCAGGCTTCTTGCTCAGCAGGGAGCCTGCTTCTCCCTCTGCCTGCCACTCCCCCTGCTTATGTGCTCTCTCTCTCTGACAAATAAAATCTTTTTTTTTAAAAGATTTTATTTATTTATCAGAGAGAGAGATGGGGAGAGAGCGAGCACAGGCAGACAATAGCAGGCAGAGGCAGAGGGAGAAGCAGGCTCCCCGCTGAGCAAGGAGCCCGATGTGGGACTCGATCCCAGGACGCTGGGATCATGACCTGAGCCGAAGGCAGCTGCTTAACCAACTGAGCCACTCAGGCGTCCCAGACAAATAAAATCTTTTAAAGTAAATAAATAAATGTGTATGTTAGGTCCCCCAATAATGGGTCCGTGATTAAAGGAGTGAGACTGATACAAAATGAAGACCCAAGATCCCAAGATCACAACCCGAGCTGAAGGCAGAGGCTTTTTAACCCACTGAGCCACCTATGCGCCCCAAATAAATACTTTTAAAATAAAAATATTTGCCATCCTTATGGGAGGAAAATAATGTCTCAGTATTATTTTAATATTGTTGGGGTCGATTCCACATTAAAACCTGCTAAACCCTTAGGGCCTGCCTGGGCCTGCTTAGCCAGAGTGACTCCATGTTACCTAGATAGCCATTTTGTTGTTTAATAAACGCTTCAGCAGTTAGTAATATCGGTTCCGGGTAACCATTGCTAAAACACACATCTAAAATAAGGCCAGACAGGTAAAAGAGATCCAATCAGCCAAAGCCACATATGCAGAGGTCTGCGGTTGTGCCCTATAAAAACTAACCTGTAAAATGAAAGGGGGTTGCTCGCTTCAGAGGTGGCCCTGGCCGGTCAGTCTAACTTCTAATGCTTGGCATAAAATAAGGCTTTGCATAACTTTCACTTTGTCCCAGTCTTCTTCCTTTGATAACAGACCCAACAAATATACTTCTCCCTGACTATTCCTGTGTTAGGGTCCGTAATCAAATGAGCAAGACTGATACAAAGCGAAGGTCAAGCAAAGCTTTATTTCGTGCCAAGCATCGAGAATCAAACTGACTGGTCAGGGCTGTCTCTTGCAAAGAGGCAACCCCTCCCAGCCTCACAGACTTACTTTTATAGAGGTAGTTTAGCCAGGCTACACACAGGTGGCCAATGAGATTGCAATACACAGAGAAAACTGCACAGTCATGCTAGGTCTACCACACACAAAACTGCTAGGTTACACACGGGCGGCCAGTTGAATTTCAATTTACCCTAGTAAATATATGCGTGCCCCACTGATTGGATGTCTTCACCTGGCCTGACCCACCCTTGTGTCTAGGCTTTGCAAGTAAGTTCCTCTGGGAGGGGCAGGGTCAATCTAAGTTTACTGCATGAACAACAAAATGGCTCCCTCTGATCACGTAGGCCCTTACACTGAGCAATTGTTTTTTTCATTCGTCTAATTTTGTCTCAACATGTGAAATTTTTTTCTTTTCTGTTATTTTTAACATAACCAACCATGTAATAGAAAAACCATTTGTATTTTTATATATTCTACTTTACTAATGAAATTTATTTATAAACTATCATATTGTTTCAGTTCATTCTTAGATATACAAAATCTTGTCTTGATCTCTTTACCTATTCTTCCAAAGTTTCTCCCATTTCTGTAAAATATCTTAAAGTTCTGCTCATATCTTTTTTTTCTGCTGGTATCTTTTTAAAATGTTAAACATTAACAATGTTAAAATGTTACTTTAAAAAAATTATTACAACTTACTGATCTGTTAAAAGTAACAACAAACCATTACATGTAGATATATATAACATTTTTATTTTTGAAAATAGAAGTATATTTTCCAAACCAGAATATTTAGAAAGAAGAGTGGCATTGATATTTTTGCATAACTTAATGTCTGCTTAACAGGTAAACAGCTGGACTCTCATATCTGCTTCTATAATCTATCTGTTGTGATTTGTTTTAATTGAAGCATTTGAAGACTTTCAGCTTCACAAAGAAACATAGATGGAGGGCGCCTGGGTGGCTCAGTGGTTAAGCCGCTGCCTTCGGCTCGGGTCGTGATCTCAGGGTCCTGGGATTGAGTCCCGCATCAGGCTGTCTGCTCAGCAGGAAGCCTGCTTCCCTCTCTCTCTCTCTCTCTCTCTGCCTGCCTCTCTGTCTACTGTGATCTCTGTCTGTCAAATAAATAAAATCTTTAAAAAAAAAAAAAAAAGAAACATAGATGGAAAAGAGAAGAGTTTTTAAACAGAATTTTCAGATAATTGTGGATAATCTTTTTTGATACTGCATCAAAATTAACAAGTGGTCATTCCTTAAAGATTAGTTACAATGTGGAATCTAAAACAATATCAGTGTATTTGTTGTGTTCTGTTGCATACAAAAATAGAGATTTTTTAATTTTATTTATTGGGACGCCTGGGTGGCT
This sequence comes from Mustela nivalis, assembly GCF_964662115.1. Classification (NCBI taxonomy): domain Eukaryota; kingdom Metazoa; phylum Chordata; class Mammalia; order Carnivora; family Mustelidae; genus Mustela; species Mustela nivalis. Next base: position 209,224,049 of record NC_139020.1, on the reverse strand, counting down.
CAGTTGGTTAAGCAGCTGCCTTCGGCTCAGGTCATGATCCCAGTGCCCTGGGATCGAGTCCCACATCAGGCTCCTTGCTCCGCAGGGAGCCTGCTTCTCCCTCTGACTGCCTGCCACTCTGTCTGCCTGTGTTCGTTCTCGCTCTCGCTCTCTCTCTCTGACAAATAAATAAATAAATAAAATCTTTAAAAAAAAAGATTTTATTTATTTATTTGACAGATGGAGATCACAAGCAGGCAGAGAGAGGGGAGGAAGCAGGCTCCCCGCCGAGCAGAGAGCCGATGCGGGGCTCGATCCCAGCACTCTGGGATCATGACCTGAGCAGAAGGCAGAGGCTTTAACCCATTGAGCCACCCAGGTGCCCCCAAAATAGAGATTTTAAATGTGAAACTGAACTTCAAAAAATGAAGAAGACACTAAAGCCAAAAACATTTATAATCACTTGTTTGGGGAAGGATTTCTTAAACAAGATGCAAAAACTCACACCAAAAAGGAAAAGACTAATAAATTTGACTAAAATTCAGAATCTCTGCGATCAAGACACCATAAAGAGAGGCACATTTACAGGCAAAAGTAAAAACTGATAAAGTTATCACACTCCTAAAAATCATGGGAAAGACAAAGATACAAAGAAAAATCAGCAAAAACATGTATAGGTTCAGAGAACAATTCTTATAATCAGGATACAAAATGATTCCATCTCTACAAAGAAATCTTCATGTTATCCTTCCCCCAACCCTTGGCAATGTTATCATGCAAGAAATTAATAAATTTAAGAATCACAATAGTTACTTCATCTTGAGAATAATCATGTAGATCCCTCACATAAGACCTGAGGTAGAACAATCTCCTATCTCTTGGCTTGGTTGATGGGTACAAGTTTATTGATCTTTAACTGTATGTGTATATTTTCAACAAATCTCTATTTCCAATTTTTCCAAAGAAAAATACAGAATAGAAATCACAACCATTACTCTAATTTGATAGAAATTAATCCAAAATATTAGGTATGATAATAAGAGACCAGAGTGGTTTATAAACTGAAAGATATTTTCAAATTGGACTTTCTTATCCAGCTACATCCTATTTATAAGGGACACATCTAAAGCTTAAGTACACAGAAGGCTTAAATTAAAAGAATGGAAAGACAACTGACAGAATGGGAGAAGATATTTGCAAACGACATATCAGATAAAGGACTAGTGTCCAGAATCTATAAAGAACCTAGCAAACTCAACACCCAAAGAACAAATAATCCAATCAAGAAATGGGCAGAGGACATGAACAGACATTTCTGCAAAGAAGACATCCAGATGGCCAACAGACACATGAAAAAGTGCTCCATATCACTCGGCATCAGGGAAATACAAATCAAAACCACAATGCGATATCACCTCACACCAGTCAGAATGGCTAAAATAAACAAGTCAGGAAATGACAGATGCTGGCGAGGATGCGGAGAAAGGGGAACCCTCCTACACTGTTGGTGGGAATGCAAGCTGGTGCAGCCACTCTGGAAAACAGCATGGAGGTTCCTCAAAATGTTGAAAATAGAACTGCCCTATGACCCAGCAATTGCACTACTGGATATTTACCCTAAAGATACAAACGTAGTGATCCAAAGGGGCACATGCACCCGAATGTTTATAGCAGCAATGTCCACAATAGCCAAACTGTGGAAAGAACCTAGATGTCCATCAACAGATGAATGGATCAAGAAGATGTGGTATATATACACAATGGAATACTATGCAGCCATAAAAAGAAATGAAATCTTGCCATTTGCGACAACATGGATGGAACTAGAGCATATCATGCTTAGTAAAATAAGTCAAGCAGAGAAAGACAACTATAATATGATCTCCCTGATATGAGGAAGTGGTGATGCAACATGGGGGCTTAAGTGGGTAGGAGAAGAATCAATGAAACAAGATGGGATTGGGAGGGAGACAAACCATAAGTGACTCTTAATCTCACAAAACAAACTGAGGGTTGCTGGGGGGAGGGGGTTTGGGAGAAGGGAGGGTGGGGTTATGGACATTGGGGAGGGTATGTGCTTTGGTGAGTGCTGTGAAGTGTGTAAACCTGGTGATTCACAGACATGTACCCCTGGGGATAAAAATATATGTTTATAAAAAATAAAAATTAAAAAAAAAATTAAAAGAATGGAGAAATACATAACCAATACTAACAAAAGAAAACTGGCAGGGCTTTACTAATAATATTAAATTAATAAGATTAAAATAAGATTAAAAAATCTTTCTCTTTACTAATCTCCAATTTTTCTTCTAGTTTTGTCCTGAACCCACTTCAATCAGACTTCTGTGGGCAAATAGGTCACAGAATCAACTTCGACAAGGTCATCAAGGACTTATATTGATATTTTGATATTTTTTGCCAATTCAGTCAGGAAAAAGGGGTAAGGGCCAAGGAGGACCAGGTTTGGAGAGTCTCAAACCTCAGCACAGTCTAGCTAAGTCTGGGCCAGGCCAGTGGAGGGTTCTTGACCCACAGACATCACTCGAAGAGCCCTACACAGGAGTGGGCTTGCACTATTACTCCTGCCATGCTTAGTCACTGCTAGGAGTAGTCTTAGCACAACACCAAAGGTAGGTCCTGGCATGGGTAGCAACCAGGGCCAGGAGCCAACTAAGTCCCTAGGTGGCTATCCAAGGAGCAGGTTCTCATGGCTGCCACACAAATTTCTGATTGCTCCCCTACTATGAATCTACAATTAGGACTTTGTTTTAAAAGAAGATCTCTTTTTCTCATGTAATATGAGTCTAGAAATAAGCAGTTCAGGGCTGGTGCAGTCACTCAAAGAAACCCCTTGGGGAGCAAGGAGTCCTATGATCTGGCTACACCAACTCTACCTGTGTCTTCTGCCTACGGGTTACAAAGTAACCTCCTTCCAACACTAGGCTCTGTATCCAGGGTCTTTGCAGAAAGGAGGAGGAAGGACCATGAACAAAAAGTGAAAATAACAAGCATGGGGCTGTCCCCTTTCCAAGAACTTTCCCAGAAGCTACACCAGTGATTCTGCCTACCTGCCGCAGGCCAGGGCTCTGGGACATGACCACTCCTTCAAGAAAGACTGAGAGAGCTGGCTGGGTTTTTGTTTTTGTTTGGTTTGTTTTTATAGTAAACATTGACAAATTGAGCAAAATCCAAGTTCTGAGAGTAAGAAGAATGAGGAGAATGGATAGACAGGCAGCCAGCAGTGTCTGCCACACTGGGCTAGAGAGAAAGTCCCAACAAATGCCAAAGAACCCATATCCTACAGATCACTGACTCTGACCACAAAGCAGTTACATGTGAAATGAAAAACAAGCCACCTAAGAACTCCTGGCATTGCACTTGAAAACACATTCCTGATCAAACCACGAGTCCAAGAAGTTGTTAAAATGGAAATGAGACAGCATTTACAATTGGGCCATAGTAAATACAAATATCACCTACCACAACTTGTTCAATAATGAGGGTATTTAGAGGGATAGGAGTGTTCTTGACTATTTATATTATGAAGGAAAAAAACACATTAATGAATTAGGGGTCCACCTCAAGAAGGCAGCACAGAGGCAATCCCATATTCACAACATGGACATGGTCTCTCTCCCTCAGAATGAGTTCTCTTGTATAGAGTAAGCGAAGATCCACACCTGAAGACCTTCCATATTCATTACACTAACAGGACTTTCCTCCAATGTGTCCTCATGTGTTTCATACAATAAGCAGGTCTTGTGAAGGCTTTCACACTTTCTTTTGTGAAAAAAAAAAAATATATATATATATATATATATGACTTTTCTGCACAGTTCCTGCCCTGATTCGGAGTTGAATAAAATGACTTTTGCCAAATGGCTCTATTAAGTGTCTGTTATCCCAGAGCTTCGCACATAAGATTTCTTAAAATAATTTTTATAACTAAATTATGTTCCAAATCCTCAATAAAGGATGTTTGGGATGGGAGAGATTTGATATTTGTTAATGCTAAATTAATGCTAAATTTCATCAGTGTATTAATGATATTTGATTATAGAGGAAAATGTCTGTGGGAAGGCAATTCTTCATGGGTAGCTCATGTGTGCACACCTTATTCTGCTCTAGACTATGTCTTGGAGGATGTTTATACAACATCCTTAGAGCAAAGGGCGGGTTTTTTGTTGTTCTGTGTAGGAAAGATAACATCTCCCTCTGGGGGAAAGAAAGAGCAGGTTTGTGTGCAGCTCTTTAGAAAAGCTTGGGGCTCCAGCTGTGATACAAATCCACTTCATGTCACCCCCAGGGGACTTGGGAATCAGGAGGAACTGACAGCAATATGACGCTTGTACTGCCCACTGGGCTGTAATAAAGTCCTGGCCCAGAAGCCTGGTGTCTTTCGCCAACATCCATGAAACTGTGGCAGGCTAACTTGTTAGCCTATAAGTAGGGGGAAATCTCAGACCTTTGAGTTCTTGACAATGTCTCTGTTCTTAGTATAAATTTTGAAGAAGTCTTATATCTGTAATGGCTCATCCATACAATAAAATTACATACAAATGAGAAAAGCTTTAACAGTCAAAAATGTTGACAACTGGTGAATCTAGGTGAAGGAATGGACTTTGGGAGAATTTTCCCAACCAGTACTATAAGGCTACCATATCCTTGAAACAATAACAGAAGGACAACATGAGAAAGAAAAACTGCAGGGCAATCTAATTCAAAGATGCAAAAATCCTAATATATTAGCAAACTAGGAAAAATGATGTGTAACTGATATGTGATGGCCAAGTTATTTAGGAATGCAAAGTTAATTTCACAGTGAAAAATCAATTAAAGTAATTTACCACACAAACATGTTAAAGCTGTTACATGTATTCATTCATTCATTCATTCATTCATTCAACAAATACTTAATGAGTGCCTACCCTGTGTCCTACCATTGTTCTAGGAGTTCTGAAATACATCAGTGAAAATATCATCATCTCAGGAGATGCTGAACAAACATCTGATAAAATTCGACATCTGTTCATGAGTAAGGATGCCAACCAATATCCTAGGAAAAAGAAACAAACTTTCTTACCCTAGTAAAGTTATCTACAAAAATGTTATAGAGAACACCACAATTAAAGATGAAATATGAAAAAAATGCCCTTTAAGATCAGGAAGAAGACAAGAGTACCTATAGGACTACTTCTAGTCAATATGGTTCAAGCCCCAGTCAGAGAAAGTCAGGCAACAAACGCATGAGAAAGGTACACAAATTAAAAAGGAGCAGAGGAAATCTGCCTGTATTGGTACATACAATCATCTAAAGAAAACATCAAAAGATCCACACATCGGTTATTAGAGTAAGAGTATAGCAAGTCTGCTACAGGCCAAACTCAACATACAAAGAGAATTATAATCTATAAGGGCCAGCAAGATACATATACCTCTAGCCCTTCTCCAGAAAACTTACATCCTGGTTTTAGTTTGAAGTACCCAAAGCCTATGAAAGAAAACCATTCAAGGTCTCACAAGAAGTCCAAAAAGACTTTTAAAGAACACAAGGAAAAGAACCAAATTAGAAAGTATGGCACTGAAACTACTGACTAAAAGGAGGAAGTCTCTGAAAAGGATGACATCTCCAAGCTAAATAAATACCTCACCTGAATTCCAATAAATGAGCTTATAAAGGGTCATACTCTTCAGTCATGCATCTACTCCAAAAAGGATTCATCAACTGAACTCACGCATCATTTGAGAAAAGATCATGCTGTTGTCCCCTACGAGGAATGCCACTATTATAACGATGACTTCAGAGCTAAGTATTATGGACATATCCCACCACAATGGAGACCGTGGCTCATTTATAAAAGGAATCTCCTTTTATAACAGCTTTAGTGAGATATAGTTTACATGCCATAAAACTCAATCCTTTTAAATGTACAACCCTTTTAAATGTACATTCAAATGATTTTTAGTGAGTGTAGCTGTGCAACATCAGCACAAACCAGTTTTAGAACATTACTATCAACCCAACAAGATACTTCGTGCCTGTTTAATCAAGGTCCCACCCCCTAGGCAAGGCAAACATGAACCTACTCTATGGCTTTCTCTATTCTGGATATTTCATATAAATGAAATCATACAATATGTGGTCCTTTGTGACTGGTTTCTCTCACTGAGCATAAGGTTTTCAAAGTTCATTCATGTTGTAGCATGTATCAGAACTTCATTTCTTTGTATGGGCAAAAATTGCTTCGTATGGATAGCTAGATTTTGTTTACTTATTCTCCAACTGATGGACTTTCAGGGTTTCCTCTTTTGGGTATTATGAAACATGCTATAAACATTTGTGGGCAAGTCTGTGTGTGGAAGCACTTTTTTCTTTCTCTTGGGGGCCAAATGACAAATTTGTTTTAAGAAATTGCCAAACTTCGGTGTGTAAACCTGGCGATTCATAGACCTGTACCCCTGGGGATAAAAATATATTATATGTTTATAAAAAATTAAAAATTATAAAAAAGAAGAAGTTGCCAAACTTCGGGATACCTGGGTGGCTCAGAAGGTAGGATGTCTGCCTTCGGCTCAGATCATGATCTCAGGGTCCTGGGATTGAGCCCCACATCAGGCTCCCTGCTTGGTGGGGAGTCTGCTTCTCCCTCTTTCTCCACACTGTTCCCCTACTTGTGCTCCCTTGTTCTCTTTGTTCAATTAATAAATAAACAATTAATTAAAGAATCTTAAGGAAAAAAAAAAGAAATTGCCAAACTTCATCAAAATGACCACACATCACTTTACAATCCCACCAGCAACACATGTTCCCTAAATGCTGGAGGCTGCTTTTTTCTGATCCCTCTTTTCCCTCAAGACCCATGTTTGTCAATATAGATGGTTATTTTAGATACTAAGAAACCAATGCCCATACATTTCATATGTTTAAGAAAATAGTATTTTAGGGGCGCCTGGGTGGCTCAATGGGTTAAGACACTGCCTTCGGCTCGGGTCATGATCTCAGAGTCCTGGGATTGAGTCCCACATTGGGCTCTCTGCTCAGCAGGGAGCCTGCTTCCCTCTTTCTCTCTCTGCCTGCCTCTCTGCCTACTTGTGATCTCTGTCAAATAAATAAATAAAATCTTAAATTAAAAAAAAGAAAATAGTATTTTAAATATGTATGTATTTATCAAATGTATAAAACTTTACTGAAATACATTAGAGAATGACTAAATAAATGAAGTTATTGAGTTTAAGGCCTGAAAGACTTAACAACAATTCTACCAGTACTGATCTAATGAGATGTCAGACATGATACCAATATGACTTTTTGTGGAATTGTGCAAGTTTACTATAAAATACGTATGAAGAAATGAAAGGCACAGAAGAGAGAAGCTACTCTTGAAGAACAGGTTGTAGGGATCTCTTAGATGTTACAAAATAGTATAAAGTTATTAAAGATGGTGCTGGATTGATACAGGATTAACAAACTTGATTATAATAGAATGGAAGGCCCAGAAACATAAAAACATGCACACAGAAACTTTAAACTGGAGCTTTCAGATTAGAGTTCTAGGAAAACTGGTTATCTACCAGGAAGGAAATTAAATTGGACCCCTCCTGACACACATATTTAAAATATCATGAGTTGATAGGAGAATATGTTGGAAGACATTTCAGAAGGACTTTTTAGAAACATTTTAGATGACAAGAGAATAGAACATATTTATGACTGACTATTATTGTCCCAACATAACCAGCCAAAGACCACCAGGGACAAAACTTATAGTCTAACAAAGTCCAGCTTATTGGCTCATTGCAACAGGGGGGACCACATACCTAAGGAACCATGGGTGTCCTACCAAAGAACTATGGATATCATAAAATCTGGGGGAAGGAGAAAATTCAGGTGAAATTTAAATGAAGTTGTATTTTGATAGGCTCAAAAGAAAGTGACATTGTTGAGTTAAAATACATCGAACAGAAACAGTATTTAGAATTAAACCAAAATAAAAAATACCTTAGGTCGAAACCCATGTAATGTAGCTAAAGGGATGTGCAGGGGATCTCTATGGGTGCTTTTATTCACAAACAGGATCTGAAAACTAACGAGTTAGATTTCCATTTTGAGGAGAAGACCCTGCTGAAAGCAATTCTATATTTATAACACTCGTAAGGTTTCTCTCCCACTCTGTATTTCTTTATGCAGGAACTGAAGGCCCCATGGAAGGCTTTCTCAGACGAATGATATGCACAGAGTTTCTCACAGGTGAGACCAATGGGGCTTTCCCATGTGCTTCCAATCCCAGGGCTTCTCTCTACCGAGAGTACTCACATGTTTCCTCCGGGGTGGGTGACTACTCAAGTTACTACAGTAGCTACACTGCTCAATCTTCCTTGTATGTACCCTCTTGTCATCAGTCAGGTTAAGGCTCCTATTGAAGGCTTTTCCACGGGTACTGCAATGGTAAAGCTTCTCCCCGTTATGGGCTCTCATGTGTGCCATCAGATGGAATTTCCTGCTTAAGGCTTTGCGACAATCATCACACACAGAGTCCCTCTCTGGTGTGCGCTCTCTTATGCACGGTCAGGCTCCTGCTCCTGATGAAGTCTTTCCACAGTCCTTGCATTTATACAGCTTCTCCCAATTGTGTATCCTCTCCTATGCTGGTTAAACTCATAGGATTTCTCTCCGGTGTGGATTCGCACGTGTGTCATAAAGGACGGGTGGTGACCAGAAGCTTTCCCACGCACAGGGTTTCTTGCCAGCGCGAGAGCACACGTGGGTCTGCAGGGATGAAAGACAACTAAACACTCTCCCACTTTCTTTACATTCATTTCTTTTCTCTCCTGTGTAACTTCTCTTGGGCCTAACAAGGTTAGAATTCCTTCTGATGGCTCTTCCACACAGATTGTATTCATGGGGTTTCTCTCCAGCTGGATTTAGTGCCCGATGGGCAAGGGATAAGCGATAACTAAAGGCTTTTTCACTTTCACTGCACTCACGGGGATTACCCCCCACCATAGAAAGTCTGCACTAGGGATGCCTGGGTGGTTCCATTGGTTAAGCAGCTGCCTTCCGCTCAGGTCATCATCCCAAGGTCCTAAGATCGAGCCCAACATTGGGTTCCTTGCTCAGTGGGGAGCCTGTTTCTACCTCTCCCTTCCACTTCCCCTTGTGCTCTCTCTGACAAATAAATAAATCTTTAAAAAAAAAAACTTTTGGGGTGCTTGGGTGGCTCAGTGGGTTAAGCCGCTGCCTTCGGCTCAGGTCATGATCTCAGGGTCCTGGGATCGAGCCCCACATTGGGCTCTCTACTCGGCAGGGAGCCTGCTTCCTCCTCTCTCTGCCTGCCTCTCTGCCTGCTTGTCATCTCTCTCTGTCAAATAAATAAATAAAATCTTTAAAAAAAAAAATCTTTTTACTTATTCTATTTATTTGACAGAGAGAGATCACAAGTAGGCAGAGAGGCAGGCAGAGCAGCAAGCCCGATACAGGGCTCAATCCCAGGACCCTGAGATCATGACCTGAGCCAAAGGCAGAGGCCTAACCCACTGAGCCACTCAGGCACCCCTCAACTAAATAAAATCTTAAAAAAAAAAAAAAAGTCTGCACTATAAAAAAAAAAAAAAAAAAAAAGTCCTACTTGCTAAGTTGCTACCATTCTCAGAGCACATGCACTACTTCTGCCCTGAGTTCTTTCTAATTTTAAGTAAGGCGAATGCTCTGCCTCAAGGGCCCATCATATGGGCACTCATAAAGCTGCTTACGTAGATTTTTCTTGATAATTACTTCAACAAAAACTGAATTATACGCCAACATTCACTAAGTCATATTTATGAACTGCTTACTTGTGGGAACTCTTCATAAATACTGAAACTGGTTTAGAAGGTTCCCCAAATTCATGATACTCAGAGACTCTCTCCTGAGAAAGAACTTCTTTTGGGTGAAGGTCACTGGACCCAGTGTCTCCCCACAGTGGCTGCGCTCTTCTGTGACACAGTAATCCCAGACTCCTACTGCAGAGAACCAGCAATGTGCCCTCATGAACCTTACCATTTTCCTGACAGTGGATGTTTTTTCCAAACTTTATTCTGCTTTGCAGTGGTCTTTTGGGTGCTCAGTTGAAACTTTTAATCTGAAATTAATGGGAGAGAGGAGGAGAAAGATTTAGTTCTTAGAGAAATAAATGATGAGACAGATAATTAAAAACAAAAACAAAGAGCCAGGCCCACGTAGCTTTTCTTCGTAAACAGACTCTAAACATGAGAGTCTCTAAATATGAAAGAATGCCCCAGAAGTTGGACAGACTTTAAGGATTTCAGCATTATGAAGAATTTAATAATTTTTTTTATTTTATGTATTATTATTTTTCAAGATTTTATTTATTTATTCATGAGAGACAGAGAGAGAGAGAGAGAGAGAGAAGCAGAGGGAGAAGCAAGGAGCCCAATGTGGGACTCAATCCCAGGACTCTGGGACCATGACCTGAGCTGAAGGCAGACACTTAACCGGCTGAGCCTCCCAGGCGCCCAACAATATGAAGAATTTGACGGCGACAGGAACAAGGGATGGAAATGCTAAGAAATGATTTTCTTAAGAATGAGACAGCTGCTAACAGTCTGACAGAAGGCACTGACAAACTTTGAGGACAGTAGAAAAATGAATAAATAAACAAGTGGGGCCATGGTCCAATATTTACAAAGGTGGACATGTTCAGAAAAAAAGGAAGCAAGATAGAGCTTTCTCTGGGAGCAAAAGAAAGTTGGGGAGAAAAGGAAGAAGGAGAGGAAGGGAAGCCAAACCTTCAAGAGAAAACTCATCCTAAGTGGCCTGAGATGATTTCTCAGACAGGATAACATCTTAGACACTGTAAAATAGTAGTATGTGGTCGTAGATGCTAGCTACACTTGCAGGGAGCACAGCATAACATAAAAACTTGTTGTCAAATCCCTATGTTGTACACCTGAACTAAGGTAACACTGTGTCAACTATACCTCAATTCTTAAAAAAGATTTTATTTATTTGACAGAGAGGTCACAAGGGGGGCGAGAGGCAGGCAGGGAGAGCGGGGGAAGCAGGCTCCCTGCTGAGCAGAGAGCCCAATGCGGGGCTCGATCCCAGAACCCCAAGATCATAACTGGAGCCAAAGGCAGAGGCTTAGCGCACTGAGCCACCCAGGCACCCCTACACCTCAAATTTTAAAAAAATCTTGACATTTTAGAAATTCCCTGCATGTTGTCCCTTTCACCTGGGCTGACCTGCACTGGTTTTGGGGGGAATCAGAACTCTCCTTTCCTTGGTCCCCCACTCCTCCTGCTCCACCTGGATGAGCAGGCTGGGTTTATGGAAATGATGCCTGCACACACAGAAAGACACATCAGGGGGATGTGCAGGGATGAAAAGGCAACCTCCCCTCAGAGTGGGACCTACACCTTCAGAGGATGGACATGTGTGACCCCATGAGCAATGAGTTGATGTACCCCACATCATGCCCTATAGGGATGGGGGACCCTCAGCCCCCAGCTCAGAGACACACTTCAGAACACCAAAGCTTCTAATCATGAAGAAAATAAAGTGGGCGTAAGAGATGAATCTTCATTCTCAAGGGGAAGATGCTAGACTGGGGATGAATGGCTAGAGCCCAGAGTTAGCCACCTGCTTTTGTGAATAAACTTTTAGCGGAACACAACTGTATTTGTTTACACACCATACTGGGCACTATATTAGCAATACTGTGTAGTTGCCACAGAAACTCTACGGCCCATGATGCCAAAAATATCCCTCTCTGGCCTCTAAAGAAAAGTGTGGCCATTCCTGTTCTACACTGTCGCTGCTCAAGAGCGGGCCGCATCTCCTTCTTCACTACTTTTTACCTAAGACCAAGAACAGTTCCCAGAACGTAACAGGTGCTTAAGAAATACTTGCAGCAGAAATCTACCAACGAAGAGATGAGCGTGGCAGAGGCCAAGTTCCTGTAGTTCTCTAGCATCAGGTCTCTGTACAGAATTTTCAGAGCAGGCTCCAGGGGTGCCCACATCTCCTGGGAGAAGTCCACCACCACTTCCTCAAAGGTCACTGAATCCTGAAACGTCACACACATTCAGGTTCAGCCAAAGCTCACCTCAATCAGTGTCCCAGGAAGGCCAGGTGTGAGGAGGAAGGCATCAGAAGAACAAGGAGGGGGAAATTCAGATGCGGAGGGGAAGGGGCTCCTCACTTCATCTCTCTCCACTCACATATCCTCCGCGATCTAGCTCAGAGATTATTAGCTCTTCGACAAGTGGCTGAACTGTTCTCTCTGCAACTACTCTGTGAACCCATCTGGCCCTGAGATGCCACACAGCCCTGGGCGCATGGAGGCCTGGGACAAATACATAGAGTAAGGGACTGAATGATGTCTCCATGAATTCCTGAGATGAAGTAATCTCATAGCCTTTCCTGGTTTTCTGCCCCGGCTCTGAAGTGACCACTGAGCTAATATGAACAAGGCACTGGAAAAAATTCACAAACGCTGAGCATTCTCTGAAAGTCCCTCAGCCACTGTTCATGAGAGGCTAAGGGTCCTGAGGAAGTGTGGAGACAAGTCCTGGTCAGATTGGAAGGCTCCGGGCCACCAGAAGGAGACACAGCTAACCTCATGGAGGGAGAAGTCACATTGGAAAAACGGGGATTAATGATTATCTGTGGTCAGATTGTCGGCAACCCTGGAGCCATCACTCCCACCTCCACATTCCCGTCCTGGAGACAGGCGGTCACGAGCGGGCACAGCGAGAGGACAAGAGGGTGAATGTGAGAGGCAGGATATGCCCTAGACTCCAGCCGGCACATGCCTGGAAGCTGCGTCCCAGGACCCAGGACCCCACATGAAGGCCAAGCAAAAGCTTGCATGCACACAGGTTTCCTAAAAGGCCACGGGGAGGCCTGTCTCTCACAGCCAGGAGAGAGGCCTCTGGGACTTGCTGCTCCTTGTTGCTTGAGGAAGACTAGCAAACTTCCATGTCTATTGAGGGTACTCAAGTTCAAAGAGGTTTAGCAAGTCAATTGCCCAAGTTTATGAAAAGAATACAAGATATAATGTATCATTCTCAAACATCTCAAAGCCAGGCACCAACCCTGGTGCAAGCAGACTGGCAGGGTTTCTGGGGCTCCATTCCCACCTTGTCTGAGCCTTTGGAAGCCCTGGAGGAAAAGGTCAGGGCATGACCTAGCTCCAGGCAGGTGCACAACAAGGGAGGAAGCCCATGCAGGTGTGGCTGGAGTTGGTGTGACCTGGGTGTCTGGAGAAGAAAGTGATGGGACAGGGTGGCAGAAGCGCCAGGAGCTAGGTCAAGATCACGGCAAACAAGCCTAGATCTAATCTGAATTTATACCTTCTGACTGGCACCTTAGCAGTTTTACAAGTTTCCTATTCCTATTTGTTTTTTTTTTTTAAGATTTTATTTATTTATTTGACACAGAGAGAGCGAGCGATCACATGGAGGCAGGGAGGAAGGTAGAGGGAGAGAGGGAAGCAGGCTCCCTACTGAGCAGAGAGCCTGACGCAGGACTCGATCCCAGGACCCTGAGATCACGACCTGAGCCGAAGGCAGAGGCCCAGGCGCCCCTATTCCTATTTGTATTTTTAAAGATCAAACTAGCTGCTGTTCACAGGACAGAAGAGGGGAAGGCCAGAGTAGAAGCAGGGGCGGGCAGTGAGGGGCAACAGCAGGGTCCAGGTGAGAACGGGACTCTTGGGGAGGGAGGAGCAGAAGAGATGACTGTGTGTACATGTGGGAGCATCATCAAAGAATTTGCAAGGGACATACACTAGGATGAAAAGGGGGTGGGGTGCAGCCAGTGAGAGAACTTAGAGAAACCACAGAAGGATCCAGTCTTTATACTGACAGTGTTAAGCTTCACAGCCAAACCCTGTGCTTCTAGAAAATTCTGATGGGTAAGAAATCCCCAACCCTTTTGTGTTCTGGAAAATGTCTGAATGCAATTAAACACCTTTCCCTATATGATTTCGATAAAACAGAAGGATGACCCCTTGTTTACCTATGACAAGGCCAGGCACAGACGATCCAAATTCCCATTTTTTAAAAAATTTCTTCTCAGTGTTCCAGAATTCATTGTTTATGCACCACACCCAGTGCTCCATGCAATGCGTGCCCTCCATAATAGCCACCACCAGGTTCCCCCAACCTCCCACCCCCACCCTCCAAAACCCTCAGTTTGTTTCTCAGAGTCCACAGTCTCTCATGCTTTGTCATTTTTGTCTCATGAATGAGTAGCTGAACTGTTTGTCTCCACTGAACTACCTAGATAAAATACCTTTGAATTTAAGTTGACTTCACTACACTTCAGTCCAGTTTTTCTCCTCCCCACAACCTACCCCCTGAGTGCTGGGACACAGAACAACCCTCTCTATCAGCGCCTCTGGGACAATCAGCTGACCTCCAAGACCAAAAACCCTGTCACCCCACCCACTCAGCCCACTTCCCAGCTTGTAAACTCTTTCTTATAAAAGTTTAACACCAGACTTTAGGTACGGCGACAGTCTCTCCTTATAGTACCAATAAACTGGGTAGGTAGTGGCAGGATAAACCCAAGAGGGAAAGAATATGAGACAAATTTGTTCAAGGTGAGGCTTTACAGGGAAAAAATATATATATTGTATAATATGTGAAAATTAATACGTATATATCATGAATAATATACTTCATAAATATACACAGCACTTAACATATTTTATGTACAGCATCTTAATGCTGTAATAGTAATATTAATACCCCATCGAATTAAACAGGGTATATAGTGACAGAGAGCCTAGGCCCTACGGATGCGTCTGTCCATCTGATTCCTGCCTCCCCACATTGTGGCACAAGAGGAAGCGGCTGTGAGCTGGAGGGTTCAAGAGAAGGGGAATTTCCTCCTGGCACAGGGCCACTTCCACATGGTTGCTTCCCCCTTAGAGGAGTTTGATAGGGCAGAGGGGTTTGATGGGGTGTTGGGGCTTTGGGGAGGATCTTTTTGCAAGAGGCCTATCAGGGCCTGTTTTTAAGCTTGTGAGAATAATGTGGGTTAGCCGGAATAATTTCAAAACCAGCAGGCTGAGGCGGGGCTCCTAGTTCAAGCTTTTTCAGCACCGGGTAGAAAAACTGTCTTAGCTACAGATGCCAAAGGATGACTAGAGGCCATTGGTAGTTGGGAGTGTGCTGGGGATATTGGAATTTACGTCTACAAAATTTTAAATACTCCTATCCTTAAACCAGCAACTCATAGGATTGTCGCCAAGAGAAATCCCGGCATCTGTGTAGACAGACAGATAGGTAGAGAGATAGCTTGTCTACTACAAACTGTTTATCATAGGTAAGAACCGGAACTAATCAAAATACACATTACTGCATTAATTATCATGTATCATACTATGGGATATGATATGGTGTTAATTTTTTTAAGATTTTGTTTATTTCAGAGAGAAAGATTACACAAGCAGGCAGAGGGGCAGAGGGAGAAGGAGAAGCAGACTCCTTGCTGAGCAGGGAGCCAGATGTGGGGCTCAATCCTAGGACCCCACAATCATGACCTGAGTGGAAGGCACTTAACTGACTGAGCCACCCAGGCACCCTGATTATGGTGTTTAAAACAAAGACTGACATAGATCTTAAGATAAAGTATAAATATATTTATATGATTGATAAAATATATATATGTACCTGCATTAAAAATTACTGTTAGGGACGACTGGGTGGCTCAGTGGGTTAAGCCTCTGCCTTCAGCTCAGGTCATGATCGCAGGGTCCTGGGATCAAGCCCCGCATCGGTCTCTCTGTTCATCAAGGAGCCTGCTTCCCCCTCTCTCTCTGCCTGCCTCTCTGCCTGCTTGTGATCTCTGTCTGTCAAATAAATAAATAAAAACTCTTAAAAAAAAAAAAGACTTAGGCAAAGGATTTGAATAGAAAGTTCCCCAAAGACATACAGATGGCCAGTAATCACGTGACAAGATGTTCATCATCACTCATTAGGGAAATACAAATCAAAACTATAATGAGATGCCACTTCATACCCATTAGGATGGCTATTATCAAAACAATAAAAATAACAAGTGTTGGTGAGGATTTGGAGAAATTTGAACCCTTGCTCATTGCAGAGGGGATTATGAAACAGCACAGCCCCTGTAGAGAACAGTATGGTGTTTCCTCAAAAAACGTACACAGAAAAAAAAAAAAAAAGCATACACAGAATTACCGCATAATTCAGCAATTCCATTTCTGAGTATATGCCCAAAAGAACTGAAAGCAGAAACTTGACCCAGTATTTGTAAATGAATGTTCATAGCATGATTCACACAATCCAAATATCAACAGATGAATGGAGAAAGAAAATGTACATTTAACATTTTAACTATAGTTTCTGAATTCGTTGAATGTTAAACAAGAAAAACAAAATACACATGCATCAAAAAAAATTAAACAGCCAAGTATAAAAATAATGCACATAGCTGAATTATCACCTCCGCCCACAGCTAATCTCACTGATCCAAGTGCCTTTTACCATCTCACACACCAGATGCCTTCCATTTGGAGCCCTGCCAACAGCATAGTCTAGACCCACTCATTACTGACTACAGATTCATATTTCATCTATTTCCCATCTTTCTGTCCAACCAAAGGAAGAGTTGTGTTTTTTTTTTTTTTTGTCAAAGGTTTATCTATTTATTTGAGCAAGAGAAAGGGAGAGGGAGAGAGAATTTCAAGCAGACTCCCCACTGAGTATGGAGCCCAACACAGGGCTGGATCTCAAATCTTGAGCCAAAATTAGGAGTCGGATACTCAGCTGACTGAGCCACTCACGTGCCCCTGGGAAGAGTTTTTTTTTTTTTTTTTTTTAGATTTTATTTATTTATTTGACAGACAGAGATCACAAGTAGGCAGAGAGGCAGGCAGAGAGAGAAGGGGAAGCAGGCTCCCTGTTGATCAGAGAGCCTGATGCAGGGCTCGATCCCAGGACCCTGAGCTGAAGGCAGAGGCTTTAACCCACTGAGTCACCCAGGCGCCCCTGGGAAGAGCTTTTTAAATCAAACACCTACAGCCTTATGAAATGCATCCACATACAGTATCTTACATTCTTTAGATGGTACAGAGCATACATCATTGTGCATTACGAAGGCAACATCATTTAATAGCACAGAATGTGCTAAAATTGTGGTTTTTATCACCTCCTGCCTGGAAGATTCCAATGTTTTACAAACTGGTTCCTTTGCTTTCTTCTATCTCTAAGCCTAATAGTTAATAATGTCCCATGAGGTCAACACAACTCTACTAGGGAGGAAAAAAGCCTACAAATTGGATCTTGCCCCCTCCCAGTTTAGTTTAAGAACTTCTAGAATGTCTACTGCATATAGCACACAGTCCAAACTCCAATCTCAGCAAATGACACCTTCCCACCTCTGGCCTTTCACACACCTGTCTTGCCCCTCCCTGGTGGAAATGCTTGCTGAATGAGGACCAGGAAGATGACCAGGGTTTTTCTGGCATTAGTGGTGGGTTACTGGGACAATCTCTCGTGAGAGTTTGCAAACATAAGCCCATTCTCCCTTGGGTATTGGTGTAAATCACAACACCTCTGTGGTCCAAAACACCTTAAGAAACTAACATATGAACAAGCACACAGTTTCTGGAAAAACTCAGTTCCCACCAGGCCATAGAAGAGACCCAGTCACGAGATCCCCAGAAACCGAACACTGACAGTAAAACAACAACAAAGAAACCAGTTTAAGTCAAGGAGGCACCAAATAATAATGGTTATAAGAAAGGAAAATAAGGAGCCCAACTCATTCATGAGCATAAGTGCGAAGAGCAGAAAGGAGGTATTAACACGCTGAATGTACCAGTGAGCAGGAGAATCTAAGACAAGCACACTGGGATTCAAGTTAGGGTTAGTGTCTTTACGAAAACGCTTAATAGAATTCACTACATTTGCAGACTGGAGAGAATCATATGATTCAGTAAAAGTATTTTATAAAATCATTATTCCATGGCTTCAGGGAAAAAATTAAATAATAAGGGAACATCTTGGGGTGCCTGGGTGGCTCAGTCATTAAGCATCTGCCTTTGGCTCAGGTCATGATCCTAGGGTCCTGGGATCGAGCCCCACATTGGGCTCCCTGCTCTGCCAGGAGCCTGCTTCTCCCTCTGCTACTCCCCACTGCTTGTGTTCCCTTTCTCGCTGTGTCTCTGTCAAATGAATAAATAAGATCCTAAAAAAAAAAGAAAAGAAAAGTTTTATCAGAAAACAGTTTTTTTAGGGCACCTGGGTGGCTCAGTTGGTTAAACAACTGCCTTTGGCTGAGGTCATAGTCCTGGAATCCCGGGATCGAGTCCCACATGCATCGGGCTCCCAGCTTCATGGGCAGTCTGCTTCTCTCTCTGACCTACTCCCCTCTCATGCTCTCTCTCAGTCTGTCTCTGTCTCTAATAAATAGGTAAAATCCTTGTTTTTTAGACCTACACCTTCCAGAATTTAGTAATTAGGCTGAGGTTATAAAAGAAAAGAATGCCTGTTTTTAGGAACTATAAGCACACTGAGGTCTTCAGAAGTAAAGGGTTATGATTTCTGCAACTTACTCTCAAATGACCCAGCTAATATAATAATTATATGTATACCGAGAGAGACAAGAAATGTGGCAAAACATTAACAAATGCTCAATCTAGACAAAGAGCAAATGGAATTTCATTGTACTGTTCTTGCAATGTTTTCTCCTATAAGCTTCAGGGGGTTCCCAAACATTTTATTTTTAAAAAGGGAAATCTAGAGGCATCTGGGTGGCTCAGTTAAGCACCTGCCTTCAGCTCAGGTCATGATGCTGGGGTGCTGGGATCAAGCCCCACATCTGGCTCCCTGCTCATTGGGGAGACTGCTTCTCCCTCTCCCTCTGCTGCTCCCCCTGCTTGTGCTCTCTCACTCTGTCAATTAAATGAATAACAAATTTCCCATGGTCCTAGTACCTGATGTTGGGAGAGCTCCTTCCTCCCTTTTTCCTGGAGATCCCCGTGGTTTTAACTCACACAATTTCATGCATGTCACTTATGCTTTAGACTTCTATTAGGCTTTAGCCGCAAGTATATGCCACCAAAATCCATTTTAATAATATCGAGAGCAAGAGATCCCCACGTTTTAAAACTTGGGAAGTATGGAGCGGAACCGCCTCCTTTAATTGTAAGTCTTGGTATTTACATTTTCATTCCTGCTGTTTCCTTCTCTGTTCCTGATTACACGTACGGACTGACACTCACGCTACAATCCTGAGGAAGCATTTTCCCAAATGAATTTATCAAACGTTATTAACCGAAAAAAGTTTTAAGATCTTCTCACCTCAACCATTTCTCACAAAAGTCGCAAAAGTAAAAGTCTCTTGTGTGAGGAAGGCAGAAAGGGACCTCCTGGATATCTATTTCACCGAGGCCTCTTAACCCCCAAAACCAACGACAAACCGACAAACCGAAGGATGCCGGCAGGTGACCAACTGCCTGTGCTCTCCCAGCCCGCGAGACTGAGGCCACGCCCCTCCTAGACCACGCCTCCTCAGCCCCGCCCACAGCCCCCTTTGTCCATCCTAAGACCCCGCCCCCCAAAGTCCCATCCAGAGCCCCATTTGTCCACCCTCACCGGAACCGCGCCTCCTCAGCTTCGTCAAGACCCCGCCCCCCCCAGAAGCGCTTCCCCCCCCCCCCCCCACAATACTAACCAGACCTTGCACGTGCAGCCACTCTTCTGTGCTGGAAGTGAATAACGAGAAAAACCGTGGTGCCGTTAGAGGCAAGATGGCGGCCGCACCGGGGAAGCGCACCCCACTTTCGGTCTGGGGTTTGGGAAGTAGAAGGCTCCCACGGGGAGTAGAACTGCTGAGGCAGCGGGAGGGGCGGTGGCCACGTCCTTGGGCCTCCACAGAGAAGTCCTGGCGTGGCCCAAGGCACTGCAGGTGGGCCCAGGCCCCGCAGGATCCACTCCAGTGACCCTGAGAAGGGAGACCCGTGCCCCGGCTGGGGGCGGGACCGGAGCCTGTTGGGCGGAGCCTCGATCCCGCCTGCCCCTGACGGGACAGGCAGCTCTCTCTCAAAAAAAACGGCTGTTCTCAGTCTTGCTAATTTTGGCCATTCTAACCGGTGTATGGTAATATCTCAATGTGGTTTTAATTTGAATCTCCCTGAGGGCTAGTGATGATGAACATTTTTTCATGTGTCTGATAGCCATTTGTATGTCTTCACTGGAGAAGTGTCTGTTCATATCTTCTGCCCATTTTTTGATATGTTTGCCTGTTTCGTGTGTGTTGAGTTTGAGGAGTTCATTATAGATCCTGGATATCAGCCTTTTGTCTATACTGTCATTTGCAAATATCTTCTCCCATTCCGTGGGTTGCCTCTTTGTTTTGTTGACTGTTTCCTTTGCTGTGCAGAAGCTTTTGATCATGATGAAGTCCCAAAAGTTTATTTCCGCTTTTGTTTCCTTTGCCTTTGGAGACAGATCTTGAAAGAAGTTGCTGTGACTGATATCGAAGAGATTACTGCCTATGTTCTCCTCTAGGATTCTGATGGATTCCTGTCTCACGTTGAGGTCTTTTATCCATTTTGAGTTTATCTTTGTGTATGGTGTAAGAGAATGGTCGAGTTTCATTCTTCTACATATAGCTGCCCAGTTTCCCCAGCACCATTTATTGAAGAGACTGTCTTTTTTCCACTGTATATTTTTTCCTGTTTTGTCGAAGATTATTTGCCCATAGAGTTGAGGGTCCATATCTGGGCTCTCTACTCTGTTCCACTGGTCTATGTGTCTGTTTTTATGCCAGGACCATGCTGTCTTGGTGATCACAGCTTTGTAGTAAAGCTTGAAATCAGGTAGCGTGATGCCCCCAGTTTTATTTTTGTTTTTCAACATTTCCTTAGCGATTCAGGGTCTCTTCTGATTCCATACAAATTTTTGGATTATTTGCTCCAGCTCTTTGAAGAATACCGGTGGAATTTTGATTGGAATGGCATTAAAAGTATAGATTGCAACATGTGTTGGAGGGGATGTGGAGAAAGGGGAACCCTCTTCCACTATTGGTGGGAATGCAAGTTGGTGCAACCTCTTTGGAGAACAGTGTGGAGATTCCTCAAGAAATTAAAAATAGAGGGACGCCTGGGTGGCTCAGTTGGTTAAGCAGCTGCCTTTGGCTCAGGTCATGATCCCAGCGTCCTGGGATCGAGTCCCACATCAGGCTCCTTGCTCTACAGGGAGCCTGCTTCTCCCTCTGACTCTGCCTTCCACTCTGTCTGCCTATGCTCGCTCTCGCTCGTTCTCTCTCTGACAAATAAATAAATAAAATCTTTAAAAAAAAATTAAAAATAGAGCTTCCCTATGACCCTGCGATTGCACTACTGGGTATTTACCCCAAAGATACAGATGGAGTGAAAAGAAGGGCCATCTGTACCCCAATGTTTACAGCAGCAATGGCCACGGTCGCCAAACTGTGGAAAGAACCAAAATGCCCTTCAATGGACAAATGAATAAGGAAAATGTGGTCCATATACACTCTGGAGTATTATGCCTCCATCAGAAAGGATGAATACCCAATTTTTGTAGCAACATGGACGGGACTGGAAGAGATTATGCTGAGTGAAATAAGTCAAGCAGAGAGAGTCAATTATCATATGGTTTCACTTAGTGGAGCATAACAAATATCATGGAGGACATGGGGAGATAGAAGAAGGGAGTTGGGGGAAATTGGAAAGGGAGGTGAACCATGAGAGACTATGGACTCTGAAAAACAATCTGAGGAGTTTGAAGTGGCAGGGGGTGGGAGGTTGGGGGAACCAGGTGGTGGGTATTAGGGAGGGCATGGATTGCATGGAGCACTGGGTGTGGGGCAAAAATAATACTGTTATGCTGAAAATAAATTAAAAATAAATTAGGAAAAAAAACGGCTGTTCTCTGAGTTAACGCGGCAAGCTGCAAGGATGTGTGAAGCTTGGAGATGCTTTGTTATGCAGCAGTACTGACTCCTCCATCCCCACTATTCTTAAAAATCTTTCTTGTCCCTTCTCAGTTTTTCCATTTTATCTTCGAACTTGTCTTACATTTGCATGTTAATCTTGGGACTGTAGACTTTATTTTTTAAAACCTTGGTTTTTTAATATTTTATTTATTTGTTTGACAGAGAGAGAGATCACAAGTAGGCAGAGAGGCAGGCAGATAGAGAGTGAGAGAAGGAAGCAGGCTCCCTGCTGAGCAGAGAGCCCGATGTGGGGTTTGATCCCAGGAACCTGAGATCACGACCTGAGCCGAAGGCAGAGGCCTTAACCCTCTGAGCCACCCAGGCGCCCCTAAAACCTGTTTTTGTATGACAAACAGTAAACGACATTTAGACTTTCCTTAGGTATGAGCTTGTGTATATCTTTTATGTATTTCTATTGCTGTTTTACTTTTATGTGGTTACCATCATGTCCCCTAATAATGCTTTTCCTTTCATTCATTAAATTGCTCAGACCTTCACAGAGCTTTTATTTCTACTGGGGAGGAGGACAGATGGTAGAACTAACAAGAAAACATGCATGTCAATGCCACACTGGAGTATTTTTAGTATATCTAGAAACCTGTGGAGATTTATTGAATCATTTCTTTTTAACCCATTTCAAAAAAATAATATGATAAAGTGTTGACCTTAAAAATAAAAGTTATTTTACCGGGAAAAATAGGTTTATTGAGGAATAGCCAAGAATTAAAATTTGGGACAAGCAAACTATGGCAAAACCATATGCTAGTCCAACAAAGGACAGGAATGTTATTCACGGAATAGAAGGATAAGTTGGGAGGAGTTGTTTTTTTGTTTGTTAAGATTTTCTTCATTCACCTGACAGACATGAGATCACAAGTAGGCAGAGAGGCAGGCAGGCAGGCGGGGGAGGGGGAGGCGCAAGCCCCAGAGCCCAATGCCGGGCTCGGTCTCAGGACCCTGAGATTATGACCTGAGCCGAAGGCAGAGGCTTTAAACCACTGAGCCACCCAGGCGTCCCAGGAGGAGTTGTTTTGAACAAAAGTAAATTGCATAAAAGCAAGAGTAGAGAGTAATGAGGAGTTTCTCATTGGCTAAGTTGCTTGAAGGATAGTTAATTTCTTGTAGGAGATACAAGGTACATCTTTTCCTTTTGGTACATCTTTTCACTATTTGTGAAAGCTTGCTGTGTCAATGCCAAAGAGAGGAAGACTCTAGAAACTACAGTCAGCTAGCAAGTTTTACATAATGCAGTAGAATTACAGGAGTCATATCCCATTACCTCTATCATATTCTCTTGGTTAGAAAGAAATATGATGGTGCAAATTTATACTCCCACACAGTATGAGCATTGCTGTTCTGCATCTTTATCCATACTTGGTATTGACAGCCTGTATACTTTTTAAGATTTTATTTACTTATTTGTTTGTCCAACAGAGAGAGGGAGAGCCAAAGAGGGCACAACCAGGGGAGCTGCAGGAATAGTGAAAATCAGGCTCCCTGCTGAGCAAGGGCCCTGGGATCATGACCTGAGCTGAAGGCAGACAATTAACCTACTGAGCCACCCAGGCGTCCCAGCCTGTAATTTTCAACACTCTATTAGGTGTGTACTAGCATCTCTGGATGGTTTTATTCCCATTTCATTGATCACCGAAACTATGCATCTTTTCATATGTTTATTGTTTGGAAACCTTTATTTTTGGGAACTGCCTACTCAATGCTCTTGTCCATTTTTCTTCTGGAACTTTTGTCTTTTTCTTCGATTATACAGAAGTTATTCTGCACAGCAATCCTTTTCATACATATGTTACATATATCTTATCCCTCATTATAGCTTATTTTCCCTTTCTTAGTGGTGCCTTTTTAAAAAGATCTATTTGTTTGAGTGAGAGAGAGCACATGCAGTGGGGAGGAACTGAAGGAGAGGCAGATCTTAAGCAGACACCAGCCTGACTCCGTGGAGCCTGAATTAAGGTGCAATCTCAAGACCCTGAGATCATGACTGGAGTCAAAATCAAGAGTCAGATGCTTAACTGAATGAGCCACTCAGGTACCTCATGGTGTCTTTTTTTTTTTTTAAGATTTTATTTATTTATTTATTTGACACAGAGAGAGCACAAGTAGTCAGAGAGGCAGGCAGAGAGAGAGGAGGAAGCAGGCTCCCCGCTGAGCAGAGCCCAAGGTGGGGCTCCATCCCAGGACCCCAAAACCATGACCTGAGCTGAAGGCAGAGGCTTAACCACCCAAGCATCCCGTCATGGTGTCCTTTTGATAGAGTTCTTTGTGTATTCCAATAGATCTGTCTTTAATGTGGTTACTGTTATTTCCTTATCTATAAACTGCCTATTTCCATGCCAATTCTCTACTGAATTGCTTGCCTTTTCATCACTGATACATAAGAGTAAGTTGTATATCACATATTCCTTCTCCTGGTTTACTTCTTGTCTTTCAATTCTGTATTAAATTTTGATGTAGTCAGATATCTTTTATATTTACATCTTTTTAAAAAGATTTTATTTATTTGTCAGAGAGAGAGAGTGCATGCACAAGCAGACAGAAAGAGAAGCAAGCTCCCTGCTAAGCAAGGAGCCCAGTGTGGGACTCAATCCCAGGACCCTAGGATCACAACCTGAGCCAAAGGCTGAGGCTTAACTGACTGAGCCACCCAGGTGTCCCGTATTTACATCTTTTTTTGAGGGAGAGAGAGAGTGAGTGCATTTGAGGGGACATGGGGTGAAGGGAAAGGGAGAATTTTAAGAAGACTCCATGCCCAGCGCAAAGCCAACAGTGGGCTCAATCTTACAACCCTGAGATTATGATCTGAGCCAAATCAGGAGTCAATGGCTTAACCAACTGGGCCACGTGGGCACCCCTCCTTTTGTATTTACATTTTTTAAAAGATTATACTTATTTATTTGAAAGTGAGAGAATGAGATAAAGGAGGGGCAGAGGGAGAAGCAAACTCCCCACTGTGCAGGGATCCCATGCAGACCTCCATGCAGGGACTCCAGGATCATGACCTGAGCCGAAGGCAGTCACTTGACCAACGGAGTCACCCAGGAGCCATACACCTTTTTTTTTTTTTTTTAAGATTGTTTATTTGACAGGGAGAGAGAATGAGAGAGCACAGGCAGGGACAGCAGCAGAGGGAGAAGCAGGGAGCCTGATGTAGGGCTCAATCCTAGGACCCTGGGATCATGACCTGAGCCAAAGGCAGACACTTAACCAACTGAGCCACCCAGGCACCCCTGTATTTACATCTTAAACAGGATATCCATAAACAACATATCCTCTAAGTGTACAAGCTTTCCCCCTAACATGTTAAATATTTTTTTTATTTGAGACAGAGATCACAAGTAGGCAGAGAGGCAGGCAAACAGAGAGGGGGAAGCAGGCTCCCTGCCAAGCAGAGAGCCCAATGCGGGGCTCGATCCCAGGACGCCGAGATCATGACCTGAGCCGAAGGTAGAGGCTTAACCACTGAGACACCCAGGTGTCCCTCCCCTAAAATTTTAATATCCAAATTTCCAAATACACAGTAAATCTGTACGAATTTTATAGTTACACCTTATAAGCTACCATTAGCGTTTTCCTATAATTGCATGATCATATATTTATCTATCCTGCCATCTACTCATCAATCTTTTTTACATGTTTTTCAAAGTCACCTGTGACATCAATACACATCTTCCCAAATTTTTCAGTATGTATATCACCCACTAGTTTAGTATTTGCATACAATATTTTCTTTTGAGGAAAAATTTACATAATGTGAAATTAAAGTGTGCAGTTCAGTCTTGATAAATACATCTCTGTAACCCAAATCTCTATCAAGTTATAGTTATCCTCGCTTGTGGAAGTTCATGTCCCTTTCCTAGTTAGTTCCCACCCAAAACTTCTGCGCTGGGGCCCAGATTCCTTTTTGCTTTTCTCAGAACTCCATTTAAACAAGATCGAAAGATATATACACTTGTGCAAAGCTTCTTTCACACAGCATGTTTCAGATCATCCATGCTCATGATGAGGAAAAAGAAGGCTGGCTGAGGACTAGGCAGAAACTGACACCTTGCAACCTCTCCCCACCCCGTACTCCTGGGTGGGACATTTGTGACATTCTTCCAAGATTCTTCCATCCTAAGTTAATACCTTGCAAGAGGGGAAAAACCACCATAACCTGACAATGGCAATGTCTCAAGGCCTCCAGTATCTTGTGGGTCCTCTTTAGCATACGAAAGTTTTTCTTCTTTTTTTTAATGTGTGTGTGTTCAAGATTTTATTTATTTGACAGAGAGAGATCGCAAGTAGGCAGAGAGGGGGTGAGGAAGCAGGCTCCCTGCTGAGCAGAGAGCCTGATGCGGTACTCAGTCCCAGGACCCGGAGATCATAACCTGACCTGAAGGCAGAGGCTTTAACCCACTGAGCCACCCAGGCGCCCTAAAAGTTCTTCTAAAAACCCCCTTTTCCTTAACTCCCCCAGCCCCGTAGCATATAGTCAGCCACGCCTCACAACCCCAGGGCCAACAGCTCTTTCTGCCCATGGGTCTTGTCCCCACGCTTTAATAAACCACCATTTTGCACCAAAGATGTCTCAAGAATTCTTTCTTCGTCATCCCACATGGGTCTCACCCCCCTGAACGTCACTTATACTCTAAAACTTCATCACTGATGTCCTTTTAAAAGTTCTCACTGAAAACATAAAAACACGTTCCTGTCCCCCTATACTTTTGGATTATAACATCACCCTAGTGCTCTGGAGAAGGGGGCCAAGGAGCAACAGATGAGAACATGGGGGTCCAGAATCATCTGGGCACAGACCCCGATACAACCCAGCCACCCACAACCTCCCCAGATCCAAAAAGCCATGGACCAGCAAGGCTCTAGATAAAAGCGCCACAGGGACCAGACCAGACCTACCCTTTGGTCTGAATCCTTCCCGGCAGAGCCATTCGCCAGCGACACCAGAGTCCGCGTCAGGAGATCCCGGAAGCAACACAGCCACCTGTGGGCTCCCAGCCAACCCACACTTCCACTTCCGGTATTGTGGGCAGAGAAGGGGCGGGGCCCCAGCCTGGGGCGGGGCGTAATGGGAGGAGGGAGGAGCCCGAAGAAGCCCTCAGGGAAGGCTGGGTGCTGAATGGGCCAACCAGGGGCGAGTACCAGGTTGAACGGGCTGAGCTAGAGGTGGGAACAGCCCCGGGGGGGCGTGGCCTGGCTGGCAAAGACCAATCCTGGAAGGCGCGGCTAAGAGTAAGCAGCGGGCATTGTTGGCGGGGCTAAGGTGGATTCCAGGCTCCGGGGGCGGAGCCCGGGTGGGGACCGGGTGTGAGGGCAGTGCTTAGGCTGAGCCTCACTTCCAGTTGGCCAGTCCTCAGGATGCCTAATAAAAGCTTTTTTGCTCCTTCTCTCTTCCCTTCTGAGACCCTTTGTGACGAACATCAGGTTTACCAAGGTACCTGTCAGTCCACAAAGTGGATCACACCTCCATTCATCCTGCTCCTTCCTTAGGCCCTTAAATTTTGAATTTTCTTCTTCAATGGGTCATATCTTTCAGTTAGGTCTATTCCTAGACACTATATGTACATACATTTAATTTTTTAAAGATTTTATTTATTTATCAGAGAGAGAGAGCGAGCACAGGCAGACAGAGGCAGAGGGAGAAGCAGGCTCCCTGCGGAACAAGGAGCCCGATGCAGGACTCGATCCCAGGATGCTGGGATCATGACCTGAGCCGAAGGCAGCTGCTTAACCCACTGAGCCACCCAGGCGTCCCCATACATTTAATTTTTTTTAAAGACTTTATTTATTTATTTGACAGGGAGAGCAGAAACACCAGCAGGGGGCATGGAGAGGGAGAAGCTCGCTTCCCGCAGAGGAGGGAGTCTGATGTGGGGCTCAATCCCAGGACCCGGGGATCATGACCTGAGCAGATACTTAAGGACTGAGCCACCCGCGAGCTCCTACATTTTTTTATTTATTTGTCAGAGGCAGAGCACAGTCAGGGAGGAGGGTCAGAGGGAAAGGGAGAAGCAGTCTCCCCGCTGAGCAGGAAGCCCCATAGAGGACTCAATCCCATAACCCAGGACCTGAGCCAAAGGCAGACACTTAACAGACTGAGCCACCCAGGCGTCCCCATATATTTAATTTGTTTCATTTCCCATTTGATTGTTATTGGGAAGTTCTAAAAGATGAGGGGGATGCTCTGGTTTAAATCACGGATGTAAATTGGATGTCCAGCCAAAACAATAGATGCCCAACAAATATACTTTCCTTTCATTGTTCCTATTTATGAAGGGCGAAGAGGTACACAAATATTAGCAACTTAGAATTACTGTACTGTGAGAAATGACCTACAGGACAAATTCGGTGGCGTGCTGCTATCTAGTGGTAATTGATGGTATTACACACTCTGTCTCAAGCAGCTGCTCTTCAAACCAACCCTAAAAGTTTACTTCAGATTGGAAAGTTCTGTGAAAATGAATAAAAGGAAACCTCAGTTAGAATGAAGTCGGGGGACGCCTGGGTGGCTCAGTTGGTTGGGACACTGCCTTCGGCTCAGGTCTTGGTTCCGGGATCCTGGGACTGAGTCCCCCATCAGGCTCTTTGCTCGACGGGGAGCCTGCTTCTCTCTCTGCCTCTGCCTGCCTCTCAGCCTGCTCGTGTGTACTTTCTCTCTCTCTCTCTCTCTCTGGCAAATAAATAAAATCTTTTAAAAAAAGAAAAGCTACCGTCTTTGTTGGTGGGACTTATCTATGATTTTGCCATAGTTTGCTTGGGCCCAGGACTGTAACTTTTTGCTATTCCTAAATAAGCCCATCTTTGCTGGTAAAACAACCGTCTGTTTTGTTAAGGTCAACATTTCTCACTTTAGAAAGCATTTTCCCTTCCCACTATCCATTTGATTATAAAATCTTCCTGGTGTTTGAGGTAAGGAAGAACAATGGTTTGACCGTTGAGAAAGCCAAGGCCCAGAATCGTGAACACACAGTATTTCCACTTCACCCCCAGCAATCTGGTTGGAGATGAGTATGAATGTCTGGGGGCAAAGGCCCTGAGGTAGGAGAGGTTTTGCCTCTAAACAACAGCAGAAGCCCAGTGTCCAAAATGTTTGAAGTTTAAAATAAATAAATAAATAAATTTAAAAAAAAAAAAATAAATTGTTTGACATGAGTTGGGCAGGATGGAGACTAGCTAGAAGTGAGGTCAGAGAAGTAATGGAACCGTATCACACGAGACCACCTGGGCAACTGTAAGAATTTCGGGATTTGGGACAGTTGGTTAAGGGTCTGTCTTTGGCTCAGGTCATGATCCCGGGGTCCTAGGATTGAGCCCCACACGGGGTTCCCTTCTCAGCAGGGATTCTGCTTCTTCCTCTCCCTCTGCCCCTCCCACCTGCTCCTTTTCCCTTCCGAGTGTGTGGTCTCTGTCTCTCTCTCAAACAAATAAACAAATAAGGGGAACCTGCATGGCTCAGAAGCCTCTGCCTTCAGCTCAGGTCATGATCCCAGGGTCCTGGAATTGAGCCCTGTGTCTGGCTCTCTGCTCCGTGGGGAGAAGGAGCTCTCTGCTTCCTCCTCTCTCTCTCTCTCTGCCTGCCTCTCCACCTTCTTGTGATCTCTGTCTGTCAAATAAATAAATAAAATCTTAAAAATAAATAAATGAAATCTTTTTTTTAATTTCTTTTCAGCGTAACAGTGTTCATTGTTTTCGCACCACACCCAGTGCTCCATGCAATACGTGCGCTCCCTAATACCCACCATCTGGTTCCCCCAACCTCCCACCCCCCACCCCTTCAAGACCCTCAGGTTGTTTTTCAGAGTCCATAGTCTCTCATGGTTCACCTCCCCTTCCAATTTACCCCAACTCCCTTCTCCTCTCTAACTCCCCTTGTCCTCCATGCTATTTGTTATGCTCCACAAATAAGTGAAACCACATGATAATTGACTCTGTCTGCTTGACTTATTTCACTCAGCATCATCTCTTCCAGTCCCGTCCATGTTGCTACAAAAGTTGGGTATTCATCCTTTCTGATGGAGGCATAATACTCCATAGTGTATATGGACCACATCTTCCTTATCCATTCGTGCATTGAAGGGCATCTTGGTTCTTTCCACAGTTTGGCGACTGTGGCCATTGCTGCTATAAACATTGGGGTACAGATGGCCCTTCTTTTCACTCCATCTGTATCTTTGGGGTAAATACCCAGTAGTGCAATCGCAGGGTCATAGGGAAGCTCTATTTTTAATTTCTTGAGAAATCTGCACAATGTTCAAAAATTGTGGGTTTTACCTTGAGTGCAATGGGGGAGCCCCTGAAGGCTTTTGAGCTATAGGAGCAATATTATCTGATGTGTATTTTTATTTTATTTTATTTTATTTTATGTTAAAGTTCTCTTTGTTGTGTGACTCTAGGGAGGCAAAGGTAGAATCAGGCAGGACAATTAGAAATTTGAGGCAATAATCCCAATGACAGATGGAAATAGCTGGACGCAGGTGGCTGGGAGGAATGGAAGGAGTGGGACCAGCTCTGATGCTAAAATTAAGGCAGAGCCAATGGCTATCTGCTATCTGCTGATGAATCTGAGTAGTTTTAGGGCAAGGAGTCAAAATGGCTGAAAAGATTTTTGTTTGTTTATCATTGTCAAAAATTATTCTGGACAATGGTAAAGAAAGACTTCATTCAAAAGGATTATTTCAGGAGGGAGAAAAGCCTATTGAAATAAGAACACTCCAACCATAAGAGCTATAAGCATCTTAAAGGTTAGTTAGAAAAAGGCTCTTCTTTTAGAGGGAGGAGTAAGGGAACACGGGGAACATCTGTTTGAAGAGGTTCAGTGTAAGTACCTAACGTTAAGTTTTTGTTTGAAGGGGCATCCATTTTATGAACTTGAATAAAGGAAATCTCATCTAAAATGGAGTCAGGAGTGGGACACCTGGGTGGCTCAGTCAGTTTAGCACCCAACTCTTGATCTCACTCAGGTCTTGATCTCAGGGTCCTAAATTCAAGCCTTGGGTTGGGCTCCATGCTGGCTGTGGTGCCTACTTAATAAAATAAATTGGAGTCAGAAAGCCAGAAGGGATAACACACCACTTCTCACAGCCCTTTGCAGAATGAGCAGGAAGAGAC
The DNA here is from genome assembly GCF_964662115.1 of Mustela nivalis. NCBI lineage: Eukaryota > Metazoa > Chordata > Mammalia > Carnivora > Mustelidae > Mustela > Mustela nivalis. The sequence continues at coordinate 209,192,953 of NC_139020.1, read as the reverse complement.
ATACCTTGCATTCTCAACAGGAAGAAGCCTGCACATTTACTACCCCAGCAGTTGGAGGAAAGATTTACTCCTAGCTCAGCAACAGCCCAGCCAATGAGAGACTTGCACAGCTCAGCCAATGAGAAGCCACTATACTTCAAACTCCGTTTACTCCAATGGACTTTTTTGCTTATAATAACCCTTCCCAAATCCCCTCTTTCCTCTATAAAAGAGCATTCCTCTCCTTCGTTCTCCAGACTTGCCTATGGTTTTGCCATAACCTGCATGTCATGAATTGTAATTCTCTGCTATTCCTGAATTAACCCATTTTTTTTTTTTTGCTGGCAAAAATAACTTTAATTTTTAAGGTTAACAAAATTCACCAATAAAGGTGAATCCACAAAACCTTAAGCCCTCCACCCCATCCTTAACCCCCAATAAAGGCAGAACTCCAAGACTGTTCATTCTCTCTCTCTCTCTTTCTCTCTTTGCTGGCAACCTTAGGTATGCCATGTACCCTCCAGGACTCCTAAGTTATAAGTCTCATTTTTCAAAGTTATCTGATAGTTGTTGCTGAGGTGTGTCTTGCAATCATAGTAAGAACCACAAGGGTGGGTCCAGCCACAACATTGGCTCCAGTCAGGGTAATGCCTGTGGGGGCTCACTGCCAGAAGTAGGGGCCCAGATGAGTGCCCCCGGCCTTCCCAGCCAATAGCATCACTATTACAGGCTGAGACTGACACAAAACAGGTATGCATCTATTTTAGTCCATTAGGGAGAAAACATCTTTCCTCTGGCTTTCCATATCCAAGGAGGGCAAATGTCAGCTAAAGTGACCTCTACACATACACACTTAAACCCTTTATCTCACTAGCAGATTTGGAAGAAAGAACTGAGGATCTTTTTATCTCACCCTTTCTCTCTCTGCTTGGGAGTCTAAGGGATTCCAGAGAAGGGCTAGTTTGATCAGGCTGGGGCCATACAGTAAGCATCCAAAGGAGGTTTGTGGTCAACCAGTTGAACCATGCCCAAGTATATTTGGCAAATGCAGCAGTAAAACATCATAAGGCCAACAGGGGATACATAGCACACCAGCATGCTTCAATCCAAGTTTTGTTACTCATGAAGCTGATGTTTCCATATCTAACTTCCATTATTGGTCTCAAACTCAGAAGGGAGATTAAGAGATGTCATTGATTAGGGTGTGTAGCTGGCTCAGGTAGAAGAACGTGTGACTCTTGATCTCGGGTTTATGAGTTTGAGCCCCACGTTGGGTCCAGAGGTTACTTTAAAAATGTTTTAAACTTAAAAAAAAAAGTAATGCCTTTGATTTTTTCCCCAGAGTCCCAATAGTAGACAAAATCCTATAAGATTGTACATCCAACTTCTCACAGTGATTTCCTCTGGGGCCTGGGATTAGAAAGAGGTTCGCTTTCTATAATTTTTTTAAGATTTTATTTATTTAATAAATAAAAGAGAGAGGCAGAGAGAGCACAAGTTGGGGGAGAGGAAGAGGGAAAGGGGGAAGCTGACTCCCCATGGAGTGGGGAACCTTATGCAGGGCTCACTTCATCCCAGGACCCCAAGATCATGACCTGAGCCAAAGTCAGACACATAACTGACTGACTTACCCAGCCGCCCCTCACTTTCCATAATGTTAAAATCCTTTACAAACATATGTTATTTTTTTAATATCAGGAAAAATTATTTTAAGGAAAACATATGTTTAAACACAAATATCCATCTCTACTTACATAAAACTCTAGGATAATAAAAATAATTTATAGTGACAGAAAGGAGGCCAGTGTTTGCCTGAGGACAGGAATGGAGGAAGGGTTAAAAGGAGCCACAAGGAAACTTTAGGGAGTTATGGAAATATTTGTTATCTTGATAGTTTCACAAGTGTACACATTGTCAGAACTGTCAAATTATGCACCTAAATATTTGCTGTTTATTTGTGTGAATTACACCTCAATAGAGCTCCTCATTGGGATGCTAGGGGAAATTCATGCATGAAGGACTGACACAAAACCGACACTCAATTAAAGTTTGCTCTTGTGATTATCTTTACTTTCAATGGAGAGTGTATTAGTCATGTTTTTATTTTCTATGTTTTTTTAAAGATTTTATTTATTTATTTCCAGACAGAGATCACAAGTAGGCAGAGAGGCAGGCAGAGAGAGAGAGAGGAGGAAGCAGGCTCCCTGCAGAGCAGAGAGCCCAATGCAGGGCTCGATCCCAGGACCCTGGGATCATGACCTGAGCCGAAGGCAGAGGTTTTAACCCACTGAGCCACCCAGGTGCCCCTATTTTCTATGTTTTGTGATGCTTTGACACCTTAGGGTCTTGCAAACCTGGATAAGGACCACCCTTCAAGCCAACCAATACAATTACCTCCTTGATCTCAGTCTTACATGCAAACCAATATTCCCTCTGCCCTAAATCACCCCAGGGCCAAGTAGCAGACTTGGTCTGCTAGGGACCACTTCTAGAGCCTAGACCCACCAAAATTATTCAAACCAGCCAATTCTAAACTTGCTCAGCTTGCCTGCCCTACCTTGCCCATTTCTTCCTGCAAAAACCATAATAAAGGCTCAGGCCCATGCTTTCCCCCTACTCCTGCTTCCTACAGACCCTGGTTTTCCCCCCATAGTGGCTCTCCATTGCATGGTGAGCCCCCTGCTCTTGGGAATTTTAAGTAATAAAGTTTTCTTTCAAAGAGAGTTGTCTCCATGTCTATCATCATATGTGATTAAAACAAGTCTCAGATACATTTAATAGCAAAGGGCATCCTCCCACTCCCAGCCCCTTATCCAGAAGGCAGCGGTCAGGGGTGGAAGGAGCTCTGTCTTATGTCCCATAATCCTATCGCCCCTCAGACCTACACTCAGGAAAAGGGTCACTAAAGTTGGGTGAACTTCAGAAGAAAGACACCACGAACCCGTGGCCTCCTGAAGCCAGCTCATGCCAGGCCAGGAGGGCCAATTGCTAAAGTTGCAAGGATTTTGTGAGCCAGTTGTTAGACTGTTGGTAGCTTGAAACCAGCCACGACGGGATACTCACACCACAGAAATGGGCAAACACTACAAATTAGGGCTCCCCTGCCCCATCATTACTTGCTAGCGCTGGCCATTAAACACTTCCATGTTTACCACTGTCTCCAATTTCATGCCTGCTACTCCATTTCTGCAGGAAAAGCAAGAATAAAGGAAGGAAATTATTTTTCCTCCTCAAGCTGCTCCAGGTGGGGCATCGGCAGCCTACTCCAGGACCACCAGCAGATCCCAGCATAAGACTGGGGTTGGCCACCCCATCATACTGCCCACAACAGACCTCAGGTGTCCAGACACCCTTAAGCAGATCTCTTTCCCCAACCTGAGACTTCACCAGTCCCAATGCTCCAGGCTGCATCAGTCTAGCCCACCAGGTGCCCTGAGCTGGAGCCGCCAAGTTTGAGCATGGCATGGAACAAGTAAAGTAGACCCTAGCCATGGCCACACTGAGGGGGTACTCATACCATAGTCCTCATATAGCCTGATGGGGAATTTCTGTTCTACCTGATAGTGGGAAAGCATGGGAGAGACACCCAGTCTCTGGTGAGTGAGCTTGGAACAAGGAACCAAGGGTCCTAGCTCAGCCGTTTTCTCTTCTGGCTCTTCCCACCACAGAGCAGGCAGGCTGGGCTGGGGGGCCTCAAGGGTGGGCGCTCCTGATCACTATCAGCCTGCCACCTGCTTCTTTCAAGTGGCTCAAACTCAGCCTGCAGGAAAAGCATTGCTACTTACTGAACCTCCAAAACCCATGCCACCTGTGAGGAGCCCCCAACCTCACCCTATCAGCTGACTTCACTTTCTATGGCTCACCTCTTGTTCCCTCAGCCACACGGTTCTTCTTGATCCTGAAAAATGTCAAGTTCATTTACATCTCAGTGTCTTGGTCTTTTCTTTTTCCCAGCGCTTCCTAGAGTGGGTTCCTCATCCCCTCTCAGGTCTCCAGACTTGAGCGGCTCATTCTGCTCACTCTACCAGACACGGGTACCTCCATCACGTGAGCTTGGTTTATTGTCTCTAAAACTATCCCATCGATGCATTCACCTGTTGATCGTCCTGCCTTCTACTCAGGGCTTGTTTTGATTACTGCTGTGGCCCCAAGACTTAGAACACGGCGTGTGATAGAGTGGGCATTCAAGAAAATGTCGAATAAGAAACCAAATGCTTTTTTGGAAAAAAAAATTCTTTAATAGCAAAATAATATATACTGTGGAAAAATTGGAAAATACAGAATACCAAGTACAGAAAATACAACTTAGAACCTTCATTAACACTTTCGATCATCAAAGCCTAAGACTTGCTGGCTTTCTCATCATGTCCCTTGTGTGCAAGTAGGCATATCAATGGTGTGTGGGTGTGTGGGTGCACATACATAGACAGTCTTTCCAGACCTCCTAAGGGGCCTTGGCCCTTCAGGTCCCCCTAACTCCTAACACCACCCTTCTGCATCCATCCTGTTCCTGAGAACAACCCTTCATCAAGGACCTTTTCAGCCCAGGGCTGGTAAAGAGTTAAGGCTTTGCAACGTAACCATGAGGTAGCTATGATCTCCCCCATTTCCAGATGTGGGGACAGGCCCTCCAGGAGGCTGGCTGATGTTTCAGAGGCCAAACAACTGGCAAACAGGGATTCCAATTGTCTAGAGGCCCCAAGGCTTTGGTTCTCTCCATCTGTGGCTTTCAGGCCCCATCAGCCTGACTACAGGCCCTCGCAAGGTGCCGTTCAGAGGGTGTGGGGCTCCCCAGTGAAAGCTGAGATGGACAGGTGGTTGTCACATCCACCAGTCCATGGACTCTTTGGGGCAGGCCCTAACGATGACCATACAGTGGGGCAGACCCCTACACAGGATCCTCTCAGCCTCCTGACCCTCCCACCCCAGACCCTGCAGCTCAAGGACCCTAAGCTTGGGCATAGCAAGGCAGGAAGAGAGGATTTCAGCCGGGGAAGGCATTTCTGGGGTGATAAGAGGGCCTAGCAAACACAGACTCTCCAGGGCTGGCATGCCCTCCAAGACAGACAGGCCAGGGGCAGAGAGGCCCCTCACGGTCAGCCGGATCTTCCGCACATCTCGAAGGCGGCGGCTGATGGCCAGGAGGGTGCTGTCGGCCGAGAGGGTGCAACCTAGCACCTCCAGCCTCTGCAAGTAGCTCAGCTCCTGGAGGCCCGCATCTAGCCCTGTCTCTGTCACACGGTAGGTGCCGCCGAGCACCAATGACCGCAGGGCACGAAAGCGTGTCAGGCCCTGCAGGTGCTCGTCTCGGAAGGCAGGGACGCGGTCCAGCACGATGCACTCAAGCAAGGGCAGCACGGTGGGGTCCTGCTCCTTGAGGAGCCAGGCCATAGAGATCTCACAGCTGTGCAGCTCCAGGGTCCTCAGGGTGCAGGGCAAGCTGGTGATGGGCACCATGCTCAGGTCAGCCACGTGTAGACAGAGGCGCTTCAGATTGGGGCACTTTTGGCCCAGGGCCCTCATCAAGGCGGGGGACAACTGGGGGGCCTGGGAGCCTGAGAAGAGGTAGCCACCCATCCGCAGGGAATGGAGCCGGGATGCCATGTACCGGCGAAGGAGGTGCCACATGACTTTAGGCCGCATCTGTAAGAGCCAGAAATGCAGGTGACAGGGTGAGAGATATGGAGAATATTCCACAGCCTCTGCCTGCCTGGAGACAAACAAGCCCCAGCTGGGGCTCTAGTGCTCCCCTGGGCTTCTGCTCTTCCCCTGCCAGCCTCAAGTGACCCTGTGCCTCCCCAAGAGTAACAAGACAATATAACCCATTCACTCTGATTTCTAGGTTTGAACAAAAGCAATGAGGGAAAAGAGAAAATCAGAATAGATCTGTCTTTAGCAACAGCAGATTCTCATTACCTGAAGTAAGAAAGCAGAGCAACTCACCGGCATTTTATTTTATCCCTTTCCTCATGACCACCGCCAACAGAAATAAGCAACACAAAAGCAAATTGAAAAAGGCTAGAACTGCCTAGAGTAAATTAGACCTGTGTTAAAAATCATCATCATCACCATTACCATCACAACCTGGTGACGGTGAAAGCTGCAAAAATTAACTGTGCAAAGTTAATTACTAGAAAACAAAGTAACTGGAAGCACTGTGCATTTTAATGTAGGTGCACTTTACCTTAAAAAAAAAAAAGAAGAAGAAAAAAGAAACTGCATAGTGTAAAATTTGTGCATAGCATAAAATCTGGGAGGTTGTGAGAAATTCAGGGGTGCCCAGGTGGCTCAGTGGGTTAAGCCTCTGCCTTCGGCTCAGGTCATGATCTCAGGGTCCTGGGATCCAGCCCCGCATCAGGCTCCCTGCTCGGCGGGGAGCCTGCTTACCCCCTCTCTCTCTGCCTGCCTCCCTACCTACTTGTGATCTCTGCCTGTCAAATCAATAAATAAAATATTAAAAAAAAAAAAGAAATTCAGAATCTGGGCCCTATCCGCATTCACTCAATCAGAATCAGCAGTTTAACAAGATCCTTAGATGATTCATATACACAGGCAAGTTTGAGACACTCCTTTATAACACTGTTTGTAATAGTAAAAAGCTGGAAATAACTAAATGTCAACAGGAAGACAGATAAATTGTGGTATATTCATTTAACAAATTAAAAGGAACGAACCAGAGTTCCATGTCTCAATTACAATAAATTTCAAAAGCAATGTTGTGTGAATAAGGCTAGTTTTGGATGGATATACAATAAATAGCGTTTCATTACCTCAACAGAATACCATTACTTAAACTTTCGATCAACACATGAACAAAACTATATGTTGCCTCCTGGCACTCACACAGGAAGTGAGTGAGAAATGAGAAAGTGGAGAAACCTAAGTTTCTAGAAGACTACATTTCCAGTTTATAATAGCGGTGACCTCTGAGGAGGGTTTCAAAAAACGCCACGATCTATTCATAAATGTTGTGTGCCTACATGTACCCAAAAACCTTTGCATGTATGTTTCACAGCAAAAATGACCAAAAGTCAAAGCGGGTTAAATATAGGTGAAGAGTACGTAGCCGTTTCAGATACTATCCTCTACACATTGCTACATATATGTGTGGAATCGTTCCTACTCAAACAAGAAAAATAAATACGATGCAAATGGGGAAAAGTGGAAAAGGTTCGGTTGCACCACTCAGGAAATAAACTGTGGAAATGAAGTGGAATCTGGAAAATGACTGCTCCGGGAAAACTCATCATGTAACAGATCATGTAAGCAACCAACGTTTGTCCTATACTCACTGGACGCGGGACTCGGCTCTACGGTCTTTCCCTGCAGGAACTTGGTTATCCCCACTTTGGAGATGGGGAAACGGGCTGAGCAGCGAGTGTGCCGCGATGCACCCCGGACCGCCGAGCTCGAAATCTAGGGGGCGAGGGGGTGGGGCTCGAGACCCCGACACCCGCCCGCGGCCCAGGCCCGCCCGGTCGGCCCCGCGTACCGTGTACAGCGTCAGGTCGACATGTCGCCAGAGCCACCGGTCGTCCACCAGCCTCTTCCAGCGGTGACAAACCCTGGGGGAGGGGACCCGGCGTTAGAACCACCCCGCCCCGCGGGGACCCGATCCGCGACCCAGGGGCAGCCCCACGCCCCCCGACCTTCCCGTCAGCCCCCCGCGGGCCGGGGCCGCACCTGGAGATGCGGATCCGGTCCCGGACCGGGAGGTAGGAGAAGATCTCCAACAGGACTGAGTCCGGCAGGTCCGCCAAAGTCGCCATGATCCGAGCGACACGCACTTCCGCTTGCGGCTGAGGGGATTCGGGATCTCGCCCGGGGGGCGCCAACGGGTGACGGGGGGTGCCGGCAGGGCGGTGGCCGCCGCCTCCGACAGCGGGCGGAGAGTTTCAGCTTTCCTCTGACAGGGACATGGTTGGGTCCCGGCGACAGGCCCGCGGGCGACCGCGACGGAGCCGGGAGGCGGAGACTGGGAACCAAGCCCGCGTTCGGAAGGCGTGGCTGAGGCTCTGACGCAGCCCGGAGGCGGGGTTGGGGGCGCGGACGAGGCTGGGGGCGGGGCTGGGGCTGGGGCAGGGACAAGGGGCCCCGAGGCGGTGACTGGAGACCCGGGGACTTGTTTGGGTCGAGAACCGGCCTGGGAGCGGGATTACCCACTGGGAAGAGGCTGGGGACAGTACTAAGGGATGGGACGAGGCTGGGGCGGGGCTGGGGTTAGGCTGGGGGCGGGGATAAGGGCGGGCAGTAGGCTAGTGGGGCGGGACTGAGGGCGGGAATCGAGCCCGGGAAAAGCGCCCTGGGGCGGTGACGGACGGCCCAAGGGCGGGGCCGGACAGCCCAAGGGCGGGGCCAAGGGCAGTGACGAGCGGCCCCGCGTCGCGGCAAGTGTTGGGAGGGCGGAGCTGCAGACCCCAGGACCCAGCCTGGAAGGCGCCCTTAGAGCAGTGCTGCTGGGGGACGACCAGCGATTGTGCTAAGGGAGAGCGAGGCCCCAACTTTTCTACTTAATACCGCTTTTTTGATGCCTATAAACAAGAATAAATCTGTAGGACCGAAATAGCTGGTTAACAGAGGGTGTGTTCTGTTTTTCGTTTTGATAGCGCCAAACTGTTATCCAAAGAGGCTGAGTGGACACGCCCACCAAATATATATCACTCATTTGTGGGGTTTTTTCAGAAAGTTTTAAAAAATATTTTATTTATTTGGGGCAACTGGGTGGCTCAGTGGGTTAAGCCTCTGCCTTCGGCTCAGGTCATGATGTCAGGGTCCTGCGATCGAACCCCCTATCGGGCTCTGCTCAGCAGGGAGCATGCTTCCCCTTTCTCTCTGCCTGCCTCTCTGCCTACCTGTGATCTCTGTCAAATAAATAAATAAAATCTTTTTAAGATTTATTTGACAGACAGAGATCACAGGTAGGCAGAGAGGCAGGCGGGCCAGGGGAAGTGGGGGTGAAGCAGGCTCCCAGCTGAGCAGAAAGCCCCACTTGGGGCTGGATCCCAGGACCCTGGGATCATGACCTGAACTGAAGGCAGAGGCCCTAACCCACTGAGCCACCCAGGCGCCCCCACTCATTTGTTTTTAAAAGTTTTTATTTTTGAGTAAGCTCTACACTCAGCCTGGGTCTTGAACTTACAACTTGGAGATCAAGAGTCGCATACTCTACCCCTGAGCCGGTCAGGTGCCCCATATCATTTTTTTTCTAAGATTTTATTGTCAAATAATCTCTATGCACAACACAGGGCTGGAACCCACAACCCCAAGGTAAAGGATCGCATGCTGATAGACTGAGCTGGCAAGATACCCCATCACTCTTTTTTTTTTTTTTAAGATTATTTATTTATTTATTTGACAAAGAGAGAAATCACAAGTAGGCAGAGAGATAGGCAGAGAGATAGGCAGAGAGAGGGGGAAGCAGGCTCCCTGCTGAGCAGAGAGCCGGCTGTGGGGCTCAATCCCAGGACCCTGAGATCATGACCTGAGCCAGAGGCAGAGGCTTAACCCACTGAGCCACTAAGGCACCCCCATCACTCATTTTTAAAGTAGCAATTCATGAGAAAATTATCAATTGATAGGGCACAAATATATATATATACATATGTGTATATATATATATATATATATATATATATATATATATATTTGCATGTTTTTCTACTGGGTAAATAACCAGGAACCAGTTTGATGAGTCAAAGGACACATGAAGTTTAACTGTGAGGTTTTGCTAAATCACACCCCCAAGAGCCCATAACGGCAATACAATGCTTTCAATACACACACACACACACACACACACACACACAGGCAGGAATTGGAGATGCTGAAAACTGTCTTAAAAAGAAATGCAAGCCCACCCCCCACCTCGGCCTGCCTCTCTGCCTACTTGTGATCTGTCTGTCAAATAAATAAAATCTTTGAAAAAAAAATGCAAAACTCATTAAGATGTATGCGTTAAATGTGTGCAATTTCTGTGTATCAACCATACCTCAATAAAGCTAAAAAATTATATATCTGTATGCCCGTGCTTATCCATAAACAAAAACACCAGGGCTTTCACCTATCAGATTAAAAAAGATGAAGAAGGGGCGCCTGAGTGGCTCTGTTAAGCTGCTGCCTTCCGCTCAAGTCATGATCTCAGGATCCTGGAATCAATCAAGCCCTGCATAGGACTCCCCACTGAGTGAGGAGTCTGCTTCTCCCTCTCCTTCTGCCCCTCCCCCTGCTCATGCACACTCTCCCTCTCAAATAAATAATAAACAAAATCTTTAAAAGCAAAACAAAACAAACAAAAAGATGAAGAAGCTGGAAAATACCCATACTGGCCTTGGTGTGAGGTTAACAGGCCCTTTCAGCCCTGCAGAAGGGGCAGGATAGATTCAAACTCTTTGAAGCCAGTTTAGTAATATAAGATTATAGCTTCTGTTGGACCCAACAATACGATCCCAAAATGTTATAAAAAAAAAAAATTAGGTAGGTCTTTCTATGCTGTTTGGAACAATCTTCAGGATACTGCTTGCTTTAAAAAGCAAAAGGTGTTGGATCAAGAAGATGTGGTATATATACACAATGGAATACTATGCAGCCATCAAAAGAAATGAAATCTTGCCATTTGCGACAACATGGATGGAACTAGAGCATATCATGCTTAGCGAAATAAGTCAAGCAGAGAAAGACAACTATCATATGATCTCCCTGATATGAGGAAGTGGTGATGCAACATGGGGGCTTAAGTGGGTAGGAGAAGAATCAATGAAACAAGAAGGAATTGGGAGGGAGACAAACCATAAGTGACTCTTAATCTCACAAAACAAACTGAGGGTTGCTGGGGGGAGGGGGGTTGGGAGAAGGGGGTGGGATTATGGACATTGGGGAGGGTATGTGCTTTGGTGAGTGCTGTGAAGTATGTAAACCTGGTGATTCACAGACCTGTACCCCTGGGGATAAAAATATATGTTTATAAAAAATAAAAATTTTTTTAAAAAAGCAAAAGGTGTAGAGATCAAGGACTATAATTTGATCTCACTGGAGATATATATACCTCCAAAAAATGCACACACAATTTATTGTGTTTCACCCTTTATACAAGGCCTGTATGAAAACTAAAACATTCAAAGGATTCCTGGATGGCTCACTTGGTGGAGCATGTGATTCTTAATCTCAGGGTTGTGAATTCAAGCCCCACAATGGGTGTAGAGATTACTTAAAAAAAAAAATAGTCTTGGGATGCCTGGGGGGCTCAGTCTATTAAGCATGTCTTCAACTCAGGTCAAGATCCCAGGGTCCTGGAATAGAGTGCAATTCCCCCGGGCTTCCTGCTCAGCGGGGAGTCTGCTTCCCCCTCTCCCCCTGCTTGTGCTCTCTCTCCAGCAAATAAATAAATAAAATCTTAAAAAAAAAAAAGTCTTAACAAAACCAAAAAGTCCAAGTCATTCGTTTCTGCCCTTTGACATAACTTAAAATATTGTATGTTACCTGAAAATACAAAGTCTCTCTCCACTGAGATGTGTTAATGTCTGAAAAGTTTTATCATTTTGGGGGAAGGCTCCACATCACACATTTGAAGATGCAGAAACTATCTCCAAAAATGGAAACTTTTTTTAAAATTTTTTTTTAGATTTTTTATTTATTTATTTGACAGAGAGAAATTACAAGTAGATGGAGAGGCAGGCAGAGAGAGAGAGAGGGAAGCAGGCTCCCTGCTGAGCAGAGAGCCCGATGCGGGACTCGATCCCAGGACCCTGAGATCGTGACCTGAGCCGAAGGCAGCGGCTTAACCCACTGAGCCACCCAGGCGCCCGGAAACTTTTTTTTTTAAAGATTTTATTTATTTGACAGACAGAGATGACAAGCAGGCAGAGAGGCAGGCGGAGAGAGGAGGGGAAGCAGGCTCCCCGCCAAGCAGAGAGCCCAATACAGGGCTTGATCCCAGGACCCCAAGATCATGACCCCAGCCAAAGGCAGAAGCTTAACCCACTGAGCCACCCAGGCGCCCCCGAAAATGGAAACTTTTAATGGTAGTTGCCCCTGGGGATGGCTGGGATCTGAAGGCAAGGACACTGTAGGCTGCCATATATATACTTTCATACGGCTTAATTGTTGCCATGTGCAAGTATTACCTTTAAAAAAGTAAGTTCCAAATGTTTATTCATCAATCAAACCCCTTTGATATTTTTCCTCAAACAAAAGCACAGAAAAAAATGCTTCATGCTTTGGCAGCAATCCTGCAACTATGGAAAGACCAAAAGAATCCCACAGAGGTCAAATCACTTGCCAGCGCCACAGGCCCAGATCTGATGCCACAGTGTATCCCTCTACCACACTACTCTGTGGTCTTGATTCCTTCTGGAAAGCCTATGCCATCATGCATGGGGAATGCCTTCTTTGCTCCCAGAGCCTTGGGCTTCCCCCTCACAGCACTGTACTGAAGACCCCTTCACTTTTCTTATTCTTCTATGAGACTGAATTCTCGGGTGGTGGGTGAGCCTTGGTCACTGCTGTATCTCCAAGGCCTGCTGAAAGGCTAAGCTATTGGGAGAAGGAAACTCTTGAACAATTCCTTCCACACCTAAGATTATTTCCTCTCTGGTGCTTCCTAGGTGGGGCAATTGCTTTAAAAAAATTTTATTTATTTGAGAGAGAGAGAGAAGGGAAGGAGGGACAGAGGGAAAGGAAGAGAGAAAATCCCAAGGGGACCAGGCACTGAGCACAGAGCTCAAAACGGAGCTTGATCTCATGACCCTGAGATCGTGACCCCATCTGAAAACCAAGTGGGAGACACAACCGACTAGGCCAGATTTGGTTTAAAATTGCCAAACTTGGGGGGCACCTGGGTGGCTCAGTGGGTTAAAGCCTCTGCCTTAGGCTCAGGTCATGATCCCAGGGTTCTAGGATTGAGCCCCACATTGGGCTCTCTGCTCAGCAGGGAGCCTGCTTCTTCCTCTCTCTGTGTCTGCCTCTCTGCCTACTTGTGATCTCTGTCTGTCAGATAAATAAATAAAATCTTTTTAAAAAATAAAATAATAAAATAAAATTGCCAAATTTGGGGGGCACCTGGGTGGCTCAGTCGTTAAACATCTGCCTTCGTTCGGCTCAGGTCATCCTGGGAGTCCAGGAATCAAGACCCACATCGGGCTCCCTGCTCAGCAGGAGGCCTCCTTCTCCCTCTCCTACTTTACCCTACTTGTGTCCTCTCTCTCACTGTCTCTCTCCCTGTCAAATCAAGGAATAAAATCTTTTTTTTTTTAAGATTTTATTTATTTATTTGTAAGAGAAAGAGAGTGAGAGCGAGCACAGGCAGACAGAGTGGAAGGCAGAGTCAGAGGGAGAAGCAGGCTCCCTGCGGAGCAAGGAGCCCGATGTGGGACTTGATCCCAGGACGCTGGGATCATGACCTGAGCTGAAGGCAGCTGCTTAACCAACTGAGCCACCCAGGCGTCCCAAGGAATAAAATCCTTTTAAAAAAATTAAATTGTCAAATTTGGGGGCAACTGGGCGGTTCAGTTGGTTAAGCATCTGCCTTTGGCTCAGGTCATGGTCTCAGGGTCCTGGGATAGAGTCCCACAGGCTCCCTACTCATCAGGGACTCTGCTTCTCCCTCTGTCTCTGCCCCCAATCCTTCTGTTCCTGCTAGCTCACTTTCTCTCAAATAAGACAAAATAAAATCTTTAAAAGAAATAAAAATAAATAAAATTGCCAAATTTGGTTTAAATTGCACCCCTGGGGCATCAGCTTTTAAGTTCAACAAAACCCAGGCACTCCTGCCCCTGGGGCTCAGTTACAGGGTGGGTACAGAGGGTTCCACCAGCATACAAGGGTGGAGGGAAGGAAAACACACATATAAACTCCTTCCTCTGGGTCAGAAACCCAAAAAACAAGTGGGGAGAGAGGGCCTTCCCAGCTTTCTCCTTGGGCTGTACCCAGAACTCTCCCTCTCAAGAAGCACCTATCTCCTCCTCACCCCAGCACCTCTGACAGCCAACCTTCTGCTGCTCAGACAGGGGGATGGGGCTGCCCTTGTTCCTCAAGGGGCATTCACTGAGGCCTTTCATGGGATGCTCCAAATTCTAATTACCAGGGTGTGGGGAGGGGTCTCTAAAGTGAGGTGCCATATCTCTCAAGGCCCCTCCCCCTTTCGCCTGAATGGGGGTAGGGGTGGAGGGGCGGGGATGGGGAGCAGAGTGGGGGGGGGCACTGTCATGCAGCAGTGACAGTCTAGTCCTTGGACTTCCCATTGCCCACCACCTCCCTCAGGATGGCTTAGCCCAGCTGGGGTTGGCAACCCCCCAGTGGATCCCCACCACCTCCCACTGGAGCTCAAACCCCCAACAATCCCAAATTTATTCTCATCCCCAGACTTCCCGTTGCCCCTCCACCAGCCTGTAACTCAGCATCATGATCCTGTGCTTGAACAATCTTTGGATCAATTATTGAGAAATTAGAAACTTCTCGTTTTAAAAACGTTACATTTGGGGCGCCTGGGTGGCTCAGTGGTTTGGGCTGCTGCCTTCGGCTCGGGTCATGATCTCAGGGTCCTGGGATCGAGCCCCGCATCGGGCTCTCTGCTCCGCAGGAAGCCTGCTTCCCTCTCTCTCTCTCTCTCTCTCTGCCTGCCTCTCTGCCTACTTGTGATCTCTGTCTGTCAAATAAATAAAATCTTTAAAAAAAAAACAAAAAAACGTTACATTTACTTTTTTCCCCTGATGACAAGAGTAATATATGTTCATTGTAGATAATCTGGGAAAACCAAAAAGTGCCAAGGAGGAACAGGAGATTCAGCAATTCCACCACGGTAATTCCACAATGGTAACCACCATTAACATCTTGCGGGACACCGTAAATAATGTAAATGCAGTGATTTCCGAAGTTCCCTCAGCTCACCTTCGACATTCCAACCTCTCTGCTTGGCCCATCAGTTCTCGTGCAAATTCTTTAAAAACCGTCAGAAGCTGGTCCGAGACCAATCCTTACTACAATCCTAGGGTGGGATTTGCTATCCATTTTCATAGATAAGGAAAGTAAGAATCAGAGAGGGTAACTGTCTTGCTTGAGATCATACAGTTTAATATTAATGGGTAAGATTGGGTTTTTCACTCATCTGCCCAAATTCAAAGCCTGTGTCTCCAACCTGAGCAAGTTCTCCATTCAGATTTCCCACCCTCTGGGGCGCGCACAGAACTATCGGAGAAATGACAGGTCCGAGTTCTGAGCAGGAAGGCCCCTGAGTCTAGTGTTTGTGGTAGGACCTCTTGGGCCAGCTCCCTAAGTCACGTCAGCGCCCAAAGGGTCACAGAGCGTCCGCTCTTTCCACAGGATGGTCTCTCATGTCTTCCACCTAATCTCACAACCCAGTTTGAGAAGGTGGATTGGGCAAATCAGAAGCAGTGGCTCCTTTTCAGAGCAAATCCCTTTAGGCTCACCAAACTGGGAAAATCCTGTCTGCTGAGACGGAACGGCTGAATGGCTCCACGGGTAACTGTTTGGTTGAACTTAGAGAAGGGTGCTCCCTGTCCCACCAGCTCTGCAAAAGCAGACCAGTCGAGGGGCTGCTTTGGGACTCAAAGCAAGGTTGAGATCCCGTACAAGGAGCTCCCTGCCGGGCCAGGGCTATCTGCCTTGAAGACACAAACCTGGGTGATTTGGCCCTTGTGCCGTTTCCAGGTTACTTGCCTGAGATACTGGTCGGCGTGCAACGTGGGCTCCATTCTAATAAATGCTGGGATCCAGCACAAGATCAGGCGGCCCCCTTGCTTATTGACTGTAGTCTGCGCCCCAGTGTCTCGGGGGGTCAGGAGCGATAGCCAAAGAAGAGGGGTGAGCAAAATGCTTCCAAGGCCCGGCCGGCTCCGAAGGAAGGTAGCGGGCCAGACCAGATGACTGCACGGCTCCACCCACGCTCCCCATAGCCCTGAGGCTGAGTCTCAACTAGGAGGCTTCGTCGGGCTCAGAAACGGGCAGTCACTACCCCCCCACGGGACGTCCCCGGGCTCCCCTGATGTTCCTGTCAAACCCCACACATGACGACGTCTCCCCACATCTAAGGAGCCTCAACCAACAGCTTCCAACAGACTGGGCGCCGACCCCTGACCTCTGACTTCCCTTTCACGCCACTTCCCCCGCCACGCACAGCCCGGGACCCCAACGTGGCCCCACGCAGCGACGTACAGGAATCCGCAGGGGCCCCCGAAGCCGTGCCTGGGAACCGCAAACCCCTCCTGGAACTTGGGACCGGAAAGAAGTCGGAGGGGTGTGGAGCGGGGAGCAAGAGACGGACACTTCCGGTTGTTCACTTCCGCTTCCGGCTCTTAGAACGCAGTCCGACCCCGGCTCCGCCCTCAAGCGAGGAGGTTGTGGCGTCTGCTGGTTCCAGGCGTTTCGAGGTGAGGGGCCGCGGAGAGAGGTCCGGAGTCGGGGGAAACTGATGGGACCCGGCTCTCAAGGGTGCGCGCGCCTGCGAGCGGCGAGGCGGAGCCGTCAGGCGACCTGAGTGGGGAGGCGCGGCTGCCTGGGGTCCGCCGTCCTGGGAGTTGAGGCCCGGAAGGACTCGGATCTGGGAGGTTGAGGAGGGGTAAACATAAGACTCAAATCCGGAATCTTGGGTCTTTGGAGACCCCTGAAGTCCTGACTCTGCTGCCTTCCACCCCACACCGTGTGTAGCTCCAGACAGGATGATCGAGGTTGTTTGCAACGACCGTCTAGGGAAGAAGGTCCGCGTTAAGTGCAAGTATCCACCGGCGGCGGGGAGGCAGTGGTTCCCGGGGTGCTTGACACGAGGCCGGCAACTCGGTCTGTGTTGTACGGTGACTTGAGATAAACCCGGGAGAGGGGGCGGGTGGGGTCCTGGCAGAGGGCGTTCAGCCCTGGAATGTCCTCTTGCACGTTCTCCCTCTCCCTTCCATTCTCCTTAACTCGTCTGCGCCCAGCACTGATGACACCATCGGGGACCTTAAGAAGCTGATCGCAGCCCAAACTGGCACCCGTTGGAACAAGATCGTCCTGAAGAAGTGGTGAGTGCCGTGGTAGAGCTGGGGACTGGGCAGGACTAGGTCAGGTCTGGGTTGGAGAGCCCTGCCGGCTCAGGGCGGAGGTTCCTCAGCTTGCCTCCAGGGTGAAAAGCCACCTTCGACTTCTGTCTGAAAGGTTTCTATCCCACAGGTACACGATTTTTAAGGACCACGTGTCTCTGGGGGACTGTATCCTTTGTGTGACTTCTTGAGGAAGGGTCTGCATACCAGACTTGGTTCTCTTTGTTCAGGGCTGGCAGTGCGTCTGTATGAGATGGTGCACATAAAATGTTTAATTTAGTAGGCGGCACATGGTAAGCATCTGGAAAATGGGAGCCATGTCATTGTTTTGTTGGGGGAGGAGGGTGGTTGGTGAAATACTTTGACTTGGCTTAGAAGACCCTAAGGTCAAAATGTATACATTACTAAACTCTACCTGAGTGTGGACAGGAGGTCAGGGTGGAGTGAGACTCAGGCAGGTCTGTTGTGCAAAGAGAGCACGAACTTTTTTTTTTTTTTTTTTTTCATAGTTTGGGTTCTTTCCACATCAGAATGACCCAGTTCCAAATGGCTTCCTTGGCCGGGGGTGGAGTCCTTGGGCCACCCTGACCTATCCATGGAAGGTGAGAGGGTGGAGATGGAGGCCACAGTGAGAATTCCTTGACACCTTTCCTTCAGATGAAATCCACGATGGGATGAACCTGGAGCTTTATTACCAGTAGAGGAGAATTCCTTCCCCCTGCTGTACCCTCCCTTGTCTTCCCTTCCCCTCTTCTTCCTCCCCCAACGCCTCCTCTCCCATCGTCACCCCCACACAGATATGGATACTTGTTTTTAAAAACTCATGTTAATAAAATCCTAGAAGTTGCTTCATTGTTGTCATCCTTGAGTGAGGCCTTATCTAATGTGGGGAGGGTTGAAGTCTGGTTGTCACTGTTCTCTTAATACGCAGCTGCTCAGTAAGAACGCAGGATCAGCTGGGTTGATGAGGGAAGAGTAAGCAAGCAGCCTGGGAACCCCGCCCACAGCTCTGGGATTTGCCATGGGTCCCTGAAGGTCCTAATAGACCAAGGGCTGTCTGGGTACGGACAGTAGATATAGTAGAATACAGGTTCTGGATTCAGACCAAGTATGGTTGGAATCACAGCTCTGCCACGGAGAGTGATTCTGAGCAGGGTAATTAACTTATCTACACCTTCATTTCCTTATCCAAACTGGAACTGACAGTATTTACTTCATTGCCATGTTATGAAATGCAGATGAGCCAAAGCCTGGTGGGTTATGCACCCACAGTTCCTGGACTTTGGAAATCCTAGTGGAGAGAGTGAGACAGTGTGGCATAGGCTGAACTTTGGTTATAGTGGTGGGATTTGGGGAAGCTAGCCCTTTGATCTTCAGATCAATAAAGCACCATGGTGGCACCCACATCTCAATGAGATAATGCAGTTAAAACAGCAGGGTGGGGGCGCCTGAGTTAAAGCCCCTCTACTGTATTGACCTGGCTGATTTCCTGCAGTACATTAACATGCTCAAATCTAGCGTACTGCTCCTTCCCTTCCCCCTAAATGCCACCCAGTCTTCTGCCTTCATTTCACTACCAAGCTTCTTGGGAGGTGGACCTGCCAGATGCCTAGGGTGCTGCTGGCCTGTACCTCATGGAGGATGATTTCTCCTTAGACACCTCTCTACCTGTCCTCTTGGCTTCCCTTCTGTCTTTAGGACTCAGCTCCCTCCTAATGCCAGAAGTGTCTGTTTCCTGATACCTTGCTCTCCCTACTCTCTAGAGCTCTCTCTCTCTCCCATATTTGTCTATTTAAAAATAAACCCGACAGGATTTTTTTGATAACACCACAGCCTTGACAAGGTGATTACTTGTTAATTTCAGACAGCATAGAAAAGTACAGGCTGAAAGTAAAATGCTTCTTGTCCCATTCTCTCTCCTGAAGTCAGGTCTTTTCCCATACATTTATAGAAACTTCATTCTTATTTTTAAAAAATGACCATGCTAATATCTACTTGTAAAAACAATCCAAATGTTTTGTTTAATAAGTTTCTTAATAACAGCACCCCTCCCACCAGTGGCAATTTTTAACATATTAAATCCAGAAATTTTCTAAAATACAACCTATAGGGTTTTTTTTTTAAAGATTTATTTATTTATTTGACAGACAGAAATCACAAGGAGGCAGAGAGGCAGACTGAGTGAGAGGAGGAAGCAGGCTCCCCGCCGAGCAGAGAGCCCAATGCGAGACTCGATCCCAGGACCCTGGGATCATGACCTAAGCCGAAGGCAGAGGCTTTAACCCACTGAGCCACCGAGGCGTCCCTTTTTTTTTTTTTTTTAAGATTTATTTATTTCAACCTATAGTTTTTATACAATTGGGATAATTATGCATTCTGTAATATACACTATTATTTATACACCATTTGGTGCTTTTTTCTTTTAAGTAGGCTCTATGCCCAATGTGGGGCTCAAACTCATGACCCAAAGATCAAATCACATTCTCCACCAACCAAGCCAGCCAGGCAGCCCAGTAGCTTGCTTTTTTATGCCTTGTTTTTCTCTTTTTACATAAAAAGGAAGTATGGAGGGATTTTTGTGATGGATCTTCCCTGTGTAGAACTGTGGTGGTAGATGAAGGACTTTGCATTTGTCAACCAGGATGTGGGAAGAAAGATGGCTGTGGAATGAATCTGCCTGTATTATAAATGAATCACATGACCACACCAAAAGGGATTGGAAAGAAAAGAGCTGACCTAAGTAACTTTTGAAAAAGTATTTTAACTGGATACTGTAAGGCTAAAGACAAAAAATAAAAAAAAAAAAAGGCATTATATGCAAGCCCTGTACTCTAGTTAAATAAATTCATCAGTGTTCTGATCGAGAAATTCTGGAACTACTTTTGTACATATACAGCCACACACACACACACTTGGACGAATGGGTAGATATATTGTAGATAGAGCCAGACTTCTCACTGCTGGAAGAAGAAGCTACAAATAAAACAAGGTGTGATTAAAAAAAAAAAAGGAGGTCGCTAGAGTAAACCCTGTGAGGCTGGATTAGAATTGGAGGCATCAGTATGGACTCATACAAAAACTAAACATTTTAGTATGTATACAGACATGCAGAAATGCAGATATGTATGTTTGTGTTTCCTTGCTTTACCCACTTGGACCAGAAGCAGTGATACTCCAGTAGCAATGGACATACCCAGCACCTAGATCTTGGTTTCTAAGTACCATTCTCCAGTGGAAGGAACCAAGCCTTAGAGAAGTGATTGGTTCCCAGAACTAGGGCAGAGAATATACAAACTGAGCCTAGAATATCTTGTGGTGCCACGAAGTAGAAAGTGCTCTAATAGAAAGGATCGGAGCATGTAGAAAGGGCACAGAAACCAACCTGTGATAGAGCTCCCAGTGGCCAAATTTGGAACAACCTGAAAAACCAAATAGTAGTATTGGGCTATGATCAAAAGAATAAAATAAGTATCTTTGAGCCCATGCTTGTATCAAGAAATAATTGAGTGTGTAAATAAATGGGGGAGAAAAGACAATTCTTTATTACAAAAGATTGCAGTTAAATGTAGAAGGAAGGAGGGAAATAAATCACCACTGCATTACCATAGTAATAACTGCTGTAGACAAATATTGATAGATGCTAAAGTCAGGCAAAAGTTTAAGCAGAAGTAGGATATTAGCACAGCCTCAAAGTATCTCCCAAAAAGAAGATTAAGTTGACAAGAGGAAATTAGTAAATTCATTACAAAGAAAAATAAGTTTAGATACTGCTTTAACCAAGTGATCAAAGTTAATAACATCACAGACAAATTAGGTGGTCCCTAATGATCCTCTTATCCTGGTATTCACATGCTTGTGTAATCTCTTCCTCTTGAGCATAGACCTAGCTTCTAACAAATAGAACGGTGGCAAAAGTAATGGGATATCATTTCTGGGATTAAGTCGCAAAGAGACTGTGGCTTCTCTCTTGCTTGCTGTCTTACTTTCTCACTTGTTCACTGATGAAAGCCAGTTGCCTCATACAGAGGTCCTGGCCAAAGCTAGTGAGGAGCTCTGTTCCTCAGTCCATGATCCCCTTAGCAACTAATCCTGCACAGAACGTGAGCTTAGAAGTAGATTCTGCCCCAGTCAAGCCTTCAAATGAGACCACAGCCATTCCTGCTGACACCGTCTAAACTGTGCCTGGATTCCTGACCCATAGAAACTGACAATACATGTTAATCCACTAAATTGTGGGATAATTTGTTAGGCAGCAGCAGATGAAAGTGAATATCATTGATCACCTGCTCTGACACACTGAGAAGGGCACTTGTATAACACGTAACCAATAACACGTAACTTCAATCAAATCATGAAAATATCAGACAAACACTATCATGGCAAAGCATCAGAACGAGGGACATTCTGCTTTCTGAAAGTATCAAAGGTAATGAAAGTAAGAAAAGACCTAAAAAATATCATGTACTGGAGAAAACTAACAATGTGCAAAAAACTTCCAGTGTGCATCCTGGAACATAAAAACAATGTTAGTTGAAAAATAGGAAGTTCTTTTCTAAAGTCTAGTTTAATTAATAGTATTGTACTAATGTTGATTTCCAATAGTATTTACAAATGTTTGATAATTATTCTATGGCAGGGTTTCTCAGCTTTGGCACTATTGATATTGGGGCAAGATAATTCTTCATTGGGGTCACTGTGCATTGTAGGATGTTCAACAACATCCCTGGCCTCTGTCCACTAAATGCCAGTAGCATTTCCCTATCCACCATCTGTGACAGCCGAAAAAGATGTAAGACATTGCCAAATGTCCCCTGGGGAACAAAAATAACCCCTGGTGATCTCTGTTCTATTACTTTTTTAAGATTTTAAGCAATCTCTACATAAGATGTGGGGTATGAACTCACAACTCCAAGATCAAGAGTCACATGCTCCACCAACTGAGCCAGCCAAGAACCCCACCACCATTCTGTTATTATGTAAGATGTTAACATAATGGATGGCTGGGTAAAGGGTATATGAAAAATCTACACTATTTTTGGAACTCTGTGCTGAGTTAAAATCATCTTTTAAAAAAAGATTACGGTTATGATTATTCTATGTGCTTCTTAAAAAATCAAAATGTTACATTGAAATTAACATTCCTCAATTTTTCCTTCGCCTGAATTACCAGTGGTATTCATTAACATATTGGAATGAATCCAGAAATTTTGTTAGTTTTTACACAATTGAAATAATTATACATATTCTACTACTCATACTGTTCAGCAGCTTCCTTTTTATGCTTTTTTAAAGCATTGATAGCTTTCTATAAGAGATCTAATTCTTTTCAATTAATTTTTGTTTATTTTTTTGTTTTGTTTTGCTATGCTTTCATACATACTATAATTGCAACATTATACTGTGACTAGCTTTTCTTTTAATCTATCAAACACATATTCCTGCTATGGGCCAGACACTTTTGAAAGCATTCTACAGATTAACTCATTTAATCTTTGCATCAAAGGTGTGTATGAGATATATACTGTTTTTTTTTTAAGATTTTCTTCTTTTTTTTAAGGTTTTATTTATTTGACACAGAGATACAGAGTACAAGTACGCAGGGCAGTAGGCAGAGGGAGAGGGAGAAGCAGGCTCTCCACCTAGCAGGGAGCCAGATGTGGGGCTCAATCCCAGGACCCTGACATCATGAACTGAACCGAAAGCAGCCGTTTAACCGACTGAGCCACCCAGGCACCCCAAGATTTTATTTCTTTATTCGACAGAGCACAAGTAGGCAGAGAGGCTGGCAGAGAGGGGGAAGCAGGCTCCCTGCTAAGCAGAGAGCCCCATGCAGGGCCGATCCGAGGACCCTAAGATCATGCATGACCTGAGCAGAAGGCAGAGGCTTAGCCCACTGGGCCACCCAGGCGCCAAGATATATATTCTTATCCTCATTTGCAGAGGGAGAAGCTGAAGCACAGAGTAATTGTTCAAGGTCATAGCAAATGGAAGGCCAGGCTTTGAATCCAGCAATCTGGCTCCTGAATGCTCTTAACCTACTACATCATGTCTCAGATTTCTTGTTGATGTGTTTCCCTGCATTTCATATGACTGCGCCTCATTCTTTTTAATGGTCGGTCACATGGGGTCTAGTTATAGATGAATTATCATTGAACTCTTCCCTATTGGTGTTTTTGCCTCTCCTATCTATCTCCAGCCTGTCCCCAGGCACCTTCTCAGTGTCCCACAGGTGCTGCACACTCAATCATAAATCGATTCAAACAGCTCATCATCCTCCTGTCGGCGCGTACTCCTGTGTCCCCAGCTAAGTGGCCATGCCAACACCCACCAGTCACCCAGGACGGAGGCAGGAGCCAGACTGAGAGGGAATAAGTTAGGTAAAGTAGGTTCCAAAGGAAGTAGAAGATGTTTGGGTCAGTGGCATAGGGAAAGGGTTAGTCTTGCAAAAGAAAAAAAAAAAAAAGGTGGGGGTATAGCTTTGGACATCTGGAGGAAACAGGTGGGAAGAGGGAGGATGGAGGAGCCAAATTTAGGCTTCTGGGTTCTTAGCTGCTCATCACCAAGGCAACCACGTTGCTACGGCAACAACTAAGGCAGCACCGCCTCTTTCAAGTTACCTCGTGGGCTGCCGTCACCTCCAAACCACCCAGACACTTCCGCACGGGGGTGCGGGCCGCTCGGAACGGTTTAAGAAGGCGGGAATTACTGCCGCAGTAGCCAATCGGATGGGGCCTGCGGCGAAGGACGCAAAGGAGGGGTCCGGACTTCTCTGAAGCTCGCCAAAGGATGTCGAGAAGGACGGGCTCCAGACCCTTCCCTACCAGTTAGGGGCCGAGTGAGGAAGGAGGCGGGATCCGGGTGAGGCGGTACGGGGGCGAGCCCCAGGTAAACTGCGGGGAGGATCCGCCCAGTCTCTCTGTTACCCAATAGAAAGCCTGAAAGCCTCTCCGGACTGGTTGGGTGCCCAATGAGCATCGTCGCCAGGCCCGGGCGCGAGGCATACCGAGCCAATCAGCGGCGGCGGTGGGCGGGCGCGGGCGGCATAGGCGGTGCGGTGGAGGCGGAGCAGGCGCTGCGGCAGGAGGGAAGATGGCGGACGAGGAGAAGCTGCCGCCCGGCTGGGAGAAGCGCATGAGCCGCAGCTCAGGTGCCGCGGGGGTCGGGGCTGGGGCGGGGCCGCGCGGGCCCGCGGAAGCAGGGCTCGAGCTCGCCCCTCGGGCGCGGCGCCGCCGCCCGATTCCCGTGGGGTCTTGGCTCCTCCGCGTCTTCCCAGGGTAACGGCCCGGGCCCGTCCCGTGGGGGCTGCGAATCTCAGGAGCGGGGATGCCGGAGGAAACTGAGGCAAGGGGCGGGGCCGGAGAGACCCAGCGCGCTGCCGGGGGCGGTAGGGGGGCGGTGAAGGGCCGGTGATCCCGCTGCACTCCCCCGGGTGATGGCTCTGGCCCTGCGGATCCGGTTGACACCTTTTGGCCTGATGCACCTGACGTCCCCGGGGAACGTCTCTGCACTCCGCTGGGCCCCGGGGGCACCCCCGGGGAAAGACACCCCAACCCCATGCTCAGGGCGTGGCCCCCAGGGTGTTCCCCGGCCTCGGGCCCACAGCCTACTCTTGCTAACGCGCCTGCCATCCCCACCCCATCTCGTGCTGAGTTGGCCGCATCTGGCCCCGTGGTCTGCCTGAGGATGGACCCTGTGCTGGAATCCCGATTTAAGGCTTATCCTCGATAATAATATATCAGTAATAGGGCACGTTCATCTCACCGCCCAGCATTGCGCCAAGTGTGTTTTAAGTGTGTTCTCTCTGAATAACCACGACTCTGGGAGGTAGGTCGTTATTACCCCCATTTTTCAGGTGGGGAGACTGAAGTCGGAAAACTTAAAGAACTCACCCAAGGTCATTCATTCCAGGGCGGGGGCTGGATTAGAGGTGTGGCTGCAGAGCCCCCTGCCCTTTGTCACCGCAGACAGTGAGAAGGGCCCAGCATCTTACCGCACTGCCTCCATAACCCATAAAAATCACAGTCACAGCAATTTCTGTTAATTGAGTGCCAGGCCCTCTGGTGAGCACTTCCCGGATAACATCACTGTTCTCCACATTAACGCTAGGAAGTTATGTCCTTAATTCTGTCACTTCACCCCCACTTTTCAGATGAGAAAACCAGGGTTCTGGGAGGCAGAGGCCGTTGCTAAGGTTTTAAGGTCAGTCCCTTGCTCAACTCTCCCCCAGCGTGCTCCAGCTCTGCTCTGTGGCCGCAATCTGCAGCACGAATCTCGTGCCCGGTTCTGGGCCCCTCCTGCCATTTCTGCTTGATTCCATCGTAGTGATTTTCCTCAGCGGTGACAGTCAGCTCTTCACGGTGCTGGGTGCGAATCATCCATGCAACCCAGGCAAAATCTCAGCCCCTGGAACGATGCCTGGGCTCTCCTGGGTCCTACTTCAGTCTTCTCGCTTGCAGCCTTCCCTCCTTCCTGCTCCTCAGGCCCTGGGTAACCTCCAGCCCCTAGGAGTGCAGGGCCCTGGGTGTGGGTTAAGAACGGAGCTTTTGTGTTTGACAACCTGGGAGTAATTCCTGCCTCCAACCACGCGTGCCTGGAGCAGAGTGTACCCTCAGGAAGCATTACCAAAGATACGGAAAGTGAGGCCTCCTTTCTGTCGTAGTAGCTGTTAGACTCCTACAGGGTCCTAGCCACTACCGTTAAGTGTGGGGAGAGCTGTGAGCTTCCTCCATCCTTAGAACGACCCTGCAGGCAGGGACTGTTGTGATCTGCATTCTACGGGTGACAAAATCCAGGCCCAGAGAGGGTAGCTCACACAGTGAGTGACAGAGGTGTCAGAGCCAGATTTGAACAGGCAGCCCGGCCGCTGGGGGGGTGCTCCACACCACTCCCTGCCTGACCCCCCACCCAGCTTTCTCTCTCCTGTCACTCTGGGATGTTTTCCTCCTTGAAATCACCAGTAACGGAATTATTACATTGTCTTATTTGCTTGTCGGCTGCCTGTCTGTCCCGACACTGAGAATGTTACTCCCTAAGGGCCTGTGGCACGTGGTGGACACTGGATTTGTTGAACGAAGGCATCCCACTGGCCAGCACCTTATCTTGGCCTCAGGGTGGTGTCCTCTGAGCAGGTCCCCGCTGAATCCCTGCCTCCCCCCTTCTCCAGGCCGGGTGTACTACTTCAATCACATCACTAACGCCAGCCAGTGGGAGCGGCCGAGTGGCAACAGCAGCAGTGGCAGCAAAAATGGACAGGGGGAGCCCACCAGGGTCCGCTGCTCACACCTGCTTGTCAAGCACAGCCAGTCACGGCGGCCCTCGTCCTGGCGGCAGGAGAAGATCACCAGGACCAAGGAGGAGGCCCTGGAGCTGATTAATGGTGAGCAGGGCTGGAAACAGGTTGGGGGAAGTTGTGGGTGGGGGGAGCGTAGAAATCACACCAGACCCTGCACCCCACAGCCAGCTCAGCCATCCGCATTGACTGACACGGAAGTGCCTAAACATGACATGAGCCTGGGCCACACAGCTCCCTGTCCTTTTTTTTTTCTGTCTGGCATCTGAGGGCGAGCCAGGTTAGACAGGAAGGACCCAGCCTTGGGGGCTGGCAGACCTGGGTTCAGGTGGTAGCTATACCCTGTAAGCTCCAGGATCTTGGGGGACCTTGGGTAAGCTCCTTAAGACTCAGTTTTCACCTCTGTAAAATGGGCATTTTCACATACCTGCCCCTGAGGCCCAGGTGAGAGTGTTTGGTCCCAGTAGCCCTCAGTCAGTGGGAGCTGTTGTTGATGGCAATGTCATCCAGCGGGTTCTGGAACACATAGGGTGGGTCGGGAGCGAGATTGGAAAATTAGCAACGTAGAACTTGCTAGCAGAGTCAGTGAATTACTTCTGCCCTGACAAAGGAAGCTGTTCCTGTCTCTGCTCTGTGTTTCCTCCAGAGCCTAGAGCACTGGTGAGTACACAAACCTTTTCTTTAAGAAGGTCAGACAATAAATAAGTTAGATTTTGTAGGCCGTACGCCGTACAGGTCTGCTTTGTAATTGATAGCAGCCCGAGATAATATGTACACAAGCAGGTGTGTCAGTAAAACTTTATGCAAACAGCAGCATTTAGTTCATTATGGCCGTCAGTTACAGAACCCTGTTATAGAGCCGCCTAGCATGGCCACCACTACCTACATGGGGCTGTTTCCATTTAAATTAATTAAAACTAAGGCCTGTTAGAGATGGGTTCCTCACACTGCTGTACTTGCAGTGCTCAGTAGCCACATGGGGCGAGCGGCTGTCATCTTCACGCAGATTTAAAACACTTCCACCCTTACAGGAAGTTCTGTGGGACAAGGCTGGTCTGGATCTCATTGTGGTGTCCCCATTCAGGCTCTGCCACCACAGACCCCCAGACCTCTCCTGGGCTGCTTTTTTTTTTTTTTAAGAAATTTTACTTATTTGACAGACAATGATCACAAGTAGGCAGAGAGGCAGGCAGAGAGAGAGGAGGAAGCAGGCTCCCTGCTGAGCAGAGAGCCTGATGCAGGGCTCGATCCCAGGACCCTGAGATCATGACCCAAGCCGAAGGTAGAGGCTTAACCCATTGAGCCACCCAGGTGCCCCAGAAGTTGTGTTTTGATAGTAGGACCTACACCCCATAGGGTAGTTGTGAAGACTCTGACCCAGGGCAGTAAAGCGTGAATAACAGTTCTGGTGTCTAGTAAAAGTTCTCGAATTGCTAGCGGTCATGATGATTGTTGCTAGGAGCACAGGCCTGGCAAAGTGCACACTTGGTCAGTACTGACTGTTGTTCTACTGGTCCAGTTATCGCTTGGTCCAGGATTTGGCCTCCAGGATATTACTTACACCCACCCACAGCACCACCCCCCCACCCCCGTACAATGTCTGGCCCCTGCAAGCCTCACACCTCGCTGTTATAAAGAGGAACAGAGTTCACATACAGATCCGGAAGGCAGATTAAAGAGCTCACCTCATGAGCTCCGTGAGGACAGGGACTGGCTCTCTTCCCTCCATAGTCCCACCGCTCTACACACAGCCTGGCCTGCCACCAGTGCTCACAGCCTTGTTTCAGGAACCAGCAGGAAGCGAGGATTCCTAGCAGAGAAAGTGGCACAAGTAAAGGCATGGGGCAAGGCCATAGCCAGGACTCAGGAAGGCCATGTAGGGGGACTGCGATGGGATGAGAGCCTTCAAGGGCACGTCCCAGCAAGGTTAAGGGGACCCCTGAGTGAGGCGAAGGCACTTTGCTCTCAGGAAAGAGCTGTGTGGCTGGAGTGTGAAGGGCCAGGGACACTGGAAGGCCCAGAGCCCAGGCCGGGAGGGTCTGTCAGTGAGCAATGAGGGGGTTCTGGCTGTCCCAGGGGAGGAGGAGGAAGTGAGTGGGGAAAGCCCAGAGAATCACACGGTGACTTGGGTCTTCCCAGCTCAAGTGGTCCCTGTTCTGAGGCTTTGGGACCCACAAGAATGGGCAAAAGGCAAGAGACACTTGGAGACTGAGTGGTAAGAGGTGCCGTCGCTGCTGGAGGGGACTTGGGAAGAGGCGCAGTCTGGGGAGGGACTCATTAAGTCTGAGGGGTCCAAGGAAGAGCCGTTGGGGGGCGACTGGGAAAGAGTCTAGATTCAGCAGAGCAGCCAGGCCAGAGATGGAGACCTTTGGGACAGTCTTGGCAAGAGATGGCCGGAGGCTGAGGCAGGAGGGCACGGGGAGATCTGAGCATGGTGGTCAGGCCACGGGGACCGCCTGGGAGGGGCCGGTGAGAGTGCCTCCCCGTCTTCAGGATGGACGGGGTGTGCTCTTGCTGGGCTGACGCTGTGGCAAGTGCCGAGGTCAGCTTAGGTCTTGGAGATTGAGGATCGGGGAGGTGCTCCCGGGAGCATCAGGTGCCGGGGCCTAACCTAGGTCAGTGCAGACTCGGGCATGTTAGCAGCGGCTGGACACAGGGGCTGTGCAGATGGCCTGGGGAGAGCTGTGAGAGGACGTGCAGGTACAGGCAGTGCTGCCCGAGGGGCCACGGAGGGGTGAGGGGAGCAGATGCCGGAGAGGTCCGGAGGCAGAATCAGGACTGGGTAGCGGGTTAGCTGGGCGGGGCGGGGTGAGGTCAGAACTCGTGAGACTCCTCCTGCAGTCACACACAGACGGAGCCTGTGCCAGCCATGTGGCCCTGGGCAAGTGTCTCAGAGCCTTCCTTGGCTGCATCATCACAGGGGCAGGATGGCCGTGAGATGAGGGGCCGGCCAGCGGAGCAGTGGGCTCCATGCCAGGCTCTTGGTGTCTACATGGGGACCCCAGGCATTCAGGCATGTGTGGTTGGTGGCCAAGGTCAGGACAGTGCATCTGCTGAAAGAGCTCTGGGCAGCTTGATGGGCTCCACATATAGACCATCCGGTGACCTTGGCCTTTTTACTCAGTGTCTTGAGGTGGGGCTGGGGCCCCTCAGGGGTCATTAGGTGGCTCAGTGAGACAGCCCAGGCCACGGTGTGCCTCATAACCGGACGCTCGTGTGCTCGGTCGGCAAGGTGGGGGCGTCCAGGCTCGATGTTCTCTTCCATGAAAGAGGATGTTCCCTCTGTCCTGGGCTTGTTCTGGGCAATCAAAAGATCAGGCTTGGGGCTCGAATCTCATCAGTACCCAGTTAGGTCCAGTTCTCCCCATTGCCCCGAGGGGACAGGCTGCCTGCGGTAAGAGCCAGCGCGTCTGCGTTTTCTGCTGAGGTTCCTTTTCCTCTGCAGCTGCTGGGCTGCGGCCAGGCCCTGTCAGGGATCTGAGGACCAGCTGCCTGTCATTGCCAGTGTCCTTGCCTAAGGAGGCCAGGCTGTGGAGAAGCCCTCTCCACCTGTTCCCCATCCCTCCACCCGCATGTGCTCAGGGCCTGAGGGTCCCAGGGAGGCCCCAGGGCAAGGAGCAGCTCCTCAGCACACAGCCATGCCCAGGACTTGAGGGTCCCAGGGAGGCAGCAATCCCTCAGACATACCCATACCCAGGGTCTGAGGGTCAGTGAGCACTTTTGGCCTAGTGTCCCCACCCAAGGTCTGGGAGTCCCTTCCAGACTGCTGGCTTCAGGCTGGGTCTCTGGTCTCTGTGGGCCCCTCCCCCTGGATCTTGGGTGTTCTAGGACAGCAGATTAATCCCGTCACCTTTTTCTCTGTCTGGGCCCCTTCCCTAGTTTGTCTCTAAATCTTTTTAGGGGTGCTTGGGTGACCCAGTTGGTTAAGCACCCAACTCTTGATTTCAGTTCAGGTCATGATCTCAGGGTTGTGAGATCGAGCCCCACATTGGGCTCTGCCCTGGGGCATGGAGCCTGCTTAGGATTCTCTCTCCCTCTCCCTCTGTGCCTCCCTTCCTTTAAAAAAAAAAAATAGAGTCAGAGACCACCCCCTTTGTTTACTCACTTTCCCCTAAATAACTGTGGTGCATTCACTCAGGGCTCTGTACAGAATACCATGGGCTGGGTGTCTATTTGCCACAGTTCTGGGGCTGGAAGTCTGAGATGAAGGTTCTGGTGAAGACGCTCTTTCTGGCTTGTGGAAGGTTCTGGTGAAGACGCTGCCTTCTCACTGTGTGCTCGTCTGGGCTTTCCTTGGTGTGCGCACATGGGGAATCATGGGGAATGAGCCACAGAGCTCTCCAGGATCTCTTCTTGTAAGGACACTAATCCTGTGGGATCAGGGGCCTCCATTATGACTTCATTTAACCCTGATCACTTGTGTGAAGGCCCCACTCCAAAAACAGGCACATTGGGGATTGAGGCTTCTAAGTATGAATTTGGGGGGACACAGTTCAGTCCATAATGTAGGGACGGACAGCTGGTAACTCTCAGGAGCTTGCTCTTGTGCCAGCAGGAACAACCCCTCCTGGGAGCCTTCCAAGGTGGGAGCTGCTATCATTAGCCCATTTTACAGGCCTGGCAAATAAGCCTCCGAGAGGCAGTCAGCCACCAGGGTCATGGAGCTCAGGAGGGGTAGACCTGAGGTCCGAATGCGGCATCGGTGGCCTGGAGTTTGCCTTTCTCAGCCTCAGAGACACACTGAGCAGGCCAGCCTGTGATCTGACCACAGGTGCCCTTTTGTCATTCAGCCAGTTTCAGGGTCTCCTGAGCTCCCTGAAGCAGGTGGGAGTTCCCTGCTTCAGACTGGGAGCTCCTTGAGAGGCCGCCCCCGGGTCTGCCTCCCTCATCCGGAGCTCCATTGGATGGGCGCTGTCTTGGTGAGGGGAGCAGGCAGGCCAGGGTGTTGTGGGGGCGGAGTATCTGGTAGGTGCTTCCCTTTTCTCCCCCTCTTGAGCCTTCTGATCTGAGGTGCACGGAGGAAAAACGAGGTTTCAGCGTTCCTGCCTAAAGAGCGGAGGGGTGGATGCCTCCCCCTCCTTCCCCGTGCCCTGTTTCTGTCTCATTTATTGATGGATTCCTTCAGCATTCGCGAGCACCTGTTCTGTGCACGGAGCTGGGTGCTGGGAACACAGCCATGACCAAGGCCAGCCGGCCCTGCCATCCCAGCGCGAGGCGGGTGACAGACACACAGACCGGGCACGGGCAAATGCAGGGAGGCACCTCACACAGCAGTCTGGGGAAAGGCTCCCGGGTGAGGCCAGAGGACGGGTGAGGCCAGAGGACGTCGCATGAGCTTCCTGCGGGAAGAAACCATTAAGCAGTGGCCTCAAGGTGGTGGGAGCAGGGCGGGGCTGGGAGAGATGTCCCCAGGGGATGGGGGAATCCTGAGCCAAGGGGACGCACAGGGGTCTGAAGCTCCCCTTGCATCTTGGCTTGTGGCCAGCCTGCTGAAAATCAGCTTCTAGAAAGGAGAGATCAGAACGGAGTGAGGTGTTTTGTTTTTAATCACTTGAGGATCCTACCCAAGCAGAAAGTTTCCCGAGAGTTGGCTGGTCAGAGGAAGATTTGGGTGCTGTGAACCATGGCGGGCAAAAGCTTGGCTTTTATTTGATTTTTAGGCTGATACCTGTGTACCTGGGCTAGGCCATCTAGTCTCAGGGTCCCTGCTGCCCCTCTGTCCCCGCTCCTAGAGCCTGGCCTGGTGGGGCGCGGGCGGGGCTCGGGGCGCCGCCGGTGCTGGGCATGCGCGGACAGGGACAGTGGACCGGGACCGAGGGGAACCCTATGTGCTCAGGATTCTCCAGCCCGCGAACCGAGGTCCAGACAGAAGGGAGAGGAGGAGGAATCTCGAGGCTTCCCAGGTGAGGCGGAGAGACGGCCAGAAGTCCAAGGAGTGGAGATGGGGGGTATCTTAATGACGTCCGCCTCAGGGTGGATCACGGGTGGGTGCAGCTGGCACAGCGGGGGCCGCCGAGCAGCCCCAGCGGCGCATGACAGGCAGACATCACCGCTGCCCGCAGAGGGCGGGGCTTGTGTCGCGCTGGCGAGCCTTTCTGGCCAAGCAGCCGATCACACTGATGCCCAGACCAGGGTGAGCCCTACAGGCAAGGGGGCCCCAGGATGGGCACATCACCCAGACACAGGGGGAACCTTCCCACTGAGATGTGCAGCCCTCATGGAAGGGAGAACTGTGACAGCGAGTGTCATCTCTCAAGGTCTCCGTGCCAGGCGCTGTGCTGCGTGTCCCTGTGGCCTGCTGGCAGGGGACTAATGGTTCAGAGGCAAAGGGATGGTCAGGACAGGACAGGAGTGACGGGAACTTGGGGAATGCGGGGGTGAGGGGGCCAGCCGTGGAAGCAACCAAGCAGATCAGACACCAGGATGCTGGTCGCTGCTGTGTCGTGCATGGTTGTCGTCATGGTTTGCTGTTCATGTGTGGTCCTTGCAAGGTTTGCACTAGCTCAGCATCCGGCAGATGACCTGACTGGGTGTCTGGGCCTCAGAGCACAGGTGGATTAGCCAGCAGTGTCCCTGTGGTGCTCAGACAGGAGCAGTGGACGGAAGTGTCACAGAGGTGTTGAGAAGCCCACCGGCGGGTGTGACAGGAAGAGCCACACGTTCAGTGTGGCTGGGTGGGTGTGCGGAATGTCCCCGGGAAAGTAGCTGCCTGGGAAGCCATGAGGGACCAGCTCGGGGTGAGGGGCCATTCTGGTGGTCGGGAACTGGGTGTCCTGGGAGCCCACCCAGTGGCTGCCCCGGTGGGCACAGGGACAAGACCAGTGAGAATGGTATTCGTGTGCTGGGCAGCTGGTTGGAGCAGGACGGGGAGTACTTAGGGGAAGAACCGATGGGTTCTGGCTCCAAGGGCTCCTGCCTGAACTCCAGAGCGAGTGGGGGCTCTTCTCCACCAGGCACACACAGTCCTCCTGCGCGCTTTGCTCCCCACGTGCTACCCCTGACCTCCGTCGTCCCCCAGGGAGAATCGGTCCCCAACAGGGCAGTTTGTGCCACACAGAGGGTGAAGCCAGTGTGATGCCAGCAGAGCCTTTTCGGGCAGCTGGGAGAAGAACTGTCAGCTGCTTCTGGGGCCACGGCCCATGGGAGTGACAGGTGTCCTACCTAAGCTGCCTCGTGGTCTCCTCAGGACACCCCAGGAAGCAGCCTAGGCCTTCCTCCCAGTTTCTGTAATGTTGGACAGCTGAGGCCCAGGGGCTGAGAATTCAGCTGACACTCCTGCCTTTCTCCTAGAAGCCTCTAGAAAATTTCCCCATCACCGCTCTGGGGATCTTGGTGGGGGCCCTGGGTCCCAGCATCCCTCTTCAGTGTCTGCCCTGCCTTCTGTTCTCCTCCCCAGCAGGGCCTGGAAGTAGATTTTTTCCCCCAAAATATGTGTTGGGGGGTGTGCTGTGAACATGCTCTCTTCATGTTATGTTGGTGGGGAGCAGCAGGGGTGATGGGGGGGGCTGGAGGAATGGGTGTGAGACCAGCACTGAGGCCACCGCGGGGTCAGGTGTACCCGCATGTTGGGGGGGGGCAGCATTTGTGGACGTGTGTGAGGCGAGTGTTCACACGTGCGCATGGGCAGAGTCGGGCAGGGTTGCACGCCTTCCTTCCGAGTGAAGAGCCGTCCTCCACTTGGAGCCCTGCACCCCGTCCTGCCTGCTTTTGATGCTACGTCTCCCTGTATGTCCCCATGTCATGTGTGTCCACAGGCTACATCCAGAAGATCAAGTCAGGAGAGGAAGACTTTGAATCTCTGGCCTCACAGTTCAGCGACTGCAGCTCGGCCAAGGCCAGGGGAGACCTGGGTGCCTTCAGCAGAGGTGCGCGAGGAGCGGGCCCTACCTAGCTTTAGCGGAGCCTCTGTCCCATTAGTTGCGAGGGACAGCCCTGGCTACGCAGGCGTTTAGGGTCCACTAGGTGGCAGCACAGTCCTGCAAGCGTCAGAGGGACTTGCCCTGCTTTGGCAGGGGGGCGGCGAGGGGAGGGGGAATGCTGCAGAGCCTGCTGCCCGGTGTCCTTCCCTCCTGCGGTGGGGAGTGGGTCTGAGGGTCTCTCTGTGCAGTTGTTCCCAGCACAGACCCAGCAAAACAGGTACTGGCTGCCATTTGTCCCTCCTCAGGTTGAGGGGTATAAGGCTGGGTCCCCGGAGAGCCCTGGGGCCTGTCCCTAGGAATGCCCCTCCCAGCGCCACCCTCCGGAGCGGGGACAGCAGTGGGGAGGAGAGAGTTCAGCTCAGCGGCCCTGAGTGTAGGCCTCTGGCTCGGTCAGTGAGAAGGGAGGAGCAGGAGCGGATCAGGCCACCTCCTCCTCCTCTCCCTCCTCCACCGCCTCCATCCTGGGGTCTGCAGAGCATCAGGGAGGGGCCCAGGATGGGGTGAGGAGGGCGGGGAGAGCTGGCAGAGGCAGGCGGACGGATGATGCGGCAGGGGCTGCCACCCGGGGCCTTGGGAGGCGAGTTCATCACTGAAATGTGCCTCCCGAGTGCGCGGCGGTGGCAGCCGCTCTGCCTGCCATCCCTCATGCTGTCCCTGGGCTTCCTGGGGCCGCCTTAATGGCTCTGCCGCCCCACTGACAGGGCCATAAACCGCATGACAAATGAGCGTGGGGCTCCGCGCAGGTGGGAGCCCCATCTGCCCGCCCCACCCAGGCTTGGCCTGTGGCCGAGCCTTGACCCCCACGCGCCACCCCTGCCGCTTCTCCAGGTCAGATGCAGAAGCCATTCGAAGATGCCTCCTTTGCCCTGCGGACGGGGGAGATGAGCGGCCCCGTGTTCACGGACTCCGGCATCCATATCATCCTACGCACGGAGTGAGGGCTCTGGGTGGCTTAGGCCTGGCCTGCAGGGGCGGGTGGGGCGGAACGGGGGTGGCTGGGCCCACAGACTCTGCTCCCTGCTGTCGGCTGGCCAGCGGGTGCCCCTCCCTGCTGACGTCACAGTATTTATTGTTCCCAAAATGGCTGAGGGGAGCGCTTCGCCCTTGGGGGTCCCCCTCTGCCCCCAGCTGGGGCTGTCCCTGCCA
Source organism: Mustela nivalis (assembly GCF_964662115.1). Classification (NCBI taxonomy): domain Eukaryota; kingdom Metazoa; phylum Chordata; class Mammalia; order Carnivora; family Mustelidae; genus Mustela; species Mustela nivalis. The sequence continues at coordinate 209,157,596 of NC_139020.1, read as the reverse complement.
GACTCTTCTCCCCTTTAGGAATTGACTTCAGAAGGGCAGGTGGGTGGGGAGGCTCCCGGACAGAAGGGGTGGGGATCACCTGTCCCAGAGAGAAGGCCTCGTCAGCTGAGCTGCCCCCTGTGTCCCTCCTCGCCACCCAGGTCCAGGACGGGGGCAGGACGGCCTTGTTTCTGGTTATGCTCTATTCCTCTGTTCAGCTGCAAAAAGCAAATGATCCACGTGGGGCCCAGGCTGCCCACCACCTCGGGGCCCTCACTGGGGGGCAGTGCAGCCCCCTACGCACCCTCGATTAAACTTGGAACCACTACTGTGCTGTCCTGTGTCTCGTTGCCGCCCTGAAGTGAGGGGGGAGCTGTCAGGGGCCACCATCTTCTACTATCTCTAGCGTCCCAAGTATCCAAGCTGCATTTCATCCCTGAGAAGCCCCCCTTCATCCTGGGCCCGGGGTGGAGGTGGGGGGGTCCCAGCAGGGAAGTGGGGCACCAGTGTCTGTGGTCCTCAAACTTGGGTGTTTAAGAATGTTCTAGAATGCAGGGGCAGTGCCCTGGCCTCTCCTCACATATCTGGATTCAGTGGGTCAGGGTGGAGCTGGGGATCTGCAGGGGATCCTTGGCAGGACAGACCACAGCCCCCCCGGCCCTGGCTGTCCTCTGCGTGCCCACACACCCCCACAAGCCACTCCCAGCTAGAACAAATGACACCCAGCACCCTGAGGCCTGCTTTCCTATTACCACAAATGTTTCTGGCAGGTTGTTCCTGGGTCCTGCCTCCTTCTCAGGTGCTGTTAACCTTAGCAACAGGGGACCAGCCACGAAGGGAGTGGGCTACTCCTGTGTGGCCTGTGGGTGTGCCCCACCTGCTTTCTGTCACCTCCTCACTGGCTACCTCTGTGCCGGGGCCTGGGGCAGAGCCCCAGCTGAATCAAAAGGTTTATGGGCTTAGCCCAGTCTGCTCCCCCTCATTTAATGGGAACCAGCCCAGATTGGGGGCGGGGGCATGCAGGCCAGCAGGGCTTGGGACCTGAACAAAAGAAGCCTGCCCAGCCCCACCTCAAGGGAGGCCTCTAGGGCTGCCTTGTAACAGTCACCTGGGCCAGCTCCCATCTGGCTGGTTTCTAGAGCAGTCGCCGTCTGCTTGCTGCCTGCCAGAGTGTATGTCATTAGGAAGGTTTAATGGGCTGCTTCTCCACTCTGGCAGGCTGGAGGGGGAGCTGCGGGCTGACTGCACCTCCAGACGGTATCCCCCATCACCGGTGGGGGCCCGCAGCACCAACAGTTCTGTGGGGTCAGGGAGTGATCACACTCCTCCTGACCCCCGGAGCCTCTGGGATGGAGCAGAAACGAAGGGAGTGGACAGGGGCACGGTGACGCTGCTGGGGAGCGTGGTATGTTTTCCTGTGTGAGGCTGGCAGGGAAATGGTCTTTGTGGCATTCTCTGTCACCTTGGGCATCCAGGCGCGTGTGTGTGTGTGTGTGTGTGTGTGTGTGCGCGCGCGCACACATCTCCACCAGCACCTAAGCATGCCTGTGGCCATGGGACTCTCGTTATCCCTAGGTGTGTGTCCTGTGTGACACTAGGGAGTCCCCGCGACCGCCTCCATGCACGGACCTCCTTTGTCTAGCTATGCAGCCGCCAAACCCAGTCAGTAGATGTGCCCCCAAGTGCACTCAGCCTAAGCGTGGCTCATGGTTAAGTAGCTGCGGCTTCCCTCACCTGCTCCACACGCCCACCCCCCACCTGCCTCCTGCCTGGAGGTGGGGTCGTAAATCCCAGGCCTTCTGGATGGTGACATGCACCGCTGTGCAGTCTTCCCACCTGTCCCCTTGGTCTGGCATTCCCCAGCCCAAAATGCCCCGGGGGTGGGGACCATTTCCAAAGTTCTGCCAAGGGCACCAGCTCAGGCCTCTGCGGCCACACATGGTTCCTAAGATGGGTCACCTCAACTTGGGGTAACCCAGGCACTGCCACGGGATGGGCTATGACACTTCCCACTGTAGTCGGGCACACGTCCACAAGGGAGCCCATCAGGGCCAGCGGCCGGCAGCCAAAGGTGCACAGGGATCCTGGCCTGGGTCGGGGATGGACAGTTACTCTTCCCGCCCATCCCTGGTTGAAAGAAAAGCCACAAACGTAAAAGCCTAAGGGGCACAGGGCCTGCCTGTGTGTGAGAGAGAGAGAGGGCTGTTCTGATGCCAAGTGCTTGGCATCTGCTGGGGGACCGGCGTGCAGAGGTGACACGGACACCCACAGCCAGCCCTGGGTTCTGTGCGAGTCTCCAAGGCTGGGAGTGTTTTGAAAGGACAGAGACAGTGGAACTCAGCAGCCCTTGGTCCCCAGCCCTACTTTGGGAGTAGGAGAGACCAGTGAACTACTCTCCACCCGCACCAGGCTCATTTGGGGGATTTGCCTGCAAATAAACACATAGGAGGGCTGGACTGCAGAGGTCCTAAGTGGCCCCCAACTCTCTGCCTTTTTTTTTCTTAAAGCAGGTACAAAGTGCCTCAATGGGCTTATCTGGGAATCAGTTCTTTTTCAATGTCAAACTTGTTAATTTAAATGGAAATTAATTGCTTTTCTTGAAGATTTCTTTAAAAATTGGTTTTAAATGAGTGCATTAGGCAGTCACATTTATTATTCATTGGTTTCATTTGCAGTATGGCCCCATGTCCCGAGTTCCCGGAGATGCCAGCACGGAGCTGAGATGATTTAATCAGAGAAGCCATTAATTAGAGATGGGCGGGGGGGGGGGATGGTAGCTCCCAGAAGAGCTGGTTTGGCTTCCTCAGTGGTCTCAGTGGGGTGGGATCTAGGCCCCTGGGGCTCTTAACATAATATTCTTCTCCAGACAGACTGATCAGGGGCCATGTGGTGGGACGAGCACCGGGGGTGGGGGGCTGGCGGTCAGCACTACCACTCTTGACCCCAGAGGGGACGCTCCCCACTCTGGCAGTCTCACCTTGGCCACCAGGGTCTGGCTAAAATAAGGCCATTTGTTCTACCCCTTCTGTGCCCCCCCCCCCACTCCCCACCGCAGTCACATCACCAAGGCTTCTCCAACCTCCTCCCTGCTCCCTCACACTCCTTCCTGCCTCCTGCCTCCTGCACTTCCTAGCTTGGCCGCTCCTTCCCCTCCAGGAGCTCTGGTCTTCATGGTACAGCCCATCTTGGCCCAAGCCCCTGTCAGCAAATGGGCTCCAGGCGTGGGGTGAGTGTGGGTTCCGCCAAAGGCCCCCAGAGCCTCCTTCCAGATGTTTCTACCTTTTTTGTAGTGAACTGAGAGCAGGCGACTCATTTAAAATGATTTTGAAATTACAAAGCAAAAAGAGAAAAAGAAAAATCTACTGCCCTACTCTCTCACACCCAAATTCTTAAAAGCAGTCAAACTGTTTAAACAAAAAATTTAAAAACTCGCCAGATGTTTCAGGGACGCACCAGTGTGATCAATGAGTGAAAAACCAGTGATGGAGACTATTCATTCGAGGCCTGTTTTCCTCGTTGTGATAGAATCCTCGGTTGTTTGGATCAAATTGCTGCCAGACAAACTGTTTTCGGACAAAACAACTTTGGCTTGGGTCTCCTCACCTGTCTTCCCCAAGGGCTCGCCCTGCCATGCCCCCGGCCTGGCCCCCAGGCTGGGCTTGTCGGCCTGGGACCCAGGGGACCCAGCTGGGATGACTTAGCCTCCACCTTGCCTCCTCTGCCCCACTGGGACACACAGAGCAACCAAAGCATCAAATGTCAAAGGTCCCGTTTATTCCAGCAACCTGGAAAGAAAGTGTAAATTAAAAAAGAAACATTCATGCACTCAAATCCTTGAAGGGGAGGAGGGGACTCAGAGGGAGGGCCTGGGTGGGGGAGGGTGGCATGGGGGCGGGGGGGAGGAGGGAAGAGAGGGAGCCGGAGCCGCAGACTGGGAAAGAACTGGAGAGTCAGATCCATGAAAAGAAAGAGACGAGGGACATCAATAAAAAGGCGGAAAGAGTGAAGTATCAAAATCAGAGACCAACAAAGGAGAAAAGACACAGAGAGAAGCACTAGTAGAAATACGGGGGCAGAGAAGGAAAGCCTGGCGAAAAGGGAGGGAGAGGGGGAAAATGGAGGGGAGAGGGGGTTGAGAGAGGGCCCGACAGAGACAGAAAGCTGGAGGGACCCCCAGCGCCCCCGCGCGGGCAGCCAGAGCTCCCGCAGCCGCTAGGGGTCCCCCGCGGTGCTGATGACGTGGAAGAGGGTGACGTTGTAGAGCACCTGGTGGCCGTTGTTCCAGGTGTAAAGGGCTCGCTCCCGGGGGTTGTAATCCAGCATGGAGATGTGGGAGTACTGGTTGTGGAAGGGCACGTCCGTGTACTCGTAACTGGACGTGTTGGTGAAATAGGCGAAGTAGACCTTGGCCCCGGCCAGGTGGGAGTTGGTCACGTAGAGCACGCCGCAGATCATGAAGGCCTCCCCGGCGCTGCGCTTCGGGTAGCCGGTGTCCCAGGAGCGCACGACCTCGAGGGTGTGCGGGTCCAGCCGGCTGACCACGATGTTGCCCGCGTTCTGGTTGGTGGTGTACACGGCCCAGAGCCCGCTCTCGTCCACCATGAAGTCCATGTCCGAGAAGCCGCCCCAGGAGTAGGGGAAGGTGTTGTTGTAGCCGGCCCCGGGCAGGCTCCGCTGCACCAGCACCGAGCGCGAGCGAAAATGGTACTTCACCACCACGTTGCTCTGGTACTTGTTGTAGAAGAGGGAGCCGTTGTACACCACGTGGCCGGTGCCTGCCCACGGCTGCGGCAGCAGGTGCTGGATAAAGTTCTGGCCTTTGATGAAGTCCCCCAGGGTGCGGAACTCCAGGACCCGCCGGCCCTTGTAATAACCATCCATGTACCAGACCTACAAGAGAGCCGCTCGTCGCTGCCCCGCCGCCCCGGACCCAGCCGCCCAAAGGCCCCAGCAACCACCCGGGCATCACCCGAGGTCATCAGGGAGCCACAGTCACTAAGTGGTCAGGAGTCAGTCGTGGGATGCCCAATGGCTATTCCTGACTGGTCATAGTCCCAGGAATGACATCATTTGATCAGGAAACACCACTGGTCTGAAAACAGACACTTGTTACCCAAGGATCAGAGGAAGTCGCGGTCCATGGTGACTCGCGGGGCCCAGGAATTCACCACTCATTGGAGATAGGATGGTTAGTGGCCACTGGACAGGCCTGGGCTGACAAGGTCACTTGAATTCAGCCCTGTAGCCACAGGATGACCTCGCCTGCCAGCAGCGGCTCCTCTCCCATCGCCACCTATGGTCACCATGTCAGTTAGCAGGCGTGAGTGCCCCCCTGAGCACTGATGATTGGGCCAAGCGTTTTAAAAAACTTTCATGCCAACGCAATCATGACCATTTTGAAGGTACAGAGATTGAGGCTCAAAGACACTAAGGAACCTACCCAAGGTTCTCTAACTAAGAATTCGGGGGCAGCAGGATGCAAATCCAAGTCTGATTCCCAAACCCAAGCTCTTCACCACTTGGGTGAACCACCATAATCCCGGGGAGGCCAGTGATCCTAGTGAGACACTGGCTATTGACGACCTCTAGTCTGTGACACTCAGTGACGGCCTGGTGACCGGTGTCAGTCACTAGGATAGTCACTGGACAGTTAGTGGGTGGTTCCTGTGGGTCAGAGGTGATAGGCATTCGTGACCATAGAGACCACTGGAAGTCTGAAGGTGAACAGACTTGGTTATTCTCGGGGCTGGGAGGTCCTCCATCACCTGGTGGTTGCTAGACAGTAGAGGGCAGGGCCAAGGGCCCTGGAGATCCTAGGACACTTCAGGCTACAAGAGAGGCACTGGTGTGGAATTACTGGGCACCTGTGGGCAGCCACAGGTTGTCTCCCCCCGGGTCTGACCCTCAGAGTGGGCACAGTCACTCACCCGGCTATCCGCACTGGGGGCCATTGTGTCGGTCATCCAGGAGCCGAAGCGGGACCCCATGGCCCGAATGGTGATGGGGTTACTGACCCCAGTCAGCTTCCCACAACCTGGGAGGCAGGAACAGGGTAGATAAGGGTAAAGGACGGAGGGAGCCCAAGTGGAACAGGGCAAGGATCACGTGGTATGATCCAACTGGGAAGAGCTGGGACCAGGGTAAGGGGGGATCCAGAAACCTGATCCCAAGATGGAGTTAGGTTGCAGGTAAAGGGACTGGGAGTCAAGGGTCAGGGCCATTTCCAGTTTGGGAGTCTATTTTAGGCATTGGATAGAGAAGTCAAAGGTCAAAGCTGATAAGTTAGAGATCAAAACTATGTCCGGCTTTTGGGCCCCCAGGGGGTATTAGGGATGAGCATGGAGGTCAGGGGTCAAAGTCAAGGGTCAAGGCATACCCAGCTTCTGGGCGCAGGCATGGAGCCGCGCCTCCAGGGCCATCACCCGCTGCTGCAGGTCCTCGTAGCCGTAGGCGCCCATCTCCTCCTGGATGGCCGCAAGGCTGCTGGAGAGATTCCTCACCTCCTCCCGCAGGCGCACGATGGTGCGTGTGTCTGCCTTGTACTGCTCCAGGACTGAGCTCAAGGGCAACAGCTCCGACATCCTGTCCTTCAGCTCCTGCCCACCAAGAGGGAACCCTCACTGATCATAACCCCTGACCTTTGACCCAGCCTTTGACCTATAACTTCACCCACCTATCTCTGATGCACACCTGGCCCTTGACACTTGGTCCACAGTAGACCCTGGAGCCCAGCATACCCTTGGTCCTTCCCGGACATGACCCCACTCTCAGAACTAACGGACGCCGATCCCAATTCTTCCCGTGGCCTCTGACCCGACCCAGAAGGACCCACCTGGAAGCTCTTGGTTGAGAGGGACCCGTCGGCTGCCCGGAGTCGTGCGTCCAGGCTTCTCATGAGGGTCTCCATGCTGCGCACGTACTGGAGGTCGCGGTACGTCCGCAACTCAAGGACCTCCATGGACTGGGAGACGTTCTGGACCTAGGAGCTTGGGAACGTTAGGGAGAGCCAGGCTCCTGCCCTCCCCGAGCCCTGAGATGCCACAGATGAGGCCTGGTGGAGCTGGACGGAGGCCAATGGCCCCCAGTCAGTTCTTCACACAGCCGCCAGAGGGAGCTGTTTAAAAGGAAGACCCTGCGGGCCAGTCCTGCCTCCTCCCCATGTTCATCCACTGGCGACCACCAGCCCCTTTCCTCTCATGGACTCTAAGCTCCTTCCCTCCTCAGAGCCTTCCCACCTGTCGATTCCTCTACCTCGAGCGCTGCTTCCCCTCTTCTTGCCACGCTGGCTCGCTCATCCTTCCCGCCTCATCTCCAGCCTCACCTGCTCAGAGTGGCCTTCCCCGACCCCCTGCTTCCAGCAGCCCCCCATCCTTTCTCCCATCCTTTCTCCCTGGTTATCTTCTCCCCAGCTACACCTACCACCTGGAACATTCTTACTCATCTGCCTCCTTCCGGTGAGATCCTCACGGGCAGACCCAGTGTCTAGCTTGTCCCCAGCGAAATCCCCAGTGCCCAGCATTGGCCTAAATTAGATGCTCAGTAAGTGCTTTTCAGCTATGAATGAACTGAATTCCCTTGCCCTGTGTGCTTCTTGGGTTGGAGGGTGAGACGCCTCCCCAAGGAACACAAGACATTTTCCTCAGCAGGTGAGTCTGGGGAGCTGAAGAGCTGAGCAGGGCTTGTGTGGTGAGGCCCGAGATCACACATGGGAGACTCGGATGCGGTCTGTCCTGTCCCCACACAACCCTCAGCTTCTCCAAAGACGCCCCAAACAGATATTGACTAAAATATCCACGTGAAGGGGAGCCGGGTGATCCACCAGCTCTGAACAATCTGTATGGCTAGATCTAGCCCCCAGCTGGCCTAGATGGGGGCCGAAGGCAGGGTAGGAATTGGGAGATTTTCACGGTCTTCTGGGGAACCCGGAAAGTTCTTACCTTCTCCATCAGCTGCCGCAGCTCCCGGCTCCGACCATCGCGGGAGCAGGTGCTCTGTGCGGGGATCACAGCCGTGCAGATGCATTTCCCGTCGGGGGCCTGAGCCGAGGTGTACAGCTGCCAGCCTTCCTCTGGACTTTGGAAGAGGGTCTGTAGGGAAGTCAGGGGTCAGAGAGCAGGAACCCAATGGGGGAGTCACCCTGCCCGTGCTGGGGGAGAAAGAGGACCCAGGGAAATGACAGATGCCCTGGAATGTGCTGGACTATGTGCCGAATATCTGATGCGTGTGATCCCAATCCCTCCTCAAGGAAACCCATTTTACAGATGATGAGACTGAGGTACAGGCTGTTAAGGAACACGGCGAGGAACTGAGGGTTTCGAGCCCTTCCGCAAGACAGGAATTCATTCTCTTCCGCATGCTCACATCCACACAGCACTGCCTCCATAACTGTCAATAGGGCACAGACCCACTGGTATTGATCCCCAAACCTGGAACTCCGTCTCGGCTTTCCCAGAGCACTGTGAAACATGGATTCTGCAGACAACTCCGGGGCTGCTAAGTGCAACCCTACTGTTATTATCTCCCACCCCACCCCTGCTCCAGAGAAGCCCAGGTAAGATGATGGCCAAAGGGTGACAGAATCCTTATAGGGACTTCTAGGCCCTTGAAAAGAAAGCATCACGGCAGACTCCTACATTCAACTTCAGGTCAGTTTATAGGTTTAGAGGTTTAGATAATTCAGGGATCAATCATGGCTGTTGCCCAAGCCACACTCCTTGGAACACTGGCCATCTTTCCAGGCATGCGCAGTGAGCAAATAAACCCGGCATTGCTGGGTAAAACAAGTCCCTTTGATGCAGGACTTATCAGAGACCTTGAAGGCTAATGTGCATCAGGGAACTCCAAAATTTTCTACACCTACTAGAAAATACAAGTGCCCATTCTATGCCTGGCATAGGGTCTGGGATAGGGCTAGGAAGAGAGGAATGAAGACAATGTCTGGCCGCTGCCTGTGGATGGAGGAGGCAGACATCAAACAAGTAACCCCCCCAATACTTCCAGAACTACTCACGGCAGTGAATGCTGCAAAGAAAGTGCAAGGAGTAACATGGAGTCTTCCTCAGGCTGGGGATTGCAGAGGAGGTACCCCAGAGGAGGGACATTTGAGTTGAACTTGAGGGATGAGTGAACCAGGAGAAGGGGATAGGGGAAGGGACACTTTTGATAGCCCAAATTCAAATCAATATCTGGAGGTATTTAAGAAACATTGCTCAAAAAGCACTAATTAGGGTTGCCTGGGTGGCTCAGTGGGTTAAAGCCTCTGCCTTCGGCTCAGGTCACGATCTCAAGGTCCTGGGATAGGGCCCCGCATAGGGCTCTCTGCTCAGCGGGAAGCCTGCTTCCCCCTCTCTCTCTGCCTGCCTCTCTGCCTACCTGTGATCTCTCTCTCTGTCAAATAAATAAATCTTTAAAAAAAAGAAAGAAAGATAGAAACATTGTTCAAAAAGCACTGAGTAGGGACGCCTGGGTGGCTCAGTGAGTTAAGCCTCTGCCTTTGGCTCAGGTCATGATCACAGGGTCCTGGGATCGAGCCCCGCGTCAGGCTCTCTGCTCAGCGGGGAGGCTGCTTCCTTCTCTCTCTCTTCCTGCCTCTCTGTCTACTTGTGATCTCTCTCTCTCTCTCTCTCTCTCTCTCTCTGTCAAATTAAAAAAAAAAAAGAAAAGCACTGAGTAATCACTGGATGGAACATGGTGGGCCCCCAGAGCCGGCCCCCTTGAACTTCCCCAGAACATTCTGGACTTAGTCATAAGTCTCAATCTTTTCGTTTTTATCAGGGCATAATGGTCTCCTTTGTTCAGGAAATATTTGGTAAGTTCCTACTGTGTGTCAGGCTCTATTGTGGACACTGAAAACACAGCAGTAAACAAAATGCGCAAACACAAAAGTTCTAGAAGCTTACGTTAGACAAAGACAGAAATAGACAAGTAAATGCCAAATATTTAAAGGGTGATGAGTGCCACAGAGAAAAGTAATATAGGGAAGTAATGATGGGGGGGGGTGGTGCTGTGGTTGGGGGTTGCAATTTTAAGGTGGCCTGGGAGGGCCTCCAAGAAAGTGTCATTTGAGTCAAGGTGAGGGATGAGCCATGCAGATACCTAGGCATGTTCCAGGCAGAGATAAAAGCAGGTGCAAAGGCCCTGAGGCAGTACCATGCCTGGTATGTTAAGGAAACCTGGGAAAGGCTGGCATGGCTGGAGGAGGGAGAAAGGTAGTGGGGCAGAGGGAGGGAACAGGACAGCTTGTGAGGGACCTGTGGGCTATTGGAAGAACTTCACAGTTTTTCCTGAGGGAGGTGGGAACCACAGATGCTTTCCGAACAAGGAGGGAGGTCACCAGATTCAGGTGCTCACCGGCGCCCCCTGGAGGCTATGGGGGGGACAGGCTGGGGAGCAAGAACAAGACCAGGGCCAATGAGACCACATAGGTCCAGGTGAACAGGATGGGTGGTGGCTGTAGAGGTGGGCAATGGAAAATTCTGGTCCTAACCAGGATGTGTTCCTACATACCTGGAAGAAATTTTGATAAAACCCAAGTGTTTTACAGAGAAACAAAGCCCCACAATAATTGTTCATTTGGACAGCTGTTAACTGATTGCCCCACAGAAGATGTTCCCATGAGCTGTAGCAGAGATAAGCCAGGCTGTGAGTTATGAGCAATGCTGGAGATGCCAGCTATTAGCGCACCTTTTTTTTTTCTCTTCCACTCAATAAAGTCTTTTTTTAAAGCTGATTGTAATGTGAGCAACTGATATAATTGTACAGATGAGCTTGACTCCTCCACTAATTTATAAGGGAAACAAACCATTCATAAACACCATCTGAAATTATTGTAATTAGTCATTCTTTGTGCCTTGGGTTCACCCTCTTGAAGTTGGGGAGATCCCCCTTTTTACCAGTCCACGTCTCCTCCATGGAGCAATGAAGTCACCCACTTTCCCAGCCTTTCTCGCACACAGGGATGATACAGGTAGAGCCAACACTCGTGGCTCCCCAGGCCTTCAGTGCAGCAGGCCCCCCGCCCACCCCCCAGCAGTCCCCAACAGTGCCACATAGAAGTTAGTGATAGATGTCAGCTGCCCTCTCACCTCTCCGGTAGGAAGGCTCTGATGGGCCTGCTGCAGACAATTCTCCAGGGGATCCCACTGGGAGCTGTGCTCCAGGTGCCCATGGTGGTGCCCTCCTCCTTAGCTCGCTCTGCATGGGGGTCCTTCACTTCCCCAATCGGTTCCTGGTGGTATCACCTCCTAAGTGGGTACTTGCACTCAACCCCCTCCACTAGCTCTGCTTCTGAGGGAGTCTCACCTAAGACAAGAAGGGGGGACCCAAGAACGCCTTCCGCCTCAATTCCAGCAGAATGTGAGACTAGCTTTGTCTCTTTTCATCACAAATCCGGTTCTTTAAAACAAAACAAAACAAAGAAGTTGGCGCCTAAGCACCCCCATCCGTGTTCCCTTGGCTCTGATCTCCAAGCAATTTGGACAGAACCCCCTCCCCCCACCCAAGATTCTCATTTGTGCAGAGACAATGCAGTCCAGTTCAACATAATTAACATCTCCTTTCTACAATTCCTAGTGTAGCAAACAAGCCATTTTCTCTCAACATACGAAATATTGAATTGTAAAAGAGAACCAAGATTTAAGTGGCAAGGAGAGAAGGCCTCCACGGCTTTCCTAAAATAATTGTCTGCGTTGGACGCACCTCGCTGAAGTGTTCTCTGCAGCAGTGTAATTAAATGCCTGGGGCTTGGCTGCCAAATCTGAGCACAGCAGAGATCCCCGAGTTTCGCCTGGCAGGTTCAAGTTCAAATACACAATCAAGTTCACGTCCCCGGGAACCACTGGAAATGTCCTGAAAGGCTCCCTCTTGAAGAGTGCAAATGCGAGCTCTCTAACTGGGTTTAGCTTGGAACCTCGGTCATGAACTCTTGGAGGTAACAGTCCTAGGGACAGAGAATGGCCCATCTTAAGAAAAATGCTTTTAACAGCAGGTGCAAGAACCCAGGAACTGTCCAGGTACAGAAACCTGCGATCAGGTGGCCTGTCTCACCTCAGAAGTGGCAAATGTACTGGCAAAGCCAGCTGCTCTCTTGGCTGAGCTGCTGGTTCTGAGTTTGATATTCCTGCTAATGGGCTCTAAGCGGGTAAGCTCTGAGCTCAAGTAGCTGTTTCTCAAATTGTCTTTTCTGGCTGGGATTTCTTTCAAATACTTTTGCTGAGGATGATGCCCCAATTAAGCAGCAGTCCCCGTAACAGGTCCAGGACTGACACACAGGAAAAATTGTTCTCACTGTCACACCTGGAATCATCACCTCAGCCTCCAGCATTGCCACCTCCCTCTTGGTTCCAACACAGTCCCTGGTTCCTTCAGGGGCGGGGAGTGGGGGACAGCTATAGAACCTCAGGGAAGCCACCCGTGGAGAACTGGCCATCCGGGGTTAGCCAGCAGGAAGAGAGCGAGCGGCTGCCTCTTAATAAGACAAGGATATTATTGCATTTGAGGCCGGGTAATTTAATCAGGAGGCAGAAGTGGCTTGGAGCTTATGTATTTATTTGTACCCTGCCCTGTTCCAGAGGACTCCAAGTGGTTTACAAGGATATGTAAACTACCACACGATAGCTTCAAATAGATAGCTGAGAAGGAATTCGATGTTTCTGGACGGCAGTCTGCCAATCCCGAGCCAAAGCCTCAAGGTTCCTGCATTTGCATTTAACCCAGCCAATCCCAGAGGAAGAATTTAGCCCAGGGGAATCGTGTGGACCAGCATGCAAGTGTTACAAGGATGCTCATTTAAAGCACTGTTTCAAATTGGACCACTGGAATTTCCCCCCTGCAGTGTTGGAGGGTAGGGGGCTTTTGCACATGCACAGCAGGGAATACTATGCAGCCATGAAAAGGGGAGTTTAGTGGCGATTTTTATTGTCATCTTCAGATTGGTCTTATCTTCTAAATTTCTTGATCCTTTAAAATTTTTTTTTTTTTTTTTTTTGCAAGGGAGACAAGGAAGGAAGGGAAAAGTGGGGACATTGAGCCAGAAATTAGGCTAAGAACAACTCATCCCTTTAAAACCCGAACAACCAGCATATGGTCAGGCCATAAATTTGGCTCCAAGTTCCTTAGCAGCCAACTCAAAAAGGAAAAGCTGGTCATTTATGCGGCTCCCAGTGTCCCGAAACAAAACGCGCCAGATGCTCAGGGGCTGGCTTCCCTATTTTCGGTACCGAGAACAGGCAAGGATCTCTCCCACGATCCTCCCAAAAAGGAGTCCCTGTGATGTCACCAGCATCTCTCCCGGCAACACTCTTATCCCGGGTGGTGGGGGGAGGGGCAAAACAGGTGACGGGGATGAAGAGGCACAATATTCCAGTTATAAAATAAATAAGTCACAGGGATGAAAAGCACAGCATAGGGAACGTAGTTGATCTATTGTAACAACGTCATATGGAGACAGATGGTGACTATACTTCTCATCGTGAGCCCTGCATAAAGTATACAATTATCAAATCACTATGTTGTACACCTGAAACTAATACCACATTATATATTTTTTCAATTAAACAAATGTATGCCACGGGATACCTGGGAGGCTCAGTCAGTGAAGCGTCTGCCTTCGGCTCAGTTCATGGTCCCAGGGTGCTGGGTTCGAGCCCTATGGCAGGCTCTGTGCTCGGCAGGGAGCCTGCTTCTCCCTCTCCCTCTGCCCCTCCCCACTGCCCGTGCTCATGTGTGTGCAAGCCCTCTCATTCTCTCTCACAAATAAATAAATAAAATCTTGGGGGGGGGGTGCTTCTGACAGAAACAACTCATTTCCTTTAGATGTTTCTCACTCCTACTCAGATGGTAGAGCAGAGTCTGGGGGTCGGGCTGTCTGGGTTTAGGTCCTGGCTTGGCCACTGACTCGTCCTCTTTCTGGAGCAAGTTACTTCATCTCTGATGAGAGTCCCGTGGAGCTGTGGCTGAGGCCATGGGATGAGGAACAGCCGCAAAAAGCCAATGTTGGAGAGGAGTTAGCCCTGTGGAAGATGAGAGATGCTTCCTCTGTCTTCAGCCCCATGTGGCTCAGTTGGCTCCCTGTCCTGGAGGGGAGTCCTGTCTCATCTTGGCCAGCTGGCAATCAACAAGTCTACACTGCTGGTCCTTGTCTCTGGTCCATCCTTGGGTCTTCCTGAAACACCTGCTTTTCCCACCTCTAGGTCTTTGCCCTGGCTGCACCCTCTGCCATGAAGACTCTTGTCCCATCTCATGGCAGGGCTAACCCTTCCCATTCCTGGGGGCTCTTGCATAAATATCTCTTCCAAAACCAGCCATAAGTAGGTAATTGGCAGGTATTGTCATTCGGGCCTTTGACAGGGGAAGAAACTGGGGCAGAGGGTTCAGATCTCCAGTCTACACCTCCATGCCTTCCCTTCCCAGCACTGCTTCAAGGCCTGATCACAGCGGCCGTTAGGACCTCACGGGGTGGCCACTGGCTCCGCCTGCCTGCCTCTGCCCCTATCTGCTTGGCTCACCGACCACATTCCTTGGGGCCTAGCATGCTGAATGTTTGTTGAATGAATGACTGGACCCTGGGTGGCCGGGGGGGACAGAGAGCAAAGCCCTTGACAGAGCCACCATGCGTTTCCCGTTCCGCCACCGAAATAGCTTTTGTCTGTCCTCAGAAAGAATCAGAGATTGTGTGGTATCAGGCTGGAGACAGGCACCCGGCAGGCTCAGAAGTGGTCACAGCTTCTCCCTGACTGCAGGGACGGCAGAAGGGCCGTGATGAATACTCAGGGACATGTCTGCCACATCTGAGCCATGACAGGGGCCGTGTCCCTTCGGAGGGCTTGAGATAACACCAGTCTGCTCCTGTCAGACCTCGAGATATTGGGCAAATGCCCCCCTGAGTGATAAGCTTGACAGGTTTTAAAGACAGTTATCAGCTCACCTGTGCCTCCAGAGCCTAAGCCCCTGGGGCTTTTCCTGAGACAGCCTGTGACTGGGGGCAACTGTGAGCCCATCATTCATTCATTCATTCCCTCCTTCCCATCTTGCCCCAAGCGGCTATTCAGGCCAGTAGTGCAGCACAACCTTCTACCGTCTGAAGCCACCCACGTCTTGGGGACAGAAGACCCGGAGCGCTTGAGCCCCAGGCAAAGCCAGGACTAATGTTCCAGGATGTCTTAGTCTCTGCCATCACAGTGCCAATGGGGACCAGTAATCAATGACTCCGACTCTCTTGGGAAATGCAGGAAGAGACCCAGGTCGTTCAGTCCGACTGACCTCTGCCACTCAAGTCCAAGGACGGTGTGGGGAAGGCTTGCCTTGTACAGGTATTTACACACTCAGTCCACTCCATCAGAGTGTGGCCTACACTGCATTAGAACCACCAGGAATTCCTGCAGACAGCCCTAAAAGTAGGGTGTATGGGCAGGGGTTTGCATGAAGGCCATGGATTCTCATAGCAGGGTCACGTCGGTCATCACTCAAGCTTGCATTGAGGAAGAGCAAGTCCCCACCATCCCCACCCATAACACT
Organism: Mustela nivalis; assembly: GCF_964662115.1. Classification (NCBI taxonomy): domain Eukaryota; kingdom Metazoa; phylum Chordata; class Mammalia; order Carnivora; family Mustelidae; genus Mustela; species Mustela nivalis. The sequence goes on along the minus strand of NC_139020.1, from coordinate 209,142,104 downwards.
CGAGGACACCCCATTTGAGAACTTTTGGGGTGGGAACAAACCTTCTCCTGAGCCTGCTGATTCTCCCGGGCCTCCTTTCATGTCCTCTATGACTCCTGAGCTCTTTATCACCCCAGGGCCTTTGAACTTGCTGCTCACCACACAGTTGTCCAGGTGAACCATAATGCGGGCCTCCCCAGGGTAGATGCAATTGGGACAGGGAGGCCCGAGCTCAGGATCTGCTGAGGGGCCAGACCCGGGTGGAAGGAAAGAGGAGGAAGATGAACGATAGGGTGGGTGGACGGGGGTGTCATTTACTGAGATGGAGAAGGCTGGAGGAGGGGCCTGTGGCAGACCAAGGGGCAGGTGGGGGGATGGAAATCCAGGGTCCAGCCTGACACGTGCATCTGGGGGCCGCCTGCAGAGAGCTGGGATTTAAAGTCACAGAACGGATGAAGGAAAGGAGCAGACACCGAGCACCCCCACCAAGGCCTCATATTTTATTTAACACCCATAGAGCTTGCCCTTTGCTATGGACTGAAAGTCTCTGTCTCCCCAAAATTCGTCTGTTGAAACCCCACCCCCAACGTGATGGCATTTGAAGGTGAGTCCTCTGGGAGCAAGAGCAAGCAGAGAGCTCCCTCTCTCCTCCTCCTCCCGAGGACACAGCGAGAGGGCGTGGTTTGCGAGCCCGGAATCCGGAATCCAGTTCTCTTCAGACACTGAATCCGCCCGCACACACCTCGATAGACCCTGTAGCCTCCAGGACTGTGAGAAACCGCGGTTGGCTGCTCAAGCCCCTCCATCTGTACCCGTGTGTTCTAGAGCCCACACAGACTAAGGCACTAAGCTGCTTTACATGCCAAGCCCTCACGGCCTCCCCTGGCGCAGCGAGGTGGGTACCAACACTAGCTCCGTTTTACAGAGGGGGAAACTGAGGCACAGAGAGGCACGTCCGTTGTCCCAACCCACGCTGTGGATAAGTATCCAAGCCAGGATTTGGACCCTGACCTGTGAGACTCTTAAATCCTTGAATCCTCAAATCCAGAGTCTCAAATCTTAGCCACGATGCTCAGGGGAAAAGAGTCTCTCCCTCCGCGGAAGCTTGGCCTCAAGACTTGCAGCTCTGATCCACTCTTCCCCGAAAAGCCCGAGCTGGCTTTTGACATGTCACTTCCACATTGAACCTTTTGTGGCTCTAGGTGCCCTCCGCCTAAAGCCAGTCATTAGTCCTACCCTGAGGAGCCCAGCTAAATTCTGAGCCTCCCCACTTGCCTGTCTCTGCCCCACAGTTATTTTAGTTTCCTTTTCCTGCCCCTGGATGTTCCTCTGTACTCTGTTCTTTGCTTAGGACACCCCCCCCCCTTCACATGGGGAAAACCTGCTAGGGCCTTCAGAGAGTGGGGTGTTCTGGTTTCAATGCTTTAAATGGCATTTTTAAAAAAAGATTTTATTTATTTATTTGGCAGAGAGAGAGGAACACATGCAGGGGGAGCCAGAGAGGGAGAAGCAAGCTTCCCGTTGAGTAGAGAGCCCAACACAGGGCTCGATCCCAGGACCCTGGGAGCATGACCTGATCTAAAGGCAGATGTTTAATGACTGAGCCACCCAGGCACCCTTTTAAATGGCATTTTTAGTATTGCCCACACAAGACATACACACACAGAGTCCTGTGACCATGAGACAAGCCCGTTCTATGCAGAGAAGTCCCTCAGCATCATTAAAGTGGTAGTAGTAATAATAATAACAACTAATAATAGCATCATCATCATTATCAGTAAAGCTGACATCAATGGCATACATCCTGTGAGCCAGACCCTATTCTGGGTGTTTTTGCAGCTAATTTTTCACCAATCCTCCTAAGAACCCTGCGCAGTCGAACCAAAATAAATGTTCAAGTCCTGGATATGCGGCTACCCCTTGTGAGTTCCGAAGCTGATCGCTTAGCCTCTGTCATTTGTAAAAAGGATATCAAGACTGTCCTCTGCTCCCCAAATGCGCACACACACTTAGGTGTAAGCTGCTGGACAGCTCCCCCTTGCTCTGTATGGTTGGGAACTACATTTCCCACACTGCCTTGCTCTCTGGCTTCCAGGAAGGTCCAGCCAATGCCAATGGAAGGCATTTGAGGAAGACCTGAGGGTGGGACAAAGGGAAAAGCAGGGGTATTTCCCCCCTTGTTGTGTCTTGTGTTCTGGCCTATCTACATCCCCTCTGTGGCTTCAGCTTTCACTAATAGTTCCACTCCTGGGCTCTGTACCACCTTTTCTATCTGACCCCAGATACAGGGGTCAGGCTCTCTGCTGTTGCTAATCTCTGGGTTTCATCTCCAATTCTTGTTTAGTTTTATATCTCTTCCATCATCTTTGTATCCAGTTCCCCAAATTAAAATCCCTACAGTTCCTCAAAGAGATGTTTCTTTAGTCAGACCCTGAAGGAAACAGTAGCTGCTCAATAAATGCATGCGCACAGACAGGGAGCTCTAGAGTTTGCACAGCACAGGCTGGTTTCAGTCCAAATTCCAATCTGTTCCTTCCTGTGCGACTTGTGGCAAGTAGCTTAACCCCTCTGTGCCTTTTTTTTTTTAATATTTTTTAAAGATTTTATTTATTTATTTGACAGACAGAGATCACAAGTAGGCAGAGAGGCAGGCAGAGAGAGAGGAAGGGAAGCAGGCTCCCTGCTGAGCAGAGAGCCCAACGAGGGGCTCGATCCCAGGACCCTGGGATCATGACCTGAGCTGAAGGCAGAGACTTTAACCCAGTGAGCCACCCAGGCACCCCATCTCTGTGCCTTTCTTAACCTTTCTGCTTTCTCATCTAGAAGCTGTGGTTGTAACAGCCAGACTTCACTCAGTTGTCCTCAGGTTGAGGAGTTAGAACATGTCAGGAGTCAACTGTAGCGCCCAGCACACTGCATGCTCAGTCAGGAGGACCTTTTCTAGCAACCTGGAACCACCGATGTTCTAGAATAGTTCCATGTCCCCTGCTAACTTTTTCTAAATCATTTTTTTATTCTGGAATAACTTTAGACTTACAGAAAAGTTGTGAAGATCGGATGGAGAGCTCCCATATGCCCTCCACCCAATTTCCCCTGTTGATAACATCTTACATGCCCTGGTACCCTTGTCACAACTAAGAAAGCAACACTGGTGCACCACTATGACGAAATTTCAGATTTTATGGGATTTCCCCAGGTTTTCCACCAATGTCCTTTTCCTGGTCCAGAGTCCCATCCAGAATCCCACGTTGCGTTTAGTCCCCACATCTCCTTCATCTTCCTCTCACGTCTGTGATCGTTTCTTGGTCTTTCCTTTCTCAGGACCTTGGCAGTTTTTAGGACTAGTGGTCAAGGACTTTGCACATGCCCCACTGGCTTTGAAGGGCAGGAACCAGGTCTTAATTTCTCCCCGCAGTTCCCTGGCACACCGCCCAATGCCTAGCACACAGTGGCTGCTTCACAGACACTTCCTCCTAACTGAATGAATACATGAATGGCAATCATTTATTTCTTTATTCTCCCACACCCCGTGTTCTGTAGGCATCCCTGCCAGAGGCTAGATCTAGAAAAGTTCACAGTGAAATAAAAGCTCTTCTCTTTTCAGAAGGGTTCCTTTTTGATCCTTTCTTTGTAGACATCAAGGATTCATTTCTTTAATATTTAGGGGTTTTTGTACCAAAGAGAAGCAGCTACATTTGCATCAGACATCTCATTTTTCAAGGCAAGGGAGAGAGATCTTTCCTGCAAGATGGGTTTCTTCCTTCCCCAAGCTGTCACTTGATTTCTCTGCCTCTCCCTCCCCAGCCTTTGGGCCGCTGGCAGGGGCAGAGTGGGGGTTTGGGGCTCTGGAATCATCCATACTTTGATGTCCTCTCTGTCACAGCCCAAGGAAGCTTAATTAGAACTCCACAAAGTTGCCGAGACCAAACCAGCCTCAGGAACTGGTGCAGGAGCCTGGCTGGTGACGGAGATGAATTAGAAGCTTTATTTCCCATCCCTCTGAATGGCTCAATATTTGCCACGGGGACTTGGAGACCTGCCTTTGGGTACACAGAGTGTGCCCTCTTTCTAACATTAGCAGGTCAGAAATGGGAACTCCCTTTAGCCATGCAAGCCTGCAGGTCTGGCTGCTTTTTATTTCTCAGCCCTGGCAGGGGATGCTGAATGCAGGGACGTGAGAAAAATGCCCCTGTCGAGGTCAATCCCCACCCCCCCTCCACAGTCCCCACTGTTGGAAGACACTGGCCCGGGTTTAATCTCTCGCCTGAAGTTTGTCAGAAGTAAAAATGAGCCTGGGTGAGCTTTTCCGACACTTCCCTCGACTTACAGGAATTCAATTTCTAGACTGGGCATAAATTTGCAGCCATCAGCGCCCGCGGTGGGGGCTGGGGCTGGGCATATTGGCCGGGGATGGATTTCTGAAATCAATCCGTCGGCATGTGGAAAAGGTCGTCATGGGGGAAATTTATCTTCCGTGGCTGGCTGAGGCATTTCACGCCGATAGCCAGGGACGCCCCTGCACAAAATGGAGGTGTTTGCTGCGAGGTTCCCAGATGGGGGCTGGAGGGAGGAAACCTTGAAGGCTGGAGAGTGTGGTCAGGAGGTGACAGGAGACCAACCTGCTGGCTAATAACTCACAGGGACAGCCAGCAGCCAGCACTGCCTGAAAAGCTACTTCCACTGGCTCCGTGTATGACCCTGGGGGGCGGCGAGTTAATGTGGGATCCAAACCTTTTGTCATTTGGCTGCATCTTTGACAAACATCCTGGGGTTTTGAGGAAGTGAGCCATAAATGGTGTTCAGTTCCTCCAGCTCCAGGGAGGTCACAGAGCTTGGTCATTGAGGGCTCCAACTCTGGAGCCAGACACCTGAGTTCAAATTCCAGCTCTGCTGTATGACCTTGGGCAAGCAACAGGCAGCCCAAGCCTTCGTTTCCCCAACTGTAATGTGGGGCTAAGAATAGGAGTGATGTTATTGAGATTGTTGTTAATGGATTCAGATGGCTTAACACAGGCAATGTCATACACAAGGGAGTGTGATAAAATTGATTATGGAATAAAAATAAGCAGATAGGTGCTGACAGAGAACACAAAAAGGCAGCCAAGTATCTGGGGGACCTTTAAATCTTTAAATCTGCATTTAAATCCTGGCTCTGTGTTACCTTGGACAAGGTACTTATCCTCTCTGAGCCTCAGTTTGCCTGTCTCTCCAAAGTGGGGGGGGGGGTGATGACAATGTTGGTGTTTTGAGGGTTAAGGGAGCTAATGTATTTGAAAGACAAGGGAAGGGGTGAATATAAAACAGTACGACAAGTGCTGTACTGGGGGCCGCATGGGGTGCTGTAAGCAGAGGCTGGCTACGGACCCTGGTTGTAAGGGTTCAGGGACAGCCTTCTGGAAGAAGCTAGAACCAAACAGACTGGATGAATGGGTGAGTGAGAGGGTTCTAGGCAGAAGGAGCTGTGTGGGCAAAGACCTGGGTCGGGGGGGAGAAATGGGCATCCTACAAATATTTACTGAGCACCTGCTATGTGCTGGGCACACTTTAGGCACTGGAGACACGGCAGCAAACGAGACAAAGATCTCAGCCCTCATGTCAGTTCCACTCTGGTAAGAGGAGACGCAGCACATGCAAAAGCTGTGCAATGGAGTGCCAAACCTCAAATCGGGAGGCAGGAGGTGAGCTGGGTATTCTGCCAGTCTGTCCAGATCCCCTCTCCCCACTCCTGCAACCTCTCTGTGCTCTGGGAGGCTGATCCCTGCAGCCCTTGCCTCCCAGAAATCCCTGCCCTCCACTGGAAGCTGGTCAATGATGGCAGCCATCAGAGACAGGGGAGCAGAGGAGAGAGAGTTTGGGGGTGGGGGGAGACACAGTTCAACCCATAACCACATATGAGTAGGGGAAGATCTGGTCAGGAACATCGTGGAGGATGGACTGGCCCAAGCAAGACAGAGACACAGAGAAATCCACCAGGTGAGCACATTGGAGGGCTGACTTGGCCCATCCTTGTAAGTTTTCCAGAGCTCTCAAAGAAATGAATCTCAAAGACAGAAAACGGTCCAGCCACGAGACACTTCCTCCTTTCAGAGGGGAGGGGGCAGTGACAGCCACCAGGGTCACCGGAGCCCTTTGTTAGCGAGAATGGGCCACTTGAAGGGAAATCGATCCCAGCTAAGCGTTGAGCAGCTGCTCCCAGCCAGCGCTTCCAGAGAGAGGCCCTTTGCCCCTTCTCCTCCAGGTCTGGGACGGGAGCCAGCAGGGGCCTGAAGATTATTCTGCCAGGTGGCAGGCCCCAGAAGGGCCTTCAATCAGCATGCATTGTGGTGTCCATCCCAGGTGGCATTTCGGCATCACCTCCAGCCTCAGTACTAAGCAGAGACCAGCTCCCCATGTAATGATTATTATCGTCCCCAGCCTTGCCAAGCACCGCCTGTGTGCCAGGCACTATTCATGCACAGTGCATGCGCAAGAGACCTCCTAGTGTCACCTCCTAGACACGTGACCTTGGGCAAGTGACTTGGAACTCATTGTGCCTCAGTTTCCCCATCTGTGAATCAGGGTTGTCATGGATGTAAATGAGTGCCTGTGCACAGAGCTTTGAACCATACGAAGAACCATGTAAGGTGAGGGAGGAAAAGTCAAGAGGTTGAGTCTGATAAGGAAAAGGGGGGAACAGGTGCCAGGCTGGATGTTTCCATGGAAGGGATTTAATACAGCGAGTGTAAGACTGAAGAGCCAGAGAGGCTGAAAGAGGGCAGTGGGGGGAGTGAATGATCAAAAGAATAGTAAAGTGCTGGCAGGGCAAAGGGAGGAGCCCAGGAGCTGGGACCACTAAGCAGGACTCGTAACCCCCTGAGTGGAGGGCAGGTGGGAGCTGGACCCAGGAGGAGACAAGGCCACAGCCTATGGCAAAGAAAGGAGGGAAAAATCCTCCGGCTTCTCTCTTCCTCCCACCTCCAACTGCTACCACAGCCTACCATTGGCTGAACCTAACAGGAAGCCAGAGAGCAAGGGAACTTGGGAGATGTAGTTTTCAGGGGTCACCTGTCCTGCAGTACAGAGAACAAAGGGCAAGGAACAGAGCTGAGGGACACCAGGTAAGTGACCAGCCCACAAGTCTGTGGCCCCGTGCCGCCTCTCCCTAAAGTTGTCTTAACCACCAAGCTACAAACTTACAGAACATTTGCTTGGCTCACCTCTCCCATTTCCTGCACCACAATAAGTCTGATGGGACAGAAATAATGCTGGGTCCTTCTTGTCCATAGTTAAGAGCGAAGTTTCACCTCCTACAAGAAACATTCCCTGATTACCTCCTTAAAGAAGCCCTTTTCAGTCCCCATCGCCGTGCCTACCGCTTGTCATGGCAGATGCCTTACTATATATATTTGCTGGCTGCTGTGGCTCTTTCCCACAAGGAAGTAAATGTACAAGTACAAACACCTCAGGTTTTGGCAATTACCATGTTCTCAATGCCTAGAACAGCACTTGGCCCATAGTAGGTGCTCAATAAATGTTCGTACAATGTTTTTTGTTTTGTTTTGTTTACAATGCTGCTGGTTTATATATTAAGCGGTGGGGCTAGAATTACAAACACAGGTCTGTGGGGCTACAGAGATGCTGGTGTTTCTACTCTGATGCCCTCCAGCCAGCTACCCAAACTCTGCCTCCTCCAGCACTGAGAGTAAACATCACCGCCTCCAGGAAGCTGCTCTATCCCTACAGACAGATCAGGGACCTCTCCCACTGTGTGTCTCCATAGTTCCCTACCCCTTCCCTCTCACAAGGTTCTTACATTTTATACCTTTACTTGCCTGGGTGGGCGTCTGTTTGCCCTACTAAGCTGTGAGCTCCACAGGGGCAGGGCTCCATCTACTTTCCCACTGGGGCCCCCAAACTAGCACATGCTGGACAGAACAGGCAAGCCTCATCAGGACATGAATGAAAGAATGAATGAATGAATGAATGAATGAACAAATGCCTCCTGCACACTCTGAGTCCTCCAAGGGACCTCCTTCTTCCACTCTCTGTGCCCACCCTCTCTCAGGCTCACTTCCCTTCTTCCCTCTCCTTCTCAGGGTGGGTATGAGGGCTCTGGGTTTTGAAGGAGTCATGGGATCTAAGGCAGATGGGGGTAGTTTGGAAGCACATAGACCCTGGAGCCTAAGAACTTGAGTTCAAATCCTGGCTGCTCCGCTTTCTAGCTGTGTGACCTTGGGCAAGTGATTTAACCTCTCTGTGCATCTGTTTCCACACCTGCAAAATGGGTACCATAGCAGTGTCTTTCAATAGGACCATGGGAGAATTAAATGAGCTGTCCTGACCTGCTTCAGAGCAGCATCTCTTCTTCTCAGTTCCCATCTGAAATTCCCAGACAAGTTTGGGAAGCAGAGGGCTGAGTCTCCAGCAGTTAATAAATCCAGAAAGGATCTCAGCTGTGTCAAGGGAGCCCTGGTGCCAAATTGGCCTGATTTTCATCCCAAGAGAGCTGGGAACAGTTCTGGTGTCAGACATCCGTGCTATGATCGGCATAAATGCCCTATGCTCTTGTGACCCTGTTCATTGGAGCCTGGGGGTATAGGAGATGCTTTTGGGTCTCTGCCCAGGTCTCCTCACTGGGCACACCCACCCCACAGATGCTGAGTGGGAGCTCCCAGCACTTGTGATCTTTTCTGGAGACCTGGAGACCTTTTCTGGGCTTTGGGGAATCACCACTCCCTGGAGACCCTGAGAGGCATCACCCGCCCCCCAGAGCAGCCAAATCAGAATTGACATGGTGGTCCAGAAGCCCACCCTTCTGCAATCCAAGTTACCTTGCAGAGGGACCTCCACCCCCATGGAGCAGGGAAAAACCAGAATTTACCTGAGGCTTCACCCAGCTCCTCCCCACTCCTGCTTTCCTTACCCTCCACTCACAGTTAACCATGTGCTCCAAATCCCTGCCTCGGGATTAGCTTCTCGGGAACCCAACCTAAGATGGGGGGAAACAATAAACATTCAACCTAACGGTATCTGTATGGGTGACCCTTCAAAGTTCACGTTCATACCCAGGCACCACGTTCTGTCATTTCCACCTATACAGGCAATCTGCCTGCCAACCCTGAGAGCAGCTCTGGCTTCAAAATGCATCCCAAGTTCTGCCTAGTCCAACCAGTCTCCGTGTGCAGCCCCATCACTACTCTCCAAGGCTCGCTCTGTTGCATTTTTCACATAAAAGGGCACTACCCCTTGATCCTGCTTTAAAATGAATCTTGCTTCTTGTCTCTCTCCCCCACGACACCATCAGCTCCCCCAGGGCAGGGATGTTTATTGCTTTACTCATTGCTGCGTTCTCAAACTAGAACAGTGCCCAGCACACGGTACGGGCTCAATAAACACTTCTGGACTCAAACAAGGAATCCTTGAATGCATTCGCTTGGAGACTGCTTTAATCGCCTCTTTCTTGTACAGCTTTACAATTTCTCATTCTTCTACTCACTTCTCACCATCTTAGCAGTCATCTCCTGGGGGGAAGGTGCCTCTGCCCTCATGCCCCTGCTGCCAGCCTGGCCCCACAGCAGCCAGAGGGCGCCTGTGAGAACCTCAGGCCATATTCTTCCACTCTCTACAACACTCTATGGCTCCTAGCTCCTCTGGGCAAAATCCTCACCACGGCCCACAGGGCCCTGAGCAATCTGTCCTGTTCCTTCCCTGCCTTGTCCTGCCCCTGTCCCTCTCTCCCCTCCCCCACTCTGCCCCAGCCCTGTGTGTCTGCTCCCTGCTCCTGCAACACCTCAAGCCTGCTTCTTCTCTCTCAAGTCTTGAGGCTGGCTGTTCCCTCTGCCTGGAATGTCCTTCCACCTCCTTCAAATCTTTACTTAAATGTCACGGTTTCCAGAGCCCTTCCTTGATGGCTCCCACCCGGGGTCAAAAGTACAAGCGTCTCACCACTATCTACCCCCTTGCTACCTCACCAGCTTCTGACATGTTTGTACACGGATTGCATGTATTCTCATTCTTCCCTCCAGAACGCCAGGCAGGGATTTTTACCTGTTTTTGTTCACTGCTATGTCACCAGCACCTACAATAGCGCCTCACACACAACAGGTACTTGGTACCTGGTTTGTTAAAATTCTGCACAAACACGCTTTGAGGCAGGGACTCAAAGTGTCCCCCTTGCACAGATGAGGAAACCAAGGCCCAGCGAGAGGTCACGGGTCAGGCAGTGGCCCATGCACTGGGGCCACAGACGTTTCCCTGGTGTGTGAGATGGTGCGTGACTGGGTGTCATGTGGGCTGGTCTGAGCCTGAGGGGCTGTAACTGCCTGACCGTGGACATGGGAAGCCGCCTGGACACGTTCAAACGGATTTTGCATGAGTCTCTGTGTGCAGAAGGGAGGCAGCGGGCCAGACCACAGGCAGGTGCAAACGCGTGTCTGTGTACTCGCTGTGGGTGTGTGACAGTGCAGGGGAGGATGGGAATTTGTGCAACCAGAGCCAAGCTGTGTGTGTGTGTGTGTGTGTGTGTGTGTATGTGCGCGCGTGCGTGCAGAGGGGTAGCTCCAGGAGGCTTGGATGGGGTTGGAACTGAACTTGAAGGAATGTGGTGGGTGAGGGAAGAACCCCGTCAGCCACAGGCCTGTTATTTATAGACGGATCTTGGTTCATAAATTCTAAATGTTTTTTTTTTTTTTATCTCTCTCACTGCCAGGCCCCTATAAATATTCATGAGCTTCCTGCCTTGGAATATTTAAGTAGTTGAAAGGAGGAATGGGTGGGCCATGAGGGGAAGGAGGGGGTCTCCGTTGTTGTTGGAGGACATGCGGGTGGGGAGAACGGGGGTCTCTCTGGATTTGCCTTCTCCCCTCCGGGCTCCCCTTCCAAGCTGCAGCTGGCAAGACGGGGAAGGTTCTCAGCCAATACAGAGATCTCCCAATGCCTATTATTATTCTTCCCCAGTGTCTGTGGAAAAATACCGCCCACTCCGGGGGCAGAGAAGGTGTCTGCGTTGTTTTCTCAGCTCCGGCTTGGAAACTCATTACCCTGGGACCCCCGGCTCCGGAGGGAGGGGGAGGACCCTCAGATGTGCCAGGAGGCAAAGGATCTCTGCAGGCAAGCCACCGGGAGGGCATGTGGAGCCCCGTGCCTGGCCCCGAGGAGAGGGACGGGTCATAAAGGTGGGTCCCTGCAGGAGGAGAGGAAGCATGTGCGTGGGACACTGCAGCTGTGAGCGTGCAACTCTCTGAAAGTGTGAGTGACCATGACGGTCAATTCAACTATTCACAACTTTCCCATTTCTTCTCTCTCAGGTGCATCATAGAGCTGTGCTTCTCCAGCGTGGCCCCATGACTCCCTCTAACCAACGCCACGTGAGTGTCGGTGACTTGCCAGTGACGGCTTTAAGAGCCACTGCGTGATTTGCCACGTTCCTGTCTCAGCCATTGTGGAAGTGTGTGCTGATGAGAAGCCTGTGTCAGCTGGGGTCCCCAAGTAACCATACAAGGTAGAGACCCCTGTCAACTGCATGAGTTCATTTGAAGAGCGCATGGACGTGTGGCACCTCTGGGTGGCCGAGAACACACTAGGGTGCATAGCCACTTATAAGCCCAAGTGTGTGAGCATCAGCGAGTGTGTGAAATTACACATATGCACGTGTCAACCAGAGACAAGGAAGAGCGTGCAAGACTGTGGGGGAAAGACTGTGAGTGTAAAAGGCAAGGCACTGCACTGCACACCTCCAGGGGGCGCTGTTCTCAGAGCACACCACTCCCCTAGAATCATGCCATCGTCACAAATACGACAGTGTCGTCACGGGGGAGGCAGTGTCTGAGTGTGCTGCCTTGGTCGGCTGACCGTGTGTCTGTGAGATCGATGTGGTCTCTGCATGTGGTACATGAGGATTTGTGTGTGGCTGTTGTGTCATTGTGTACATCTGTGCAAAGCATGTTGCTGTGTGTCTGAGGCACAGGCATGCGTTTGGGGCTGTGTGTGTGTGTGTGTGTGTGTGTGTGTCCGCTGCAGTGTGCATGTGTGAGCCCCTGTGTGTTACATGCCTGTGGAATGTAGGGACCGCTCTAGTCTGCACCAGACAGGTCACAGTCAACATGGAAGGATGGATGGCCACCTTCGGCATTCCCGAGCTGTCGGCTCCACTGAGCGTGTTTCCCAGCTCATGGTTCTGCACTGGCTCAAACTCAGGTCCTAGGATGATCTTACATTGGAAAATAAAATTCATGCCCCCTCATTAGTCCTGGGACCTGCCATGTCACTTGCAATGGCTATTAATCACAGAGGTACTCAACAGTTCAAGGGAGGAGTCTCAAAAAGCCGGGAGATCCCCACAAAGCAAATCTGCTCTCCCTCATCTGCCCCAAGATAAGCCTGTTCTCTGTTTCTGTCATCCTGAGCTCTGCTCTGGTCTACCCCAGGACCTGGGTTTGGCCTTGTGTATCTCAGGTTTCCACTATAGCTCTGATATATTCAGGACCTGAATTTGTTCAGGCTTATCTTGGGTCTTTCCCTAGACCCCAAGTTTAGCCTCTGTGTACCCAGGGTTTGGGGCTGACCCTCATCTGTCTCAGAGTCAACCATGGAGTATCTTAAGACCTCAAGGGTATATCCCTGCTCTGTCCCAGGATTTGACCTAATCCCAAGTCTTGGAACCTGAGTTGAGCCTGGTCTATCTCAGTATCGGGTTCCACCTTCATTGAGCTTGACTTCATGACTGGCTGAGAAATCCATTAGCTGAAGCTTCTTCTTCCTGAGCATCTCCCCACTCACGGAGCTCAGTCCTCTGAATGTCCACTGCAACTGAGTCTTGTGTCCCGGGATTAACGAGGGTAGGGGAACTTTATTTTCCAATGTCATTACCTGAAGTTCATCAAAGTGGATTTTATGGGTCTTTTTCAAGGATTATTACAAGGCTTTCTTGATGGGCTATTACAAACGGCATTAATCTTCAAGAATAGGGGACTTTATGGGAACCAATCACAAGTCTTACCTCATAAATTCTGGAGCTGGACATCTGAGCTCTCTCTAGGCCCAGAGGCCAACCCTCAGGCCAGGAGTTCAGGAAGGGACTTTGAAGAAGGCTTTCTTCATGGTGGTGCAGCACAGGTGTCATGGGGCCACTTGAACTAAGCAGAAAGACTCTAGACATTTTCCATTCTCCTCTAACCTTCCTTGATTTCCCAGGGAAAATTAGAGGCATAAAACAGAATCCCGGGGCACCTGGGTGGCTCAATGGGTTAAAGCCTCTGCCTTCGGTTCAGGTCATGATCCCAGCATCCTGGGATTGAGCCCCGCATCGGGCTCTCTGCTTCTTCCCCATCCTGGCCCTTACTTCCTGCTGCAGTGGAGGAACTGCCCTGCATCTTAAGGTTCACGCAGCTGTTCTTGTTTTGTCCCTTTCTCCCTTCTTGGGAGTCTTACACAATCAATATCCTGTCTTTGTCTTGCATATTCAACTTCTCCCTTTCAGGCAGATCTCTCTCATTAGTTTTTAAAGAACTCAAGTCTCTCCTATTAAAAAACCAAAATACCTTACTTGATTCCTCCCTCCATCTGTCTCCTACTTCTTCCCTCTCCCTAGTTGCCTACACTAACTCCCTCATCTACCACTCCTACCTAGTTTTTGACCCCACCATATGACCAACACAGCTCTTGCGAAGTCCACCAACAGCCTCCATGTTTCTAAATCCAATGGACATACTTCTCAGCCCACCACCTTCCTTGACCTCTCAGCAGGATTGGACTCTGTTGAGTGTTCTCTCTTTCTTGATACATTTCCTTCTCTTGGACACTATGACACACGCTTGCATGGTTCCCTCCTACATCGACACATCTCCTTTTCTTCATCATCCACCTAGTCATTAAATGTTACTCTAAACCAGGGATTCTCAACCTCAGCACTAGTGATATTTTGGCTGGTAACAATTCTGCACCCTGTAGGGTGTTCAGCAGTTTCCACCCACTAGATGCCAGAACTACCCCATCCCAGCTGTGACAATAAATGTCTCCAGATATTGCCAAATGTCTCCTGGGTGTGAAATCGCCTCCCAGTTGAGAACCACTTACCCTTGCCAAAGCTTCCATCACCACCTGCATGCGTAAATGTCTTCAGAACTCCAAACCCATATATACCGCTGACTCTTTGACCTGCCCCACTTTGGCTGTCTCAAAAGCATCTCAATCCCAACATACTCAAAATGAAATGCAAGATCTCTCTTGAACCTAGTTCTCATCATCTTCACAGCAAGCCAAGTCAGTGGTTCAGATGCCCGGGCGTTATGCTCACCCCCATTTCCATTCCCTCATCAAGTCTCATTGATTTTAACTTCTTGGTATTTTGTGTTCATGCATGGCTCTCCATCTTTTTTTTTTTTTTTAAGTGTGATTGATTGATTGATTGACTGATTTGCAGGGGGCAGAAAAGAGGGAGAGAGAATCTCAAGCAGGCTCCCTGCTGAGTGTGAAGTCTGACACGGGGGCTCAATTCCACACCCCAATATCATGACCTGAGCTGAAATCAAAAGTCAGACACTCAACAGAGTGAGCCACTCAGGCACCCTGGTTCTCTATCTTTATCACCACTCAGTAGTCCAATTGAGTCCAAATGGTCTACTCTCACAGTTCAGAAAGTCTGTCTGGTCTACCCTGATAGACCTTTTCTTTTGCCTTTCTACTCTACAGATGAGAACCTCAGGGAACTTTCACAATGTGTATCTGATTATAACATTCTCCCAACCGAAACCTCATTAGTAGATTCTTTTTTTTCTTAGAATACAGACAAAAGTACTTAACACAACCATAAAGCCCTGCAGGTTTACCGTAACTTTACTTATCTCTGCTTTCATCCCACACAGTCCTTACCCTCCAAGGTCTTTAATCTGTCATACTGTCCACACTTTCTCTCACCCCAGAGCCTTTGCATAAGAAGTTCCGCGTTGGTGGTATAGTGGTGAGCATAGCTGCCTTCCATAAGAAGTTCCCTCTGTCCAGAGCACCCTTTGCTCTTAGCTTCAGATCCCAGCTCTTGCTTTCTACACCTTTCCAAATTACATCAAATCCCTTTATTAGAAGCTCTTATAACACCATGGATCTTTTCCTGAAAGCTGTTATCATAGCTGCCATTTATACTTATTTGTGAATATTTGACCATTACCTGTCTCCCCATTTTGAAGGATGCCCCACGCACTCTGTCTGCCTGACTCACCTCTTCTCTCCTGTGATGTACATAGTAGGTCCTCACAAGTACTTGTTGAATAAATACATGGGTGGAAAAATGGCCCCACTGCTCTCAGGATAAAGTTTGAGTGTCTTCCCTGGCATTTAAGGCTCTCCATCACCTCGAGGACTGAGCTCTCAGTCTATAAAAGGTCAGGGCAGACACCAAAGGGCACAAGATGCCAAATAGAGAATAATAATTCAGCAGAAGCAGGGCATTGGAGACAAGGGATGATCAAGAGAATATACGTCCCATTGGGAGGGGGGAAATCTTGTGGAGACACTGGCTTTCCATAGAGCACAGAAGGGGGTGCAGCCCATCATCTCTTCCTGGCTATTAAGAGATAGGATGACCTAGCTGTCATCTGGCCAGCTCTGGTCCCCACTTCTTTTAGAAATTCTCCTTAGGGGGCACGTGGGTGGTTCAGTCGGTTAAGCATCTACCTTCAGCTCAGGTCAGGATCCCAGGGTCCTGGGATCAAGTTCCACATCGGGATCCCTGCTCAGCAGGGAGCCTGCTTCTCCCTCTCGTTCTGCCTGTCCCCCTGCTTGTCCTCTCTCTCTCTCTCTCTCTCTCTCAAATAAATAAATAAAATCTTTTTTAAAAGGAAAGAAAGAAAAGAAATTCTCCTTGGGCCTCATATTTCTCTCCAGCTACCATCCCATTCCTGTGTTCCTTTTTCTCACCCTCACATATGATCCATCAGCAAGTCCTGGTGGCTCTACTTCAAACATGTACCAAATCTGCCCACTGCTCACCATTCTGGATGCTTCTATCTTGGCACAGCCACAACTGGTTTTGCTTGGACTCCTGTGGTTACCTCCTCCCTCACCTCCCTGCTTCCACCCTCACTCCCTGAAACCCATTCCCTAACAAGGAAGTTAGAGGGATCTTCCAACAATGTGAGTCAGTCAGATCATGGCACTCTTCCCCACTGCAACTGGTCCAGCAACTTCTGGTTGCACTTAGAATAAAAACCAACAACTCAGACTCCTGGGTGGCTCAGTTGGTTGGGTGTCTGCCTCCGGCTCAGGTCGTGATCCCAGGACCAGGCACAGCCCCGCTTGGGCTCTTTGCTCAGCAGGGAGTCTGCTTCTCCCTCTCCCTCTGACCCTCCCCTCCTGCTTGTGCACGGTCTCTCTCTCAAATAAATAAATAAAATCTTTTTTTTTTTTAAAGTTGCTAAGTAAGTGGATCTTCAGTTGTCACTACACACACATATACACACACACAGGTAATTATGTGATGGAGATGTTAACTAACCCTATTGTGGTAATCATTTCACAATATATATGTGTATCAAATCATGTCATCGTACACCTTAAACTTGCACAATGTTAGATGCCAGTTACATCTCAATGAAGACGGAAAAACATCTCACCTCCCCAGAGAGCCTGCCCAGATGTCCTGACAAAACAAGCCTCCTGGCTACTTTCTTCCCCATCTCCTTGTTGTCTTTACAGCGCTTCTCTATCTGAAATGAACCTGTTTATATTTATTTGCTTACATGTTTAGTTTGTGTCCAGTATAAAATACACATTGCAAGACTGAAACAGATCCGTCATATTCACAGCTGTGTCTCAGCACCTACAATAGCATCTGGGACTCTAGGTATGTCCAATCAGCTTGTCCAGTGAATGAATGAATGCATGAGTAAAAGATGGGTGTCTATCACTGCCCCCCCCTCCCAGGTTCCCTTCCAAGAGAAGGCTCCTACCTGTAAATCCCTACTGAGAAAGAGACCTCCATAACAACATGTTCCCTGGTACCCAAGGTATCCAGTCTCAGCAAACTGGACAAGTTGATTCCTGATACACATTGAAACGGGCAAATTCTCCATTCCAGGGAGATGGGTTTAGAACATGAAGGTCAAGGCAATTAAAAGATGTGGGATTGTGGCGTTGAAGAGGATCAGGGGCTTCTGGACTGAGGGGCACCCAGTGGAGGGCGATAGGAGAGAAGGGATTCATTCCTGAATCCAAAGCATCCCAACCTCTGCCACCATGCCTTGCCCAGGTTTAACTCTTGGCACAGTGCTATTACAGGATTATAACTTCTCCCCGTTACCACTAAAATGCAAGCTCCACGAGAGCAAGCGTCTTGTTTCTCTTTCTACCTGGTGCATAGTAGGTGCGCAGTAAGCATTTGCTACTGAATTGAAGTGAGTGTGTGAGCGATGGCTTTCCAAGGTCCTGGAGCCCTGCGCACTGGGTTTTGTGAGACTCCCTGCATTCCTTATCTAAAGCTCCTCTTAAACCAGGCCATTTTAGGGGGCTTTCTATTCCAAACACATTCTGACACCCACCCAAACCGAGGCAGACAGACCAGACTGTGATGCTTAGAGGCAAATGAGAACAAAGAGGGATGTCAGGGAAGAACCAACCAACGAGAAAGGAAACCATGGCTTTTAAGGACTGATTCTCTCAAGCGAGAGCAGGAGAGAAACCGACAAAGCTGGAAGCCCTGAGGGACGCTGCGCTGGGTGCCAGGACAGGACCGTCGGGGGGATGAGAGAAAAGGCTGGAAAACTAGACACAAAGGACAAGGATCTCTTTGCATTTCAAGGAGAATATTCATAATGGTAATAATGATGCTGCTCAGTGATAATTATGGTCCCTAACATTCACTGGGCTCTTCCTTGTGCCAAGCACTCCAACCATTTGCCAGCACTGGCCACCATAATTAGCTCTGATGGGAGGAGGGCATCGATAGGGGAGAATCTCAACTGAGACAGTCTGGGGAGTGCGGCTGGGCTCAGGACACTCTATTCCTGGATGGTGTCACTGGGCCACCCAGGTCCCCAGGTGACTTTAGATTTCCCCTCCCTGTTCTTCTGAAAAGGACCTGGGGACTCCACGGCCATTCCTATTGGCTTTGAGATCTCACTTTGCCCAGGAATCCAAGAAATTGAGGGGAGGAGGAGAGCTTGGACATTCACTTCCCAAAAGAGTAGCATGTGGAGGGACACCTGGGTGGCTCAGTCAGTTAAGCATCTGCCTTCCACTTAGATTATGATCCTAGGGTCCTGGGATCAAGTCCCGAGTTGGGAATCCTTGCTCAGAGAGGAGCCTGCTTCTCCCTCTGCCTGCCATCCCCCCTGCTGGTGCTCACTCTCTGACAAATAAATAAATAAAAATCTTTAAAAAAAAAAAAAAAAGGAGGAGGGCACCTGGGAGGCTCAGTGGGTTAAGCCTCTGCCTTCAGCTCAGGTCATGATTTCAGGGTCCTGGGATCGAGCCCCAGGTCGGGCTCTCTGCTCAACAAGGAGCCTGCCTCCCCCCCTTCTCTCTCTGCCTACTTGTGATCTCTGTCTGTCAAATAAATAAATAAAATCTTTTTTTTTTTTTAAAGTAGCTTGTGGACACTGGGGTACACAGGAGTTCTGACTGTGTGGACATCTGTGTTTATCTACAGGCGCCGGTGAGCATCTGTGTTCTGGACACACAGAACATCCAGGCTCATCTGTGACCAGCCACATCTACAGGTGCACACTCGTGTAAACCCAGGCAAAGCCTGATGTGCCTCAGTGGACAAGTGCAAGTGTGTGTGTCTCACACTGTCGCCGACTGGCCATGAACATTCCCTTCACTCTGAAACGGTCATCAGCGTTCTATTCCCATATGCTCTGCGCACAACTCACAAGCCCCCAAGTCAATCTGCATAATCGGTCTTCATGTGTGCACAGACACATATGTTTGTGTTTCCTACCTTCTCCCTGAGTGTCCGCGTCCGTGTCCACGCACGGCTCTAGATCCACGTCCGTAAATGCATGTTGCCTATTCCCACAACCAGTTCCACCACCATGTGTGATCACGCATGTGAATGCCTCCCTGTAAGATACCCATGACCCTCTACGTGACCCCACACGCATGTCTCCCCAGAAGCCACGAACATGTCACAGATCTGCATCCATCCAACAAAACCAGGTGAAACAGGTGAATTCACTGGAATTAAACGTTAAAGAAGAAGAGTCACGCTTTCGCACGTATAATTCTCGATGTCCTTCTGTGTCTACCTGCATCCACGAACATTCGCACCCTTCTCTCAGGAACTGAGAGGAACTGACATCTGTGCACATTCTGTCAGTGGCGCTCTTAGGTCTCCCTGACTAACTCATTAGCATTGCAGTCAGTCCTGAAATATTCCTGCAGAATCTATGCTTTACTAATAAGCCTGATGTCCTGCTGAGGTCACATGGCACTTGCGAGGGCTAATAGAGCCGGCCTCAGCCAGCAGGGTTAGGGAATCCTGGCCTCCTGGAAGAGCCAGAGAATGCACTCACCGTAATGAGCAAACTCTTCTTCCTTCTCACTGCACCAAGGCGTCCCAGCCACTGCCTGTTGAGATGTTTACAGCCCCCAAACCACCACGGAATTGCACAAAGGGGTGCATCTCCAGAGCTGTCATGGTACAGAAGACTGCATCACCCATCAGAGTGCTCCACTGAGGGCTGCATCAACAGATGGGTCATTATACTGTGGGCTGCATTACCTTGTCGGGCATTACACTGAGGGCTACATCATCAAACCTGTCTTTATACCTGAAGATGGCCTCATCCTTTCGGTCGGAACACTGAGGGCCCCAATCCCAGGCTGATGAGCATTATACTGAGGAGCTTACTAGCCAGAAATAAAACTCGAGAAGCAACTTTTTCCCTTTGCATTGATAACTCCTCTGAGTAAGGCTGAGAAGTAATCCTAAGGGAACCGGTAGGACCACAGCAGTGGGGGAACCAGGGATCCTGAAGCGATGCACTGGGAAAAGGAAGCTGCTGCAACAGAGGAGCACACGGTACATCGAGGGCTGGAATTCAACCCTGCTGGCCCAGCGATGCTGGAGGCGCTGGGGAAATTCCGAGTGTGTAGCTGCAGGGCTGCCTGACTAGTTCCTCCTGGAAGCCATAGATACCGTCATGCCTCCCCTATTCCTGCCACCGAGGTCTGCAAGACACATCTTGTCCTGCCTTCGAGGACAGACGCCTCCCCTGCCAGTGCAGAGCTCCAGAGCACGGCATGTGAGCGTGCATGCTACCACAGGCCCTGGCATGAGCCACATCCTCTGCTGGGCTCCATGTGTCCTGTGGCACCCCGACACACTCAGGCGTGCTATGCTCAGACGTTCCCACGTGAGAGACACGCTCCGCCCTGCTCCAACACGTCCCCTGGGCTCAGACATGCCCGGCCGCCATCAGATTCTCCTTCTACAAAGGGGCACGCCTGCCATGAAGACATGCCCTGACATGTTCAAACACGCTAGGACACATAACAGCATGCAGGGCAGTCTCCAACAGACATCCATGTGCTCCGGCAGGCTCGGGGGAGCTGGCAGGTCTCCAGCTTCCACCCCTGAGGCCACACGCCTGTGGCCACCTTGCCCTTCCAGATGGATGGATGGGGCAGCGGGGAGAAGGCGGTTATAAATTAAACATTGAGACACCGCCTGAGCACCAGACTCCTGCTATCTATTCATTGGCTGATTCTCTCCCAGGAGGCTGCGGGACCACAGGGTGGGGAAGAGGGCAGGGGAAGTGGCTCATTTAATTAATTAGTCCTAATTGAGATATCTTTGTAAATATCCCTTTATTGAAGGACACGAACCCATTGTTTCATGGGAATTTGCTGTCTCCATCTCTAGCCCCTGAGTATCGCAGAAACGACAAGAAAAGAAAGAGCAATCCAAAGGGCTGCTTGAACCCTAGCCGTGCTTCTGACAATGACAGCAGCGCCGAGGGACAGACAGGGAGGCTCAGAGAGACAGAGATCCAGGCGGAATTGCGGCGGAGAGACCAAGAGATATGGGTGGAGAGAGATAGGGAAACAACACAGGGCAGGAGACAGCACAGCAGGTAACAGGGGGGTCACAAGATGCCAGCAGAGTCAGGATGCAGGCCCCAAAATGAGGGAAGTGGGAGAGGCCGCCGGAGACAGGAGGAGAAACTTCACAACAGGAAGACCAGATGGACCACAGCTCCTCTGCCTTTTCCTGCCTCACCTGGTCTCCTCATCTCTTGGGCAAACTAGCCACTGCAGCAGCAGCAACAATCAAGCCTGATTCCTCTTTGGCCCCTGCTACTCTCCTCTTCTCTCTCCCTCCCCCAATCACCCCTGCAATCATCTCCCTTGTTCAAAATGAGCTTCTGCAGCTGCAGCCCAGACAGCTGTTCCATCTTGGAGCCAGTGCTGGGGCCTGATGGCTGGGTCCTGATGGCTGGGTCCTAGAGGGAGGCCTTCCTAGGTGGCAGCAGGGGAGGGGGAATGGGGGGTGGAGGAAAGGGGCTCACCTGGAGCTCAGGCACCCACCCACACCTCACCGTGAGATCCCATGAAAGCTTGGCTCTAATCCCCGGCACCCCTGGGGGTCCAGATATCCCAGGCCCCCTCTAGGGCCTTCATGGGCTCACACTGGTCTGGCTCCTCCCGTCTCATTCACTGAATCCTGCCAACACCCACCACGGGTTCTGGCTCTGTCCTGTCTCAAGAGCCCTCTCAGGTCTGAGAATTCTGGTTTCTCCCCCGACCCCTGTAAGAGACCTGGACTGTGATACAGCAACTATGGTAACATAGAAACAGGATCCCAGAGACAGACAGACAGACAGACAGACAGAGGGAGAT
This sequence comes from Mustela nivalis, assembly GCF_964662115.1. NCBI lineage: Eukaryota > Metazoa > Chordata > Mammalia > Carnivora > Mustelidae > Mustela > Mustela nivalis. The sequence goes on along the minus strand of NC_139020.1, from coordinate 209,120,312 downwards.
AGACAGATATAGACCTAGAGATAAGGATGGAACAGATATAGAGACAGAGACACCAAGAGGCAGAGATGACAGAATCAGAGACAGAAGGGAAACAGAGAGGCAAAGACAGAGACACACAGAGAGGACTTAGGGACAGACAGAAACATAGAGAGAAGACAGAGAGTATGAGAAAGAGAGGCAGACACTGAGACACAGGCAGACAGAGATAATCACCAACATTCACTTAACAAACAGTTACTGAATGTCAACCATGTGTTGTAAATACACAGTTAAGACAAAGAGAGGGGAATATGGCTGAGGCAAAAATGTGAGAAAAAGATGGACAGAAACAGAGATTCAAAAGACAGAATTTTAAAACAGTGAAGTATCCAGGGTGAGGCAGAGAGAGACAAGATTGGGAACCAGCCTGCCCCCTGAGGTCTCCCCATGGCAGCCTCTTCCCTCCCACACACATAAAGACCCGAGCCCACATCAAACTCTCTTAAAGCGCCTGGGGCTCCCCCAGATGGCTGCTTTTCTTCCTCGCCCAGCTTTGTGGCTGCTCCCCACTGGTACTGCACAAAGAGGTGTCAGCCATCCAGAGTCAGAGGGGAGAAGGATGCTGGGGGCATGAAAGACACCAAGAAACAGAAACCAGATCCTCTCTCTGGAAGAGAAAGACGACAGTTTTAGCCACACGCGAGTGGCCCTAAAGCCTAGACCACCATCCCTTTGTGGCTGTCCATGGTGCTGACTGTAGAGACAGGCTGCACCTCAAGCCATTTTTTATGTTGGCATCAAACTCGGGGTGCACAAGATCTAGGTAGTCAGGAACACCCTATGGGCTCAGGCCACTACCTACTCACCAGCCCCTCAGACATACCACCTGCCATCCCACCTCAACACCTTCCTGTTCTCTCGGCCTCCCTCCCTCCAACTCACCAGCTCCGTCTCTGCCCAACTCTTACTGAACCTTCATATCTCAGGGCAAATGTCACCTCTTCAGGGAAGCCTTCCCTGACCACCCCTTCGCAATCTCGGCTACATACCTTCTCCTCCGTGGCCCCTACCAAACTGTGATTTTATAGCCATTTGCACAATTCCACATTCACTATGTCTCCCTATGAAGCTCTAAGAGGGAAGAGACAGTCTCCCTTTTCACTGCTCTATTTCCAGTCCCTAGCACAGGACTTGGCATATGGAGGGACTCAGTGATTGCGGGGTGGGAATGACTCTGCTCTCTGATGGCAAGACTACTCCATGCCTTGATGTGGGAAGTTGGCAAAGTGCACATCGTCAGACATCCGTTCAAACAGAGAAGGATTGAAAAACAAGGGCACAGGAAAAGAAGCTTGAAGAAACAGATGCTTCTGGGATGCCTGGGTGGCTCAAATTTGTTAAGCGTCCAACTCTTGATTTCAGCTCAGGTTATGGTCTCAGGGTTGGGAGACGGAGCCCCATGTTGAGCCCTACATCAGGCTCTGCATTCAGTGGGGAACCTGCTCAAGATTCTCTCTCCCTCCCCCTCTGCCCCTCCTCCCGCTTTCTCTCTCTCTCTCTCTCTTTCTCTCTAAATATAAATAAATCTTTAAAAAGACGGAAGGAAGGAAGAAGGAAAGAAAGAAAGAAAGAAAGAAAGAAAGAAAGAAAGAAAGAAAGAAAGAAAGAAAGAAAGAAAAACAGACACTTCTGATCCTTAGGAAAAGATTCAGAAATCACAGAAATACTCTTCAAAGTTCAGAGGTGCCATCAGGAGGAAGAAGGGCTAAGTAGTCTCATGGGGGAAGAAAGAACTGAGACCATTGAGGACACACCTACTTCCCTAAAGGAGAAAATCCCAGTAATAAACAAAAGGGACAAAGAGCTTGCATGGCACTTCTATTCTGTTGGTGGCAAATAATTATCAAGATGATTTCAGATAATTATGAGTGCTGGGCAGAAAATAGAACAGGTCCAAATAACAGTGTGGGGACATTTTAGCTGGGGTGGTCAAAGGAGGTCTCTTTGAGGAGGTAACATTTGAGTTGGGACCTGCGTGGTGAGAAGGAGCAGGCTAGAAGACATTCCCCGAGATGGCAAAGCAAATGCAAAGTTCCAGAGGTGACAGGAATAAGAGGAGGGATGGAAGAGTGGTCCAAGACCTGAGACTCAAGTAGATAGGGTCTTGAAATAATAACAGCAATAATAATTAAAATTGTTAACCTTTATATGCATCTTCCATGTGTCAGGTACACTGCTAAGCACAGTGTTACATGGAACATTCTACCATTATCCCCACTTCATAGATAAAGAAACTGAGGCTTAGTAAGTTGGACCAGTGTCAGCAGTTTAGATTTGGTTCAAGTAAGGTAGGCATAAGTTCAAAGGAGGCAAATTTCACACTCACAATCTAGAAGGATTTTCTAACAACTAGAGAGCTCTTTAAAAATGCAACAGGAAGGGGCGCCTGGGTGGCACAGTCAGTTGAGGGCTGACTCTTGGTTTCAGCTCAGGTTGTGATCTTAGGGTCGTGAGATAGAGCCCCGTGACAGGCTCCACACTCAGTGCAGTGTCTGCTTGAGATTCTCTCTCCCTCTCCCCCTGCCGCTCCCACTCATGCTCACTCTCTTTCTCTAAAATAAGGAAATAATTTTTTTTAAAAAAGGCAACAGGCAACTTCATATTCCTTTTCTGCTCCAAATCCCTCCAAATCTGCCATCCTTTGACACTCAGAATGATGTGCAGGTTCCTCCAACCAAATCCTTTCATGACACAGACCCCTGTGGTGCCTCAGGCCACTCCCACACTCCTCCCAGCATAAAACATAGATCTCCAGGAACTCTGAACTGCTTGGTCTCTCTGTGCACACCAGGATGCCCCTTGCCTCTGAGCCTTTGTTCATTCTGTTCCTTCTTGCTCTGTCTTTGCCTGGCCAATTCCTTCTCAACTGTAAGACCTGGTGTGAGTACCATCACCTCCAGGAAACCTCAGCCGCACCCTGGCTAGTTTCAGTGTCCTCCTCTGCACCCCTATAACACTCCAGAAATATGCTTATTATCACACATACCATGTCACGTCACTGTTGAAAAGGCTGCAATCTGACTGAAGTCGGGGATGTTATTCATCTCTATGTCCCATAGTCCAGAACCCTTCCCGGTACAAAGTAGGTGCTCAATAAATGTTTCCTCCTGCTTTGAAGTGTTTGAGCAAAAGCTGGAAGTTTACAATTTAGGAGCAGGTAGATATGGTAGGTGGGGGCTCAAATCCACAGTATACCTACTTATCTCTACTCCCTTGGCCCCCACCTTGGTCCAGCCCCCATCATCACTCACCTGGACCAGCACAGTGGCCTCCCCCCTGGTCTTCTGGCTCCCGCCCTCATACGCTTCCCCCCCCACCCCCAGTCTGCCCTCCTCATAGGGGCCAGCGGGAAACTGAACATCTGAGCCAAGTCCTATCCCTCTTCCGCTCAGAACCTTCCCTGGAATTCCACTTATTCACTCAACACGTGTTTACTGAGCACCTACTATTGCTAGGCCCTAAGCCAGGCACTAGGGCCACAACATTCAATTACATTTTTAAAAAGCCCTGCCCTCATGGAGCTGACATTATAGCGGGAGTGAACCAGGTAGCAGGATAAACAATGGACTGTCCAGAGTATCTTAGAAGGTTGCAAGGAGGAATGGAAAGCATGAGCGGTTCCAGGTTAAAAACTAAAATCCGAGGGCGCCTGGATGGCTCAATCATTAAGCATCTGCCTTCACCTCAGGTCATGATCCCAGGGTACTTGGATCAAGCCCTGCATTGGGCTCCCTACTCAGTAGGCAGTCTGCTTCTTCCTCTCCCACTCCCCCTGCTTGTGTTCCCTCTCTCACCGTGTGTGTCTCTCTCTGTGTCAAATAATAAATAAAATCTTTAAAAAATAATAAAATTTAAAAAAATAAAAAATAACTAACATCCCTACAAGGTTGCCCCATCCCTGAACATGACGCAGCTCCCCCACCACCTCTCTGTCCTCATCTCCAACTGCTTTCCCCCCTTCTCTCACTCTGCTTTGACCACTGGTTTCCTCAGTTTCTCCAAAATTTCAGGCATGTTCCCACCTCAGGGCCTTTGCACTTGCTCTTCCCTCTGTTTGTAACTCTCTTCCTTTAGATACGAGCCCTCTCTCGCTTCCTTCAGATCTCTGGCCAAATGTCACCTGCTCAGAGGGGCCACTCAATCTAAAATAATCCCTCCTCACTCTCCACTCCCCTTACTCTGCTCTTATGCTTCTTCACTGTACATGCATCACCATCTAAAATATTATAGATTTATCTATATGGTTATTTATTTCTCCCTATCCTGGCTCTAGAATGTCAGCTCCCTGAGGACAAGGGTATTTGTCTGTTTTGTTCACTGTTTTGCCCCTGGTCCCTAGAATAGTTGACACGCATAAAGTATGTGGTCGATAGGAATTTGTTGAATAAATGAGTGAATGAACAAGTGGAGATATGCTCCAAGAGAGCTCTTGTTAATTCAGATAAGAGGGGGAGGGATCAGCAGAGTAGGGTGCTGTTTAGGGCTGTTCACAAGGATCTGGCCACCCCTCTCTCTGTTCAGGTCAAGGTAGAACCACACTTCTCGCCCTCTGTGAGGTTAGGCATGCCATGCAGCTTGTGTGAACCAAGGAAATGTGACAAAGTAACATTCCAGGGTAGAGCCTTAGGAACTGAGGCAGGATTTGCTGTGCCTCTCCCTTTTCTGTGATCATTCCCCACACAGCCTCCATCCTCCTGAGCCCCTGAATGATACTTGGATAAAGTTCTCCAGCCAACAATAAATATAAAGTGCAAGGGAGAAACGAACCTGTGTTGTGTTAAACCACATGGTACCTTGTGTACCTTGACCTCTCTTGACTGATATGGAGTCTCTGGTGCCTTCCACCCCAACCCCCACCTCCACCCCCACCCCCACCTCGCCCAGGAAACTGCCAAGAAAAGACATGGAATCTGTACATAGCTGCTCAGACTCTCCCCCCCATTCCTCCCATGAGGAAAAGAGTCCTCTGAAACGGAATACCTCTTGTTCATCTCCCCTTCCTTTTTCTAGCCTTTAAGGAAGGGTGAGTGGATGGGCAAGGGCATAACATACAAGATGCAGGTAATTCTCCTCGGTCGCTGTAATGACAGCAGCCACTAGCAAGGGGCTGACAGCTTTTAGTCTGGTTCTGGATTTATGACGCCCAGGTGAGGAGCCATTCCGCCGAGGGCTCCCACCCCACAGGGATGGTTTATGGCTGAGCGCTGGACAAAGGTAGAAGCGGTGGAAGCTTCTTCCCCATTCCTTTCCAGAGACGGCCTATAATAGCATTCTTAGAACCTCCTAGAATGCTAAGCTGCTTCTCTAGATTGAATCAGGGAGGGGAATCCTGAGACAAGAATGTCCAGAGGGTCTGGGCTCACCCCCACCTCAGCACAGAACCCCTTTATTAAGTCAAACACCGGCATCCAATCTTCTGCCCTATGACTGGGAATTCTTGCTACCTGGGTCCCTAAACCCCTCCGTTAACCCACATTGGTGGACTAGACTCTTCTACAACTCCTTACTGAGCACCTCGGATGTGCCTAGTAATTTCCATTTGTTCTCCCCAACCCTTGAAAGGTGCATTCTTTTTTTTTTTTTTTTTTAGCATTTTATTTTTAAGTCATCTCTACACCCTACATGGGGCTCGAACTCACAACCCCACGATCAAGAGTCACATGCTCCACTGACCGAGCTGGCCAGGAGTCCCAGGAGGGCAGATTCTTGATTTAGACACTTGACAGATATTTCTTCTGTGCCTACTATGCACTTGGCTATCACAGCAAACAAAGCAATTCCTTCTTACTGAACACCTACTATGCTCCTGGCCATTGGCTTCCACTTGAAGGTGAGATCCATGAAACTTTATGAAGATCTGATGTTGGTTCAGTCACTTGGCAAATATTTATTGTAGCATTCCTATGCATCAGGTCTTAGGGTTTGGTAACGAGCAAAGCGCAGGAGTCCTCTGTGGTTTCTCATGGATCCCATAGTCTAAGGGGGACTCTAAACTCTCCTTGACTAATGAAAATAATGAATCTTAGAGAGATTAAGTAACTTCCCCACGGGCATACTGCTAGTAAAGCGCAGGGCCAGGATTCAAATATAGGTATGCATGACTTAGAGCCCTATCACTAACTGAGCATCTACTATGTCAGGCACTGAGCTGGAGATTTTAAGCATAAACATGCTTGACACAGAGGAGGCAAATCAATAGTTTTGCTGAATAAACAAAATGGATGGAAGGGTGGGTGTATAGAGAATAGATGAAGAGATGGCTGCATGATGGACGGAGAGAGGGATGGCTGGATACACGGACAGAGATGGATGGATGGAGGGATGGATTCATGGAAGGAGAGATGGAGAGACAGATGATGGACAACGGCTGGCTGAAGAGACAGGTGGATGGAGAGATGTAAGGGTGGATAAAGAGACGGACAGATGGAGAGATGATGGGAGGGGTGGGTGGGTGGGTGGGCGGGGAGCTGGGCTATAGATCTGTTACCCACAAGAGTTCTGTGAGGTAGGAGTTATCATCCCATTTTATATATGAAGAAACCACAGCTCGGAATCATGAACTCACTGGTGCCCAGAGTCAAGAACAAGTCATAGAGCAAGATGGGGGAGAGTGGATTCCAACCTTAGCCTACCAGACTCCCAAAACCCTTTCTAGAGCACTGTCTTGTCACAGTTCCCCTTCAAGTACTATCCTAAGTCTCCTGGCATCTCACTCTAGAGAGCCTTGTGCAAGGCTCAGTGGGATTGAGGGATGGGGTGGGGATCAGGGATGGGAGTAATACTTTCAGACGGTAACTTCCTGGAAGCACTAGACTGTCGTCCTATTAGCTATAGATAGGTCAGAATGAAGACCAGTTCTATTTGGGTACACATACATGTACACACACTTATAGAAAACCCATGGTTCACAAAGGAATCTGCTCACATGCATACAAGGTAGGCACACACACCATTCATACACACACATATGCACACCCTTCTAAAGACACATGTCTACACTTACATGCACACACACACACATACATATTAGCACAGACAAAATCATAACTCAGAGACATACTCTTCCACACTTATGCACACTTTCCTCACACACCATATGCTAGACATATTACACGCACACATTTACACAGACTCATACTCTGTCAGAGTGAGGGAGGGGAAAGCAGCTTCCGATTTCAATGAGACCCATCTCTCTTCCCCCTCAGAAGGCAAGAGCAAGAAGGCTGTCACAAATCCCTACATGCACATGCAATCGTGGAACACATGCAAACCCACAGTCAGGGACACAGAACTGCAGACACACACTTAGACACATCCACACCCAGACACACTCAGGGACACACAATGAGGGACACGCTCATCCTGGGACACACCTTCACACACAGGAAGACATACCTGGACCCTCACGTTGGCAAAGCTCCTAAACTTTCTCCCTTGATTCCCCCCCCAACCCCACTCACACACCGAAACTCATGCCGAAATAAACACACCAGGATATACTTGAATCATATCACGGGATGTGACAGACACAAATAAAGACATTGTTTCACACATTAGCTTCAAGTCTGAGAATTTGGACTGAAAGCCCTCACCCGCGCCAAGCCCGATATCATTTCCCCCCAGGGGTGGGACAAAGCCTGGGCACAGTGTTTGGGGTCACCAACAACCCACCCCCCCCCAACTTGCCTTCAACCCTTGGGAGCAAAGACTTCTTTTCCTTTCAGCAAGGAGAAAGAAAGAAATGGGGGGGGGGTGGCCGCTGGGGGGCTGAACCAGGGAGCTGGTGAAGTTAGGGAAATACTGGGCAGGAGAGGGAGCTCCATGCATCCCAGTTCCACCTACTGGGAGGAGTCCCACAAACAGACTGAAGAGGGGAGACGGTGGGAGGGGGAGGCCATATCTGGAGGACTCCGAGGTAAGTTTGCAGTGGAGGGTGCCTTCTCCCCCTCCCCAGGACACCAGGAACACCGTTACTGATCACCACTGAACCTCCCTGCCCCTTCCCCAAAAAAAACCTCTGTGGCAAGAGAAGCTGGAGGATGAAGGTGATGGAGCAGGACAGGATGGGCTGAGGGAAGGGGCAACCTGTGCTTCTGGGGGCTGTGCCAGCCCTTGCCCCTACCCCAGTCTTGGGAGCCATCTGCCTCCTAGAGAGAGCAAGTTCTGGGAATACATATTCGGCACATGGTGAAGCAGATAACCAGGAAGGAGATGCTGCGGTGGGGGTAGGGGGTGCAGGGGAAAGAAAAAGACAGACAAAAAGAGATACAAAGTCAGAGACAGAGCAAAAGAGATAGAGACAAAGACAGGGAGAGAGTGAGAAAGAATAGATAGAGGGGAAAGAATAGATAGAGACAGAGAGAAAAAGACAGAGAGGGAGACGGGACGACTCAGAAACAGGCAGCAATCCTGAAGGTGGAGACGCTCGGAGACCCCGCGGTTCCCCCATTCAGAGGCAAGGTCCCTCCCAGCCCCCCGAATCTACCCTCCCGCTCCGCCCCACTCGGCCGGACCCGGCTCAGTTGCGCAGCCCTTGCCGCCTGCGCGGGGAGCGGAGCGAGCCTAGTACGTTGTTGCCACTCGGACACTGCTCACTAATAATGAGAAGCAGTAATAATAATAACATGAATAAACGGTGCGGGGTGGGGGGCTCGGGGTCCCGGGGCTCCTCCGCATCCAGCCCCCAGCCCCCAGCCCCAGGAGGGCGCCCCCAGGCCGGGGGCTCTGGGAAGCTGGAGGGCGGGGGCCCCCGGGGGCTGCGGCGGCGCCGGCGCGGGCACCACGCCCCCCGGGAGTGCCCCCCGCGCGGCGGCCACTCACGATTTTCTCTGAGGCGCCCGCGCGGGACACGGTGCCGTTGAGCCCCACGAGCGAGGGCAGCGTCTGCGACATCCAGTTGGTGACCATGGCCATGGTGCTCAGCACGGCCCCGATCTTGAGCAGCGGCACCGACATCGCGCCCCCGCCTCATGCCCCGCGGCCGCCCGCCGCGCGTCCCTTCTCCGGCCCGCCGCCTGGCGCTCGGTCCCTCGCCACCCAGCCGCCCCGGGGGCGCGAGCGCGAGCTGGGGGCCGGGGCCGGGGCCGGCCGGGGGGCTCGCGGACGCCGGCTGCGGCTCTGCGCGCCTGGCGGGCTCCGCTTATAAAGCGCCGGCTCGGCCCCCCACCCCCTCCCGCGCCTCCGCGCCGGGCACTTCCAGCCGCCGTGACGTCACGGCTCCGGCCCGGAGCCCAGCGGGGGCGGGGGGCGCCCAGACTGCCCCCACTCCCCAGACCCCGGCGCCGCCCCGCCGGGACCGCCCCCCCGGGTGAAGGCCCCCTGCGGCGGGGTTCCCCACCTGCCCCACCCCCACCGCCGCGGCATTCCCAGCCCCGCCCCCCCATTGGTGTTCCCGCCCCCCCCCCCCAGCCCCCGGCACTCCCGAGCTACCCTCCGCGCACAGTCCCTTTCGGAGCCCTCGGCGCTCGACCGTCCCCCCCAACCCCTGGGCTCAGTGGGCAGCTGCCCCACGCGGACCACCCGAAGCTGGCAGGGGCCCGGAGTCGCAAGCCCCCACCCTCCTACGGTTAGAACACCGACCCCGGCTCTCTGGAACCCGGCAGCGCAGGCGTCGCGGGCCGTGGGGGCGAGACCCGTGCGCGCCCCTGAACAGGGCAGCACAGGGTCTCCTTTCCCTCGGGGAAGGGGCTTCCCCGGTACCACTCTGGGGACCCCTCGGTGGATTCGGGACCAGGGAAGCCCAGAGTGGTAGGTCTAGAGCCAGTGGACGCGACCGCTCGGATGCCGGTGCGGCAGTGGGGGGTCACCCGGGCAGCCCGGAGGATTTCCCACTACACCGAGGGGCGCACCGTAACCGGGGGCGGCTGAGACGGAGAAGCCAGCCTTCTGCAGACTAGTCCCAGGCGGGTCTCCACTCACAACTCGAACTTGGGGTGGGGGCGGGAAACGGACACTTGGGACCTTCCTCCAGGCCCCAGGGCTCGGGGCTCGGGGATCCGCCCCTTCCACGCCGGGGGAGTGCAGAGCGGTCCCCAACCCACCCACGCACCAGCCGGCGGCGGGGGCGACAAGGCGGCCGGGAGGAGCACCCGGCGGGTTTTAATTTCCTCTGTTTTCCCTGCACTCACGCCCCCTCCCGGCGTCCCCGCATCACCTCGCGCTGCCGCCCCGGCCGCCGCCGCCGTCGCCCGCAGCCCGCGGCCGCCGCCGTCTGGAGGCGGCGATGACTCAGGCCTTTCCGGGCCGTGGCCGCTAGCCGAGGGCTCGCCGAGGGAGAAGCACTCAACACGGCGGTAGGGGTCTTGAACTGCCCTTTTTTCTGAGCTTAACTCCGAGGCAGGTGCTGAGCCCTGGTGACCCCCAGCAAAGACCTCTCCGCCTCAGTTTCCTCATCTGCAATGGAGCTGGTTGTGAGGACCCACGTACCTAATATGTGTAAAGGGCTCAGCTGTCCTGAGAATCAAAGATTTACTGAACATCTACTATGTGCAAGGAACTGCGAACAACAGATAAAAATGCCTTTGTGGAGCTAAACACTGTATGGGGCAAGGTAGACAAGAGGTAGGAGGGGGAGGAGGAAGAAAAAGTAAAATAGGTAGGGTAAGGGGAGGAAGGAACATCCAGTCAAAACAGGAGAGTAAACTTTAGTCAGGATGGTTGGAGAGTGATATTTGGGCAGAGATCTGAAAAACGTAAGGGAGGAAGCCATTTGGATACCTGAGGGAAGAGTTACAAAGAAAACAGCAAGTGCAAAGGCCCTGAGGTACTAAGATAACTTCAAGGAAAGGCCAGTGTGGTTGGAGCAGAGTGAGCTGGGAGAGCATGCGTGTGTGTGTGTCTAGGGGAGTGGGTGCTGTGCTTGTAAAGTACTTTGCAGTGTGTCTGGGCCGTGCCAAGCATTTAATAAGTAGCAGCTGCCTTTATTATTATTTGCAACCAATGATAAACTTTAAAAAATGAGATGTGTCCTAGCCTCCTTGCACTACAGCTTGCATTTACAAGTGCTGAACACTTAGCAAATGTGCTGGCTGAGCCCCAGTTGCAACCTCCCAGGAAAAGTACAGCAACATCCCTATTTGCAGGTGAGGAAACTGGGCTTGAAGAAGAGAGGGGACCAACTTGAGGCGACCCAGCAGGTAAACAGGGGCTCAAGATTTTAATCCAGGCCTGTCTGATTTCAGACTCTGGGCTCCAAGGTCTCCCCGCCTAGAGAATTTGGAACCCACTGACATTCGCTCACTCACCATTGGTGCTGTGGGAACATGCCCTATAGCTCTTCCTGTCAGGCTCTTCCAAGGAGTGGTCTACCCTCACAGCTGCTTTGCTGTCTCTACTGCCTCACCTCCTGCCTCCTGAATGCTCCCAAACTCCTCTCACCAAAGGCAGGAGTGACCTTCCAATCTGCCCATCCCACAGCCTCACACGAGCCCTTATTTAGTTATCCCAATGGTTAGTCTTCATGGATCATTCCCTCTTCCTTCTTTCTTTCTTTCTTTTTCTTTCTTCTTCTTCTTTTTTTTTTTTTTTTAGATTTTTATTTATTTATTTGACAGAGGGAGAGAGATCACAAGTAGGCAGAGCAGCAGGCAGAGAGAGGAGGGAGGGGAAGCAGAGAGCCAGATGTGGGGCTTGATCCCAGGACGCTGAGATCATGACCTGGGCTGAAGGCAGAGGCTTAACCCACTGAGCCACCCAGGCGCCCCTCATTCCTTCTTTCTTGAAAGTAATTTCTCTTTTGACTTCACAAACACCTTATCATTTCCTAGTGCCACTCTCCCCTCTCTGGCTGCATCATCACTGTTTCCTGCCTTTTCCCTAAATGTCTATGTCTCGCAGGGTTTTTGTCCTGGGTCCCCACTCATCTCATTCTGTGTAGGGTGCCTGGACCATCACACCCACTTCCAAAGTTTTGGTTCTGTCTGGCACACTCCCACCTCAGGACCTTTGTACTTGCTGTGCATTGCTGTCCACTCTACCCAGAACACTTTTTTTAAAGATTTATTAATTTACTTGAGAGAGAGCATGCATGCGAGTGGGGGCAGCAGAGGGAGAGAGAGAGAGAATCCTCAAGCCAACTCCCCACAGAACTCAGAGACTGACATAGGGCTGCAGCCAAGCACCCTGAAATCATGCCCTGAGCCAAAACCAAGAGCCAGATGCTTAACTGACTGAGCCACCCAGGTGCCCCCCAGAACTATTACCACAGATACACATTTAGCTGTTCCTTTATTTATATCTCTGCTTTATCATTGTATAGGTCAGAGGCATGCCCTATCTTTCTCCAGAAAACTACATTTCCCAGGTTCCCTTACACACTGGCTTCCTGTTAGGCTTATCCAATGGGAGGCACTGGAAGGAGACTGGAGGGTGGAAGGGAGGGAGAAGCCAGGGTATTTCTCCCTGCTCGTTCTGCTTGGGGTTGTGGTGCTTACCGGTGGTGGCTACATCCCCCACCATGGTCCCAGCTCCCACAGAAGAGCCCCCTTCTCATCACAACACCCATCTGTCAGGTCCCTCAAGCAGTTTTGTACTCTGGTCTATTGCTGGACGCCCTGATCAACCCCATCAGTTTGACTTCTCAACTCTTCATCTTACACTTAACCAATTCCCTGTATTAAATTCCCTCTCCTTAAAACACCTAGAGCGGTTTGTTTCCCCAGCTGAAGTCTGAGTGATATGGCCATCATGTCTGAAGGACCTTCCCTGACCACTTCATTGACGATAACAGCCCCCACCACACTCTGTCCCTTACTCTTCTTTATTTTCTCATACAGCATTTATCCCCATGTGACATGATTTTTATTTGTTTATGGTCTGTCTCCTCCACCAGACTTTCAGTTTCACAAGGGTACCTACCTAGCCGTATTTTTCACAACTGAAACCCCAGGGCTTAGAATAGTGCTTGGCACATAGCAGGTGCTCAAAAAAAGTGTTGTTGATTGACTGACTAAATGAATCTATAGCTAAGGCTCCCAAAGGTATATCTACAGCTCAGATCTTCAGCTGGAGTTCAGACCCTATGCCCATCTGCTTCTTGAACATTCTCACCTGTGTTTCACAGGACTATAGCACATGACGCCCACCAGAACAACCTCAGTCAGAAAGACGGGCAGTGCTGCTGATGATGTAGAGATATGGGAACCTGTTGTTATGGAGAATATAAAATGTTGCAACCACTTTGAGAAATAATCTAGCCCTTTCCTAAACAGTTACACAGGGGTGCGTAGGGGCTCAGTCCGTTGAGCATTGGACTCTTGGTTTTGGGTCAAGTCATGGTCTCAGGGTCATGAGCTCAGTGTGGAGTCTGCTTGAGATTCTTTCCCTCTTTCCTTCTTCCTCCTCCCTCGCCCACCAAGCCCCTGCTTACACTCTCTCTCTAAAATAAATAAATAAATAATCTTTTTTTTTTTTTAAAGAAAGTTAAACTGAAACTTACCACAAGACCCAACAATACCATATACCTGAGAGAAATAAGTCCATTCCAAGACTTGTATGTGAATATTCATGCCAACATTTTTCATCATGAAGGAGACCATCCAAACACCCATCAAGTAGCAAATGGATAAACTGTGGTACATCCATACAGGAAACGTCACTCAACAATAAAAAGAAACAAAGAACAAACATGTGCTACAACATGGACAAACCTTGAGAATATTTCACCAAGTGAAAGAAACCAGATACAAAAGGCCACATTTTGGGACACCTGGGTGACTCAGTCAGTTAAGCGTCTGCCTTCAGCTTAGGTCATGTTCCCAGGGTCCTGGGTTCACGCCCCACGTTGGGCTCCCTGCTCAGGGGGGAGTCTGTTTCTCCCTCTCCCTCACCCTCTGCCCCTCCTCTGGCTCCTGCCCTCTCTCTCTCTCCCAAATAAATAAAATCTTAAAAAAAAAAAAAAAAGGTTGGGGCATCTGGGTGGGTCAGTGGGTTAAAGCCTCTGGCTTTAGCTTGGGTCATGATCCCAGGGTCCTGGGATGGAGCCCATGTTGGGCTCTCTGCTCAGCAGGGAGCCTGCTTCCTCCTCTTTCTCTGCCTGCCTCTCTGCCTACTTATGACCTCTCTGTCTCTCTCTCTCTGTGAAATAAATAAAATCTTAAAAAAAAAAAAAGACCACATTTTGTATGATTCCATTTATACAAAATGTCCAGAAAAGGCAAACCAATAGAGATAGAAATTAGATTAGTGATTGCGTGGTACTAAGGGTGGGTGTGGGGATGGACTGCACATGGGTATGAGGGATCTTCTGGGAGTGATGGAATGTCCTAAAACTGGACTGGGGTGATATTTGAACAACTCTGAAAATTTACTAAAAAGCCACTGAATTGCACACTTAAACAGGTCGATTTTTTGGCAAGTAAATTACACCTCCACAAAACTGTTCAGGGGGAGCATTCTTAAATTGTCCCTGCAAGCCCCCTCCCCTGATGTGCCCTGCAATTGCACTGATGTGAGGAGTCCTTACATTTTGTACCCGTTTCCTTGCTTGCTCCGCCATGGTCCTGGCCCAGATGTTACCTCGGTTAGAAGCTACGGACTGTGCCCCCATATCCTTCCTTCTCCTTCCCTACTCCACTCAAACCAACGCTCACTGATCTTGATGCAGAAATGTCTCCAGAAACTATCCTTCCTCCCTCTCTCTCTCTTCTCTTTCTCTCTCTTATTTTTTTTTTATTTTACAAAGGTAGGGAGGGGAATAGGGTGAGAAAGTCTTAAGCAGACTCCATGCTGAGCTTGGAGCCTGACACAGGGCTTGATCTCACAACCCTGAGATCACATACTGAGAGGAAACCAAGAGTGTGATGCTTCACCGACTGCGCCCTCCCAAGGCACCCCTGATATTTATTTATTTAAGTCATCTCTACACCCAATGTGGGGCTCAAACTCATGACCCTGAGATCAAGAGTCACACGCTCCTCCAACTGAGCCAGGCAGGCGCCCCAAGAATGTATCCCTTCTTCCCTATCACCACCATCACTCTAAGCACTGTGGTGGGGAGTGCCTTAGGTTGAATGTTTGTGGCCCACCCCCCAATTCCTATATTGAGACCTAATCCCCATAATGTGATGGTATTTGGAGATGAGGCCTTTGGGAGGTGATTAGGTCATGACGGTGGCTGAAAGCATTAGTGTCCTTAAGAAAGAGAGCTCCAGAGAGCTCTGTCTCTCTTCCACCATATAAGAAAACAGAGAGAAAACGCCCAATCTGCCAGCACTTTGATCTTGGACTTCCCAGCCTCCAGAACTGTGGGAAATGCATCTTTATTGTTTATGAGTCACTCAATCCATGGTATTTTGTTAGAGCAAACTGAATGCACCGGGACCAGGAGCCACGTCAAGAAATGTTTTTCCCCTGGGGCTCCTGGGTGGCTCAGTGGGTTAAGCCACTGCCTTTGGCTCAGGTCATGATCTCAGGGTCCTGGGATGGAGTCCCGCGTTGGGCTCTCTGCTCAGCGGGAAGCCTGCTTCCCTCTCTCTCTCTCTCTCTGCCTCCCTCTCCATCTACTTGTGATTTCTCTCTGTCAAGTAAATAAATAAAATCTTTAAAAAAAAAAAAAAAAAAGAAAGAAATGTTTTTCCCCTGACCTGAAAATTCTCCGGAGGGAACAAGTTGACAACTGTCGGAAATAATTACCATGGTTGCTAAGGTTTACTGAGTACGAATCCCATGCTAGGTATCATAGGCAGCAATGTACGTGTAATAATTCACTTAGCCCTCAGAGGTAGATAGGACTACAATTCCTATTTTTAAAATGAGGAAACGGGCACCTGGGTGGTTCAGTCATTAAGCAGCTGCCTTCGGCTCAGGGCACGGTCCCAGGGTCCTAAGATCGAACCCCGCATCAGGCCCCCTGCTCGGTGGGAAGCCTGCTTCTCCCTCTCCCACTCCCCCTGCTTGTATTCCCCTTCTCACTGTCTCTCTCTCTATGTCAAATAAACAAAATAAAACCTTAAAAATAATAAAATAAAATGGGGAAACAGAGGCACAGAGATGCTAAGAGATTTCCTGAAGGCCCCCAGGATACGATCCCAGGCAGTAAGGCTCCCAAGTCTACATGGTGCTTGGTCAACTAGGTCTATTCACAGGGGAAAGAAAAAATGTTGATCCCTACCTCATATCCTATGCAAAGATCAATTCCAAATGGATTGTGTATCTAAATGTGAAAGTCAAACAATAAATCTTTTAGAAGAAAATACAGAACATCTTCATTACTCTGAGGGTAGGCAAAGATTTCTAAAACCGGACACTAACAAGCACTAACCTTAAAAGGGGACAAATATTATCTGAACTACATTAAAATTAAGAAGTTCTATTGATCAAAGACTCCATTAAGAGAATGAAAAGACAAGCCACAGAGTGGGAGAAGATGTCTGCAATCCTTACGTCCGACAGAGACTCATATCTTATTTAATCTCTATGAGGTCCGTATAGATAAATACAGATCCATATCTAAAATCTGCATACACAGGGACACATAGATTCCTACAAATCAGTAAGAAAAAGGCAGGCAGTGGAATAGAGCATTTCACAAAAGGGAACACTGAGTGGTCCATAAACATGTGAAAAGGTATTTAAAATTAATCATCAAGAAATGTAAATTAAATCCAAAACATGTTACCGCTCCACACCCACCGGAACAGCTAAAGGAAAAAGGAGAGACACCACCAAGTGCTGCGGACAATGCGAAGCAGCTGGATTGCTCAAATCCTAAGAGTAAATGGAAAGACTGAAGAGTCTTTGAGACTTTGGAGGAATGGCAGCATTTCCTAAAGCTCCATATATTCCTCCCTACAGCTCAGCGCTCTGCTCCTTGATGTATACAGTGGAGTCTCATTATTTGCGGATTCCCTACTGGCAAACTCACCAACGTGCTACGATTTATGTGTAACCCCAAAGTCAATACTCATGGGGCTTTTGTGGTCATTCCTGGACATGCATACAGGGGCACCAAAAAATAAAAAATATATAGAGTCACCAACCCGCAGGTTCCCAACTGAAGTCCAACACAGACATACTCTGCCTTCTTGCTTCAACTCTTAAAACTGTAAACAAGCGTTTTTTAAAAAAAGATTTTATTTATTTATTTGACAGACAGAGATCACAAGTAGACAGAGAGGCAGGCAGAGAGAGAGGAGGAAGCAGGCTCCCCACCTGGCAGACAGCCTGATGTGGGGCTCGATCCCAGGACCCTGGGATCATGACCTGAGCCGAAGGCAGAGGCTTTAACCCACTGAGCCACCCAGGCACCCCAACAAGCATTTTTTTCACTGGTTATTTGGTGCCAAGGTTTTCATTTTTTTGGTGTACTTTTCATTATCATTGGTGATTTCACTATTTTTTAAAAAGATTTTTATTATTTATTTGAGAGAGAGAGGGAGAGAACATGAGATTGGGGAGGGTAGAAGGAAGAAGCAGACTCCCTGCTGTGCAGAGAGCCCAATGGGGACTCGATCCTGGGACTCCAGAATCATGACCTGAGCCAAACGCAGTCGCTTAACCAACTGGGTCACCCAGGTGCCCAGTGACTTCACTATTTTAAATGGCCACCAAGGAGAGTGCTAACTGCTCTGTCGTGTTACAAAGTACACGCAAGCTGTGACATGTCTTTGAAGAAAACACATCTTGTCAATAAGCTTCGTTCAGGCTTGAGTTATAATGCCTTTGGCCATGAGTCTGATGTTAATCGACCAACAGTACATATTAATTAAGGTGTTTTTTAAGCAGAAACATACATAAAACTAGGTGGCATCCTGTTTGGTCAACAAAATATGCAACCAGAGGCTTACAGAACTCTAACCCCACTTTGATCCCACACCATCAATCAGTACTCGCGAAAACCCAACAGAAATGCAAACAAGCATTTGCTGAAGACGGAGTGTCAGAATATTTATACCAGCACTGTCTGTGTCAGCCGCAAGCTTCACCAACCCGAATGCCCAGAAAGAGTAGAACGAATATATCACGGTAGAGTCACACCATGGAAAGCCATAAAGTGGTGACAACAGACAAAGACCACAAAACGGTAATATTTTTGGAGGCATCTTACAAACATAATGTTAAGTGAGACCAGCTGGGTCCCCAGAACAACATACCTCCTGACTTCACGAAGTTACAAAGCTGGCCCAACCCATGCATGGTGAGAGATGTTAGCTTAGAGCTAACTCGTGGGGAGCAGGTGCTAACTAGACGGGGCACGAGGGGGCCTTCTGGATATGTGAAAAATTCTGTTTCTTTACCGGGGACTGGTAACACCATGTCACTTCAAGACAATTTCTCAAGCTGCACCTTTATGATCTGCACACTTCTCGGTAGATAGGTTTCACGTCAATAAGAAAATTGACTCGATATATGAATTCAGGTGTAAGTTCCTTCCCTGTTTGATGTGCAGCAGGTAAAAGCGATGGAACTTGCCGGCAGAAAAGCTGAGAAACACAAACCCGAAAGAAAACAAAAACAAAAACAAAACACAAAGCAAGCGAAACTAAGTGTCCTCTGCAAGAAGCCCTGTGGCCTCCCTTATTCACACGTAAGGAAGTCATGAATTCATGTCCACACACACACACACACACACACAACTTGGCGCGCCTCAGAACACAAATGGCGTTACTCTCCTGGCCCGAGCCTGCTTTCTGCGTTTTGCTTGGCGACAGCAAGTGTTTGGAGCTGGTGTGGAAACACGTCTCGCTTTCGTCTCCCTGAAAGTCTCAGAGCCCCACACCCCTCCTGTCATCTCTGCTTTCCTGCCTGGTTCAGAATTCCAGGAGGAGGCTGGGAAGGAGACAGTTGTGCTTGTTAAGGATCCCAGACAGAGGTTCGAACAGAGAGGTTCGCTCCTTCCATGCCCCAAATGTGAGTCCTGCTAGGCCACTGGCTGCCAGCCATTTGCCCCAGGACTGCCAGCTCCTGCGGTAATCCTGTCTCTTCGCCTTCACCTGCAGTGTCTTTCCATGTTACAGCCAGAGGCTCTGGCCCTGGGAGCCTACGGGGGCTCCCAGAAGCAATGGACACAGACTTCCAACCAGGTCTCATTCTGGGCTTTAAAATCTCTTACTTAGGGGCACTTGGGTGACTCAGTAGGTTAAGCGTCCAACTCTTGATTTTGGCTCAGGTCATGATCTCAGGGTGGTGAGATCAAGCCCCCTGACTGTGCTCACAGTGGAGCCTGCTTAAGATTCTTTCCGTTGGGACACCTGGGGGACTTAGTTGGTTAAGCGGCTGCCTTCGGCTCAGGTCATGATCCCAGTGTCCTGGGATCGAGTCCCACACTGGGCTCCTAGCTTTGAGTCCCACACTGGGCTCTTAGCTTGGCAGGAAGCCTGCTTCACCCTCTGCCTCTGCCTGCCACTCTGCCTGCCTATGCTCGCTTGCAAGCGTGCTCTCTCTCTCTCTCTCTCTCTCTCTCTCTCTGACAAATAAATAGAGTCTTAAAAAAAAAAAAGATTCTTTCAGGTGCCTGGGTGGCTCAGTGGGTTAAGCCTCTGCGTTCAGCTCAGGTCTTGATCTCAGGATCCTGGGATCTAGCCCTGCATTGGGCTCTCTGCTCAGGAGAGAGCCTGCTTCCCCCTCTCTCTCTGCCTGCCTACTGACTGACTACATGTGATCTCTGTCAAATAAATAAATAAAATCTTAAAAAAAAAAAAAAAAGATTCTCTCTCTCCCTCTCCTTCTGCCCTTCCCCATCCACTCTCTCGCCTTTTCCTTAAGCAACAGAGAAACAAACAACCTGATTTAAAAATGGACAGAAGACTTGACGTATTTCGGAAGAAGACACACAAGCAACAATAAACACGTAAGAAGAAGCCCGGCATCACCATCTCTTCGCCAAGTGCAAATCAAAACCACAGCGAGAGATGACGTCACACCCGTGGGCTCAAGTCAAAAAGCCAAGGAGTAACAACACTGCCGGCGAGACGCAGAGAAGTGGAGCCCACGGGCACAGGTGGTGGGAGTGTGACCTGGTGCAGCCGCTGTGGGGAACAGCCAGGAGGCAACCCCACTTCCGGGCACACGCCCAAAAGAGTTGGACACCAGGTCTCCAAGAGCTATTCCCGCCTCCTGTCCACAGCGGCGTTATTCACAATAGCTCCACATTCTGCTTATCCCTTCATCCTTCAGTGGACATCTGGGTTGCTTCCGCCTTTTAGCTATTGTGTGGGGCGGGGAGAGTGGGCACAAGCAGGGGGAGCAGCAGGCAGGGGGAGAAGCAGGCTCCCCACTGAGCAAGGAGCCTAATGTGGAGCTCGATCCCAGGACACTGGGATCATGCCTGGAACCGGAGGCAGCCGCCTAAAGGACTGAGCCATCCAGGAGCCCCGGCGAATTGTACATTTAAAAATGGCTAAGATGGTAGATTTTGTTACGTGTATTTTGCCACAATTTTAAAAAATCTTCTTTTTTGTTTTAAAGGTTTTATTTATTTATTCGACAGAGAGAGAGATCACAAGTAGGCAGAGAGGCAGACAGAGAGAGAGGAGGAAGCAGGCCCCCCCCCATTGAGCAGAGAGCCCAACATGGGGCTTGATCCCAGGACCCTAACATCATGACCTGAGCCAAAGGCAGAGGTTTAACCCACTGAGCCACCCAGGCACCCCTAAAAAATCTTCTCTTTAAACACACATACACACACACACGCCCTCGTTAGTCCTGAGAACTACTGCACGGTGGGCTGCGTCACACACTTCTAAGTCCTCACTTGGTGTGTTTCACATAGAAATGACTAGAGACATGAGGAAGACAAAGAATCCGGTTTACCATGTGTTCATCACATATTTTGGGGGGAATAACCGGGACTTTCTCAGGGCCAAAAAGGGGAGGAGCTATTTGCCAATTTCATCCAGTGGCTTCAACTGACTTTGCCTTGTGGTTTCTTGCTTCTCCCGCTGTGACTCCCTGTCTTCTCATCAATTTTTTTTTAACATTTTATTTATTTACTTGATGGGGGAGAGAGAGAGAGAGATCACAAGTAGGCAGAGAGGCAGGCAGAGAGAGAGAGGGGGAAGCAGGTTCCCTGCTGAGCAGAGAGCCCAAGGAGGGGCTCAATCCCAGGACCCTGGGATCATGACCTGAGCCGAAGGCAGAGGCTTAACCCACTGAGCACCCAGGCGCCCCCGTCTTCTCGTCTACTAAACAGGGCTGAGATGCGAGCTGTCCAGGATGTCCAGAGCTATGTGTAAGTGAGAGTAAACAGGCTCGGAGAAAGCCTACGGGGGATCCCAGAAGCAATGGACACAGACTTCATAGATTCTGTTCTGACTCCTCTCTGTTCTTCCTGGTTTCTCCTTGGTTTGTGGCTGAGCCCTAGACGATGAAGCTCGCTGTGAGATGCACGGGCCTTCCACACAGCACAAAGTCATATCCGTGTTCTCAGGTGAGAGTTCCCGAAAAGTGGGTAACAAGCTCTCCCACTCCTGTCACAACCCCCTTCTTCCCAGCACAGCCAGACTCAGCTTCAGAGAAGTGCAATCTACCATCCCACCCTTGAGGGCTCATGTCATCACCCAGACCTTGGTGTCTGGTGTGAGGCTCAAAATGCAGAAGATTCCCAATGAGCACTTTCTAAATAAGTGAAAACAGCAAGTTACCGCCTCCCGGGTGCTGATGCTGAGTTCTGGGGACAAAAGTCATTGCCCAGCCCAGTTGCCAGGCTCGTAAGAAACCCATCCACACGCACATGGTCAAACCATATGAAGATAGTCACTGTGGGCACCTACCCACGTACATGATTATGGCACACACATGCCCCTGTGCCTGCTCTGTCAATGCCAAGTACAGGGTCCTGAAACATATGCACACCCCCGTGCACAGCACAGATGCGCTCCTGTAGGGCCAAGGGTCGTGAGGCAAGTGATATGAGTCATTCAAGGGCAGAAAGAGTTCCAGGGTTTATTTAAAATTTCGATATTTTGTATCACAGATTTTTTTGTATTAATTTTGATTTTCTTAAAATATTATTTATCTTAGTTTCTAACTTTTTTTTTTTGGTCATCCCCTTCAATTTTGCACCTGAGGTTAGTGCCTCAGTTACCTCACCCTGGCCTGGGGCATTGACACACATTCTGCCTGCACACCTTCAGGAGAGCCAGGAGCGGGCACACACCACCTCTGCACAAACCTCATTTTACCACTAGGTGTCACCCCAGCTCTTTCATCTTGAGCCTGGGTTTGACTCCCGGCCCCCCTTCCCCTTCCCTAGGAAGAAAATGTCCAATTCACTTATCTGAATGTCCTCAAGACTTCCTTTTACTTCCTCCCCCCTGGGACATTTACATTTTCTAAAGGAGCCCAAGCGAAGAGAGTGTTAACCCCAAAGAGTGGTGCCCTATAATGGTGGGATTTGAGGCACAAATGAAGAAGGTGGGGTTTCCTGATGCCTCCCATCCAAGAGCGGAGGTTGAGTTGAAATGGGTAGGGGATGGCCCAAGCGGACAGTTGTTCCCTCCTTCCTCCTTTGGTACAAGAGTCCCACTGTTTGAGAAAGAAAGAAACTCTGTGGGAGGAGGAGGGAGATTCATTCATTCATTGAAGTTTTTATTTTAACAGATGCTTGTTGAGCACCTACTGGGTGCCTGGCTCAAAGTCCACCGGACCCTGAGGAGCTGCCACTCTACGGGGAGTCAGACAATGAATGAATAAACAAATTGTGGAGAAGTAGTGACAGGCTCTGAAGAAAAACAACAGAGTGAGAGCTCAGAGAGTGGCTGTGGGGAGGTCATTTTAGAAGGCTAGTCAGGGTGGGTCTCCTGGAGGAGGTGTCACTGAAGTAGAAGGAGATGGAGGGAACAGTGTCCCAATCAGAAGGAATGGCAAGTGCAAAGGCCCCAAGGTATGCAGTACAAACTGAATTATTCTTCCCTCCCATCCTGTGGGGATCCCAGGGAAGAGATGATGTCAGATCCACAGAGTGGCCAGTCCAAATCTTAGCTAGATCTTAGGGAGGACTGCCCAGTAGTCAGGAAGCGGGTCTCTTTCACTCAGGGAAAGCTATCTGGTAGTCTCTAAGGCAGTCACAGGCCAGACCCAGAACATCCGACACAAACCCTGGATGGATAGATGGATGGATGACTCCTTGGACAGGTGCTACTCCCTGTTCTCAGGGTCAAATCCAAACTCTCATCTATAGCCCACAAGTTCCCACTGCATCTGGCCCCTGCTGGCTTCCCTGGCCTCATCTCTCAGCAATGTCCCCTCCCCTCACTCCTCTCCAGACACACCAGCCTCCTTATCTACTCCTCAAAAATGCCAAGATGCTTGCACCTCAGGGCCTTTGCACTTGTCTTCCCTCTGCCTTGAATGCTCTTCCCCCGGATCCTCAGAAGTTATCCTCTCTGACCTCCTTCAGGGATCACCTCAAATACCACCTCCTTAGAGACACCATCTCTGGCCACACCTGTTAGAATAGCTGCCCACACCACCACTATCCCTCTTTAATACCCTGGTTTTTATTCTTCACGCCACCTGCACTGTATTATACATTCATTTTGTTGCTGACACTGTATTACACATTTACTCAGGTCTTGCCTGCCCCCCCCCACAAGAGGGCGGGGATTTGATAACTTGATCTCCCCAGTGCTTAACCACATCTGCTGTTCAAATGGACAAATAAACGACTTCCAAGGACCGCTGGTGGAGCCCAGGACCCATCAGGGACTGAGAAGGGGACTCTGGGACCAGATGGGGGGTGGACAAAGGACAGAGCATTCATTCTTCAGAGCCTTTCCTTCTCTGGGGCGCCAGACTGGGTGGGCCTGCTAGGTGCTGAGGCCAGTTTAGGACGCTGTAGTTCCCGTGGTGGCCGCCTGGAGGCACTGCAGCTAGTTATAGGACCCCGCCACCTCCAACTGACCACCCCAGTTTAGCCCCGCCTTCCTAACCTAGTTTAGTCCCGCCCCCCAAGCAATGCCCTTGGCCTCAGGGGGTCCATAAACTCACACCCCACCCGCACCCCCGCCCACCTTTCTCTGCACTCTCCAGCACCACTAGCCAATCTCGAGGGCTAGCAGGGGTGGAGGAGAATCCAGAGGTGGTGATTCCCAAGGGTCCTTCTTGGAAGCCAAATTCACCTTCCCTCCTGGTTCATTTTTGTGCCAGCGTTCTCTCAACTTTCTTCCTCTTTTGGTCTCTCTTTACTTCTCTCTAGCTGGCATCTCTCCTGTGTGCGGCCTGATGCCAGGCACTGGTCACACTCCCCATCCCAGCCAGGATGTGGGTCCTGAGATGGGAAACCAAGAAGTGAGGGCTGGGGCCCCACAACCTCTCTCCCTATGGCCTGGAGGTCTATTTAAAGTCGGACCTCCAGCCCTCCCATGGCCCCCTGCGGTGGGCATTTCTTCTCTTGACCGGGAAAGAGAAGGTGCCAGGACAGTTTTCCCTCCAAGCTTCTACCTAAAACACTCTTCTAGTTTCTACACAGGCACTGTCCACACCCACGGAGTGGATTATTTAACAAGAAGGTAAATGCGTGGGCTCAGGCACGGGACTGCCTTTGTTCAATTCTGTCTTGCCACTCCTGAGCTGTCTCAGCTTGACAAGCGACTTAACTTTTCTGTGCCTCCGTTTCTCCGTCTGCAAAATGAAGGGAACAGTCACGCCCACGGGCGGGTGCCAGGAGGGCCTTCTTTCTCGTTGTGTGCTCCAAACGGCGCCCAGCACATAATGAGCACTTAATACATGTTAGCTGTATTATAATTATTATTTTAGACTCCAGCTTCCCTCTGAGCTCCTACAGATCTGGGAATTGAGGGGGCTCCCGCCTCCAAGATGGAGGATAAAAGAGGTTTCCCAACAGCTGAAGAAAACTGGGACACCCCCTCCCATTCTACAAGGCCCCCCAAGCCTGCCCAAGAGATGGGGGAACTATGAAGAGGAAGACTTGTTTCTGGGAAAGCATGAATGGGGCGTACGAGGCACCAACACACACGTACACGCACACACACATGCATGGATGTACCCGTTTGCACACACAGCTCCTGGTCTTCCTCCTCCCTTTCAAAGAGATTTACTCAAAGGCACAGAATAGCACACGGTCACCCCAAACTCTCACACAGCCACACACCTGGTCATGCACATTTTGTACAACGCCCAGACAGACGGAAAGAATCATGGGGACTCACACAGATGTGTATACACAGACCTTTATACACGGCTTCAGTTGCCCACACACGGCCGGGATTAACACAATCCTCACTTGCTGTCACACCACCAGCCACACAGACACACAACTCCAGGTGGCAGGCTCACAAGCCTGGCACTGTCACATCACCCCTCCAGCCACAGCCTCCCACTGTTACACACAGGCTCTCCCTCACGCACAAACACCCTCTCCCATCACACCCCAACTCAAAGCCGAACACACAAACTCTCAGTCACACCCAGCCGTGACACAGACACACACACATTTACCCAGCACCCCTCCAGCACCTCACACACGTTCCCATCAGTCACTCACACGTGAGTCCCGCCCCCTTCCCCACATTAGGGGTGCAGGTGAGGAGAGGGGGGCTGCAAAATTTGGGCACCTCCTGCCATAATGGGGGGGGGGAGTGAAGGGTAAGCAACACCCCAGACCCCCCTGAAGTTGCCCCCGCAACCCCACTCAGCTTCAGTGAGATGGCGGGTGTGGGCTCCGGGTCACCGAGAGGATGAGAACCCCGAAGCTGGGGTCAGACTGTCCCTCAAACCATCTCAGCTCGGGGCTGGATGTGAAGCCCCCTTTCCTTTCCCCAAAACCAGGGTAGATGTCCCAGCCCCTCCCCCGCTGCGACCCCCGCCCCTCTCAGCCCCGGGGCGCTTATGAAGCCCCAAACCGCCTTTCCGTCGGGACCCCCTAAGACCCTCTCCCCTCCTGGGGCCCTTTGCGCCTGCACCTGCCCGCCGGGCCCCTACCTGTCCGGCGAGGCCTGAACACAGCAGCAGCAGCAGCAGCAGCGGCGGGACTGTGAGCGGCCACATGACGCGCCCCCGGCCCGGCTTCCCGTCCCCCCGCCCGCCCTAGCGGCGCCTGGGCGCGGGGACCGCCACCTTGCGCGACCCCGCCCGCCCGGCCGGGGCGACCCTCGCCGCCGCCTCCCCCGCCTCGCCGGCGGCTGGGATTCCGCCCCACCCCCGCCCCCCTCGCGCGCTCCCAGTCTTTGTTACGGGCTCCGCCCCCCGCCCCGCCCCCAGCTCGTCTGCGGGCGCGGACCCCGCTTGGGTCTGGGGGCGGGGAAGGGGGAGGAGCTGGCACGCGGGAGGAGAGCTGGGGACAAGGCCGGGCAGTTCCCTAGGCCCTATGGGGACGGGTCACGGAGATGGGGGAGGGGGTTCCGTCACGTGTTTGTAAATTTCACCCTCCCAGGATCTTTCCCACGTTGGAAATGGGGGTGGGATGGGGGTCAAGGGGCAGGGAGAGTAGGAGGAAGACCTGGTAACGTGGAAGAGAAATGGAGAGGCCCCCTCCTAAAAGAACTCAAGAGTCAACAGAGAAACTGAGGCAGAGCTTCTAAAATGGGACGTTGAGGGAAGGGGGTCAGCGCTGGGACAAGGGAGGTCGGACGGAGATGGAACGAGGAGTGAGATACCAGTGACCGAGAGGGATGGCCCGCTGGGTGGGCCCGGCTCGGGGCGACCTTGTTTTCCCTCTCCCACCCCATTCTCCAGGCTCCTCTTCCTCAAAGTCCGCCCTCCCCCGCCACACCTGAGACAGTTTCTCACTCCGGGTTCAACCACCTGGGAGACCAGACCTCCAGAGGCTCAAAATATTAACACCCTCTCTAAGGAGAACCGTCTGCATATGGAGGGCATCCTTGTTCTGCTTCTCCCTCCTCTCTGCAGTCATCTTCCCCACCCAAAACCCCTCAGTGGCTCTTGTTTGATGGGGAGAGCTAGAATCAGCCAAAACCTACCCGGAAGGGGATGGGGTGGAGGACAGGTATTTTTCTGACCCTACTGTGTGCCAGGCAGATAGATAACAGGTTATGGAGAGTTTTGTCCATGCAAGAAATGAGCTTGTCCAACAGAATTGGGTTTGACCCTGGTTCTTCTGTCACTTCTTGGCCATGTAACCTTAGGCCAACTGGTCTCCTCCTCTCAGGAGACCAGTTTCCTCATGGAGGGTCGGGAGACATGTGTGAGTCTTGAGCAAATAGGGCACCCAACCAGCGCTCAGTCACCACAGTGAGGCACGGAGCTGAGACTTGCTATGGGATGTGGGACACAGAACAGATCTGAGCCGGGGAAGGTATCTCCTTCATCCCTCAGCGTCCTCTCCCCAGATGGAAGATGGTCCTTTGCTGACTCCTCGGACCCGGCCCCAAGTCGGTGTAGAATTAGGAAGGGACGTTATGTTGGTTGGTCTGAACCAGAAGCTTTTGGCCAAGTGTGAGCTGTGGTCAACACTGGAGGGGTGGGCAGGGGGAGTCCCTGCCAACTCTCACCATGTCTGTTTATCACAGAGCGGCACCCTTGTTACAGCTGTGTCTCAGGACCAAGAACAATCCCCTCTGCGCCCTGAGATGGTCATTGTCATGGTCCAACATGGCCTGTGTTACGTGGTTGACAGTGGTCAGTGTGCCCTTAGGTCCATGCCGCATCCTTCCCCAGCTCGGCTCTGTTTCAGGGGTGGGGCCCCTGCAAACTACATTTCCCAGGCTCCCTTGCATCCAGTTAGAATGAGCCGGAGGGAGGCCTGAAGAGAGGTTGGGGTGGGGAGTGGGGAGAAGCCAGAGTGTTTCTCCCTCTCCTTCCACTTTGGCAGTGGCAGCTGAGGCTCCTCTGTAGTCTCAGCACCCTGGGATGGGAGTCCTCATTGTGGTTCAGGTCCTGACAAGGGGCGGCAGGCTCTGGACTCTGGTAAGTCCCTCCTCTCTTCAGCGTCACCAGCTCTCGGGAAGATGGTGGTTGGCTACTCACTCTAGAGTCCATTCACCTTCTCCCATATATTCTCTTTTTTTTCTTAAGATTTTATTTATTTTTAAAAAAAGATTTTATTTATTTATTTGACAGAGCACAAGCAGGGGGAGTGGCAGGCAGAGGGAGAGGGAGAAGCGGACTCCTTGCTGAGCAGGGAGCCTTATGCGGGACTCGATCCCAGGACCCCAAGATCATGATCTGAGTCTGAGGCAGGCACTTAACCGTCTGAGCCACCCAGGCGCCCAGATGCCCTCTCCCATGTATTCTTAAAGCTCAAGTTACATCTCTATGGCTAAATCCCCATAGGAGATTTTGCTGCGTTGTGAGTTTTGTTTTCCTGACTGGATCCTGGCCAATACACGACCACAGCCATGGTCAGTAATAATTTGTGTCCCAGTCACACTGTGGTCAGTGTCCTGTGGATGTGTGATCTGTGCTAACCATCAGCATCCTGGTTCTACTGGGGTCAGCAGAGTGGTCAGTTTTGTGGTCTCCATGGGTCATTCTTGGTGGTGTTGGGATCCGCATGCTGGTCAGTTTCCTGGCTTTGATGTGCTCAGAGCCACAATCACTGTCCTGTCATGCTGTGGTCAGGGTGACCTGGCCATGGTATGGCCAAAATTACGGTCAGGTCACACCGCGATCAGGGTCTACCCAGAGTCCTGGTTGTGCTGTTGTTAGCCTCAAGGTCAGCACTACCACCAGAGCTGTGATAAGCACAGGTCTCCCTTCCTCCATGGTTAGTGTAGTGGTCAGAATTCCGGACCATCGCTGAAGAGAGATCAGCTTCTCAAGGACCTCATGCAGCAAAACTGATGAACCAGGTGACCCAGGGGCTGGCACTGGACAGTCTTCTCTCCACAATGTGTGAAGGCAGGACAGAGGATCATTGGGTCCCCGCCAGCTCTCACCAGCTCACCATTGGCTTTTCCTAATTAGTGCTTGGGCAGCCATTGACTTTACTCTCCTGTGACCCCTTCCTGGGTCTAGCCAAAGGAAGACACATCCAGGCCTTTGTTTTCCCATACTCTGAACAGGGCCCACACAGAGATGACCAAAAGGAGTTTAATGAATGAATGAATCAATGCCACACATGCCTACTCATGCTTTTGCTCTTGTAGGTCCCTCTGTGTATTATTCAGAGGGCCTTTGGTAGCAAGTGGCAGAAAGGCAACTAGAACTGTCTTAACAAAAAATAATAATAATAATATCAGCTCATGTAACTGAAAAAAAAATTTCAGGGGTAACAGAATTCAGGCATGGTTGGATCCAGGGCTCCTGTTATACCATCAAGATTCTGTCTTTCTCCATTTCTTGTCTCTAAAGCATTGTACTGGGTTATTTGTTGCACGTCTTTCCTTTCTTGTCAAATCCACATGGGCAACTGAGGGTCAGTCCTGCCAAGGACCCTTGGTCTCCAGAGAGGGTAGAACCTTCCCGTTGCCTCACCTGAGGGCGAGGGAGGTGGGTGCCTCTTCTCCCTCCCTTCTCCAGGTCCTACATGCCGTTGAGGGAGGGCTCTTCCCTGGGGGTGCCCACTCTTTAGCATTTCTAGCCTGTTCAGTGTGTGAACTGAGATAGCCCTCAGGTAGGAAGAAGTATGCACAGGAATGTGTGAAGGCCAAGGGGATGTGGGCAAGGCACTGACCTCATCTGCCTTTGTCCCATTTTTCAGTTGGAGACATTGAGGTTCAGAGAGCTTAAGACACCAGCTGAAGGCCACAGAGAGGATGTACAGCACAGCTGAGACCGTAATTTGGTTCATGTCTGACTCCAGACATGAGAGTTTTAATGCTGTGTTTGCAGGGGAATAGCTGGACCAGACCCGGTGGTGTTCACGGCACCGAGAAGGCCCGGCTGCTCAGCTTACCGAGCATCACCTCTATGCCTCCCAAGCCCATGCGTCTCCACAGGCATCGTTCCAGTGCGCTCCAGGTCCAGGGCTCCCAACTCCGCACCCCCACGTGCTCCCACGAATGGGAGCTCAGCCCTCCTTCCATGTCCCAGAAGGTTCCCAAGTTCCACGCTCAACCCTGGGAGCTCCCCGCAGATTGTCTCCATTGTTCAGCCCCATTCTCTCCTTCTCTGGGCCGTTACTCACTGTGGAACTGCAGCCACCCCTGGGACTCCCTCCCTTCCGGGTTTCTCTCTCTCTCTCTTTCTCTCTCTCACACACACACACACCACGGACACACAGTCACCCAGGGGCACCACACCACACCAGGATAAAGTGGTGTTGTTTGGAACTGGCACACAAAAGCACATGCGACTCACAACCCAATACACACCTCCCGGGCCCGAGGGCGCCCAGAAATGCACACGCAAGATCCGACAGAAGAAGAACATCAGAGGCAAAACAGCCATAATTACCCAAGACCTGGCACTCGTGAATACAGTAGGTCCAACACACACAGACCCACCCAACCCAAAAAAATGCACGAACCCACAATCTGGCCACATAGCTCACATGCACACAGATCCCCAGTGTGGACACAGAGTTCACACCGTACAGAGAAACCCCACATGAACACGCCATCCCATATGGACAGCACATAGCTCCTACACAAACACATATACCAGGCTCCAGGACAGTCATACACGAAAGGCAGGCACTTCCTACACAAGCACACAAAAGAGAAACATGGTTGGCGCCCAAAACACCCAGTGACCTGTGATTCAGACCCAGTCACACGCCCAGATGCATGGTACGAGGCACACAGTTCACACACACACACACACACACACACACACACACACACGGACCCATAGGGGATCCACAGACACCCTCTGACACGCAAAGCCCAGGCCAGGGCAGCGTGGGAATGAGGTTGTGGGAAGGGGGAGGGGGACAGAATGACTAAGGAGGCCTCTCTGGGGGAGGGGGGGGGAGCAGGAGGGAGGGTAGGCTTGCATCCAGCACATGTGGTTCCCATTACCGGCCTGGGAATTGAGGGATGAGTTGGCGGGACAAGGAGACCCAGCATCGCTTCCCAGCCCTGCCAAGCCAGGAAGGAGCGAGGCCCTAATCGAGGTTACAGGCCCGGAACTTGGCTCGGAATCACAGCAGCTCCTACCAAGAAGGGTCGAGCCTGAGCCAGACCTGGCTGGGATTCCCTTCAACCCCTGTAGCAGTCCGGGGAAGGGTTTCATAGGAGAGGAAAGTGAGGGACCCAGAGAGGTTAAGCCACTTGCCTGAGGTCACACAGCTAGGAGGTGGTGGAGCTAGGATTGGAATTCAGGTCTCTGGGCAACCCTGACTCAAGCCCTGTAGTAGACAAAAGACTCCTCCGTTCATCCACAAGTAGAGGCAAGGCACTCGCTCCAGGTCCAGCCTGCCCTAGATTTGTGACTATGAGTAAGAAAGCCTCTGCCCTCAAGTAATTGAGAGTTCGGTGTATGCACAGATGGACAGAGTTCTCTCTGAACCCTGAGCGTGTTTGGAGAGCCCTGATCTAGCCTGGGGGCAGGGCAAGTCAGGACCAAAAATTGAGTAAGAGTTGGCAGGGCTCAGTGGGCAGAGAGAAGAGCAGATGCAAAGGCCCTGAGGCTGCAGAGTGCAAGAGGTTTGCTCGCCTGTTGAGGGATGATGACAAGTGAGGCCAGAGCTGCCAGACAGAAAGACTTGGGGCCTGACAGGGAGTCCTGGAAGCTTGGGAGAGTGGTGAGCGGGAAGGGGAATGGTGTAGTTTGGCCAACTAGCATGAAGACTGCACCCAGGACAGCTAAGGATGTGTCTTCCCCATAACCCTGAATTTCCATTCGCCTATATTCATACACCCCAGAGACATGTTTCCATGTGCACAAAGACACATGCCAGCATGTGTAAATGGAACAAAATGGAAAGCACCTAAAAGTTCATGAGTACAACAGACAGCTATGCTGAGGTAAGCATTTAAAATGACAGGATTCGCTCACAAGGCAAGTTGCCAAAGACATGTTCAATGTTGTACCAGTTAGAGACAGTTCAAGAACTTGCCAAACTATGTGCGTCACCCATGGATACGGGCCCCCGGGATGCAGTAAACATGGAGAAATACTCCAAGGACAGAAGTTCCCATGTTCAAGGGAATCGTGTTTAATGGCTATGGAGTTTCAGTTCGGGAAAATGACACAGTCCCAGAGACAGACGGTGGTCATGAATGCACAACAATGGGAATGTACCCAAGGCCACCAAACTAGACACTTAAAAATGGCTATGTGGTAAATTTTATGTGAGGTATATTTTATCTCAATTTCAAAAAATTTGAGAGGCACCTGGGTGGCTCATTGGGTTAAAGCCTCTGCCTTCGGTTCAGGTCATGATCTCAGGGCCCTAGGATCAAGCCCTGCATCAGGCTCTCTGTTCTGCGGGGAGCCTGCTTCCCCCCCTCTATCTGCCTGCCTCTCTGCCTACTTGTGATCTCTGGCTGTCAAATAAATAAATAAAATCTTTTAAAAAATAAAAATAAATTTTATGGGGCGCTTAGGTGGCTCAGTGGGTTAAGCCCCTACCTTCGGTTCAGGTCATGGTCCCAGGGTCCTGGGATAGAGCCCTGCATTGGGCTCCCTGCTCAGCGAGGAGCTTGCTTCCCCCTCTCTCTCTGCCTGCTGCTCTGCCTACTTGTGATCTCTGTCTGTCAAATAAAGAAATAAAATCTTTTAAAATAAATAAATTTTTTAAAATTTGAGTTCATACTCTTTTACCCATAGTGAGGAAAGGAAAGGCAGTCTATGGCAGAAATGTATACAGGGGCATCAAATGTGTGTGTGATGCTTTGTTTTTTTAGGTGGGGTGGTGGGCACATGTTTATTATAAAGTTCTTGCTATATGTATTTTTTCTTTTTTTCTTTTTTTTTTGAGAGTGTGCACGCATAGGCATACACACACACACACACACACACGAGCTGGTGGGGCAGAGGGAGACAGATAAACTCTTCTTTTTTTTTTTTTTAAGATTTATTTATTTATTTATTTATTTATTTGACAGACAGAGATCACAAGTAGGCAGAGAGTCAGGCAGAGAGAGGAGGAAGCAGGCTCCCTGCTGAGCAGAGAGCCGGATGCGATGCGGGGCTTGATCCCTGGACTCTGGGATCATGACCTGAGCTGAAGGCAGAGACTTTAACCCACTGAGCCATCCAGGCACCCCTAGAGAAACTCTTAAGCAGGCTCCACGCCCAGTGGAGCCCAAGGCGGGGCTCGATCTCATGACCCTGAGATCGTGACCAGAGCTGAAATCAAGAGTCTGGCGCTTAACCAACTGAGCCACCCAGGTCCCCCCGCAATATATGTATTTTTTATAATAATAGTCTTTTAGCATTTTACCACATGGCAGACATTGTTCTAAGTGACCTATTTTAAGGAATTTAACCCTCACCCAACCCAGTGCTTAGGTGCTGTCATTCATGGTGGAGACCGTGGTTCACAACAGTGAAAGTCACACTTGCCCCCGCAGAGGAGCTGGTACTGGACCAGATGGCTTGGCTCTAGCCGGGATAGCACACCGCCTCCATACCCCTTCCATATTTCATTCATCGGCTTTGTAACACTAGAAATGGATCCAAGAAGAGGTGGTGTCTTGGAGGGGGCGTGGGAAGGGACATGAGGAATTTCTGGGGTGCTGGAAACAAGTCTGCATCTTGTTTAGGATATGTAGACATTTGTCAAAACTCATCAAACAGAACCCTGAAGATCTGTGCAAACAAATGTTTAAAAAGAAATATACTGGCTCCAGCAATCCCACTTCTGAGTATAGGTCCCAAAGAACGGAAAGCAGGGTCTGTAAGAGATACTTGCACACCTGCGTTCACGGCAGCATTTTTCACGACGGCCAAGAGTTGGGAGCAACCCAGGTCTGTCGACGGGGTGAAAGGAGAACCAAGATGTGGGGTACAGGCTAGGCAGGGTAGCATTCAGCCTTAAAAGGGAGAGGAGCTCTGACACTACACAATGGATGGCCCTTGAGGATATTGTGCTCAGTGAAATAAGCCAATCACAAAAGACGAACACCGTGCAACTCTACTTATATGAGGTCCCTAGAAGAGTTGAATTCACAGAGACGGAAAATAGATGGTGGGTGCCAGGGGCTGGGGAGGGAGAATGGAGAATTGTTCACTGAGGACAGAGATACAGGTTTGCAATGTAAAAAAGTTCTAGAGAGCAGCGCCTGGATGGTTCAGTTGGTTAAGCATGGGGCTCTTGATTTCGGCTCAGGTCATGAGCTCAGGGTTGTGGGAGCCCCGTGTCAGGCTCCTCGCTCAATGGGGAGTCTGCTGGGGATTAATAAATAAATTATTATTAATTTATTATTAATGAATAAATCTTGTTTTAAAAGTTCTAGAGATCTGTTGCACAATGTGTATCTACTTAACACTAATGAAGTGTACTACTTAAAATGATTAAGATGGTAAATGTTGTTATATGCTTTTTACCACAAAAATAAGATTAAATAAAATAATAAAAGAGATCTACCAAGAGCAGGGAAAGCCTATGGAAAGACAAGACCAGCATCAAATAAGAGGTAGGACAGCCTCTCAAGATCGGTTTGGTCCTCTCTCTGCTCAGGGTCCCTTGTCTCCCCAGTATCCCCACTGTCCTTTTAGGGTACAGGCCCACCCTCTTTTTTTTTTTTTTTTTTTTTTTTTTAAAGATTTTATTTATTTATCAGAGAGAGAGGGGGAGAGAGCGAGCACAGGCAGACAGAATGGCAGGCAGAGGCAGAGGGAGAAGCAGGCTCCCTGCTGAGCAAGGAGCCCGATGTGGGACTCGATCCCAGGACGCTGGGATCATGACCTGAGCCGAAGGCAGCTGCTTAACCAACTGAGCCACCCAGGCGTCCCCCACCCTCTTTTTTTTAATATTTTATTTATTTATTTGACAGACAGAGATCACAAGTAGGCAGAGAAGCAGACAGAGGAGGAAGCAGGCTCCCTGCTGAGCAGAGAGCCCGATGTGGGGTTCGATCCCAGGACCCTGGGATGATGACCTGAGCTGAAGGCAGAGGCTTTAACCCACTGAGCCACTCAGGCGCCCCCAGGCCCACCCTCTTAAAAGGAAACTCTGGTGTGCAGAGCACTCTAGACACAGGACACACATGCGCTCTCATGGGGACAGGCCTTTGTAAGCTTGTGTGGTCTGTACCTGTTTGAGCCCTGAGCTTGTTGTCTTGTGTCTCTGGGTCTGGCTGTGTGAGAAGTCATACTGCACCTTCCCTCTCTCTGAATGAGCCTGTTCTTCAAGGATGACTCCTCCAGGCAGGCTTCCCTGACCACCCTGTCTCAAAGAACACCTTTCTTGTCCTCCTCTGTCTTATTTTTCGTCATAGCACCATGAGACACGTCATATACATACTTGCTTACTGCCTGTCGGCCCCACCTGAGTGTGAACTCCACGAGGACAGAGATCCTTGTTTGATTCACTGCTGGATCCCCAGACCCTATAACAGTGCCTGGCTCAAGTAGGTGCTTTATAAATATTTGCTGATTGAATGAATGGTTGAATGTGCGGAGTCGGGGAGGGGATCTTAGAAACATCGATGACATCAGTTTACCTGAGCCTGTGTGTGTAGGTTGTATGTTGGTGGCATGTCTGTCTGGGTGGGGCTGTGTGTCCCTCTGTCTGCCTAGCATGTACCAGACCCCAGGATGCAGCAGTTCTGGCCGTGACAATGGGGGTTTTGGGTGTGCCAGCACATCTGAGTGTGGGTTTATGAACATGGCTATGTGGCCGTGTGAGGGTGGCTTTGGGTGCGTGTCCAGGCACAACTGGGTGTGCACAACTGTGTGTGAGGGCTGCTATGCGCGTCAGCGTGTCTGGATCTGGCTGAAGGTGAATGGGTGTGTGTAACACGGGTCTGCCTCTCTGAGACTGCCTGTGGATCTGGGATGTGACACAATGAGGGTCTGATTCTCTGGGCCTTTGGTCGATGTATGTCGCTGAACCTGATTGTCCACAGTGAGGCTGCCTGTGTGTGCAAAATTCGCTACTCCACCCACCTCCTACAGCCCTGAATGAAGCCACAGGCGGCTCCCACACCGGCTGCCGTGCCCCAACCCCAGTTCAGAACACAGAAGGTGTAATTGCTCAGGAAGCACAAGTGGTGGGATTAATTATGGCCACTGGATATGCAAATCAGCTGGGGGTTTTCGCCCCCGCAGCCGCCTGGGTGCCGGCGATGATGCTGGGTAAATACACAGAGCTGAGCATGAGGCCCAGAGCTCCCTTCTTACACCTTTGTCAATTACCTTAATTCAGTAGGGCCGAGAGTCCAACACTTTAACCAGCTTTGAGTTAATTAAAGAGTACTCATTACCCTATTTATTGTTCCTCCCCTCTAAAATACCTGCACCAGGGTGGGTCTGGAGTTGCAAAAGCAGAGCCCAGTGGACCTGCATTTATAAAATCCTGGGCTGTGTAGAGATGTAATGATTTTTATTTATTTATTTGGGAGAGAGAGAGAGAGAGAGAGAGAGAGAGCGTGCAAGCACACAGCTTTGAGTGAGATGGAGGGGGAGGGGCAGAGGGAGAAGGAGCGAGAGAATCCCAAGCAGGCTCTATACCCCATGCAAAGCCCGACGTAGGGTTCAATCTCACGACCCTGAGATCATGACCTGAGCCAAAATCAAGAGTCAGATGCTTCACCGACTGAGCCACCCAGGAACCCCTAAATGTAGTTTTTTTTTTTTTAAACGATGGAAAAAATGCCTCTAAAAGATAATGGCTTTTTGTTGAGCTCTAGACTCTGGGCAAGTTACCTTACCTCTCTGTTCCTCAGTTCCCTTACCTGCAAAATGGGGATAATAACAGAACCTTCCTCAAGTGTTGTAATAAAGAATAAATTAACTCATCTAGGGAAAATCTTTGATGAACAAGACCTGGCAGGTAGATGCTCAATCAGTAGTCTTTGTTATTAACAGTGTCAGTTGAACTAATCATGGATTGCACGGGGATGAAGATTTGGTGTATAAGGGGGTGCCTGGGTGGCTCAGCGGGTTAAAGCCTCTGCCTTTGGCTCAGGTCATGATTCCAGGGTCCTGGGATCAAGCCCCATGTTGGGCTCTCTGCTCAATGGGGGGGGGGCCTGCTTCCTCCTCTCTCTCTGTCTGCCTCTCTGCCTACTTGTGATCTCTGTCTGTCAAATAAATAAATCTTAAGATTTGGTGTATAAGAAATGTCGTGCATGGTTCTTCATAAGAAAGTGAGATAAATTCGATCTAAGTGTGCACAGTCTTAGAGGAAAGGAATGAGGAGAGAAGGCAAGAAGAGGCATCAGGGAGGGAAAGATGGCAGACGGCAGCAGAATCATGGGAAATCAGATACCACCACTGACACCAGGGACTTTTAAGGACAAGGATATTCAATATTAAATTCTAATCTGTCAATGTTGCTACAGTGGGACCTCCCGGTTTGCACACATGCTTACATGCTGATTTTCAGTAAAAATTGGGCTCGTTTGCTATATTAGTCAGGATAATTAATCATAGCTGCTGTAACAAGCAATTCTTAAACATCTCAAGGGCTTAATGCAATCAAGTTACTTGTTTGATGGAATTCCCCTGTAGCATTCCTCCAAGCAGTAGCTCAGAGAAGTTGGCCCCTTTCTAGTTCCATAGGAGACACTCCCATCTTTCTTACTTACTTACTGTGATCTCCAAGGTCATCACAGACCAAAAGCGCTCAGAGGATCCAGCGGGAGGTTTTATGGTTACCCACATCCCCACTGGCCAAAACCCAGGCTCGTGCCCCAACCTAACTGCAAGGAAAGCAGGGAAATGTGTTCCCAATTAGGAGTGCTCAGGAAGAGGAAAACAACACATAGCCTTGGTGTTATGTTACCATGTGCACTGAGTTAAGAATGTTTGGGAGAGGAACTAAATGGGAAGCAAGCCTGGGTGTACATTTGGGTTGATAGAACAGTGTGAAAAAATCAGCAAAAGCAACAAATCAGGAGAAGAGGTAACCAAGGGAACACCATCCCTTCAAGAGTCAGCATCGGTATTTTAGGGTTTCTGGACTCTTCACTGTGTAGAGGATACTTCCTCAAATTTCGCATGGCTTTACTCCTCATCCTTCAGGTCTCTCTGCACAAATGTTACCTCTTCAGTGAGATCTCTCCTAACCACCTTCTTTCAAATATCCATCACTCCATCACTCTGCATCTTGTTTGATTTTCCTGAAATCACACTACATAGCTATATGTCTGTCTACTCTGTCTCCCTCAGCAGTAAGATCCCTCAGACGCCGCATCTTTCTTCTACCCCAGCATTTGGAACAGTGTGTGGCACCGAGTAAACCATCAAGAGAATGAAACAAGTGAATGAGTAAGTGAATGGAAAATAAACTCATCAGTCAACCCCTGAACCCCAATATTCTTCATAGCATCAGTAATGTTTATTGAATGCCTGAGGGAATCCAGGATACGCATTCAGATGGCTTTATGGGACCTAGGTGGCAGGGCTTACCCTGGCTTTTGGAGAGACAATTCACCCCAACCTAAAACCCATAACTACGCAAGCCCACCTGACCCAACTCAACTCACACCAGCCCTCCATCACTCCTAACTCAACTCAATTTGGTAATGTCCAACAACTGATGAATGGATAAACAAAATGTGATATAACCAGACAACGGAATATGATTCAACAATAAACAGGAATGGAGTACCAATATGCACTGCAACATGAACATTGAATCATTATGCTCAGTGAGAGCAGACAGATCCAAAGGGCCACATACTATATGATTCCATTTATATGAAATGTCCAGAACAGGCAAATCCATAAAGACAGAAAGATTAGCGGTTGCCTACCACTGAGACGTTTGGGGGAAAGGGAAAGTGACTGCTAATGGATATGCGATTTGGTTTTGAGGTGATGAAGATGTTCTAAAATTGATTGTGGTGATGGTTTCACAAGTCTGTGAATATACTGAAAACCATTTAATTGTATACTTTAAATGGGTGAATTATATGGTAAGTGAATTACATCTCAATAAATCTATTTGAAAGAAAACCTCAACCCAACATCTAACCCCCAATTCAAGC
Source organism: Mustela nivalis (assembly GCF_964662115.1). Taxonomy (NCBI): domain Eukaryota; kingdom Metazoa; phylum Chordata; class Mammalia; order Carnivora; family Mustelidae; genus Mustela; species Mustela nivalis. The sequence continues at coordinate 209,081,370 of NC_139020.1, read as the reverse complement.
TACCTCAAACCCAACTCTCATCTTAACTGATGCTGTCTTGACTTCCCAAACTGCCAATCCCCAGTCCCCATTCACAGCAATCCCTACTTACCTCTACTCCGTTCATCCTACTTCCCAAATCGACCCTCATTCATGTCAATCCAACATCTAATTCCAAACCCTAGCTTCAATCCACTGATTGCCCTACCTCCAATTCAGCAGATTCCATCATCAATCCACAACCTCAGACTCATTCAACTCACTCCAAGCCAACCTCCTATTAGACTGATCTTCAAACCATTTTCAACATATCTCACCCAACCCCTACCTCCCAGTATCCAGCACACCTCAAAGCTCCTCTTCTAATTCAATCCTCTCTACCCTCAACTCAGCTCCTGAATGGCCACCCAGATGTTTCACCTCCAGTCATTTTTTTTTAAGATTTTATTTATATATTTGAGAGAGAGACAGTGAGAGAGAGCATGAGCGAGGAGAAGGTCAGAGAGAGAAGCAGACTCCCCGTGGAGCTGGGAGCCTGATGTGGGACTCGATCCCGGAACTCCAGGATCATGACCTGAGCCGAAGGCTGTCGTCCAACCAACTGAGCCACCCAGGCATCCCTCACCTCTAGTCATTTTTATCTCAAACCCAAACCACATCCCACGTCCCCTCTTGATCCATTCCCACACCCTCAGTTCAGCCAGCGACTCCAGGACTAATCAAGGTCAACGTGGAGATCTAGCTATCCTCTCTCCCTCTTTCTTCTCCCTCCTTCCTCTCCTCTTTCTTCTTCAAAGTTTGAGGTCTTCCTAATAAGTTCACCATTTTTTCCAGCTTTATGGACACAGAATTGACGACATACGATATTGTGTAAGTCTACGACATACAACCTGTTGATTTGATACACTTGCATATTGCAAAATGATTACCATGATAGCATTAGCTAACACCTGCGTCACATCACATAATTAGTATTTCTTTTTTATGGCGAAAACATTTACGATCTCTCTTAGAGATCCGGCCACTTCCAACTTTTCTTCTAGGGACCTGCATTGGTAAACAGATCCAACATCTCCAGGGAGTGCCATTATAATCAGATGCTCCCCAGCTCCCAAAGCCACCTGTACCCAAAGACCCAATTAAGAAGGTGGGGGCAGATACCGCAGGTGACCCAAGAGCCTGACCTTAAGAAGGATGTAGCCAACACTAGATGAAAGACACAGGGACACAGTTCACTGGTTTATTCTCAGACTTGAGATGCCAAATATGCCCTATGGCCCTGGAGGGGAGGGGAACATGCTAGAATCCGTCTCATCATATCCCAGCCCTCCCTAAGGAGGAAGCAGATTAAATATACAACAGAGGGGAATTTCCCTTTTCATCCAGACCCAGGTATAAATAGGGCAGCACCATTAGGATCCTGATTCACCCCCACCATCTTGGCTCCTATCCCACCTGGCATGGCAAGGTGCATTTGGGGAGATATGGGTGGGGGGCGGTATTCAGAGCTGTGCAGAGGCAGCAGAAGGAGCACCCAGCTCAGTCCAGGGAAGTCTCACTTCCCCCTGTGGTCTGACTTTAGTTCCTTCACTGTGAACCCACCTGAAAACAGGAATGAGTGAAGGGGTCCCAGCCTGGGATCAGGAGACATCCAGTGCTTAACTATGGGAAAGGGTAGCACCACAGGGTGTTGAGAGCACTGCCCAGGGGATGGGGAGGCAGGTGTGGGGGGCGTTCGTCAGCTGTGAGTTGGAAGTTCCTTGCATGGGGCATCAGGGGTAGGGAGTTGAGGGATGGGCGGGCACAGAAGGGAGAAAGAGCCAGACTACAGTATGTCAGCTACGGTGCAGTGAGGAGGAAGCCGGACCCTTGGGCCAGGGGTGTGCAGCCCCCAGCCGCCTGGAATGGAGAAGGGATATTGCTTGACCGTGAGGAGCAGACTCTCCCCGGGCTCCACAGTCACAGGATACGATAAATATGATGGCTTCAAGGCCTCAGCACCAAAAGTACCCCATCGGGGGCTCCCTCATTGTCCCTCCCACCCCAAGAACTCTCAGCTGCTAAAGCAGACAGGGCCCAGTTCAAACCCAAACTTCTGGTTCGTCTGGCCAAAGTCAGTAGCCGCCATGTCCAACAGAGGCAGAAAGCCCACTCGGGAAGAGCTCAACTCCAAGAGGGTCTTCGTCTGTCCCTTCCGGAGCTGACCGCGGGGAAGACAGAATGGCGGGTGAGCAGGAAGGCAGCCAAGGTCCCTCCCCACTGCGGCCAGCCCCTGCTCCTCCCCTTACCCGGCAGCCATCATAGGGGACAGTGATGGTGGCCGCTGCCATCTGGTTGAAAGACAGCTCCTCCCCGTTGGCTCCGAGGAAGCGGACGGAGCGGCTGTGATCGCCTGCAGCTTCGTCCAGCCACCCGGCAGAATTCTGGCAGGAGTAGGTGAAACTCTGGCGGGCTGTGGCACTCAGCAACTTTAGGAAGGTCATCTGAACCACGCTCACCGGGGACCCATCAGCGTCCACATAGGAGAACTGGGGGTGGGACCAAGCAGGAGGTGAGAGTGCTCCATTGACCCCTACTTTCTTTCTAAAGAACCTACCTCTCAGGCTCTCCATCCCCCGACCGACCTGCCCCTCTGCCTCGCCCCTTCTCTGGGTGGGCGCACCAGCCATCCAGCACCCACGGGTGCCTGGCGAGCCCCGAGGCACTCACACGGGTCTGCTGAGCACTTGAAATGCACCCGATGAGGAGGAAACTGCTTAAAATGTTAATTCATTGTTGGATTTTAAATTATTTAATGATTTTGTTTTACTGTATTTGATTCATGACTAATAACTGAGGCTCAATCCAGTTATCAGAAAATTTGGGTGTGGAACAACTTGAGTATACACGAATCTACCTTTTCAACTGCAGATTTTATGAAATCTAAGTACGGATCAAGAGCTTCCAATGAAATTTAGTATCCAAATTACGACGTGCTATAAATGTAAAATACGCATCAGACTCTGCAGAACTCGGAGGGAAGGAATTTAAAATGCCTCAGTAACCTTTATATTGATATGACACTCTTTTAGATGCACTGGGTCAAATAAAATATATTATTAACGTGTCATGGGCTTGAGATAACTGGCTGGTCAATCCGTTTCTTCTGGCTTCCCTCTCTTCTCTGTATCATTTCCGAGTTCCCCGACTGATGTTTTCTGGAATCCTATCCCAGGTAAAGTACTTGCAACTGAGTCTTTGTTGAAGGGTCTCTTTTGAGGGAACCCAAACCAAAGTACCCCCACGCTATATTAAGAGCTTTGTTTCTTTGGTTATTGTCTGCCTGTTTCCTTGTTCAGCTTCATGAAGTCAGGAGCCGTGTTTTATTTGCTGCCACATTTCCGGTGCTTAGCACATACATGTATGTTACATAAACAAATCCCAAACTGAACCCAAGTTCCCCCGCCCATCAAGGCTGTTCTTCCTCTCACTTAGAGATCTCAGACTCCCTCCCAGGCACCCGCCCACCAACACTCTCCTCCCTTCCCTCCATCTCAGCAATGACTAGGTCCTATTGACTTCCCTTCCAGAAGTTCCAGGCCATGCCCTCCTCCCCACCCCCAATAGCAGAAGCTCCAGCCTGGACCACCTCTTCACTCTCCCAGACCAACATACCAGTCCCCTCCACCCACTCCACCCTTACCAGTCCCGGAGGCACTCTTCTAACAGAGATTAGATTTGGGTCCTTCCTTCACTTAAACACATTCTATGGCTCCCTTTGCCTCACAGGTCTTTCTGGGGGGTGGTAAGCCTAACCCTCACCTTCCTACTCCACCTCCTTTCTTAATCCTTTCTTCATACTTTCTTTTTTTTTAAATATTTTGTTTGTTTATTTATTTGACAGAGATCACAAGTAGGCAGAGAGGCAGGCAGAAAGAGAGGAGGAAGCAGGCTCCCAGCGGAGCAGAGAGCCTGATGCAGGGCTCTATCTCAGGACGCCGGGATCATGACCTGAGCTGAAGGTAGAGGCTTTAACCCACTGAGCCTCACCAGACCCTCTTTTTTTAAACTCTGGGCCTTCGTGTATGCTGTTCCCTCTGCCTGCAACACTTTTCCTTGTCCTCCTTAACTTGCTGACCCAACTCATTGTTTAGGCTCCCACTGATCTGTGACTGCTACCAGGAAGCCTCTGGTACTTCCAGCACTGCGTCTGGATTTCCACCATACTCTGCATCCCCTCCGTCACACATCTAATGCTGCCCCTGCCCCATCTGCCACCCCCACCAAGCCTGCAATCACCATGAAGGCAGGGGTGAGTCTTCCCTGTTCCTTTCAGTTCTCATAGCCTCTCCTCCAACTCCCCCTGCACCAGTTCCCACCAGTTTTCATACTATCCCCCCCTTGGCCTCCAGCAACTCACCTTCTTCCCTCGACGGAATGTGCTATACCAGTTTCCTGGCTTTTCCTTGGACCAGGAGGCCATTTTTACCTGGGGACAAGAGGGGTGTAGTGAGCGTAGATGCCCTGGGTGCCCGCGAGGTCTTTCCTGCATTTACCCCACACTGAAAGTTGCAGCCTGTATAGCCAGGACTCTTGGGCTGTTCTCTCGCCATGGAGGTGAGCTTGGCTGGTGCATAGGGCAGCCCAAGGGACCAGGGGTCCCTGTCCTCTGAACGCCCTCTGAAGCAGCCCACAACCCATGACTGACAAGATTGGTGGATAAATGCACGCTCCCGCTCCCTCTCCAGCTGTGTGGGACAATGCAGCCCCCCCCCCACGTCCCCCAGTAGAACTGAGCTTTTAGTGCCCAAGAGTGACATTTTAATCCTCATTGGCCGCCTCCCCCAGACCCGCCCACTCCCCCACCCCCCTTCTCTCCTGGTGCCTCCGAGATGTCCTTCTAAATCAATGACCTGCCCTCAAATCCTTGTCTCAGGGTCTGTGTCTGGGGAACCAACTCTGGATCATTCCTCAGTCCCCTCCCCAGCCCCTTTGGGCAGGAGGAAGGTGAGCTGGTGGGAACGGCTCAGGTCTCAGGGACCAGCAACCATTTAGAGGTCAAGCCCTACATGACTTGGGGGTCTGAGCTTGTCTAAATTCCCATCGGGATGGGGGGGGTTGAGCTCCTACCAAACCAGGGCTCTGACTAGTCAAAAATAAGCAACAAGACGGACATCGCCATGCCTTTCTGCAGGGTCTGTGCTGGCTGCAGATCTTACTGGCCGTGGAGGAGGCATTAGCACAGGCCCACGTGCTGCCTGTATCTCATCACTGAGCCTGACACGCGCGTCAACACTCCGATGGTACAACCATCCTGAGGCAGATACTGTCTTGAATCCCATTTTACAGATAAAAACAACTGAGGTGACACCTCTCTCCCAACCCAGCGTTCTAGAGCAGAGGCAGCTTGCCTGCTGCCCTCCGCTGCTCAGCCCAGTGCTGAGGCTGGGAGGCTGAGGGCTCCTGATGGAGCACCCCCGTATTCCTGGGGAACCAGGTGGTCTCCCCTCCCAACCCACAGAGGGCAATGAATCTGCGGGCCTATGAGGTAGCAGGTCGAGAGATGGTGGTTAAGGGCTGGGTCTCTGGAGCCAGCCTGCCTTGGGGTAATCCCATCACTTCTCTGCCTTAGTTTCCCTCTCTGGGGATGATGGCCCTCGCACCCCACACCAGGTGGCTGGGACTCAGTACAAATGCAGCTAAGTGCTCGGAACAGTCTGGCACATTTATCCCCTATTTAAAGGCTTCCACCATTTCTGTTTTCTTAATCAGGTTTTTTGGTCTATCTTTTCTCACGGACGGCGAGCCCCATAAAAGCAGAGTTTTGTTTGGTTTTTTATTCTCTGCTGTAGTCCCAGCCCTTCACAGGACTTGGCATACAGCGGGTGCTCAATAAATGTTGGCTGAAGAAGGATAAGGATCCAAAGGCTGGTGTGCGCGGTTGGGCAGGGAGGGGAGATAGGGGATATAGCTTCGGTGGTGGCGGAGGGGTTGAGGTGGTTTCCCGAAGCCCCCTTTCTCCCCCGCAACCCTCCTCTCCTCCAGGCACTCACCATCTCAAACTTCTTGTCGGGATAGAGGCAGGTCTCCCCTCCCGCAGTGAAGTTGCAGAAAACCCTGAGTGAGTCCCTCGCACAGCCCTGGTTGGGGTCAATCCAGTATTCCCCTGCCGCAGAGCCAGGCCGGTGAGTGTGCAGGGGCAGGACCCCATAGGCTTACCGCCCGCCCCGCCAGGGAGGGACCTCACCATCAGGCAGGTGCGGGTGGTTGCGGTGTAGCTCACTGCACACGAGGCCCGGACGCTCAGCCGTGCCCGGAGGGCGCTGCATCTGCTCCAGCTCTAAGCTCAGCGACGTGAGTGAGGCCAACACCTCCTCCAGGCCGCTCTCCAGCTCCCCTGGGCCTGGGAGAGAGCGCCGGCGCCTGCGCAGCCCGTGCAGCTCAGCTCGGGGACCCTGAGCAGGGGCGGGGTAAGGAGGAGAGGTGAGCAGAGATGCAGGAGAGACAGGAAGAGGGACAAGCAAAGATGAGAGAGTCACGGGAGGTAAAGAGACACGGGTTGGGGGGGAGAGATAAGAAAGGGGAGAAGGGGCCGAGGAGATAGGCCGACAGAGACAGAGAGAGATAAACGGGAGGGAGAGATAGAAAGACCCAGAGTTGGGGAAAAGCCGAAGTAATAACACAATGAAAGAGAGATTCACAGGGGAGGTAAGGAAAGCGGAGAGAGAAAGAGGGAGCGGGAAGAAGAGAGAAACAGAGACAAAACAGGGGAACAAGAATTTGGAATAGAGACAGTAAAAGGCCAGGAGGTGGAGAGAGACAGGGAGAGAGAGATGGACAGGGAGACAGAGCCAAGCAAGATGAGGCCCATCAGAGCCCCCAGGGGTATCCCCCTAAACCCCCAACACAGCCCAGACCCCCCTCCGGCTTTCAAGGCACCTTCTTCCCCACCTGCATGCCACAAACACCTGCTGTGGGCTCCACCCAGTTCTGGGCGCTGGAGAACCCAGGGGAACCCTCTAACATACTCCCTGGGGAACTTACCGGGGGGCCAGGGGGACCTGGGGGGCCAGTGTCACCACGGGGACCAAAGGATCCCTGTAGGGAGAAGTCACTGGGGAGTGAGCTCTGTCTGTGGAGACCCCTTCCTGCCAACACACATACACGCTCTCACACGCACGCAGTCTCACACTCACACGCGCAGTACCGGGGGAGGGACGTGCACTGCTTAGCACCAAGTATAAAACGCACATTTTCTTTCCGTATCTTAACATCTCTGAAAGCAACATCTTAACATCTTTGGCAAATCTCAGTTTCCTTGTCAAAACTGCGTTCGCTCATAGTAGTTTCTAAAATAATGGCTCCTGTTAAAATTGATGGCATCTTAGACTTGATAAAATACAACGGTAGGTGTTGAATGTGTTGAATGTGTGATTGAATGAACAAACAAACGCATGCAAAGGCACTGAGGTGCGGTGATGTTGAAAGGGGGCAGGAAGCCAGGATGTAGGGGCCCAAGGGACGGCATTTACTCACCGGGGACCCCTTGGAGCCTTTCTGTCCCAGAGGACCCTATGGGGTAGAGACAGGGAGGGCTGGAGTCCCAGCTGGTCCACCATGGTGACCCTACCCCACAAACCCCTCTTACTCACCGCCACGCCTGGGGGCCCAGGGTGGCCCAGAGAGCCGATGGGACCAGGGAGACCCTGAAGAAAGGAACATCGAGGTTATCACGGATGGGGTTCATCCCTATGATCCAGGCACATCCCCCAGACAAGCCTCTAGTCCCCTCAAGAGAACAAGCCACAGACACAGTCTCTGACTTGTAAATCCCCAGATAGAGGCCCCCATTTTCCCCAGACACGACCCCTTTCATTCCAGACCCCAGCTTCCCAAATGTGCGCTCTCCAAATGAGCCCCAGTTCTGCCTCCCCACCCACCCCGTCCTCTGAACACACTCTTCCCGCTTGGGATAGAACTCACAGGTTCTCCCTGGGGGCCAGGGGGGCCCTGCACGCCTGGCAACCCCTGATCCCCTTTCTCACCAGCTTCCCCGGGAGGGCCGATGAGCCCAATTAATCCAATGTGGCCCTGTAAGACAAAAGAGGCACATATGGGGAAAAAAAATATGGTGGGGGGGGATGCTTCTAGAGCCTTGGGGTTGTGGGTGTGGGAGCAGAGGAGGCCCCAACCTGCCAGCCTTCCGGCCAGGGAGGTAGGTGAAGGTGGAGGAGATGGAGGTAATTGGGGGAGAATAATGGAAGGTCGTATCCTTACCTTTTCCCCCTTGAGGCCAGCATCTCCCTTCAATCCTGGAAGACCAGAGGGCCCCTGGAAGGAGGGGGAGGCTCAGTTAGTGAGTCTCAAACATGAAATCTCAAGGTTCATGTGGGTAATTAGGGGAGAGTCAAATGGGAAATTACTCAGATTTCAAGTGGGAACTACCAGGGATGTGATTATGGTCAGGAGAGAGGAGGGGTGACCAGGGATAAGGAAGGGGTTGGAGTGCGGTAAATATGAACAGTCAGTGGTGAGAATCAGTGTGGAAGGTCAGGGTAGACTAGCAAGATAGAGGGTCAGTTTGACCTATCAAGATGGAAGGTCACTGTGGACAGTATGAACCACCAAGATGGAGGGTCAGTGTGGGTGGTCAGTGTAGACCATCCAGATAAGTGATCAGAGAGATGGTTAGTACAGATGGTCACGGTGGACTGTAGGATGGGTGGTCAGTGAGGGGTCAGCTTGCACCACCAGCACCCACAGTCGCTAGACGGTCCCAGGACACCCAGTGTGGTTCTCAGTGCCAGGACATCAGGGACAAAGAAGTCTCTTACCAGGGGTCCAGGAGGGCCCATCTGTCCAGGTGGTCCCAGGAGGCCTGGTTCACCCTAAGATGAAGCCAAACATGGGGACGCTGCCCTCGGCCAGAACTCGGTGTGAGTGCCCTGGCCTCCACGCACACCCCCGATGCCCACCCCCAGCCAGGGTCAGTTGCTCCAGATTGTGGTGAGAAACTATAAGGGAGGAGCTGACCCCACCCCTCCCCAACCCTATTCCCACCCAACTCACCACAGGGCCGGGGATCCCTCGAAGACCCTCAGGCCCCACACGACCAGGGGGTCCTCGAGCCCCGACTGGGCCTGTCATCCCTGGGGGACCATCAGGACCTGGCTCCCCCTAACAGAACAGGGCAAGGGAAGGGCCAAAAGAGTCAGAGGGAAACTTCCCCCTGACCTCCTGTGTTGATGGCCGTTGATGGCCCAGCTGTGGGTCAGGCATCAGCACAGGGACCCTTCCCTGGCTGGGGAGTACTCACCTTGGCCCCTTTCTCCCCTTCTCTGCCTTCCCGACCCATGCGGCCGGAAGGACCCTGAGGAGGGAAAGAGGATGTGGGGGAGGGGAGCTTTAGGGGTAAAGGGAGCCTGTTGGGGTGACAGGGGTCTGTGGGGGTTTAGGGGGGCCTGTGGGAGTGAAGGGAGGCCAGTGGAGATGGGTGGGGCATGGGTGGGCCCAGGAGAGCCAGGAGGCGGGTCTCACTCACCCTCTTGCCAGGAGGCCCAGGGGGGCCAGGTTCCCCAGAAGCCCCAGGCGGACCCTACGAATACAGAACAGCACCAGGATAGTATTAGCTCATGTTGGTCGAGCGTGATGAGGTTTCAGGACGCCTCTGACCAGACAGCCTCCCCCATACACCACGCCAACAGCTGCCATCTCCCGCCTCCGCACTGGAGTCGCTCATGTTCCTGGGGAAGCCCCAGAGAGGCAAGGCAAGGGCATCTACAGGGCCCTAGGCATCTCATCCACCTACTTCTCTGTCCCCCAGTTCACTCCAGTTCACCCATTCACCCTCCCAACCCCCCCACCAGCACCACATCCTCTGCTCCGCCACTCACCGGTCCACCAACATCACCAGGGTCTCCCTTCTCTCCCGGGGAGCCATCGATACCCTGTGGGGTAGGCAGGGGTTGTGGAGGCACGTAAGGATTTAGGGGTGAAACATGGGGAAACGTGAGGGTTATTTGCTCTATGGAGGGTGGAGATATGGGGACAGAAATAGGACTATATGGGGGCTTATGGGGGAGTAGGGCTCATACCCACCGATACTCCAGGGTCTCCGGGGGGTCCTAGATCTCCTGGGAGCCCAGTGGGGCCCTGGAAGACAGAACAAGGACAAAGCACCTCTCTGAATTATCGGGCATTCATTCATTCATTTGCCACATGAACTGTCCCCAGACACAGCCTGGGCTGCTGAGGATATGCTTGTGAACAAAACACAAAGTCCCCCCCCCCATAGGGTGAACATTCTAGAGTCTAAGGTGTACAGGTGCTGAGCTAAACCCATGACACACATCACCTCACTCCGTCCTCCAGGCACCTCCCAGCTCGGGACTCACAGGTAGGACCGACCCTCCGGAAAGGGGTCAGATCCAACTTGAGGTTCCGCAGACCCTGAAGGTCCTCACTGCCCTCCCACCCCAGCCCAAGCCCCACCATGATGGTAGGAGGGTCTCAACCTCCACCCTAAGGCCAAATCCCACATCAGCCCCAACTCTGGGCAACTATCTCAGCAGTTCCAACGCTTCCAGAATGATTCCGTGTAGAAGCAAGTTGCACCCGTACAGTGAGCTATAACCATCATTCGTCAGTATTCAGTCATGTTCTGGATTGCCTGGGGAATCAGCACACTGGAGGAGGAACCCCTCAGTAGAAGCTGGGGAGCAGGTTCAAGAGGACGCAAGTGCCCCTCCCCGATCTCTCCCTCCACTTCTCCCGGGACTCACCACGCTCCCTTTGGCTCCATCCTCTCCAGGGGGGCCTTTCTTGCCTGGGGGTCCAGCAGCCCCAGATGGGCCTGAGTCCCCCTTTTCACCAATTTCTCCCTTGGGCCCCTTTGCAGAAAGAGTCAGAGGTCAGAGGTCAGAGTCAGCTGGGACTCTTCAGAAGTCAAGGGTTAGCTTCCCTGGACTCAGGAATCGGGAGTGGTCTGGGACTTTCCTGGGGTCAGGGGTCAGAAGAGCCTAGACTGTCCAAGGGTCAGATGTCGAAGGCATCTAGGGTTTATTCGAGTCAGGGGCCGGGATGGTCCAGTTGCTCAGAGATCATAACCAAGGCTGGTCTAGCCCACATGCCATGCTGGAGTGAATTAGGAAAGGGGATCCCTCCGGGAAGTTCATCCCCCACAGGCACCCCCACATGAACCCCACAGTCGGGTTCATGGTTTGGACCCAAGCCCCCACCTGCACCCTGTAGGCGTACAAGCTGAAGAACTCTCGGTAGCAGCCCTATCTGAGACCTTCCGGGGCTTAGGGATACCTATAGGTCTGACTCAGGCCTGCCCAGATTTCGTGAAGGTGGCCCTAGATGCCCAGAGGTCAGGGATTCCCTGAGACGTGTGCAAGGGTATAGAACAGTCACTCACAGGGATGCCTGGGGCTCCCGGGGGCCCTGGATCTCCAACCTCCCCTGGCTCACCCTGCAGGAGGCAAAGTCAGGGTAGGGAGAGCTCTGATTATGAAGGACAGGGAGGAGCCATCCCCAAGCCAGACTGGCTGTGCCTCCCCTACCCTAGGCAGCCCCCTACCCCCCTCTCTCTCACCTTCTCGCCCACAGCGCCTGGCTGACCAACTCCCCCAGGCAGCCCTGGAGGGCCCTGGAGAGACAGAAGCAGTAGAAGTGGGACTGTGGGATCCCAACAGCCCCTTTTGGGGAAATGGAGGTCCCCACCTCTCAGACATCCTGCCCCACCCACCCCCCAGCAAGTCTTCACCTCTGATCCACTGGGGCCATGGGGACCCCTAGGCCCTGGAGCTCCATGGGGACCCTGTGGGACAGTCAGAATAGCATCCAGTGACCTCATGACTCCCCAAAGGCACCACTAGCCACAAACACCATCCTTAATGGCCACCAATCACCCATCCTCTTCTCCCTCCCACCTTCCCCAGGTTGTCCATACCATGGACCCTACATCTCCAACCTCCCCTTTCTCTCCAGGAGGGCCTGGCAGCCCCTGTGGAAAAAAGAAGAAAGATTGGAGCACAGAGTGCAGGGAAAGAGGCCACATCCCCAAACTCAGACACCCACCTGCAGGCCAGGAGGGCCAATCACCCCCACGAAGCCTCTCACTCCATCATCTCCTTTCTGCCCAAAGAGGCCTGGTGGTCCCCGGCGTCCCTGAGCCCCATCTGCTCCCTGGAGAAGGACAGAAGCAGGGTACAAGTGGGGTCTGAGTGAAGAGTTGGAGATAGGCTCTGGGTCAAAGTCAGGACCGAGGTTAACAATTACAGTCAGGGTTGGGCTTAAGTTTGGAAAGGGTCAGGGTTGGACTTGGCATCGGAGGTGCAGGTTAAGGGCCAGATTTTGGGAATTAAGTCAAGAGCTGAGTCAAAGTTTTCACATGGGCATTGGGTGGTGAATGGGCATTGGGTGGTAAGTTGAGGTCAAGGTCATGATACGGCTGAGATGGAATTTAGGGTTGGGTTTGAGATTGGGGCTGAGGTCAGATTCAAAGTTTGAGTTCAGGTTTGGGGTCAGCACTGGAGGGTGGGTCAGATTTGGGGTTAGGGGTAGGATGGGGTCAAGGTTCAGATTTAAAGATAAAGTTTGAGTTAGGGTTGACGTTAAGGTCATGGATAGGGTTAAGACTGGGCCTGTGAAGGCCTTCAGGATTCAGGTTGAGATTGGGATTGAGCCAGATTCCGGTGTGAGTTCCTATTGGATGTTGAGTTTGGAGTTGAGTTTGGGTCTGGGTCATGGTGGAGGACACTGTCCATTCCCACCTGGGATCCAGGAGATGGTCACAAAGCCAGGAGCACTCACCGGGGAGCCTGGGTGTCCCACAGGACCCCGTACTCCTGTCGGTCCAGGTGGGCCCTGGGGGAGGGGACACAGCCAAAAAAAAAAATCTCAAGTTCAAGATTAGGAGAACCCTCAAGATGACAATCACTCCCTCCCACTCCACCCACCAGGAAGCAACAGCTTGCTTCCCCCACAGCCCTGTCTTCCTAGCCATCAACTGATGGGGTCAGACACAGACATCATCCTGAGCTTGGCTCATCAGGACTTTTCCCCAGAAGTCCCTCCAGGGACTGAGCTGGCTCACAGACAGACAGTAGGCACTGTGGCTGAAGTCCTGGGGGAAGCTGGAATGTGATGCCTCAGAGCCTCCCAGAGTCACAGACAGAGAGAATGATGCCATCAAGGAAAGGGAGAGGAGGAGGAGGTAACCACCTCAGCTCCCTCCTCATGCTCTCGAGATCCCAGCTACCCCCCCAGCCTCCCCATCCCTCTGCCTTCCCCCAGGACCACCTCCTTCCCTGGGGCCCCACACTCACCGCATCCCCTTTGTCGCCTTTGCTCCCTTTGTTACCAGAGGCACCCACTTCCCCCTGCAGGGGAAAGAGCATGAGGGGAGGACCAACTTGGACTCTCCGTACCCTGAGCCCCTGAGTCCTGCCCTCTCCGTGAACGCTTACCTTGTCCCCATCCTCGCCAGAAGGACCAACAGCTCCAGGGGGTCCGGGAAGCCCCAGGGGGCCTGGGATCCCATCTTTGCCTGTGGGGCCAGGGGAGCCACGCTCGCCCTGATGGGGGAGTAGATGGGGGTATGTCAGGAGTCAGGGCAGAGGAAAGGTCCTGGTATGTGGAGTCCTGAGGATGCTTGAGGAATGTAGTGGGCAGGCACTCACCGGGGACCCCTTCTCGCCTGCAGGGCCAACAGGGCCTTGGCCTCCGCTTTGGCCAGGAAGCCCAATGCCTCCTGCTGGGCCCAGTGGACCCCGCTCCCCCGGGGAGCCCTGAAAACAGGGGTAAAGGGTCAGGAAAAATAGCAAAAGTAGTTCTCACTGATAGAGGCCTTTCAAGCTGCCTGGCATTGAGTCAGGTCGATACTGCTCTCTTGGCCACTCTGTGCCCTTCCCCACAGCAGCCAGAGGGACACCTGAGTCAGGGCACACACATCCCCCTGCTCACCACCCTCCACAGCTTCCAGCTCACTCACGAAATGGGAAATCCTCCTGGTAGCCCCCAGGCCTTGCACAACCTGCCCCATTACCTCCTGCCCTCTCTGCCTCCTATTGACCCCCTCTCTCCCTTCCTTCCAGCCACACAGGTCCCACCGTTGCCTCCAGCATGCTGCGCACACTCCAGCCCCAGGGCCTTTGCACATGCTAGTCCCACTGCCTGGAACGCTCTTCCCCTATATACCCACACGGCTCCTCCCAAACCTCCCTCAGGTCTCAGCTCCAATATCACCTTCTCAGGAGGCCTTCCTTGAGCAGCTCATTTCAGCGGCTCTCTCCCTACCCCCGCTTCTCCGTGCTATTCGTGCCACTGATTCCTTATCTCCCCAACTAGAAATAAGCTCCAGGAGAAAGGAGGTCTTTCCTCTGTTGATGTCTGGCATGCAGGTAAGTAAGTGTGGGCTGGATCATCTCACGGATGGGGCCATGTCACAGGTGAGAAAACTGAGGTCGTGGGTGTGAGCCTGTTTGACACCCAGGACAGGGGACTTAATCATGGCAATGTCCAGCTCCCTAGATGCCCCAAGGCACCGTCACCCTGTTTCCCACCCAGCAGATGGGCTTATACTTACATTGGCTCCAACAGGGCCTGGGGGGCCTTTGTCACCCTTTAAGCCAATAGGTCCCTGAGGGAGGAGATGATTCAGTTAAGAGATGCCCAAGGGTGTGCCCAGGTCCTGTCTTCCTTCTGGGGGCTCACGGTTCCCCACTTCTTCCTGGGCACTGAAGGTCAGGGGTCTATCTCCTCCAGGTCCCGCCTGCTGTCATTCCTTTACTTTCATGGTTGTCCCCACCCAGGATGCCACCACCATGTCCCTCCCCAGAGCACCCTTCTCCTTTTCTGCTTCAGAGTCCAGCCAGGTACATTTGGGGGGGGAGGGGCAAAGGATACTCACTGGATCCCCAGGGGCTCCTTGGGGGCCGGGGAAGCCCCTGGGACCAGGTGGTCCTTCCTTCCCAAGAGGTCCCGGTGGCCCCAGGTCCCCCTGCAGGAGGGCAGAGGAGGAAGATCAGGCTCCAGAGAAGGGGTGTTTCCTCCTAGTCTGTGAATCTGGGGGTGATTCTGAGCCTTGGGGTGGCATGGGGCCATTGGGAGACCTTTGGGACCACTCAACTTGAGATTTTCCAGGGGGTAGCGTCTCACCTTGACACCCTCTCTGCCTTCCAGGCCTGGAAGACCTTGTTCACCAGGAGGTCCAGGAGGGCCTGGGGGGCCCCTCTCCCCCAGAGGTCCTGCGTCTCCTGTCTTCCCCTGAAGAGGAAAGATAAGCTTATCTTGAACGGAGGTGGCCCAGCATGGGGGAGGGGGCTGTGGGAGATGCGCTTCCCCCCAGATATCTCCCGACTGGTGCAAAACTGGGAAGACCTGTGGGGTCCATTCTGACCTGAGGACCCACGACACCAGCTGGTCCAGGTGGGCCTGTCTGACCTTGGAAGCCCTGGGGAGAAAAATTAAAAGGGGTGTCCCATGGGAGGAAGAACTAGAGAGCCTAACGGGGTCAGGGGTCAGAAGTCCAGAGGCTACGCACCAAGTCTCCTCTCTGACCAGGGTGCCCAGGACGCCCATCTTTCCCCTGGGGGCCCTGGGAACAAGGTAGGACAGAGACAAGCCATGACTAAGCAGTCTTCCCACCCCCTGGCTTCCCTCCAGGCCACCCCTAATCAAGATGCACTCACTTACAGGGGGACCCTTTGGCCCAGGAAATCCAGGAGGGCCTTGTAGACCTGGGAGGCCCTGAAATGGAACCAGAAACCACAGCCTCACCCCTCCTGCCTGGCCGTCTGAGCCCCGCATTAGGACAAGCATATTGAACACTTTGTGCACACCGGGCATGGAGCCAGACCCGTGACACACACTCAGTCATTTCCCGTGTCACCGCAGCCCTTTGCGGCGGGGACTGCGTTTATTCCCATTTCATAGAGGGAGAAAACAAGGCCCAGAGAGGCTGAGTGACTTCCCCAAAGTCACACAGCAGGCAAGTGGCAGAGCTGGAACTTAAACTCACAGCTCCCAACTTTAGAGACTGTTCCTTCCACCGTGTCACAATGCCTCCCTCCCTCCTGGGTTTGTCTCCCATCCAGAAACACCCACACTCACCTTTTCTCCGGGGAACCCAGCGGCCCCATCCTGGCCCACATCGCCCTAGGACACAGTGCATAAGATTCAGGCTGCAGGACAAACCCAACTGGGAGGGCTTCGGGAGGACATTGGGAAGCCTGGGTGAGGGGGCCCACGTGGGGGACTGATCACCACCCGCCAGCCCATACCTTGGGGCCTGGTTGCCCGGTGGCACCCGGCTGCCCCCTCTCTCCACGGGAGCCCTGAGTAGAAAAGAAGCAAAGATTAGAAGCGAGAGGGTGGGGGAAGCTAGGAGGTGAACCCGAGTGCTCTGGGCCCCTCCCTCGGGGATCCCTTCTTGCCCTCCCAGGGACACCAACATAACCCTAACCCTGTCCCCTGCCTGCCTGCAGAACCTCCCCCCTCACCCCACCCCCACCCTCGCCTCTCCTCCTGCAGCCCCTCCCCCAGGCCAGGCAGAATGGGGGAGCCAGCTTCTTACTGGTGGTCCCCGCTCTCCTTCCAAGCCTGGCTGCCCCGCCTTCCCCTGGAAAATGAATCAGGTGAGGGGGAAGCAGAAGAAAGCGATGCTGCAGACCTGACACACACAAATGCTTCCAGGCACAGACCCAGAGAGAGGTCTGCTGCACGCTTTATTCACAAGCCTTTCTCTCTCTTTCTCTCTCTCTCTCACACACACACTCACACACACATCGTGTGAAGATCACAGACACCCAGTTACACCTGTGAATGCATCTACAGGGTCCAAACACAGGTGTGCCCGCCCGGAAGGACAACCACTTATCCCAGACTTCATGCCGCAGCAGCACACGTTGGGTGACCCACAGCCTCGGATCGACACCTGGAGCTCCCCATGCAATCTGTTCCTTGCACATGTGCACACTCAGCATAAACACACGCACACACGGATTCACAGGACACGGTCCTTATAAGCACAGCCGTACACACAGATTCTTGTGTGTAGACACCGTGTCCGCAGACACAGGGGCCACACACCCACCATGCACGTGTTTGCACGCCATGTCCACAGACACACGGGCACCTGTGAGCATGTCCCCATGTGGGGACCCTTGCACACACACATTTACCTCTGCGGTCACACACGTGCATGCAGGCCCGTGTCCTTGCTGACCGCAGGCCCACAAGCTGCAGCCCCCAGACCCCATCTGATCACACTGTGAGGCGTGTGCCCACTGGCACACGCAAGCATGTGGGCAGGGATGCTAGGTGGGGTCACCTACTTGGGCCCTGCCCTGTGTATGCGGGTATGTGTGCAGACAAGTGTTTCTAGGCTTACATGCAGCCACCCAGGGGCCTCCCCATTGTCCCGCAGAGCCACACATGTCATTCTCCTGGCCAAGCCCTACCCTCTCCCCTGACCCCTGGATCACGACTCACCCGCTTCCCTTTTTCTCCTAATGGTCCCAGAGGCCCAGGAAAGCCAGTAGATCCCTGAGTTGAGAGAATCAGAGAGAAAAGTTGTGGGTAAAAAGTGGGTGGTGAGTAACCCTTCAGCCACTCCATCCTTTCCAGAAGCTTCTTTGGTCCTTCCAGCCCCATCCTCCTCCAAGGCTTCCTCTTTCCCTAGCCTCAGCCCTTGCTCATTCCACTCCCGCCACACTGGCCCCTCCATGCTTTCAGGCACACTGGTACACTCCTGCCTCTGGGCCTTTGCACTAGCTCTTTCCTTTGCCTAAACTGCTCTTCTCTCAGGCCCCCACAGACCTGATTCTTCATCCTTTGGGTCTCATTTAGATGTCAACTCCTTAGAGAAGCCTTCTGCCACCGTCCTGACCGCCACACCCTCCAAGTCACTTGCTGTCTATTACATTGTCCTATTTTGTTTTCCCAAAATATTTATATTGAAACAACCTTGTTCAGGGCGCCTGGGTAGCTCAGTGGGTTAAGCCTCTGCCTTCAGGTCAGGTCATGATCTCAGGGTCCTGAGATCAAGCCCCGCACAGGGTTCTCTGCTCAGCAGGGAGTCTGCTTCCCCCTCTCTCTCTGCCTGCTGCTGCTCTGCCTACTTGTGATCTCTCTCTCTCTCTCTGTGTCAAATAAATAAATAAAATCTTAAAAAAAAAAAAAAACAACCTTATTCACTTGCCTACTTACTCATTGTCTGGTTTTTCTGCTAGGAGACGCTGCTCTAGTCTTATTCCCCTCAACCTGGTACAAAGTCAGAGCTTACTTGATATTTGTTAACTAACTGGCTGCAGCCCATGCTGTCCTGCCCATCTTGGAGGCACCCTCCATCCACCCAGGGGAGGACATCACAGGCTCTGCTATCTCCTCCCGCCCCTCACCATGTTTTGAATCCCAGACCTATCACTAGACTAGCTGTGTGGCCCTGGACAAATGGCTTACCCTCTCTGGGCATCAGTTTCCTTACCTGTAGCCTGAGGATACCAATAATACCTCCCTCACAAGGTTTTGGTGAGGCTTAACTAGGATAACGTATAGAAAGTATACATGGCATGTGGCATACAGTAAGTGTTTATGACACATTAGCTGTCATTCTTCAAGCTGATTATTACTGACTGCTATGGACCAAATATTTGTGTCCCCTCAAATTCATATGTCGAAGCCCTATGCTGAAGAATGGCATTTGGAGGTGGGACCTGTGGGAGGTAAGTAGGTGGTGACAGTGGAACCCTCATGAAGTGGATCAGTGTCTTTAAAACGTTTTTGTTTTTTTTTTTTTTTTTTACTTATTTACTTGAGAGAGAGTGATCGGAACCACCTGCTAAGCAGGGAGCCCGACATGGGGCTCGATCCTTGGACTCCGGGATCACAGCCTGAGCTAAAGGAGGACACTCAACCAACAGAGCCACCCAGGCACCCCAGATCTGTGTCTTTATAAGAAAAGGAGACTCAGGGTGGGTGGCTCAGTGGGTTAAAGCCTCTGACTTTGGCTCAGGTCATGATCCCGGGATTCTGGGATTGAGCCCCACATCGGGCTCTCTGCTCAGCAGGGAGCCTGCTTCCCTCCCCCCTCAACCTGGTTCTCTGCCTACTTGTGGTCTCTGTCTGTCAAATAAATAAAATCTTAAAATAAAAAAAAAGAAAGAAAGAAAAGGAGACTAGATCTCTCTCTCTCTCTCTCTTTCCCTCCTTCCCTGTCCCCATCTCTTTCTCCCTCTCTTTCTCCCTCTGTCCCCCTCTCCCGCCCCAACCCCACCATTCGAGGACACAGAGAGAAGACAGCTGTCTGCAAACCAGAGAGTCCTCACCAGAATCCAACCACGCTAGCACTCTGATCTCAGACTCCCAACATCCAAAAGAGTGAGAAATAAATTTCTGTTGTCTAGGCCACGCTGTCTAAAGTATTTTTGTTATAACAGCTAAGACAACAACCTCAACTTAAACAACACATCATGCCTTCTGCCGTGTGTTGCTCGCTGTCCAAAACACATGGACTGGTCTTGGCGAAGAGGCTCTGCTCTAACTCCCATGAACTCCTGCTCCAGTCGGTTGAGTTCTATTCTTAGGTATGGTGCCTTGAGTTTACTCCCCAATCTGTTTGTCAGTTGCCCTTGCTACTGGAGTCATGTGACTTAAGGAAAGTTTACAGAACTGATGGGATGCAGAAAGGAAAAGAAAGATGTCTACCAAATCTAAGTTAAATGGAAAAGACTCAATAAAAAGGGAAGTCACTAAAAAAAGTCACGTCAGATGAGGCATGCACAAGATAACTGCCAGATGGAGATGACAAAAGTGTGGAACTCTGGAAGGACTTGGCGCTCGGATTCCTTCCCAAGTGTCCAAGTTTCTGTTCCACTTTATATAAACCCAAACTATAAATCTTCAGTGATGTAATGTGGGTGTGGCTTAGGCAGAAAGACCTGTCTAATCAGCAGCCTCATCCATTAAAAAATTGGCAGACAAATGTATCTTTTTATATAAGTGCATTTTATTGTAAGTTATAATTCAGTATTGCAAGATATGTATTTTTTTTGTGATTCTCCTCCTTACTGGCTTGGTTTGAACCAGCCTCAATCACACCAGATAAGAAGGATCCTAGAATTTTATTATCAAAATTATCAATGTCATTATAATCAAACTGATGAGATAAAGACTACTGGGATCTCCATTTTACAAAGAAGTAAGTATGCTCAAGAGACTTGCCCACGGTCACTAGGCAGGTAAGGAGTGAGTATTTGAATCCAAATATGATACCAAAGCTCACATCTTTTGCTGTCTCTTAGTGACCCAAGGGGTGGATAGCTCACTCCCCTAGACCACAACCTGGCCCTGAATATCTCAATGTTGCCTTTGCCTACTCCCAACCCCTTAGCTTCTTACCTTAGGGCCTGGACGTCCCGGGTAACCTGGGAGACCTGGCACCCCAAGCTTGCCCTGCAGAGAAGTTATGGGACAAAGGTCAGAAATTGCAACCTCAAGGTCAGAAAAGAAAGGACAGAATGGCTAGAACATGGTGACGGGGCAATAGGGTGAGATTCAGGGAAACATGAGTTCAAATCTTGGCTCCTGCCTGCTAGGAGCATGTCTCTGGGCAACACATTCTATTCTACTCTATTCTATTCTATTCCAAATCTTAAGTTTCCTTGTCTGTAAAATGGGGATAAAAATGCCTGTTGCCTGTGGTGGTTATGGGGATAAAATCAGATACTGTGCATGAAATTGCTCTGTAATGCTGAGTTAAGAAATTAGAGATGGTAAGTGTGGTAGCAGCCTCCTGAGGTTGGAGATAAAAGAGCCAAGGGTAGAAGGCAAAGGGCCAGGGAGTATCTTGGCTGCAGGACGGGAAGCTGTGAGTAGACTGGAGAGGGTGACCAAGGTCCAGTCACCTTCTCCCCAGCTGAGCCTGGGGGACCCTCCTCGCCAGGCAGCCCCTCCTGCCCCTTTAGTCCTTCTGGACCATCCTCTCCTCGGGGTCCAGGGGGTCCGGGGAGCCCCTGGAATAGAAAGGAGGAATTAGACCCTGTGTTGCTCCTGGTCCCTGCAGCCCCCTATCTTAGCCCCAGCATCCTCCCACCTCACTGGCTTCCCCAAGCGCCCCAGAACCACTGAATCCCTCATCTGGAAGGCATCTTACCCGATCTCCTTTAAGCCCCCCATCACCCTTGAAGCCTGGGTAGCCATCTTCTCCCTGGGTGGGAGGAAGTGCAGAGGTCAGAGGTCAGGGCTTCAGCGAAGGGATACTACAAGAGCTCCATTATTAGGGCTCCCCCCAACCAGGAACCCCCTCCCTTCTCACCTTCTCTCCTTTCTCCCCCTGGAGGCCCCGGTTGCCAGAGGTACCCTGAAAAATAAAAAAGATCTCAAGTCCCTCCCCTGCTTAAGAAGGGCCCTCCAACTCAGTCCCCTGCCCCAAAACAAGTCAGGACAGTCCCAAAAGGATACTGGACAAGAGTGGAAGGGGGCAGCCTTAGAGGAAATGACCTTTCTCCAAAGCCTGCTAGTGTGGTGTGCAAGAGGCTGGCTCTCCACCCCTCTTCCCACTGGCAGCCTCCCAGGGTCATCTGTGTGGGGGTGTGCAGGGAAGGCCAAATTTCCGAGTAATTGATTCCAATCTCCCGGGGACACTGTGTCCACAGTTCCTTCTGGCAGGAGAAAGAGGATGAACATTCCAGGCCCCAGTCTCATTCTAAAGGCAAAGGAATGTTCCCCATTGTGCTGGCTACAATGCGACTCTGTGCCTGGCAACAAGGCGACTCTGTGCTTAGCTACAGCAAGGCTGCTCTGTTCAAGCCCAGGTGCCCAAACCCTGAGCTTGGGTTGCAGTGAAAATTGCACTTGGTTACAATGTGACTGAGCTCAGACACTATCATGAAATTGCACTTGGATACAACATAATTGTGTTTTGACAATAACATGATTGTCTCTAGCCACAGAGAGATACAATGTAACTGAGCTCAGAGACTATCATGAAATTGCACTTGGATACAACATAACTGTGTTTTGACAATAGCGTGATTGTCTCTAGCCACAGAGAGATACAATGTAATTGAGCTCAGAGACTATCATGAAATTGCACTTGGATACAACATAACTGTGTTTTGACAATAGCATGACTGTTTCCAGCCACAGAGAGACACAATGTAACTGAGCTCAATGTCTATAATGAAGTTGTACTTAAATACAATATAACTCTTTTGACAATAGCATGACTATCTCCAGTCACAAGGGGATTCACTTGACCACAATGTATCCAACCAAGCTTAGGCCACCCTGGCTACAATGTAGCTACTAGACTCAGTTACAACATAGTCTTTAACTATATATAATTATGCCTGGTTACAATGTAACTCTTAGTTTGGCAACCCACAGGACACTGTGGCTGACTATAATAGAGCCACTTCCTTGGTTATAGTATAACTGAGCTTGCCTACAAAGCCACAATGTGATGAGTTGCCTCTTGGCTACCACCAAACTCTGTTGTTAGACCACAGGTACCAATCTTGCTACAATGTAACTAAATTTATATTAGATATGATTCCAATGTCCCTGCCCTTGGTCAATAGTAGAGCTATTTCTGTGCTTGAGGATTGCATGGCCCTGGGCTTGCGTTAAAGCCCAACTGTCTGCTTCACTACGGTGTGCTGACCTGGACTGTGTTTACAGTGAAATGGGTCCAGCCTCAGACAGGCCTAGCTATTCTCAACTACAAGGAGACAGCTACATTGCAATACTTCCCTGGCTGTTCAGCTCCAAGTAATGCACATAATTCTACCTATTGTCACTCAGATTGAAACCCGACTCCTACCACACCTCTCCTGGCCAACTGATACCTCTCACCACACGTGCACACGTTTCCCATGAAGCTGGTTCCCCAGACCCAATGCCAATGACCCATCCCTACTTGCAAGCACCAAGTATCACGTACCTTCACACCCCGAGGTCCAGGATAGCCCGGGGGTCCTGCAGACCCTTGTGGACCCTGAGATGGAGATAAGATCAGTGCCAGCCTGTTCTTCCCCCGCTCCATGGTCCCAGTGCCCTCATCTCTCTCCTCATGAGTCTTGCCTATCAAGCTCATCCCCAACCCAGTCTCTCTACAGGCCACTCACCTGGGCCCCTTTCTCTCCCGTGGGGCCCTCATGGCCTGGGTGACCCTGGGGAAAGAATTCATCAGAGACAGATTTGCCATTCAAATTCCCAAGCCTCCTCCTTCTCCCTCCTTTTGCCTGCACCCAGTTCTCACCGGAGGGCCATCAGATCCTGGAATGCCTGGGATTCCTGGGTTCCCAGGGGGACCCTGAAAGAAAATGAACAGTATGGAGAGTCTGGCATCTCACCAGGAACAGCCTTACTCAGACCTGCAGCTGCTCAAGGTAACAGAACAAGCATATCCCACAGGCTAGGAAATTTCTTCCTAGCTCTGCTCAGACTTGCTGTGTGACCCTGGGTAAGTCCCCTTCCCTCTCTGAGCCTCAGAAATCCTCCATCTCTGGGAGCGTTTAGACAAGGGAGGTAAAAACAGTGTGGAGGGGTAAAAAAAAAAAAAAAAAAAAAAAAACAAATAGTGGGGAGAGGCTCCTTAGCCACATCCTTTTCTTTAGAAGTGCCTTCATCTGATGAGAGGTGAGCCCAGGAAGGCATGGGGTGACCTGCTATGTTCTACAAATAGTGAATAGGTCCAGAAGCCGGCCCCTTGGCCCAACTAAGCCAATTAGATTTTCTTCCGAAATTTTGAGGTAAGCAACACCTCACTTCATAGAAATTACAATCAGATGGATTTGGGTAAAGAAACTGTAAGGTCAGAAGGAGCTAGGGGCGGAAATTGTGATTAAAGCAGAACTAAATTGTGTAGAAATAGAACCTGGGAGGGAGGACAGACTGAGATATGTGGAGAAAGGAGCCTGTCTGCTGGGGGAGATGGAACAGATGTGCACAGGAATAAGATGACACCACAGACCCCCAGAGAAAGGGCTCTCCTGGCCCCTGGGCCTTACTAATATTTGTGATGACTGGCATCTGTGGGTTCCCCTAAATTCTGAGAATATCCCCTTATGTGATCTAGCTTTGGTGGATTTCTGTTTCTCCCAACCAACCCTTCCCCCCAACAATATTTTTTAAACTCTGGGCTTGTTTAAGGAATGTTACAATTTATCATTAACCAGGGCTAATAAAAGGGTCCTAGTGGGGGAGCTTTTCCTGCAGACAGAGTTGAAGGAAGAAGACAGGAAAGGGTGATGGTGGGTAGGGCTGTCACTCACCTTCTCCCCAGGAGTGCCAATAGGTCCCTGAGGGCCAGGGAGTCCCTAGGGACATAAAAAAAAGAAGGTAAAGGTGAGGGCACCCAGGTGGCTCAGTGGGCTAAGCCTCTGCCTTTGGCTCAGATCATGATCCCAGGGTCCTGGGATCGAGCCCCACATCAGGCTCCCTGCTTGGTGGGAACCCTGCTTCTCCCTCTCCCTCTGCCTGCCTCTCTGCCTACTTGTGTTCTCTCTCCAACTCTCAAATAAATAAAATCTTTAAAAAAAAAAAAAGAGGTAAAGGTGGGGCACCTGGGTGGCTCAGTTTGTTGAGTGTCTGACTCTTGATTTCAGCTCGGGCCATGATCTCAGGGTTGTGGGATTGAGTCCCATGCTAAGCATGGAGCCTACTTAAGATTTTCTCTCTTGGTGTCCCTCCACCTCTTGCTCTCTCTCTCTTTTTTTTTTATTTTTTTAATATTTTATTTATTTATTTGACAGAGAGAGATCACAAGTAGGCAGAGAGGCAGGCAGAGAGAGAGGAGGAAGCAGGCTCCCCATTGAGCAGAGAGCCCAATGTGGGGCTTGATCCCAGGACCCTGAGATCATGACCCGAGCGGAAGTCAGAGGCTTTAACCCACTGAGCCACCCAGGCGCCCTCTCTCTTTTTTTTTTTTTTTTTTAAAAAAAGGGTAAAGGAAGGCAAAAATGGGTAGTGAGCTGGGAAGTGGAAAGGCTGAGAGTGGTCTATGACCTTAGCTGACTACTGCCACCCCCAATTATTGAAAATGATAGCTCAAACCTGGGACCCGGGATTTCCCTGCTGTCCTGGAGGGCCTGGTTCTCCTGGAGGACCCTGCAGAGAAAGGGGAGGTGCTGTGAAGCTGGAAGGGGTCATGGTGTTGAAGTGTCAGTGAAGTTGAAATAGGGGGCATGAGAGTGGACAGGGATACGTTTGGATGATCGTGGAGTCAGGGCATCAGAAGTGTCAGAAGGCAGAACACGTACCACATTTCCTTTGGCTCCTGGAGCACCATCAATTCCAACTACACCCTGGGGGAGGAGAGGGTGTGAGACCCGGGCAGATACCACACAGGAGCCTGAGTCTGAGACACCGAGAGGCACAGGTGGAAAGATGAGCGGGCAGAGAAACCAGGTAACAGAAATGGACATGCAGAGGGGACAGAGGTGAGAAAAGGACAAGCAGGGATGTGGACAGAAAGTGACATTCTCACCGGCCGTCCCAGGGGACCAGGGGAGCCTCTAGGGCCGATCAGTCCTCGGGGGCCCTGCAAGGAGGTAGGAGCATTATTCCAGCATCACTGCCCTGACGCCCCATGAATCGTGACTTCTTCCCCTGTGCCAGGCAAAGGATCCAGAGGTCCCTGATACTCACGGGCTCCCCAGCCTGGCCAGTGGGCCCCGGAGGTCCTTCTGCTCCCTGCAAGAAAGCATTCATCACTTGCTGAGGGGGGAAGAGAAACACTCAGAAAACCACCTTCCCTTGTCTGGGGAGACTCTTCCAAGGCACCCCAGAGTCAGAGCGTGAGGCAGTGACCAACAGAATGAGCACATGGGATTCAGTCCAGGCCCCTGACCCCAGTCCTGTACCTGCAATCCTGAGTCTCCCCTACTAACTCTGGTACTAGCCCCCAGCTCTCCATGTACCTTTTGGAGCCCCACCGAGGCTAATGACACACGCCTCTCACCCTGTCCCCTGAATATTCTATTTCTCTCTGACCTTCATTATGGCCTTCTAGCTTCTAGACCATTCTGTCTCCTCCAAACTTACCTTCTCACCGTCCTCTCCTGGGGGGCCAGGTTGCCCCACATGGCCAAAGTCGCCCTGGAGTTGAGAACAGAGGGAGTTCAGAGTGGAAACTTGGAGCTGGTCCAGGAAAGTATGGGATGAGAGCACACCCACAGCGATGGAGCCTCTGATACTGGGGGTGGAGAGGGTACCATGGATATCGGGAGGCCTGGTATGGTGGAGGGGCCTCACACACTCACCCTTTGGCCCTTCTCTCCAGGCAGCCCTGGCAAGCCATCAAAACCCCGATCACCCTGCACAAAGAGACACCACCGGAGCCCTGAATCCCTGATCTGACAGTCCCTCCCCATCCCAGTCCTGACCTTATCACCTACCTTAGGTCCTGTGTCCCCTGGGAGGCCCCGAGCACCATCTGCTCCAGAGCGGCCCTATCAGGGAGGTGACAGCATCAAGATACCTATCACTTTCCTCCTGCAGAATCCTGGGGGATTCTCTGTGTACCAGTTTAACCTCCCAAATACATCTCGAACCTGTCCATTAGTCTTTACTTCCAGGCCGTTTGCTCTAGTCCATGTCACCACCATCACAAAAATTAAAATCTTCCGTCTCTATTAAGTGTCCAGCTCTGTGTTCCTCATTGCATTTAAAACTGTCTGGAATTATCTTGTTCATCATCTCCCTCAGTGCACCGGTCTTTTCCTCTGCACGTGCTGTTCCCTCTACTTAGAATACCCCTTTTCTCCTATTTACCTGGTTATACCTCAGATCTCAGTTCAAGCACCATTCCTTCTAGAAAGTCCTCCTTGACTCTGTGTCCTGGCCAGATACCTTGTGACACACTCAGTAGAGCTGCTATTCTCTGTTCTCAGAGCCCTTATCCCACCAATGACACCAACAGACCCTGGGGGTGAGGAGCCAAGGCTCACGTTGGGTGTTGAGGGACGGATGAGGGATGACCTAAAGACCTACAAGTTACTCACCATCTTTCCCTCCCGGCCAGGGGGCCCAAGAGGTCCCTGAAGGCCTCGGGGACCCTAGGAGAGAAAAAAAGGAGGAAGAAAAAGGAGAGGAAGGACTTACTTTAAATCATTCTCTAGGAAGGGCAATAATTACGAAGGTATCCTCAGCCCCTTTATCACTGTCCTCAAATAGCACTTCTCTGGGAGAAGGTCCTTCCCATCCAATCCTGTCCCCATCCCCACCAATCTCACCTGTGGCCCCATTTCTCCCATCTCTCCTTTCTGACCAGGATACCCAGGGAGACCCTTGGAGGAAGAGAGAGAAGGTAATGGAGTTAGAAGGAGGGTTCCCCCTCCACTGAGGTATTCCCCCCTCCTCCATAAAGACTCCTTACTCACCACAGGGCCTGGGCGCCCAGTGAGCCCTACTGGGCCGGGAGGACCTTTCATAGACAGCTGGAAAGATGGAGGGGAACAGAATATCAGGTCTCCCCAAAATACCAACACCCTTCCAAAAGGCATCTTCAGGAGAAAAATACCCCCCTGCCTCCTGGCTAGCCTTCATTATTCCCAACCTGTCACTCTCTCAAGGTCCTCCCATTAGCCCCTGTTGGTCCCTGATTCTCCTCTACTCACCTGAGCTTGTTGCAGTACTGCCTGAGCCTGGGCTTGCTGGAAGGAGACTGGGGGTCCTTTGAGGGAGCTGCTTGCAAACTGGAACTAGGGGGCAGCTAGTCGTGAGGGAAGCCCAAGGAGAGGTCCCATCCCGGGTCAGGACTAAACCCCCAAGGATGTGCCACCCTATCTCCCTCTTACCGGCATCATGATCACAGTGCCTGGTAGACCCCGGACCCCATCAATGCCAGGGATTCCTGGGAGGCCAGCCGGACCCTGAGAGAGGGAGAGACACAACGGGGGATGGAGGGAGAGAGATGGACATAGACAGAGATAAGAGAGTTGGAGGGGAAGAGGGGAGCAAGATGGAGAAAGACAGAGGCAGGGAGAGCAAGAAAGAGCGTAGGCAAGAGAAAGACGAGAGAAGGAGGGAGAGTCATAAAAAGTGGCAGAGATGGAGAGACAGAAGACAGAGGTAGAAAGATGGAGAAAAGGGGACAGGGAAAGACAAAGACAGAGGGAGGAGAGAAAGATGGGGAGGCAGAGGGATGGAGACAAGAGAGAAAGACAGAGACATGGGGAGAAAAAGATGAAAGACACTCAAGGATAGAGACAGAGGGAACAGAAAAGCAGGGAAAGGCCCCCAGAGAAAGAAGATGGGTGACAATTCACAGATGGGGAGAGAGATGAGTGGGTTAGGTCAATGCCATCTTCAGCATGACGTCCTCAGTCCCTGACTCTCAGATCCACATTCAGATATACGAGTTCCCAATTTCCACTTCACAGCCTGAAACCTCACTCCTCCCAGAAGGATATAATCCAGAGGGAGTTTCTTACCGGTAGACCACGGTCTCCAGGGAATCCTGGGGGACCAGGGGGACCTGAGGGGCCAACCACCCCCTGTTGAGGACAAAGGAACCAAAGTCGTAAGAAATGCAAAGCTTGAGCCAAGCCAACTTCTAACCCACCATCGACCCTGACCCCATACACACCTCCTTACCCATCACTGAGCCATTCTCTGACCCCTCAAAACTATACTGACCCACATCTATCCCCCACTTTACATCCCAACCCCTATTTTGACTCATCCTGTGAGCTTCAAACATGTAATCATCTTTTAATGATATGGCAACATTATACCCCAACCCTTTACCCCAGGGGCTCAAACACCCCAACTAGAAGAGAAAGGCAAGGGGCAGAGTGCAGCCATGACTCACTCGGGGTCCTGGAGCTCCTGGAGGTCCCTCAAACTGCTGTCCCTGGGGGAGAAATGAGTGTGATCCCCACCCTAGCCCAGACCCCTCCACCTCCTCCTAGCCCCAGACCCCTCACCTGTTCAATCACTGCTGGTTCTCCTTTTGCTCCTTTCTCTCCAGCACTCTGAGGCAAGGGAATAAAGAGAAAAAAAGATGTGAGTCCTGGCCATCTTCAAGGAGGAGAGTGTGGACTTTGGAACATCCTGCAGGGTCCTAATCCTGGAGCTGCCTCTCACTACCTGGATGATGGGGAGCAACTTATTCAACTCCTATGGCCTCACCTGTAGAGTCAGTAGGTGAATGATAACTGTATATATCCCATTGGAAGAAGAATAAATTAAAACAATGGTTAGGACATAAGAAGCACTCAGGGTGAGTTGGCTATGATTATTTCCCTCCTTTCCTGTCCAACGTCAAGGCTAGAACTTGGCTCCTTCCCTGTCTGCACTGTTTTCCTAAGCAATCTTATCCAATCCCTTGGCTAAAGGCAGCATCACTCTGGTGTTGATTTCCAAGTCTTATCTCCAGCCTGGATCATGTCCCTTGAACTCCCGAATCTTCTAAGCTATCACCCACTTGACATCTCCATTTGGGTGCCAAGCAGGGGCTGCCAATTTAGCCCACCCAAAACGAGATTCTTAAGATTTCTCTCCCCCCCGCACCCACTTTTCCTTTAGGCTTCTCCATTTTATTCAAAGGCGCCACCATGCATCTATCAAGTCATCCTTGCATCTTTCTTCATCTCCAGTAGCAAGACCAAAATGGAGCATGGTCCAAGTCTGTCCACTTCTCTCTATCCCCACTGCCACCACCCTCATCCAGGTTTATGCTGTTGTTGCATAAACCACTGGTTTCCCTGCTGCCCCTCTGGCTCCCCCTACAGTCCATATGCTGTTCAGCAGCCGGAAGGAATTGAAAGCTCCAGATCAGACCATGCTCCCTTTCAAGTGGCTTCTCATCTTGCTTGGACTGAAAGCCAAATGTGCCATCCTACCCACAGAGCCATCCGTTAGCACAGCTCCTGTCACATTAGCATCGTGCTAATATTTGTTGACTACAGTGGGGTGGGTGGGAAGGCATTCTAGGCAAAACAACAAGAAAGCAGAAGGGAAAATGTGGGAGGCAGCTCCAGGCAGGACTCCCTAACAATTCCCATCCTTCCACAGCCCAAATCCTCAGACTCACAGGAAAGATGTGGAACTGAGGCTGTGATGGCAGTTCTGCTGCCTGGAAGTCAGGGCCCATGGTGGGGCCATCTCCTTCTTTGTCCTCTTTGGCTAACTTAGTCTCCAGTGTTCTTAGTTCAGTTCCATTGTCAGGGTCCAGGTCCCCCTGAGGACATTGAAACAGACCAAAGTTTGCCCCTGGCCTCCTCATTGTCCACCACCACCACTGCCCCAGGACTTTCCCTTCCAGCCCTGTCCACTTCCCACTGACCTCTGGTACGGTGACATTGTGGCCAATGGTCACAGTGGTGGTGATGACCAAAGGTGTGGGAGTCGGAGGCAGAGTTGAAGCTGGTGTCTCTGTTTTGGGGCTGTCGCTGGAGGTCTGCAACAGGAACAGGAGTATCAGTTCTGGGATTCAGTCCAATAAAGACAAAAAGAGGAGACAGGCTCTGCCCCCTAGGAGTGCCGAGTCTGGGGAGGGGAACAAAAAACACCAGAGAGGTATAAGGTAGGGGGCTGCCCCGTGGAGGCAAATGTGTGCTGACTAGACCAGAAGAGCCAGCAGGGGAGGCTTCTAGTATGGAAGAGGAGCAAGGGGGAGCCAGGTCTGGAGACCTGGAAGGCAGAGTAGGACTGGCTCCAGAGCCCGGAGATCAGAGTCAAGGTCTAGTACTCAGGGCCAGACTCCTGGAAGCATATCCTATATGTCTTCTCCCAAGGCAGAGCTCAGTGGTCAGCAGGCAGGCCTCAATCAGAGAAGCCTGGACAGCTGCAGAGGAATTTGGTCAAGGGCACAAAGAGGGTAGGAGAGGCCCAGGTGAGGGGCTGGGACTAAGGAAGGAGTTGGGGAGGGGTTCTTTTTCTGGGCCTGAGTGGTCATTTCTTTCTCTCCACTGATGCTGAGAACAGATGTAGTGCAACCAATGACTCTCCCCAGCCTGGACATCAGCCAATGGCCTGCACCAAGGATGACCCACCAGCTAACAAGCCCCTATTAATGGCCTCCAATTATTCCTACAACCAGTGACCCATTATTAACTCCAGTAACTCCAATTAATGACCCCCATCAATAACCCCTGACTAATGATCCCCACTAAAGGACTTAACCAAAGACCCCTCCAACTAATAACTCACATCACTGACCACACAGCAGTTGCTCCCATAACCAGTGACCCACCCGTGGTCCCCCAGTCAATGGCCCCAACCAGTTATTCTCCCATCCAGTGACCTCCCCAACTAATGACCCCAACCAGTGACCTCCTCCATAATAAGCACTAACTAGTGGCCCCTCAACTAATAAGCCCCACCAGTGACCCCTTAATTGATTATTCCCCAACCAGCAATCCTCTAACAATGAACACCCATGAGTGAGCCCAACTCTTACTCCCCAACCAAAGACCCCCAAACAGTAATTTCACTAACCAATGACCCATCAATGACTTCCCAACTAATAACTCATCAAGGACTCCCAAACCTATTATCTCAACCAGGACCCCTTGAAAGTCATCCCTTCAACTGATGATTCCAGTTGGTGACCCCAGAAATGCCTTCAATCAGTGGTCCCCTCCGGATGACCTACCTTCCCAATTGATGATACCTAGCAATGACCTCCTACCATTAACCCTAAATCAGTGATACCAGTAACACCAACAGTGATCTCTATCAATGACTTCCAACAATGACCTTCACCTAGGAACCTCTCAAACATCGACCTCAATCAACATCCCTATAGTGACCCCCCAAGCAGCAATCTCTTTCATTGAAGCCAAATAATGCCCCACACTAGACTCCCCCAATGAATAACCCTCACCAGTGGTCCCAATGAGTCAACCCCAAACAATGATGCTCTAACTAATGAACCCATTATTCACCCCAGCTAATGGCTGCCCTTAGTAGCCTTCATCAAGAGCCCCTTAACAATAAGGTACTCATCTGGGTATGCCCCCTTCCTCCAGCCCCTAAAACTGGATGTTGGGGGTCAGATATGGGAAAACTCATAGGACAGTACCAGCCCCCACCACACACACACACACACACACACACACACACACACACAGAGTTATGAGTCAGCTGAGAAGAGTCAAGGCCAGGGACTGGAGACCAAAGGCAGAGAGCTTGGATTAGGCACCAGCAATCAGTGCAAATCAGAGACCAGAGGTCAGGCAAAAAGCAGAGGTGAGTAATCGCAGATCCCTTACCTCTTTCTCCAGGGAGCCAGGAGGTGGGCTCGGGGTCAAGTTTTCCTTGTTCTTCTTCTTCCTGCCCTTCCCCTTCCGACCTCGCCCTTTTTTCTTCCCTTTTCCCTTTCCCTTCCGTCGAGGAGGAGGAGTTTCTGGCTCGCCCTGGGGAATCTGGGAAGATGACCCCCATCAGGTCCAGAGCCCCACAACGGAGGCTCCATTACTCTGTCGTCTGGGACCATGCTGGCACATGGCCCATTGGCCCTATGTTTTGAAGCCAGGGCTCACTCAGCCCTGTGACCTAAGGTCAATCATATGATCTGGGGCTTGGAATCACTGTTATGTGACCTGGATCAGTGTCTCTCATGCCTAGGATCTTTCTGAGGGCAGGGGTCAGAATTCACTCATTCCTGGGACCTGGAGCCAGGCATGACTCAGCCTGTGACCTCAGAACAAGTGCCTCACTCACCCCTGTGGTGGTAGGGTCCGGGCTGTCACAGCCAGGAAGGTATCGCTCACAGGCCTGGAAGGCAGCCTGGGGATCCGGACTTATCAGCAACTCCTGAATATCTCCCTGGGGAGAGGATGGGGTTCAGGGAAGGGAGCCACAGGCTGACTCTGACACCCCATCCCAAGCACCAAGGCTCCCTCTAACCAGAGCGGCCTAAGTACAAGGAGGGGGTGGCAATCCCTCTGCCCGTCAAAAGTGAGAGTAGGAAGAGTCTATCAAGGTCACACCAAATCACAACGGCAAACCACACCCCACAACATCTGTCTCATCAGAGGCACATTATTCCTTTGCTCTCAGACACATAGTAACCCTTAATACATGCCAGGTGCCCTTCCCGGCTTTGGGGTTAAGGAGAAGAACAGGACAGATGTGGCCCCTGGCCCACGGGAGGGGACACGTATCACAACCACACACAGCACAGTCACCACACCAAAAACACCTCTGTCACCAGCCACCCAGAAGCACGCCTTGCCAGCACCAGCATCATAACCACCCACACACAGTTACACATAACAACCAGAGCCGTCCGTGTCCCCAGCTTACCCTCCCCCCACAAGTCAAGTATGTGCCATCATGCATTATCATTCTGTGACTCTACAATCTCACACACCATGAAGATGCACACTGGACAGCTCCCTTCTCCTATCTGCTCCACATTCAGGCTGTGGACCAAACTCCCACCCATCCTCTGCCTCGGTTTCCCCGATCACTGAAGCCCTACCTCAAAAGTCTCCTCCCCGAGGTCTTGGGTCCCCAGCACAGTGAGTCCAGCTGTGCTAATGAATCGAGGCACCTGGCCCAACACAGGGGGCTGAGGCTCACAGTCAGCCACCAGAGTCACCATCCTGCCATCCACACTGACTGCCGCACGGTGCCACCTGCAAGGGGACAGTCTCGGTGGGGGGTGCTTCTCACCCCACTTCTCTCTGGACCCCAACTTTCCCTGTACTCACCCGCCATCCATGAGGTTGACTTGCTGAGGGAGGGGACTGAAGGAGTCCCCTAGGAGGCTCAGAGCTGGCCCCAGAGCCAGGCCCAACTGCCGAGCACCACCCTCATCATAAATGGAGAGAAGGACAGACTGGTTGGCTGGCTGGCCCCGCAGGGTGATCAGCATGGAAAAGTTCTCAGGAAACGGCCCATCTGAAGGGGCAGAGGGAAAGGGGCATCTCAGATGGTCTAGCAGTGACCCATGTTCCCAGAATGACTCCTTCCCACCCCTCCTGCCCTGACTCACCTGGAAAGAGCTCCCACGTGGGGATGCCAAGTGTACTGGCCTTGCCAACCCTGAATGCCCGATCACCCTCTGGGGCCCTCTGGGGGCAGAGGCCAGGCCCCTCAAGGACCCCAGCCTGGCCCCCTCGCACGCCCAAGGCCTTCAGCACATCCACAGGGCCTGCTGTAGAGAGAAGCCAGGGTGCAGGGCAGTTAAAACAGACCCAGCACTTCAAGTGAGTAGCTCAGATTTGGGAAATTCAGCCTCCCACTGTGTTTGTGGGTCCGGGAGAAGGAGCAGGCCTGGGACCTGCACCCATCTCACCACCCCACAGCTGTTCGAGCTTCATCAGCCTGTTGATTCCTGTTTGGGTTGATTTTTCCCCCCCTTGGTTTTTTGGTGAGGGAAAAAAAAAAAAATAAATGCTGACCTACTTCTGGGATGAATCAAGGCTTCCTGGCCTGAGCCCCGGAGCCAAACTGTCCCCTTCTCTGTGCTCCCCCACACCGACTGACTCCCTGGGGCTTCTTCCCCAGCCTGAAGCCCCCTGCCAGGGAAAACCCACTTGGAGAGGAGGGGCTCCCAGTGCGGTGTGTTTTTCCTCCACTTTCTCCCTCCAACCTCCTCCTTTGACCACCACTTCCTCTGAACGCCTCCTCCCTGACCACCATCACCCGTGATCTGCGCCCTTTCACCACGACCTCTCCTGACTTCTTCCTTCTGACCTCCCCCTTGATCACTATCACCCATGACCTCCTCCTCTGCCTATCCCAGTCTCCTCTATCTGACCTGTGACCTCCCCATTTTATCACCCTCTCTAGC
The DNA here is from genome assembly GCF_964662115.1 of Mustela nivalis. NCBI lineage: Eukaryota > Metazoa > Chordata > Mammalia > Carnivora > Mustelidae > Mustela > Mustela nivalis. Next base: position 209,046,653 of record NC_139020.1, on the reverse strand, counting down.
CTCCTCCTTATGACCACCTCTGTCTAATAACCTCCTGACCTCCTCCCTCTGACCCTATTACTCTCATCCCAGGAAAGGAACTGGTTTGGCCCAACCAGATCCGAAATCAGGCCATCCTACCAGCCCCACCCCACAGAGCAGGCCAGTGCTAAGTGGAACCACATGGTTTGAGCGGGGAGGGTGGGGGCTTCCCCTGAGCCCAAAGCCCCTGCCTGCTCTCCCCTCCCCCCAGCAGACTGTCCCACTGACCCCCTGACCCAACCTCTTGGCAGAAGCCAGTTCTGTCAAATCCACCCATGACCTCATCCGGGGGGAGTTTCTGCTGATCTCACCATTGGGAGTCAGGGTGGGGGGCCAGACTTGGGGGAGAAAGGGGCTTGGATGAGGGACCCCCATCCAGCTCCTCCTGGGTCAGATCCTTCATTCTCCAAAACTTACACACCCCTATTCCAGCCTCTGCTCACTCCTGCCCCCAACCTCCTGTTCTTTCTTTCTTCTCTCCCCCTCCCTGCCCTCTCTCTCTGTCCCACTTTCTCTGCTGGTCTTTCCAGGTTCCTCTCTGCGTCCAACTCTGAATCAGTGTCTCTCTTACTTCCTAACTCTCTCTCTCTGTCTATTGGTATTTCATATATATATATATATATATATATATATATATATATATATATATCTGTGTAGATTGCTCTCCCCGTCCTTCTCTCTCTCTCTCTCTCTCTCTCTCTCTCCATCCACGCCCCCCCCCCAATTTTGCCGCCGTCACCAGCCCCCACTCTAATTGCCTGTTCTCTGGCTGGGCTGTTATTAAGAGGTATTTGGGTTACAGTCCCCTGGGACTAAGATCTGAGCTCCCAGGCTCTGTCAACCACAAGGGTCACTCCCCCGCAGAATAATCATCCCAGCTGCCCCCTCTCCAGGCTGCAGCCCAGTGGACAGCTGAGATCCATGACCCCATGCAGTGTGTCTCTCCCCTCACCCAGACCCCTGTCCCCATGCTGTGGGAAGGGGTAGCCTCTCGCCCAGCTGCTCATTCACATTGAAAAAGTCCTTCCCATCACCTAACCCAAATGTCTCCTGCTTCAATCTTGTATCTCCTCTGTAATGACCTTTCAGAAACTGACTGTCCTTTCTTTTCATGGCTGGCTTTGTGACAAGAAGACACACAAGAGGCATTGAGTCCTGCCTGCAGGCCCAGAGGGTGGGGGTCGGCCAGGGACCCAGCCTGACCTTCCCCCACACTCTCCCCTGTGTTGGTCAGGGCCCCAGGGAGATGTTGGATGGGGTCTAGGATATGAAGGGAGGCAGGCAGACCCTAGGTTGGCATCTCCTCAGAAAGGTAGGAGAGCATAGGAGTGAGTGTATGTGCCATTGTACAAGTACACGAGATTGTGCAAGTGTGTCCATGACTCTATATGGAACAGGGAATGGCTGAGCATGCGATCTGTGGATGTGTGGTGTGTGCCGAGTATCTGGCCTCCAGTGGGGAGATTAGGTGCGGGTGTTCGGTGAGTGACTGGACAGGCATGTGGGCTCGGGTCCTGTCAGTGAGCAAGTGAGTCTGTGATTGTAACAGATGAGACTGGAGATGAGGGAATGTGGTTATACGTGAGAGTATGGCTACCTCGGCAAGCGGGTGACTGGCTGTGAATGCTGACAGGGTTGCGTGGATACCAGTGGAAGCCTGTGCCAGGGCTGCAAGGCGTAAGAGGGTGACAAAGGCTGTGACCCTGTGGCGGGTGGCTGCTGGGGTTGCCTGGGGCGTGGGCACCGGTGTTTAAAAATTCCTGGTGTCCCCGAGGGCTTATATTCTGAATGGATGCCTGAGATTGCACGACTGTGGGGATGTGTGAGCATGGGAATGGGACATGGGCCAGTTTGGGACAATCCACGTGAACAGGCACCTCCCTGGACTCCAGAGAAAGTGGGAAAGTGTAGGACGGTGTGTGTGTGTGTGTGTGTGTGTGTGTGTGTGTGTGTGTGTTGGGGGCTGAGTTAACATTAGGGAGGGACTTCCAGAAGTGCCTAAGCCCAGCCTCTCTCAGACCCGGGATGCCACTTGAAGAACCATAACCTTCCCAAACCCTTGGGCGCCCCCAACCCCGAACCCTTTGGGGCGGAGCGCGGCGTCCAGCCAGAAGCGCGCAGCTGGGCGTGCGTCAGCGCTGACTCATTCGTCCGACGGCCCCCGGGACCCCTTGAGGCCCCTGAGAAATTCCTCAGGAAAAACACCCGCGGCTCGCTCAGCTGGGGGGTGGGGGGGGACTTCCACTTCCGCCCCCGCCCGCGCTCCGCCCCGCCCCGCCCCGCGCCCCGCCCCGCCTCGCCCCTCACCGCGGCCCTCCCGAGGCCCTGTCCATGGTGCTGATCGCGGCTCTGGGGAGAGCAGGGTGGGGGAGGGGAGAAGTGGGGGCAGAGGAGATGGGGGCGCGCCAATTGGAGACAGAGGAGGAAGAGGAAGATGAAGCCATTAGGAGCGATGCAAAGGAAACTTTGAATCCCCGAATCCCCGATTAGTCCCCTCCCATACTCGTCCCCACTCAGCATCACCCCCAGAATCATCCGCTCGCGTCCTTATGGGCCACTTTTTACACCCCCAAATCACAACCGAACCCCTCATCGGGTCACCCAAAGACAATCACACGCGTAACACGGTTATTCTCTAAGTCAGCCCTACACAGACACACCCACAACTCACAATCACACACTTGGCCAGGGATCACCCATCACACATATTCATACCATAATCGTCAACTCCCACACACAATTTCACTTCAAATGGCCTCACACACATTGCTACACACACACCTAAAAATTGCATTCACTCCAAGGCATCCACCAGTAAAACTCGGTCACACGTATCCCCCCTCCCCCCAGCTGTCACACCCACAAATTGCCCAGAGTCGGATACGCGCGTCCAAACAGAGCACCCCAGCCACTTGCTACACTCACGCCCCCCTCGCACGCCCCCCATTCCTGACTCCACCCCATCTTTTGGGAGCTCGCTAGATCCTGCCCTCTGGATCCTACTCCTATCTCCTTCTTTCCGGCTCACCCGCCTGCGTCCGGAGAAGAAGCTGCAGCGAGGCCAAAAGCAGACAGAGGCCGGCCCGCGGCTGGCCCAGGCCTCCGCGACTCCCCATCCCGGCGGGGCCCACACGCAAGGCGGGGACCGGCCGGGGCGTCTACGGGGCGCGGCGACTCCTCGGGCTCCGGGCACTCGCTCGCCGCGGCCGGCTCCACTCGCATCGGCAGGAGACTGCAGGAGACCCCGCCCTGGCCTCGCCCTGCTCTCCCGCGCCCGGCCGGGCGGGGCTCACTGGAGGAGGGGGGTGGTGGCTGACAGCTGGTGGGGGAGTTGGGAAAGTTTGTGCCGAGTGCTGATTGGCCGGCTAGGGCTGGAGCCCTGATCCGGGAGCGGGGGCTCTTCTTGCCCCACCCCACAGTGGAGGAAAAGGGTCACTCCTACCCAGACTTAGAATTCGGGGTCCCAGACTTACCCCAAACCCTTTCCTCCTAACAGGCCCCCTCAAAACAGATGTTAGCCCCATTCAAACCTTCAGCTTCCATCAGCCTCCACCCAGGCCCTAGAGTTAAGGCTTTATGCAGCTTTTTTATATCAAATATTTTCTGTCTCACCCAGGCCCCCAGAAGGGGTCCCAGCCTGATGCCCAATTTTCACCCACTTGCTTTATCCCAGTGGCTTAGACACAATGGAAGGTACCAGCTTCATCCCAGGCCTTCCCTTTGAGTGTCTCAATAAAGAATCCTCATCCCACCTCCAGCCTCATACCAGATTACAAAATGGCGTTCCCAGCCTTACCCCAAACCCTCATTTCTCCACCCAAATTCCAGAATTGGATGTCCTGGCCTCACCCCCAAACCTTTGACACAGATTCCAAAACACAGTCCTCAATTTCTCCCAAACTCTTAATCTTCAGATAAAGGGTCCCATTTCCATCCTAGCCCTCTCCTCCCCTCTCCATGATTCAGGTCCCCAAATAGATGTCTTATCCCCAAGTCCAAATCTTCACATATGCCCGCATTAAGTGGGGGAAGTCTGGCCCTACTTCAAAGCAGGGCACTGCCTTAGGGAGAGGTGGATACTTGCCATTCTTTGGGTGAGGTAGAGCTATCCTTCACCCTACTGGGACCCCCCACTGTGAAGCTCCCTTATCCCCCCCCAGGGGGTCACATGGAGCTGTCTGTGCAATTGAACAAGCACAGACTTGTGGGATCTGAGGGAGCTTCTGCAGGGAGAAACCTAAGGCGCGTATCCTCCATGGGGAAGAGGGAGAAGCCGGCAGTGTCTCCCTCCCAGCCTCTGGTTCTTCGGACAAAGAGTGTCTGTCTCCCCAGAGAGGAGGGGTGGAGCCCCATCTGGCCTAAGGGTGAAAAGGGGGCAGTGGGGTGGGGAGAAGAAAGGGAATTTCCCCAAGCTGCTGCTTCTCCCTCCTCAGGGACCTCAGAGACTAAGACTTCTCCTGCTAAAAATTCTCATCGAGTGCCCAGCCCTGCCTTGCTGGGAAGTTCTTCCTAGTCTTCCCCAATCATGTGACATATCTACACCCATTCTTGTCTTTGAGAGGAGCCTTCTGGGACCATATGCTCTGCCACTTTCTCTCACTCTCTCCCTTGTATCAGAGATTCTTTGCCCAGAATCGACAGGAAGAGAATGCCCCTGCTGATTCCCCCACCCCCGAATGATTTATAGTTATAATAAAAAGACCCTAGTTGTGAGTGTAGTAGTGAGAAGAGATTTTTAACAGATAAAAGAAAGAGGCTATTTTGAAGTTAAAAGATTTCCCCCACCCAGCTGCCTGCCCAGGGTCAGTTCAGAATTGGTGTCTTCTGGGGCCCCTTCACCTTGCAGGGGAAAGATGGGAGGGTGTCTAGGAGGTAGGGGGGATGAGGCTAGGATGGGTGGCAGGAGTCAGGTGCTGGCCAGCAGAGGTCACCCATCCCGGGAGGGATCAACATGGCCGACGCACCCCGGACTGTACTGATCTCAGGCTGCTCCTCGGGAATTGGCCTGGAGCTTGCAGTGCAGCTGGCTCATGACCACAGGCACCGCTACCAAGGTTAGAGGCCCAGGGTGGGGCTGGGAGGGGCAGGGGTGGGCATTCTGAGGACCTTCAGCCCTCCTGGCACCATTTCCACTAGCCCATCCCGTCAGCTGTATGTATGGGCTTGAGGAGGACCGAGGACACATGGAAGCCCCTTTCCCACCTCTGCTCATGAATTATCCCCTTATCCAACAAATATTTCTTGTGCACCTACTGGGTGCCAGGCACTGTTCTAGGTGCTGGAACCACAGCTGTGAACAAAACAGACAAAAATCTCTGTCCTCAGTGTAAGGAGGGAGCAGAGCAAAGACAGACAATAAACAGACTTTTTAAAAATTGTATAATATGTCTAATGCTCATAAGTGCTAAGAAGCAAAGTAAGTGTGGTATATGGTAGGAGGTTGGGGGGGGTGATTTTTTTAAAGGGCTGGTGGGGAGGGCTTCCCTAAGGTTCCTATAGGGCATTCCCTAGAACTCCCCTCCCCCACCCCTCCCCAGATTACTGCTCCAAGATAAGCCTCTTAAGCGACCCTGACCTTGGGGGCTTAAAGGGGGCCTCTAAATCTAGGGACTTAGCCTCTGGCAACTCTGGAGTAAATTGCCTCCATCTGCACTCCACCCATGGGAACCTCTGACCCAGAGCAGGCTGCAGCTGAAGTGGGCAAAGGGCTGCTACTTACAAGAAGGTTGCAGGGGGTGAGGGCATTGCCCCAGTTGGCAGAGCAGCTTCTCCCAACCCTCTGCCCTCTGTCTTAGAGACACACACAGCCTTGGATGGGACAGACCGAGTGCCAGTGCGCAGGGAAGTAGTTGTGCTGTGTGTGTCCCTTTGTCCCTGGGACACTAGTCACAGCCCTGGACAGGCAGATGAATGTATAAAACTGAAAGATGTTTGTGGAGTGCTTACAATGTGCCAGGTTCTGATCTAAGTGTCGTGCATCCAGTAAGTCATTTAATTCCCTTATCACCCCTATGAGGTGACCACTAACATTAGCCCCACCTTAGAAATGAGGAAACTGGGACACAGAGTGCCAAGGATTCTCGCCCAAAGTCCCCCCGCTGGAAAGTGGCAGAGCCTGGATTTGAGCCCAGGCAACCCACACCCTGGGACCACAGTTGTCACTGTATGGAGATGTATGTGCTCCCATTCATCTGTGCGACACCTATGAGTCACACAGGCCCACAGACTATATGAACACGGCTCCCGGCGCTGTGCATGCATGATCATGGGTACACGCATGAAGGATACAACATGTATACAGGGGTTTGAGCTCAGCACTCCCAACAAACCGAGGTTCAAATCCCAGTTCTAACACTTACTAGTGGTGGGACAGGCAAGGAACTTCATTTTCTTAGCCTCAGTGTGTTGATCTCTGATAGGGACAGTAACTTTACCTACTTATTCTGGCTACTATTGCTAAAGAACAAATCATTCCAAAATTTCTGGTGTAATAGGACAATGGTAGTCACGGTTTACAAAAGTCATAGTTTACAAAATGCATGGTTTTGTAAAACCATGGTTTTTGGTTTACAAAAGCCATAAATTTGGAAGGGGGCAGCTAGGTGATTCTTGCTCAGGGTCAAAGGCTACAACTGGAACAGTGGGGACTAGTCACAGCTCTGGGCAGGCATCTCTCCTCCTTCTAATAAGGTCAGGTCTTCTCCATGTGGTTCCTCTGTCTGGCTAGCTTGGGGCTTCCTCCCAGCATGGTGGCCTCAGGATAGCTGGGCTGCTACAAAGTGCCCAAGGATTTTTTTTTAAGCTTTTATTTATTTATTTGACAGAGATCACAAGTAGGCAGAGAGGCAGGCAGAGAGAGAGGGAGAGGGAAGCAGTCTCCCTGCTGAGCTGAGAGCCTGATGTGGGACTCGATCCCAGGATCCTGAGATCATGACCAGAGCCGAAGGCAGCGGCTTAACCCATTGAGCCACCCAGGCGCCCCGTGGCCGAGGATTTTAAGAGTAGATTACAGGGCTGCCTGGGTGGCTCAGTCAATTGAGCATCCAACTCCTGATTTCGGCTCATGTCATGGTCTCAGTGTCATAAGCTTGAGCCCTGCATCAGGCTCCGTACTCAGAGCGAAGTCAGCTTGGGATTCTCTCTCTCCCTCTCTCTCTGCCGCAACCCCTACTCCTGCTCTCTCAGTCTCTCTCAAATAAATAAATAAATAAAATCTTTTTAAAAAGAAAAAGAATGGAGCTCCTGGGTGGCTCAGATGGTTAAGCATCTGCCTTCAGCTCAGGTCATGATCCTGGGGTCTTGGGATCAAGCCCCGCATCAGGGTCCTGCTCAGTGGGGAGCCTGCTTCTCCCTCTGCCTCTCTCTCTTTCTCTCTCTCTGTGTCTCTCATGAATAAATAAATAAAATCTTGGGGTGGGGGGAGAAAAAGAATGAACATTAAAGCAAACAGAGCAGAAACTGCAATACCTTTTCTGACCTAATCCCAGAAGCCATACAATGTCACTTTCACCGTGTTCTGTTAGCACCCAGCTAGACACCAGATGCAAGGAGAGGGAAATGAGATATCATGTCTTGAGGGGGAACAGCAAAATTCTCAAAGAGCATATGCGATGAAAGATGCTGTGGCCACCTTTGAAAATAAGCCCGTTACCTTATCATAGGGTTCTCGTGAGGAGTAGAGACAATGCTTATAAAAGTGTGTAGCACAGTGTTTGGCACATAGTAAATATTCACTAAATCGCCAGTTCTGTGGCTGATGTAGATGTGGCTATTTGTATTTCCATGTACGCACAACGCACATATATTGACCCTAAATATGCATGCATTTCTTTTCTCAAGGCAATGTGTTCTCTACTTATTTTATTTCCTTACTCACTGGACTATCAATGCCGTGAAGTCAGGGACTTTGTCTATCTTATTTCATGCAGTCGTCTCAGCACCAAGAATAGAGCATAATGTGTACTAAGTCCATGCTCAGTAAATGTTGGATGGAGGCTTGGAGGGCTGGAGTGATGAAAGTACATGTAAATGTATTCACACTATATGCATTTGGGGTTGTATAGTAAAATAGGTGTGTAAACCGGTGGGTCTCCATCGCTCTGTGACGGCTCATGCAATATCATAGAGATATGTAAGTGAATGCACAGGCGAAAGGAACCCAGTGCTTGCCTCAACCCTCTGCTTTCTGTCCCCAGTGGTGGCCACCATGAGGGACTTGGGAAAGAAGGGGACACTGGAGGCAGCTGCCGGGGAAGCCCTGGGGCAGACCCTCACCGTGGCCCAGCTGGACGTGTGCAGTGACGAGTCAGTGGCCCAGTGTCTCAGCGGCATCCAAGGAGGGGAAGTGGATGTGCTGGGTGAGACTGAACAGCCCCTGGGGTCACCCTCCCCTTCCCTGACCTAAGCACACGTCCTCATTGTAGTGAATCCTCTCCAATGTCTGAGCACGAGCCTTCTTGCTTCACCAGCAACCTCTAGCCCTGGACAGAAGGGGTAGGCAAGATGGCTAAAAGCCCAGGGTACCAGTTTATTAGGGTTACAAGAAATAAACTGAGTCCTGGGGGTAGGGTAGATTTTACTGAATAGAAGAATACCATATGGTGTTCTGTTACATTTGGTTTTTCTCCAAAAACCATATATTGGAAAACTTGGAAAAGTTACTTTGATGAGTCATTTGGGGAACGGAGCATGATGTAGAAGCAACACATGATCTCTCAAAGACCTTCGAAGGAAGGTGGGTGTGGCTGTTTTGATGCAAATTGGGGTCAGAGCTGAATTGCTCTTGCATTAAGGGGAGGCTGCTCCCAGCAACCCTTCCCCTCACCTGGAGTTCAGGGTCCTCATAACAAATGCTAAACTATATGTAAAGATCATCAGAGTTCCACAATTGTCCACTCAGGATACTCTGGACTGGCCCTGACTTTGGAGTAAGAGGTGAGATAATTCAGGGAGTGTCCCTAGAGGAGTGACACTAGAAGGGTTGGGGGGACTTCCAAGTAACCTTCAGTCTCCTCCTTAGTGAATAATGCTGGAGTGGGCCTGGTGGGGCCCCTGGAGGGGCTCAGCCTAGCTGCCATGCAGAACGTCTTTGATACCAACTTTTTCGGGGCTGTCCGTCTGGTCAGAGCTGTCCTTCCTGGCATGAAGAGAAGGCGAAAGGGCCACATTGTGGTGGTCAGCAGTGTCATGGGGCTGCAGGGTAAGCCCTGGGGACCCACCCCTTGGAATCTCCTCGCATCTGACCCTCCCCAGGCTAGAAGAATGGCAAATAGGTTTTAGCTCATATTCCAAATGAGCCTGTGTTGAGAAGGATTCTGAAGCTCTATAGGAAAAACATTTGCAGATTAGATTATGTAGGCCATGCTGCGAGAGCTAAGCGGTAGTGTTGTAAGTGCTGCGACGGCCATCCCCATCCAACATCAGTGCTACTTCTGGACACCTCTAAGCCCAAGGCAGGGCTCGAACTCACAACCCTGAGATCAAGACTTGTGCTGAGATCCACAGCCGGACGCTTAAGCAACTGAGCCCCCCAGGTGCCCCAGAACTCCTTTCCTGTGACATTTTTTGTCAAATACCTCTAACCAAGCCCCAGAGATGCCTAGCTTTGGAGCTCTGAGGTTCTGCAGAAAAAGAGAGCAGTGATTGTTTAGCAACATCTGCCGTGAGCCTACTATGGAGGCCACTTATTTGCCATCCATGCTCCTGGGTCTTTCTTCCTTGACCCCCTCTAGATGCCCTTCCTCTCCCTAGAAATTCCCTGGGATCTGCCCTTACCTCCTCAGCAGCCTCCTGAAGAATCCACAGTATTTGGTTTTGTTTGTTTGTTTGTTTGTTTTAAGAATCTACCTTATGTTACCCCACCATGGGGAAACTATAACTACCCATCAGTCCCATCCCTTTGGCCCCTCTTCCAGCTGTAGCTCCTGACCTCAGGAGCCACATTCACTCTCAATAAGGACAGATAAGAAAGCTGCTGAATAGTACTTGCCCTCAGGGACCCTGGCAACACTAGAAGGGTTGGGGGGACTTCCAAGGAGGGTTTTCCAGGGCCAAGGGCAAATGGAGCACAGGGAAGAGGCAGCACGTGGCACCCCAAGACAATCTCATCCTAAGCCTATGGGTTCATCCTTCAACATATGCTCCCATCATACATACGTACACTCATCCTGTTGGCCTTAGATATCCCCCCCCCATTCTGATCTTTAAACCCTCTTCGCTCAGTCTCCTGAAGACCCCATGTCCCTCTGGACCCACAAGCCTGTCGCCCAGACCCCAAAGGGCCCAACCTTCTCCAATCCTCTCAGGTGTGGTGTTCAATGAAGCCTATGCAGCCTCCAAGTTTGCCCTGGAGGGATTCTTCGAAAGTCTGGCTGTCCAGCTGCTGCAGTTCAACATCTTGTGAGGCGGGCGTTTGGGTCGTGAAGGGGGGGGAATGGGAGACAGCGGTGGAGAAAGGTGAGGGAAGGGGAGGCGGTGAGAGGGCGTGGGCTGGGAAGGCCGAGATGGTGGGAAAACAAGGCAGCAGTGAGAAAGTGGAATCAGGAATGAGGGCAAGGGAGTTACCGGAAGACCGTGGAGGAGGATGGGGGATGGGCAGAGGAGAAGCTGGATGGGGGATGGGCAGAGGAGAAGCTGGATGGGGGATGGGCAGAGGAGAAGCTGGGGGAACCAGGAAGGATGAAGGAATGTTGAGAGAAATCGGGGGAGAGAGGAGAAGAGGGACCCTGACGGGGCTGAGAGTGGGTTGGGTTACCAGACCCCCTACCCGTACGGATATCCCCAGCATCACCCTGGTGGAACCTGGCCCAGTGGTCACTAACTTTGAGGGGAAGCTCCTGGAGCAGGTTTCCACAGCCGAGTTCCCAGACACTGACCCCGACACCTTGCACTACTTCCGGGATTTCTACCTCCCTGCCTCCAGGGAGCTCTTTCACTCTGTAGGACAGAGCCCACAGGATGTAGCCCAGGTGAGTGGGGAACCCAGAGTCCCAAGACAGGGCTCAGATATGTGAGGGTGCCCACCCTGCAAACCCCCTCTCCCTGAATCCAAGAGCTCAGGGCTCCACCCCATAGGTCATTGTCAAGGTCATCAGCTCCACCAGACCACCCCTGCGCCGACAGACCAACGCCCGCTACACCCCACTGATTGTGCTCAAGACTGTGGACCCCTCAGGCAGCCTGTATGTACGCATCACCCACTGCCTGCTCTTCCGCTGGACACGCCTTCTCAACCTTGGCCTTCGATGTCTGGCCTGTGGCTGCCTCCGCTTCCGAATATGGCCCCGGTGAGCAGAGCCTTCCTGGGAGGCTTCCTGGAGGAGGCAACACTGTTGCTGGACCTTGAAAGATGAGATAGACTGCCTCATTCAACCTCTGGACTTTATTTTCTTGGGCCTGGGAATATAAGGGTGACCTAAAACCCCTTCCACATAGAACTGAGTTGACTAAGGGGTCTTCGGACTTTTCTGGTCACACACTCTGTCAGCAAAATGTTTGTACACTCACCAATAGTGCAAGTATATTTTTTTCATAAAATATGTATTTGTATCCACGAGTAATCACTATATTAAATATTTAATAAAGCTCAATTTCTTGTGTCTAAATAAAAAATTTTTTAAAAATAAGTTTCACTTCAAACACATTAGAATGGCTACTATAAGTAAACCAAGCAAAGTAACCAGTGTTGGTGAGGATGTGGAGAAATTGGAGCCCTTAGACACTGATGCTGAGAATGTAAAATGGTGTAGTCAATGTGGAAAAGAGTATAGTAGTTCCTCAAAAAAAAAAAGAAAGAAAGAAAGAAAGAAACAGAACTACCACGTGACCCAGCAATCCCATTTCTGGGTATTAACCAAACAAATTGAAAGCAGGGTCTCAAAGCCCATTCTTGCACACCCGTGTTCATAGCAGCTTTATTCACAATGGCCAAAAGGTGGAAGCCATTCCATCCATGGTCCATCAACAGAAGACTGGATAAACTCAATGAGGACATCCACAAGATGGAATATTATCCAGCCTTAAAAAGGAGGTGAATTCCAACACCTACTGCAACGTGAGTAAACCTTGAGGACCTTATGCTCAGTGAAATAAGCCAGACAGAAAAAGGACAGATACTGTCTGATCCCAATTAGATGTAGTCCCTAGAGGAGTCCAATTCACGGAGACAGAAGGTAGAGATGGGGGGAGCCAGGCAGGGTGGGGCATGGAGTCAATGTTGAGTGGGGAGAGAGTTGCAATTTTGCAAGACAAAGAGTTCTGTGGTTGGACTGCAGTCATGGCTGCACGGCCATGCGAGTGGCCTCAGTACTAATGATGTGTACGCTCAGAAATGGTCAAGATGGTAAATTGTGTGTTTTGTACATTTTATCACAATTAAAATTTTTTTTAAGATTTTATTTATTTATTTGACAGAGAGAGATCACAAGTAGTCAGCGAGGCAGGCAGAGAGAGAGGAGGAAGCAGGCTCCCCGCCGAGCAGAGAGTCCGATGCGGGGCTCGATCCCAGGACCCTGGGATCATGACCTGAGCCCAAGGCAGAGGCTTAACCCACTGAGCCACCCAGGTGCCCCACAATTAAATGTTTTTAAAAAGCAATCGGGGTCCAAGTTTCTTGGCCCTCGTGTGGAGAGTTTGGAAGCAAAGGGACTCTGGGTATAAAGGTTGACCTTGTCTCTTGTTCACCAGGTGACCCTGGGCAGGTGACTTCCTGGTGTCATCTTCTGGAAAGGGGAGCTAACAATAATGGCAGTGAAATGACAGGAGAAGCACCCTGCACTGTGTTCCATTTCGCTTGGAGCTTTTGGTGTGGCTCCTGTTTAGCTGTCTCTTTGGAATGCCAGGCTCGGGGCGAAGGTGTTTTAATTAATGTCTGCTCTTGCAGCCTTGTTAGATAGAGGCTCTCGGAACCAGCCCGGTCCATAAATGAGGAAACTGAGGTTGTCCAGAGCAGAGGGGAGGGCAGGACTCAAGCCTAGGTCTGTCCAGCTCAGTGTATGCTGGGCCTTAAGGGTCTCTAGTAACCTCTTCTAGGACAAGAGAAACTGAGTCCAGGGCCCGTGAAAGAGGTCTCTTTGAGTCAGTGCACATATACTGGGGCCACTTAATATTTTTGGTCAAATGAACCCCTCCGTTCTCCTCCCCGACATGGGATTTTTGAAGTTGTGCTGGAATACGGAAAAGAGTACATGAAAATGGGGTCCCTGGGGGGCTCAGTTGGTTGAGCATCTGCCTTCAGCTCAGGTCACGATCCCAGAGTCCTGGGACGGAGCCCGGGCTCCTTGCTCAGCAGGGAGCCTGCTTCTCCCTCCTACTGCTCCCCCTGCTTATGCTCTCTCTCTCTATCTGACAAATAAAATCTTAAAAAAAAAATGTTAAAAAGAATATATGAAAATAGATCATGACGATGGTTGCCCAGCCTTGTGACTATACCAGAACCACTGAATCGTGCACTTTTAAAATGGCAAATTTTATGGTATATGAATTATATCTCAATTTAAAAATTAAATACATTCTTTTGAAGGAATATATGAAGCACACATGTGCGAGAGGTCTTTGGAGTGCCGGTAGGAGGCCTCAGCAGGAGCTGAGAGGCAGGGAGGAGAAAGACCAGAGTATTTCTCCCCCAGGCTCCCTCCATGGGGGTCTCGTGTATTAGCAGCATCTCTCCATCCATCCAAGGCCCTCCCTACGCCCCCTCCAGCCAGTGATGGTGTTGGGACCCCCACTACTGCCATCAGGATGACACTGCACTATCTTCCCTAGGGATATACACCTTCTGTCTTCACCTTTACGATTGTCCCTGTCTGGGACACCTGGGTGGCTCAGTTGGTTAAGCAGCTGCCTTCGGCTCAGGTCATGATCCCAGCGTCCTGGGATCGAGTCCCGCATCGGGCTCCTTGCTCAGCAGGGAGCCTGCTTCTCCCTCTGCCTCTGCCTGCCACTGTCTGCCTGTGCTCACTCTCTCTCCCTCTGATAAATAAATAAAATCTTAAAAAAAACAAAACAAACAACAAAAAAAAACGATTGTCCCTGTCTTCACTGACCTCCAAATTACCCACTTTGAATATATTCTTTTTTTCCATCCGGGACTCTGACAGACCCAGTGTATGTGTATGAAAGAGCCGGGGAGCAAAACGCATGCTCACTAGCTCACCGTCAGACTCCACCATTAGAACGGTATGGATATTTACTGCCTGCCTTACCCCAAAGGTCTCCACCATCCCGATTTCTTTTTTTTTTTTTTTTAAGATTTTATTTATTTATTTGACAGAGAGAGATCACAAGCAGTCAGAGAGGCAGGCAGAGAGAGAGGAAGGGAAGCAGGCCCCCTGCTGAGCAGAGAGCCCCACCGCGGGACTCGACCCCAGGACCCCGAGATCATGACCTGAGCTGAAGGTAGTGGCTTAACCCACTAAGCCACCCAGGCGCCCATCCACCATCCCGATTTCTAAGTGCAACATTATCTTGTTTTTCAAGAAACTCCCTTAAATAAATTATTACAAGTGACTAATTTGGGATGCCTGGATGGCTCAGTCGGTTAAGCGGCTGCCTTCTGCTCAGGTCATGATCCCAGGGTTCTGGGATTGAGCCCCTTGGGGGACCATCATGGGGCTCCCTCCCTGTTCAGTGAGGAGTCTGCTTCTCCCTCTGCCTCTCCCTCAACTCATGCTCTCTCTCTCTCTCTCTCAAATAAATAAATAAAATATTTTTAAGGTTTTTTTGTATTTTATTTATTTGTCAGAGAATGAGAGTGAGTGAAAGAGAACACAAGCAGGGGAAGCAGCAGGCAGAGGGAGAAGCAGGCTCCCCACTGAGCATGGAGCCCAATGTGGGACTCGATCCCAGGACCCTGGGAACACAACCTGAGCCGAAGACAGATGCTTAACCACCTGAGCCACCCAGACGTCCCTACATAAATAAATAAAATCTTAAAAAAATAAAAAAAGATAAGTTATCTTCTTCCCAAAAAGGAAAAGCCATCATAGTCACCATAAGTGAGGCCAAATTCGGTATTTACAGGTGGGGCATACGATATTCCAAATCCTATAGTCATAGGCTCTTGGTGCAGGAAAATACATCTCTCTCAGATTGGCCTTCTCTCCCAGATTGTCTTGCAACTAGGGAGTGAGGCTGTCACCCCGATTCCACTCAGGTACAAAGTTAGATTTGAGAACCACCACCCAAAGGAGGAGAGACCAGGAAAGGGAGGTAGCAGAAGGGACAGGAGCGTTGCAAATGTCCAGGGCCGTCAGCGAAAGCCAGAGCTGCCGGCTGGTCTTAGCTGCTGGCCTGCGCCCTTCCTTTGCCCCTTCCGCCTTCCAGGGCTGGTGATTTCATTAGCCACCAATATCCACCCAATAAATTCCTTTGCAGCTTAAATCACCCTGAGTCAGCTTCAGTTGCATATAAGGAAGAATCATCACCAATCCAGATGGCAACATAAAAGCAAATTCAGCGGAGGAGGAAGAAATGTTATTATGGTCTAGCAGGATGCCACTGCCGACCAGCAGAAACTGGCCAACGTTCAGAAGGGGCTGAAGACGCACAAACCCTTGATCTTGATTTCTACAGTCCCACCTGCCCCTTGGTCCTCCCCGTCTTAGCAAAGATAAGTCTGTTTTAGTTGTTCATGCCAAAAATCCTGGAGTCATCTCTACTTCCTCTCTCTCATACCTCACAGCTAATCAGATCTTGTTCACTGGACCTGCAAAATATATTCAGAACCAACCATTTCGCAACACCTTCTGGGTCTCCACCCGAATCCAACCACCATCATTTTTTTTTTTTTAAGAATTATTTACTTATTTGACAGAGAGAGTGAGAGAGCACAAGCAGGGGGAACAGTGGGGAGAAAGAGAGGTAGAAGCAGGCTCCCCGCCGAGCAGGGAGTCTGATGGGGGGCTCTATCCCAGGACCCTGGGATCATGACCTGAGCCAAAGGCAGATGCCCAACCATCTGAGCCCCTCAGGTGCCCCAACCACCATCATTTTTCAGCTGGAGAATTGCACCAGTCCCCTCCCCACTCCCACCTCCTACTCTTGCTGCTCCCTGCAATCCATTCCCCATACCACAGCCCAGAAGACCCTTTAAAAACACCTTCTGAATTGATAAAATCTCAGTGCTTTTAAAAATCAATACGTGTCTATGTACATATAAAAGAATATTTTAAAAGCAATATTTTATAAGTTCAGAACCTGGGTGGCCCAGTCGTTAAGCGTCTGCTTATGGCTCAGGTCATGATCCCAGGGTCCTGGGATCAAGCCCCGCACCGGGCTCGCTGCTTGGCAGGAAGCCTGCTTCTCCCTCTCTCACTCCCCCTGCTTGTGTTTCTTCTCTCGCTGTGTCTCTCTCTGTCAAATAAATAAATAAAATCTTTAAAAAAATAAAAATAAAAATAAAAAAATAAAATAAAAGCAATTCTGCCAGCCTCCTCTTTCCCTCAACTGCCTAATTTCTGATAAACCCCCCCAACCTCAAGTTACCTATCCAGATTTTCCTTCTGATTATACCAGGGGGGAAAAACCTGATAAATGGATAAGCAAACGGCAGCAGATACATACAAAGGAATGTTATTCGGCCTTAAAAAGGAAGAAGATTCTGGCACGTGTTACAACAGGAATGAAACATGAAGGCATTATGCCCAGTGATATAAGCCAGACACGAAAGGACAAATACATTACAGGATTCCGTTTATTTAAGGTACATAGAATATGCAAATTTGTAGACAAAAAGTAAAACAATGGTTAACAGAAGCTTGGCGGGGGTGGGAAGTGGGAAGTAAGTGCTTTATGGGGACGGAGTTTCAGTCTGGGAAGATGGAACATTCTAGAGATGGGTGGTGGGGACGGTTGCACACTGATGTGAACGCGTTTGACAGCATTCTCTGCACACTTGAAAATGATGAAAATGGTAAGTTTCGTGGTGTTCAGATTTTACCACAATTTAAAAAACGAATATGGAGTATTCTAATGGAAAAACAGAATATATAGGTACCTACACATGTGTATAAATGTATATATATATTTATTAAACTTTTCACAGAAATCAGCATACTTTACACCTACATGCGAACTTCAGTTTTCCTTGAATAATATGTCTTAGAAGTGTTCCCATATCAGCCCAAGCAGACATCCTCATTCTTTTGCACAGCTGTGATATATCCTGTTGTGTACGTGGACAATGATTTATGGAACTGGTCCTGTACTGATGAATCTTTGGGCTCTCTCCAATCTTTTCCTATTATATAAGCGGCTGCAATGAATAACCTTGTGTGCATATATTATTTCACACATGTGCAAGTGTTTCTGTCATGGGATTACTTGGCCAAAGAACTATGCATTTGTTATTTTTATGAACATTATCAAATTCAACTCTATTGGGAAAAACTGATGTCCATATGTTAGCACGGTCACTTCCCCACAGCCTCACCACACTGCACACGATTAGTCTCCTACATTTTGGCCATTCTAATGGGTAAAAATTACTATCTCCTATTTCTCTTATTTAAACATGGATTTCTCTTATTATGAGTGAGGTTGACTGTCTTTTCACGTAACAAAGAACCTTTTGTATTTCATTTTTTGTGAACATTCTGACTGCGCGTTTTGCTCAAGTTTTTCTGTTGGATTGTTTATATTTTTATTAGTAATCCCTAGAAACTCTTTATATATTATGGAGATTAGGGACACTGTAATATGAAGTGCACTTTCCCCCTAATTTTTCAACTTTTCTGTGGTGCCTTTGGCCTTATTTTCATGTCATGGAATTATCTGTCCTTCTTATTGTTGTTACCTTTGAATTTCAAGTCAGAGTAACAAAGGACCTACCCCACCGATTCTGTTAAAACAGAAAAATAATGTCACTCTTCTTTTCAAAATTCTCCAACGGTTCACCCCTTACTTAGATTCAAATCCACAACTATGAGGCCTCCTACATGATCTGATCCTTGAATATTAATCTCAAATTATCTCCCACTCTTTCCACTTAACCGACTTCGTTCTAGAACACTGACCTCCTTACTGTTTCTTAAATACTCCGTGCACATTCCCTTTTTTTTTTTAAAGATTTTATTTATTTATTTATTTATTTGGCAGAGAGAGAGAGAGACAGCGAGAAAAGGAACACAACCAGGGGGAGTGGGACAGGGGGAAGAAGGCTTCCCAGTGAGCAGGGAGCCCTACACAGGGCTTGATCCCAGGACCCTGGGATCATGACCTGAGCCGAAGGCAGACATTTAATGACTGGGCCTCCCAGGCACCCTCCATGCACATCCCTACTTCAGGGCCTTTGTACTTGCTGCCCCATCTGCTAGAGAACCCTTTTCCCAGACAGCCACATGGCTCCTTCCTTCAGTTCACCTTCTCAGAGAGGCCACAAGACAGTACCCTGTCCCTCCGTCCCCTGAACCTGCTTTATTTCTCATCACCTGACATATGTTAGCTATTTGGTTTTTGCTTGAAACAAGAACTCACTAGAACGTCAGCTCCATGGGGAGGAGACTTGGCTCACCTACATCCCTAGCACCTACAAGAGAATGCAGCACGAGGTAGATATCCACATATTTGACAAAGGAAAGAATGAGTGGATAAATGAATGCATCCAAATGAGACTCTCCATGGCCTAAGAAGGATTTCGAGACCCTTTCCTTACTACTCCTCAGATCACCTCTTTTCCAGGTCTCTGCCTGGGCTGTTCCCTCCCCCAAAGCAAAACCATCTTGCTGTCTCCCTCCCCTAATCCTTTCCCAGGATTATCTTTACTTTTCTAGACTTCGGGTGTCAGCCTAAATACCACTTCCTCCAGGATGCCTTCTTTGACTCTCCAGCCTGGTAGGGTTAGGAGGTTTCTCTGGACCCTCCTAACTGCTTATTCTGGGACAGTTTTCCCTGATCAGGCTGTCAGTTCTGTTGTGGCACCTATCAACACCACTTTCAGACCCAGTAATCAACCCCAAACGTGACTGCTGAATTCTTCCCTCTCCTCCCATAGCAAGCAACAAGCTCCCCCTGAAAATTCTCCCTGAGAGTCAGACCTCCTTGGACCAGGAGGGGAGGCATGGGATGGATGCCCTTAGGGACCAGGAAGCAAGGCCAGTTCCTGAAGCCTTGGGGAAAACAAGTGCATGATCAGAAGCCCTCAGGGACCAAGAAATGACCATGACCGGAGGAGCCTGAGCTGAGACAGGAAGTGAGCCAGCAGGGTAAGACGTTAAGACGCTCCTGATACCTCCTACCGGAGCAAGAAATGTCACCTTTCTGAGCGTTGGTTTCCTCACCTGTAAAATGGAAGGGTTGCTGGGGAGAAAGTCCCTACTAAGTGCGGGAACTTAGGTGTTTCAGAAGTGACAGCCATTCACGGCCATGTTGTTCTGGGCATCACTCCAGCCTCCTGGATCCTGCCCGGCCTTTCCCGGGAAGCTTTGGGCTGGAAGCCTGGAGAAGGAGGGAGCGAAAACAGAGGCCACACAGCCCTGCAAAGTCGTCCCTCCCGCCCTGCAAACCCGGGGTCCCAGGGAGGGGAAGGCGGGCGGGATCGGAGCGGCGGTAGCAGCTGCTCCGGGCGTCCGGCCCACGTCCCCTCCCTCCACCGCCCGCATTCCTGCGGGAGGAGGCCGCGCGCTCCTCAGTCCGACTGGAGGCTCGCTCGCGCCCTCTCGCGGCCAAGTGCGAAAGGTTGAACTTGACCATTAACTTGCTGTAGCGGTCCTGGGTGGATCCCACAGCGGGTCTGCGACCCCCTACCCTCCTGGAGCTCCCTCTCCACACAGGTTCGCTTAACTTGACGTGTGATCTGAGGCAAGTCACTTAACCTCCCTGTGCCTCCGTTTCCTAACGACGCAGTTAGGTTTTTTTCCATCTGCACAGTGGGTCAATGGGAATTCTAATGAGAATGCTGAGAGGCTGAAAAGGGATGGTCCAGGTGAAGGCAGCTACAGTAGACACCCACTCCCTAAGGGGAAGGGGTTTCGGTCCTCTTCACTGCTGTGTCCCCAGCACCTACCGCAAGGACAGGCATGCAAATGGTGCTCCCGGTTATTTTATGTATTAGTTATTGAACAAATGCTGCCTCTTCCTTTAAGGGACCTGAGGCTGGGTGGGGAGGAGGGGACAGAGGTATGAGGAGTGAGCTCCTGTCATTCATTCACCCACTTCCACCTCCATGCATTTGTTCATCGGATGATAAAGCTGTATCACCTTGTTTTCTTTTCTTTTTTTTTTTTTAAGATTTTATTTATTTATTTGACAGAGACAGAGGGATCACAAGTAGGCAGAGAAGCAGTCAGAGAGAGGAGGAAGCAGGCTCCCCGCTGAGCAGAGAGCCCGATTGGGGGGGGGGGTCGATCCCAGGACCCTGAGATCACGAGCTGAGCCAAAGGCAGAGGCTTTAACCCACTGAGCCACCCAGGCACCCCAACCTTGTTTTCAAAGTAGTTTCCACCTCCTCTGTTTTTCCCTTCCTGGGCCCACCCCCAAGACAAAACCAAAACTCAAGGAAGCTGCAGGCTTGAGCATGTTTCAAAAGCCTCAGATAGGCTTCCCTGACCAGGTTTCCCACTGGGGAGACAGAGACACTGGCACAGTGAGCGGGAGCCCAGACTGGACAGAAGGTGGGAGGGACTGAGAATCCCTCACCTTTGGACCGCGCCTTGTTCTGGACACCTAGGAGTCCCTGGGACAGAGGGGGGGATGTGGACACCTCGCATGGGGACCAAGATGTGAAGGAGAGAGCTCACACCCAGCTGAGAGAGGGCTGAACAGAATCAGCAGGGATTCCCTGAGGGCACGGGACAATAGTGGAATACACCACCAACGTGGACACCAATGTTCTAGAACCTTCCAAATTAGGTCTCCCCTGCTTCCCCGATCCAGGTCTTAATTTGATTCTGCCAATTCTTTGCTTCACTAGGGACTGTTGACCTTGGACTCTAGAGCATCACCTGGAGCCTCACGGCTCCCCTGCCCAACCCAGGGCAAGTTGCCTTCACTCACCAGGCCTCAGTTTCCTTATCTGTACAATAGGTGGGAATTCTGGGCGCCTGGGTGGCTCAGTGTGTTAAGCCGCTGCCTTCGGCTCAGGTTATGATCTCTGGGTCCTGGGATCGAGTCCCATGTCGGGCTCTCTGCTCAGCAGGGAGCCTGCTTCTCTCTCTCTCTGCCTGCCTCTCTGTCTACTTGTGATCTCTCTCTCTCTGTCAAATAAATAAATAAATAATAGGTGGGAATTCTTACTTTAGCATAAAGGGGCATTTATGGTTCTTCTGTCAGTGCAGACAGAGCACGTAGAACAGCATCTGGCACACAGTGAGGAATAAATGACTAGATCCACACTGGTTTTATAGCTCTCTACAAAGATAGAGTCTGGAAAGCAGGCACAGGCTGAACCTAATTAACAAGAGGCTATGAGGTTTAGGGCAGAAATGTACCTTAAGCCCTTAGTAAGTCCTCATTAAATGTCCACTCCACAGGGGCAGGGATTTTGGCGAAGGTGGACACTGCTGTGTTCCCAGCATGCTTAGGAGGGCTGGGCTCATAACACATACTTAATGAATCTTTGTGGAATACATGTATTTTATCATTGTTTCGGGGAGATCTGGTGCTTTCCAATAAGCAAGACTGTCCAGATTGGCAGTGAAAAAAAAAATGGAAAAAAAAAAAAAAAGAACCAGACAAACTTGTCTGCTTCTAAGAGGCAGACACCACAAAGTGGGTCCAACATCTTTAAAGGGCATATTAAACAGGCAGTGAAAATTATTTCGGGACAGAGAAAGCCTTCTTCCAGGAATGCCTCAAGCAAGATGTGTTTTTGTCCCTGGTTTAATATGTATAATTTTCCTTCTGGAAAAGGAGCCCAGGGAGTTTGGCGTGATTTAGGAACAATGAACAATGGTCACAATTTACCAAGCATAATTATGCAGAAAGATCTGGAGCCCAGCAAGAGGATTTGACCTGTGCCTTTTTGAAAAGGTTCCATTATGGCGGGTCCCGGGGCCGGATGGCTCTATGCCATGGCTGCTCATGCTCTGTGATTGGGGAAATGAAGATTTAATCCCTGGGCTGCCCCCGTTTGAGCAGCTACCCCAGAAACTCGCCAATTTCACAAGGGCAGAGGTGGGAACAATTCTGTTTCTTCTTGCCTCTCTGAGTCAGTCCCAAACCAAGCTCTGAGCCAAGTCTCCCAACCCTAGGCTTCTTGCTGGTAGAGGGGAAGGCTTCCAGGTAAGACCTTATGGGTCACGGAAAGGACAACACCCCCCGTCCACCACTCTGGCCTCCAAGGGGGCACCTGGGATGCTTCCTAGTGCAGCTGTCCCCGGCGTCCCGTGGAGGATGGGCTGAGAAGGGAGGAGAAGCTCCCTCTTCCCCCATTGGAGTTATGGGATTCCCTCCCCACGCCTGTTTAGATATTAACTGCTCCAGAAGAGGCCAAAGCAAACAGAGTAGACAAGAGGACAGGTGTCCGTGGCCTGGAGCTGCACATCACCCCCCTACTGCCATGGACGTGCCCTGGCCTGTGGGGTTGATTCTGCTCCTCCTGGGGACCCCTCTTGCCCATGCTGAGCCGCTGTGAGTTTGGGAGACAGAGGGCACTCAGCCGCTGCCTGAGTGATTCCCTACGCGTGCGCCTGCCTTTCCGAAGCTGCTTCCCCAACTTGAGTCCCACCGCCCCCATGCTCCTGCGTTTGTCTACTGGCAGGTACATCCTGGTGACCCCCCGCGCCCTGCGGGTCGGCAGCCCTGAGACCATCCACGTACAGGCTCACTCGGACTCCCAGCAGTCCCTCAAAGGGACCCTCGAGGTGAACCTCACCGTATGGGACTTCCCCATGAAGAAGACAGTGGTGGCTAAGAGCCACCTCCTTCTCTCAGAAGCAAACAACTTTATGAAACAGGCGTCCCTGACGGTAGGTGACAGGCCAGGATGGGATGGGTGGCGGCAGAGGGAGGCTCTGGGTCAGCGGCAGGGGTGGAGAGGGGCAGACTCCAGAGCGACTCCCCACGAGGAACACTGGAGAATCGAGGCAGGGTTTGGATATACTTACCGCTCCTCTTGTGTCCTGTGCAGTTAGAAATCCAAAGTCCCCTGAATCCGGGCTCCAAGAAGGGCAGCGATTAGCCCGTAAGAGATCTCTGGGAGAATTAATAAGAGGCGCCCTCTGCTGGTGGCTTGGGAGCCGGACTGTGGACCGGATTGCAGTCCCACTTTGGCGGGACGCCCTTGTGTAGGAACAAGCTGCAAGGCCACCTTGCTCCCAGCCCCAGAGCCAGAGGGCCCCCATTCAGTTGTTTCTCCCAAGATCTGGCTCAGGGTTTTGCTCCCAGGGATGGGGACCTCTGCAGAGCCTGAAGAGTGTGGACCTCTCTCCCCAGATTCCCGAGAGCCTGATATACCCCCCACAACCTGGACAGCAGCATGTCATCATCCGGGCAAACTGGGCATCCACCTTGACCACTTCATCCATGGAGAGGATAGTCCCAGTGGCTCCCCATGCTGGCTATATCTTCATCCAGACAGACAAGCCTCTCTACACCCCGGAACACTTGGGTAGAGAGCCCAGGCACTTGGCCTCAGGCAGACGCTGACTCTCATTCCCCGCCTCCCCCAGTGCCTGTCATATTCCACCTTCCAAGGTCACCCTCTGCCCAAAGACCCCTATATCCTAATGCCCAAGATCCTAACGACTACCTCCCTCTTCAGATTCTATCCAGAACTCAGAGTCTTCCCTCTCCCTCCAGTTCAATACCGGGTGTTTGCTGTGGACCACAAGATGGATCCTGCCCAAAGGATATTCACTCTGGACATCAAGGTGGCCTCTCCTGATGGGAGGGTGGATCCTACTGGGTAGACCCATGAGGTTCTATCATGGTCTGAAGGCCTGGGGCATGAACTACACCCCTTGTCCCCACAGAACCCGGAAGGGATCACTGTGATCAGCCAGGATCTGCTAGCCCAGGACGGTTTCTTCGCAAAATCCTTTAAACTCCCACAGATTGTCAGGTGCTCTGCTGGGAGCCCTGTGGAAGGAGGGTTGGAGGCTTTCCTCAGTCTCCATCTCTTCTAATTCTCTGCGTCTCAGTTTTGGGACCTGGAGCATCGAAGCCAGTTACCAAAATGCAGCGAAGCAGAAGTTCAAGGCAACCTTTGAAGTCAGGGATTATGGTGAGTAGGGTGTGATGGGCAGGGCACGGTGGGATATGCAAGACACGGGGTTGGAATTGGAAAAGAGGGATCGTGGTGCACCTACTGTGTGTTAGGACCTAAGCTGGGTGCTGGTGAACAGAACCATGTGTTCCAATCCTTGGGGATTGCAAGAGTCACTGAGGAAATAGTGAACAGGGAGGGGACATAGAGGGGCACAGCAAAATATGGAGGGTGTCCACTGCCTTTACCCCACCCAGTGCTCCCATCATTTGAGGTCCAGCTGAAGCCAAACAAGACTTTCTTCCACCTCAACGATGAGGCTCTGGGTGTGGACATCGAGGCTTGGTAAGTCCCCTTGCCCCCAGCCTGGCCAGAGGACCAGGAATGCCAAGAAACTGAATGGGTAGAGAAGCAGATTACTTCTATGGCATTTAAGGTATGGTAGAGGTACTCACTGCCACCCATGAGGTATTCCTGGAAACCTACATTGTTTTGTGAGGTTGTCCAGACCACATCTGCCACATGTAAGTAGTACAGACCATTCCTTCTGGTCTCTGGGGTTGTATAGGACATCTGTCCACCAAATAAAGTCATGCCATGTCTCACAGCTCAGAACATCTCTGAAGGTCCACAAGGCTGCACAGGCACATTTGTCATCTTATGAATTTGTTCAAGCCATCTCCACAGTACTATGAGGGCGTACAGACCATTTGTCCACCTGAGGTTGTAAGGGCCCTATCTGCCACTTCTTAACACTTTGCAGACCATCCCTATAGCTTGCTATGCATGCCCCCTAGTCTGCCTGATGAGGTTTTAAGGGCTACCTCCACCATCTTGTGAGGTTGCACAGGCCACATCTGCAACCCAACACAAAGCTTTATGGAACACATATATCACTTCCCAGGGTTGTGTAGGTAAGCAATGAAACCATCTGAGTTTCCAGGGGCCACCTCTGCCCCTCCCAAAGTCTTAGCACCATCCAAGCAGCCTCATGAGGTCATACAGGACATCTCTGCAACCACATGAGGTTGCATAGGTGATTCAGAGCCCAGTGGAATGACCCTCCACCCACCCGCAGTTATGTATTCAAAGAGCCAGTGAATGGACAGGCTCTGGCCATCTTTGGGGTGAAGCTGCCTTCCCGTCGGATGATCATCCAAAGTTCCCTGCAGAAAGTGGAGGTAACTGAGTCTTGACCTCACCCTCACCTAACTTCCCCCTCCACCAAATCTTTTCTACTCCCCAAGAAACCATCTCCTCTTCTCTCTCTCACCCTGAGAGCAGATTTCTGAAGGCCTGGGTCACGTATCCCTCCAGAAGAACACACTGATGTCCACATTCCAAGGCCCAGAAGAGGACTTCATTGGGGCCTCTATCTTTGTCAATGTCACCGTGTTCTCTTCAGGTGCCACCTTTACCCAATCTCCTGGCTGAAGTCAGGACAGTGTCCTTACCCAAACTGGGCATTCCACCCGTGTGACCACGGGCCACCTCCCAGCCTGTTTCCTCATCAGAGAAATGCAAAAATGCCAGAAAGGGTGGAAGGAGCTAAGATTGTGTTACTATCTTTCCATGTCCTCACCAGGACAGGCTTCCCATACCAGCAGCTCTGTCATTCTCCCACAAAACTGAACCTCCTCCGCAGACCTCACCGTCCCCTGTCTCTCCAGGGGGTGAGATGGTCCAGGCTGAGACCCCAGGGGTGAAGATTGTCCAGAGCCCATACAACATCAAGTTCATCAGGACTCCCCAGTATTTCAAGCCTGGGATGCCCTTCCACGTTAAGGTCAGAGTCTGACTTCATTCCACCCAGGGACTCGGAGCTCACTTCCCCTAACAGACCCCTCTCAGGAGACAAAAAACCACACTGGGATCACCTGTCCCCCACAATACATCTGTTTGAGAACTGAATCCATCATGCCTCTCAGACCAATCCCAAGTCTCTCTCAAGTCTCAACCCAAGTTGCCCCAAAGCACTGTGATGGTTCCATAATTTCTCTGTGGGGGGCTTCGTGGTCACAGTCAGGCTAGAAGGTGGTGCACAGGGAGTTATCTTTAGGCTACATTTGCACAGCAAGAATGCTGGTTTTACATACATTCATTTGAGGTGACTTTGAGAAGTCTGATGGACATTAGGAAAACCAGAGACATCCTTTGGTGCCAGTCCTACTAAAGACTTCCCCAAGCCCTCCTCATCTCTCCATTCTAATCCCTTCCACCCCCATCACCCCAGCACACCAAATCCCAGGGCCACCACATATGACTGCACACTGCAAAACTCTAATATGTATGGTTCCCCAAGTGTTGTTCAGTGCATAACTTGTACAGCTATACAAGGCAGTCCTGTCCATATCAGATTCCCAGTACCCACTTCTCATACCCGGCCACCACCAGGCCTGTCTTTCATCTCACCCCTATTCCACCTCAGGTCTTTGTCTCAAATCCTGATGGGTCCCCAGCCTCTGGAGTCCTTGTCCGATGCCAAGACAAACGAGACCGAACCTCAGCCAGTGGAGAGGCCATTTTGACCATCAACACAAATGCAAATAATCAGGAGAAGCTCCCTATCCTGG
Source organism: Mustela nivalis (assembly GCF_964662115.1). Classification (NCBI taxonomy): domain Eukaryota; kingdom Metazoa; phylum Chordata; class Mammalia; order Carnivora; family Mustelidae; genus Mustela; species Mustela nivalis. The sequence goes on along the minus strand of NC_139020.1, from coordinate 209,019,920 downwards.
TACCAACCTAATGGGGCAGGGATGGTGGAGCACTGTGAGCTAGAAGAGCTGGAAGTTTACTTGCCCATCACTCTCTCCAGGTAGAAACTGAAGAACCTCTCCAGCCAGAAGAGCAAGCTTCAGCCAATATGACGGCTTGGCCTTACTCGACTCAGGGTGGGTCAGGAAACTTGTTGCACATTGAGGTGAACACAGTCGCAGAGGTAGGCAGCAGCATCTACCTGAGCCTTGTCACAGGACATCAGAATCATGAAACCAAGAAACAGATCACTCACTTCACCATCCTGGTGAGTTGGCTAGGACTAAAACTTAAGCCAAGGAATGATTTCCCTGGAACATCCTTGGCTAGCTGGTTTGGAGAAACTGTGAACAATGGTGTGAGAGTGGGAACCATTTGGGGTGGCCTCAGACTAAGGAGCTGAAACAAAAGAGCTGTGAGTCTCCCTTGTGAGCTGAGATGGTCTCCGGAAAAGGTTGACCCTACCCTTCTCATTCTTGTCTTCTCTTATCTCCAAGGTTCTGAGTAAGGGCCGGATTGTGGATGTCAAACATCAGTTAAAAAGTGACCACACAGTAGCCACTATTGATGTTACTTCAGAGATGCTGCCCTCCTTCCGCATCTTGGCCTTTTATATACTGCCCAGGGGAACAGGTCAGGATCCTGAACTGGTGGCTGACTCCGTATGGGTTGACGTGAAAGACAGATGCATGGGGACGGTGAGCCAAATTCCTTGAAGTTGTACATTACATCGTAAAGCTTGGATGGGCAGAAACGTCTGTCCAAGTTGAAGGGCTCCAAGTCTAGAGACGGGGAGAGGAAGAGGAGATGTGCCCTTAAATGCTCAGCCTAGGTGGGGCACCTGGGTGGCTCAGTGGATTAAGCCTCTGCCTTCGGCTCGGGTCATGATCTCAGGGTCTTGGGATCTAGCCCCACATCGGGCTCTCACTCAGCAGGGAGCCTGCTTCCCCTTCTCTCTCTGCCTGCCTCTCTGCCTACTTCTGATCCCTCTCTGTCAAATAAATAAGATCTTTAAAAAAAACAAATAAATAAAAAGCTCAGCCTAGGGCATGGAGACTATGCAAACAAATGTGTGGAGTTGGAATTGGCCTGGTGAAGTTCCTAGATGCTTCATCAGACCCATAAGGAGCATAAACTTGAAAGTGGACTTGGGGAAATCCCTTGGTAGCATATGAGGGCCTTTTACTGACATCTCTCTTTTTCCTGGGTCAGCTGAAGGTTGATTTAAAGAAAGAAAAACACTCCCAGATTTTGAAACCCAATAGCGAAGTGGAATTAAAGGTGACAGGTGATGAAGAGGCCACAGTGGGGTTGGTGGCCGTGGACAAGGCTGTTTATTTCTTGAACAGTAAACACAAGCTCACACAGAAGAAGGTAAGAATACATGGGCTTTGAACCAGGAGGTTGCCTAAAGGTTCTAAAACTGGTGCTTCAGCTTCTTCAGCTGTAAAGTGTGCAACATTGATGGTTGATTCAAGGATTCAAGGAGCTAGTGCACAGCTAGAGATTGGAAGGTGATAAGAGCTCAGTGAATGGGAGGCGGTGTGAGAATTATTTGACCCAGCAATTTCAGTGCACCATTGCTCCTTCCCTGAAAAGGTCACCCAGGCTCCAAAGCTAGGTTCCTATCTTAAACCCCCAGGTCTGGGATGTGGTGGAGGAACATGACATTGGCTGTACATCGGGCAGTGGGAAAGATGGACTTGCTGTGTTCAAGGATGCTGGCTTGGACCTGAAGATGAGCACAGGGATGCATACCCTGACAAGCTCAGGTACAGGAAGGAACATGCCAGGGGCAGGGTGGGGAGGCAGTGCTGTCTAGGGGTTAAGAACACGAGGTCTGATGTCAGATCGGCTAAAATCTAGGAGCATCCTACTTATCATGAGTCAGTTACATTTCCTCTCTGAGGCTCAATTTCTCTGTCCGTAAAATGGGGATAATAACAGAAGTGACTCCCTACGTCTTAGTTAAGATATAGGTTTGGCCATGGGTATCAGAGATACAAACTAACATAGCTTAAACAAGGTCGAAGTTTATTCCTCACTCAGTAAGAGTTCTGAGGTCATTCTGGAGCTCAAGCTCCTTCTAGCTTGTTGCTCTGCTACAAGATGGCACCTCGTCAGGACCTCCTGCCAGGCAAGAGTATGAAGGGAAGTGGGAAGGGGAGATATTTTCCCAAATTTCATTTGCTGGAACTCAGTCATGAAGCCCTGCCTAGGTGCAAGGGAGGCTGGGAAATGTAGTCTTCATTCTAGAGTGATATGCAAAAGAGGGAGGTTTAGTCCCCATGGATGAAGGGGGAGAGTGAATACTAGGGACAACTAGGAGTGTCTTCTTTCAGCTATAAATACTGATATCAGTAACAGTTTCTATTTACTACAAGCTGGACACTGTGCTAAGTACTTTCATATGAATGATCTCATTGATAGACCTAGGATTATGCCAATTTACATGGCTGGAGAAATTAATGCCCAGAGAGGTTAAGTGACTTGCTGAAGATTGCACAGCTTTTAAGTGGTGAATCATGAACATGAGGAGGTTACAGGATTAAAAGAAATGATGCTTAGAAAGCACGGGGCATTCTGTCGGCACCCAATAAGTATCAGGGATGTTGATAACGATCTTGATGACAGCGACCCCCTCATTCTTCTGACCCTCAGACTGGCAGTGCCCTCAGAGTCCCCCTGCCAGCCGCCGCCGCCGCCGCTCTCTGAAGAGGCTGGAGACCAAGAGGAATGCAGGTCAGAGCTAAAGCTGGACATGTCCCTCCTGGCTTCCTAACCTACTGTATTCATCAGAGCTTAGAAGAGAAAAACTGAAACCGCTCTAGGTACTTCAAGCAGAAAGGAGGGATTTAATGATGGGAGTTTGGTGCTTTCAAAGTCATTAGAGAGTCTGTAGGAGTGGCTGCTTGCTGGGACTCAAAATCACCTCACTGCAGCTTTGTAATGTGTGACATCTCAGGAAACTGCTGCCCATATCTCGTGCGATGCTGGTGGGTCAGTAATGAAGTGCAGAAATGCGCCCGTTACAAAAACGCACATAGACTGGGGTTCACCCTTCAGCTACCACTGCCAGGGAAAATGGCCTCCACCTCTTCCACCCTCCAGATCCTACACAAGAGTGTCTCGGTGGCAGAACCTTATCTCATCTAGAACCCTAGCGGCAAGGGAGTCTGGGAAATACAGCTTCAAGCTATGTAGGCTCTGTGATACAAAAGCGAACGTAGACAAAAGGAGAGATGGGTGCTGGGTGCCCATAGATAATAACAAACCCGCCATCCCCAAGGCCAGGGTGTGGACCAGAATAAGAAGCTCTGAGCCTGGGGTAAAGGGAAGATGGGAGGCAGCACTGAGTGGTGTTGGAAGCATGGGTTTTGCAAATACTAGATTTTTCCATCTCCCAGAGCAATGCTCATGACTTTGTGAATCTAAATAAAGAGAAAGTAAGTGAAACCTAATAGAAATTGAGGTAAAACCTTGACTCTGATTTTGGTATTAAATTGTGCCAACCCCCTGGGAAAAGTTCATAATATAAACTCTTGTTTTATTTATGATAATGATGAGTTATAAAATTTAACTATAATTATGTTAATAGTAAACAATAAGAGTTTTTAATTGCTATATATTATATATATATTTATTTATTCATTTATTTATTATTTTCGGGAGAGAGCAAGTGTGAGCAAGGGGAAGAGCAGAGGGAGAGAAAAAGGAAAAGAATCTCAAACAGACTTTATGCTGAGTGCGGAGCCCCATGCAGGGCTCAATCCCATGAGCCTGAGATCATGAGCTGAGCTGAAACCAGGAGTCAGACCCTTGACCAACTGAGCCATCCAGGTCCCCTGAATATTTTTACCTCTAAGTGTATTCCTTCAGTTTCCTAACTTAGAAGCATTCAACTTGACATCATGCTTTATAACATGGCTTATGTTTTGATTTTTTTAAAAAACCACATGATGGAAATCAGAAGTTGAAATGTTGGGGCACCTGGGTGGCTCAGTTGGTTAAACCTCTGCCTTCAGCTCAGGTCATGATCCCAAGGTCCTGGGATCGAGCCCCACATCGGGCTCCCTGCTCAGTGGGGAGTCTGCGTCTCCCTCTCCCTCTGCCCCTCCGCCTGCTTGTGTGCTCTCTCTCTCTCTCTCTAATAAATAAAATCTTAAAAAAAAAAATAGAAGTTGAAATGGCATCTCTAATATGCAAACATGGCATTACCAATCCTGTCAAGAAGGGACAGGAGGGGGGCGCCTGGGTGGCTCAGTGGGTTAAGCCTCTGCTTTCGGCTCAGGTCATAATTCCGGAGTCCTGGGATCGAGCCCCGCATCGGGCTCTCTGCTCAGCGGGAAGCCTGCTTCCTCCTCTCTCTCTGCCTGCTTCTCTGCCTACTTGTGATCTCTGTCTGGCAAATAAATTTTTTAAAAATCTTAAAAAAAAAAAAAAAGAAGAAGAAGAAGAAGGGACAGGAGGAGGGGGGGGAATGAGAAGCAGCGGCAGCATGGATTCTAGTTCCGGCTCTGCCACTTGGGAGCTGTGTGACCATGAGCTAATGAATTAGCCTCTCTGTTGCTTAGCTTCCTCTTCAGAACCCAACATATGGGTTCAATGTGAAGCTTCGGGAGGAAGATACAGGCAAAGTGCTGGGACCAGCATCTGCCAGGGTTATGGGTAAATAGAGAGACCAGGTGTCCGTGGCATTGAGGTAGATGAGTCCAAGTTTCCTCTAGTTCCTCTCAGCCCCTCCTCTGTCCCTCTACCTCTGGCCCACAGTGAACAAGTTTGAGACAGAGCTGGAGCGAAAGTGCTGCGAGGCTGGGCTCCAGGAGAGCCCCATCGGGCTGTCATGTGAAGAGAGGAAACGGCATGTCCACCACGAGCCAACGTGTGTCGCTGCTTTCCTGAGCTGTTGCCGTCTGTCTGAGGCCCTGAGTCAGGAGGCTCGGGAGGAGCAGCTGCTTTTGGGGACATGTGAGGAGGCTGTGGTGGGGAGTGAGGGGGTGGGGATTGGGGCTTGCCTGAGGGGCATGAAGTCCTGTGGGACAAGTCATGGGGAGATATGGGCCCCGAGGGGACGGGGTGGGAAGCTGCACCGGAGACACCGCCCCACATCCTCTCCTTGCAGCGGATGAAGATGAGGACTTAGGTGACATCCTCCTGGAGGACCAGCCTATCCGAACCTGGTTCCCTGAGAGTTGGCTCTGGACAAAGTTTGAACTGCCAAAAAGTACATCCAGGTAGGACCACAGCCCCCTCGTCCCTGGCAGCATCTGGTCCCTGGCCCTTCCAGGCCTCAGTGGACGTCAGTCATAGCCGGTGCCCCCAATGGTGACACTGAGCTCAGTATAGTCACTACAACCTCCCTGGAGGGGGATAGAAATCCCAGTGGTTCCCCCCCCCCCAAGGACGACCCTCTAGTGATGATGTCTCTGATAAGGTGACCCACTGACCCCTGGACAGTGACTCCCCAGGGCAGAGGCTCTGACCACAAACTCCCTTATGCCCCCCCTTCCTCACCACTTCCAGAGGCATCTCCCAATACAGTTTTTCTGTGAACGTGCCAGATTCCATCACCACGTGGGAGTTAGTGGCTGTCAGCCTCAAGCCTGGAAAAGGTGACCCCACAAGCCCAGGGCTGAGAAGATGGGAGAATGGTGGTCCTGCCCAGCCCCGGGACAGCTGGCCTCTACTTAATGCTCACATACCCCCGGGCTCTAGGTCTCTGCATCTCAGACCCCTTTGAGCTGATAGTTATGAAATCACTCTTTGTGGATCTCAAGTTGCCTTCCGCCATGATCAGGAATGAGCAGGTCCAGATCCAAGCCATGCTGTACAATTTCAGGACGGATCAGGTCAAGGTGAAGCCTGAGCCCTCCCCTCCTCTCAAACTATCCATCAGTGTGTTTTATAAAGGGGTTGGAGTGTGTCCATTATTCAAAGGGGTCAGCCAAGTGGTTGCCCTTTTGAAAAGCTCCTGGGGTATTTTCTCATTTAAAATGCACAATAATCCCAGCAGATGGCTGCTATCATTGCTTTTGGTGTACATATTAGGAAACTGAGGCACAAAGAGGTGAAGGAGCTTTCCTGAGGTCACACAGCCCATAAGTGGCAGACAGGCCTTTGCTCTCAGCCACTATGCTGTGCTGTCACCTCCTTGGGATTTTCAGGGTGAGGAGAGGGAGGTAATTGTGACTTGGGTCCTAGACGACCCCATGCATCAGGACCCCCTAATTGCCCACCCTGTCCCAGGTCCACGTGGAGTTCCCCTACAAGGAGCCACTGTGCAGTGCATCAAAGCCAGGAGCCCCATCCCGCCAGGTCGTGATCTTGCCCCCCACCTCCTCCAAGATGGTGCCCTTTGTGCTTATCCCACTTGAGATAGGCAAAGTGGATGTGGAGGTGAGGATCAGGACAAGTGAGGCTGTGGACCACATAAGGAAGACACTTCTGGTCAAGGTAATGGGGGCCCCCACCTCCTGTTACTGGTGCAGACAATGGGGCTTCCCCGGGGGTCCCCAGCTGTGATCACAGGACCGACAGGTATGCCCAGGATCAACAAACAGAGCTCTCAGGTGGGAGTGAGGGGCAAGAGAATGGATTTGAAAGTTCAATCACAGAGCCTCCACTATGGGACTTTGTTGTCACAGTGGGTTCAAGCCTTGTCTCTGCTGTGTGACCTTGGACAATTTACTTAACTTTTCTGAGCCTTTGTTTCCTTATTTGCAAGGTGTGATAATCATCACACCCACAGCCATGAGTAATAATCAGAAAGCTGTGAAAATTATATCTCATATCTGGTTGTGCACAACCCATCAATACTACTTTTATACTTAACTTATTTACTTAACAAACACATGTTCAGCGCTTATGATATAAACTCTGTAAAAATAGTAACTCATTGAGCCATCAGAACAACCATGTGAAGTAGGAACCTTTTATGGATGAGAAAACTGAGGCACAGAGAGGTTAAGTAATTTGCCCAAGGTCACACAGCTAGAACATAGAAGGGTTAGGATTTGAACCCAGATATTTGGGATCCAGAGTCTGTGCTCTTTACAGCTAACCAATGCCTCCTCCTCCTGTCATTGTGATTGTCATCATTACTGTTACTGCTGTTGTTTTTAACTTGCTTCATCATTGCCTCTCACAGGCAGAAGGGCAGATACAGCAATGGTCCCATAGCATCCTCCTGAACCCCCAAGGTTTGTGAGGTCTGCAGGGAGCATGTGGGATCCTAGGGCCACATCAGGAGGGAGGGAGGAGCTGAAATGAGGGGGTCCAGCCAGGTGGGCAGTACGAGCTCCTCTGGGGTCTGCACACCCTGAGTTCCCCAACCCCAGAATCTGCTTGTCACAGAAGGTTGTGTCGGCTTAACCTAGGTCAAACCCAGATTGAAGTGGTGCCAAGACAGAACTTTTTCAACATGGTGCCCAATACAGAAGCAGAAGTGTTTGTCAGTGTCCAAGGTGCTTGGGACAGAGACGACCCCTGGGGGAAGGGATCGGGAGACCGGGGAGCTGGCTCCCCCAACGCCTGCCTGGGCACAGGGGGAGGAGGGGCAGGGGTGTCCATGTTGGGTGAGCTGAGAGCCATCGTGGCTTATGCCATTCCTGAGATGATTCTGTTCCTCTTATAGGGGACATCCTTGGCGAGACGATCCTGGGCACCCTGACACCTGGAGAAAAATGGCAGCTGCTGAGGGTGCCGACTGGTTGCCCTGAGCAGACACTAAGCAAACTGGTACCTGCGGTCATCCTGACCCGCTATTTGGACGCTGCTGGCCAGTGGGGCAAGGTTGGAGTGGAGCTCAGGGAGCAGGTGATACAGAACATTGTCAGAGGTGAGAGGGGTTTCTTCCTGGGACTCTCTGGAAAGGTGGCTGGGGTACCCCGAGGGTTGGGTGTGGACCCCATGGGACTCTCCCTGACAACAGCATTCATACTCTGACTCATCTCCCAGGATGCAAACTGGTACCAAGTCCCACCGGTACCCCTTCATCTGGACCCCTCTCACAGGCTACAGTCTGACAACAAACACCCTGGTTTACCCCCAAAGCAGGAGCCCCCAAGTTCTATTATATCCAGACACTGTCCTAGGTTACACCCAGGGATATGCCTTGGGTTATACCCCTACAGGACCCCCAAACAGACAGCTCCAGGATAACCCCAGGTGGTGGTCTCCCCCATTACACCTTTCCAGGCTATATCCACACCTCCCGGTAACAACCAGAGATGCAGTCCTAGTTCTACCCAGACAGAGACCCTCAGGTTCATCAGGGCACTGACCCTTCTTCCCAGTTGCACTCAGACACCATCTCTCCCTCCAGGTGCTCTCAGCCATAACCCTCGGGTAACACCTTGACACTATCGCCCCCAAAGTTACTCCCAAACGGTAATCTCCCAGGCAACTTTCAGGTCATACTTTAGTAGCAACACTCAGAACACACCTGAGAGGTATCCCCAGGAGTAGCTTCCCCTAAGCCACACAGACACAGTGATACCCCTAATTTACAACCAAGAAACAACCCCCAAGGAAACTGCCAGGTAGTGGCCCCCAAAGTACCCCCTTTCCTGGGTTCCATCTTCCATGATTCGTCTGAGCAGAAATTCCTAGTCATACCCTTCTCACAGGTTACTCGCAGATGACCCTGGACACTGGCTCCCACGGTCACACCTGGGCCCCGCAGCCACCTCCTGATACACCTAGACAAGTCCCCTCCTATGGTTACGCCTTGATAGGAGGAGCCCCCAAGCCACACCCACATCTTACCCCACCCATGTCCATACTTGATGACTGACTCCCCTTTACGGCCACACCCAAATGCCAAATCTCCCTGAAAGCCTTCCTCCACCCATCTCCCCAGGTTACACCCATATGCTGACCTACCGGAGTGCGCATGGCACCTACCACATCAGCAAAGGACACCCGGGCAGCACCTGGTGAGGACGAGGGTGTTGACAGGCCTGCCACCGCCACCCTGAATGAAGCCCAAGGGCCAACCTGGGGCCTGATGACCCCAGGGGCCCCCATGCAGCAGGGGCTCGGGGCAGGCAGCCTTTGGGCCAGAAGGATTGCTACTTGGGTTTTACCTGAAGGATTACCCGGGAGTTTATGGTTCGGGGGTAACTGTGGGGGTGATAGTGTCCGGGGGTTACCTAGGGGTTATTGTTGAGAGCACCTGAATAGAGAGTTGGTGTCTGAATGTCAGAGAGAGGGGTTGGTGTCCATGCCGGCCCACCTGGAGAGCAGCAAATGAACGGTCAGTCTGGAACAGTCTGGAGCAGCAGGTGTGGACTCCCCTTAGTGTAGACGCCCCTGCCCTTGAATCCCCTTGGCTGCCATTCCCAGTCATCACCTGTCCCATCTACCCCCGGACAGGCTCACGAGCTACGTGTTCCGGGTCTTTTCCCTGGCCTATTCTATCATGACGACCAGCACGCTTGATCTGCGGTCTCTCTGTGCCACTGCCAACTGGATCATCACCAAGAGGCAGGCAGAGGACGGGCACTTCTTGGAGAATGGCCCCGTGATCATGGCATCGATGCAGGTGACCACTGCCCTCCCTGTTCCTGGGCTATTCAAACCCAGGGCTCTGTGCACTGTTAGGGGGAACCTCAGACCCCTGACCTGTTTGCAGGTAAAATGAGAACAGGAAAAAGCCAGAGCCCAGCATCCAGCATCACATCTCCCTGCTCTGGACCTCTCCGAGCTCTGTTGCAATGTCAGAGAGGCTGGGCACATCTGGGACCCCGTCCCTCTCTCACTCCCACTTCGAGCAGGCTCCAGTCCTGGTTCTCTTCCCTCTGAGCTGAGTCTTCTCAAACCCCCGGCCAACACAGCCATCCTTACCAAATATTCCTGCACATCAGCCTCCAGAAATAGCTTTCAAACAGTGTGGGATGTCTCTCCCCTGTTCAAACACCTTCTATGGCTCACAGTTGTCTATGACAGTATCTCTCTGTTATATCTCTCTCTTCTGTATCTCCCCCAAGACTTACCCCTCACTACTCCCTGATCACGGATTCCTCCAATTCACTGTCTTTGCTTAAGCTGCTCTCTCTGCATGGAATAGCCAAGCCCCATCCCTTTTGCTTTTCCTTGGCTGGCCAGATTGTGTTTTCTCTTTTGATTTAAGCTCAAACCCACCTCCTTCAGGGGTCTCCCCTGAATGCCAGCCCTGTGCTTGTCTCTATTATTGTACCTACCACAGTAGGGGTGTCATTCACTCATTCAACAGACATCTATCCAGCAACTGCTCTGTACCAGGCCTTGTCCTAGACAGAGGGGAGACATAGCAGTAAACAAGACACCTACAGCCCCTGTCTTGTAGTACTCACAAGCTGGGGTGTGGGAGGAAGATGTAAGTGAGCCAAGTAATTACAACGAATGATTGTGTACATGACAACTGTGCTGAGTTCCATGGGAAAGAAATAACAGGAGAAAGTATTTAATAGGGACCATGCCTGGTCAGGGAACTGCCAAAGAGACAACAAAGGAGCAACCTGAAGAAGGGATAGACATAGTAGAGGAAGAATGGAAAAGAGAGCTCCAGGCAAAGGGATCAGTACATGCAAAAGTGCTGAGGCTTCGGCAGGCCCAAAGATGGGAAAGCAGGTAGCCTGTCCTGAGGCTGAAAGGGAAGAGAGATGCCAGGCCCTAAAACCTGCAGGGTCTTGGGGACCTTGGTGAGGTTTTGAAATAGTCTGCTCCAAGTTTGCTTTCCCTGCACTAGGAGTCCTTCCAGTTGGGGGAAGCAAGCCTGATTCATCATAGCTGGCAAATGTTTGCTGAATAAAACTCTGGTTGAGTGCATAAACTTAGAAAAGTCAGATTGCAACCCCAGATGAAGGGAGGAGTTAAGGGGTTGGGAGGCCTGTCTGGCAGGAACCAGATGCTATACAGGACGGTGGCACAGAGAGGCATTACAAACAGGGTCCACAGGCTCACAGAAAGGAGTTTCTTCCTACCAACAAGCACTTATCAGGCACCTACAACATGCCAGGCACTGCTTTAAGCACTGTGGACCCTTCTCATGTGGGGTGGATGTTTTTGTGAAGGACAGGCAATGGGCGTGAGAGAAACCTAAGTGGTGTGGCATGCATGGCAGAAGTGATATGGGGAAAGATGCAGGGAGAGGGGAATCAAGGCGATGGAGTGTCATCTGGGGAGGCTTCATGAAGAGATGATGTTTGTTAGACACCTGAGGAGGCGAGGAAGCAAGTCCCTTGGGTAATCAGAGAAAGAGTGTTCCAAGCGGAAGAAACACCATGTGCAAAGGCCCTGAGACCAGAAGTGTCCACTATGTTTGAGGAACAGCGAGGAGACTGGGACAGAGTGAGCAACCCTGGAGGACAGGAGGAGGAGGAGAGCTGAGGGAGGGGGTGGGACAGATGGTGCAGGGCCTTTGGGCTTCAGGGAGGGCTTGAGCTTTTCCTCTGAGATGGGAGCCATGGAGGGCTCTGAACCAAGGAGGGACGCAACTCGATTCAAGAGTTTACAGGCTTCATTGGCCACCGTGGGAAGAAGAGACTGAGGTGCGAATTAATTCTTTGGGGCTCTTGTAAAAAGTACCACAAACAGGATGGCTCAAAACAACAGAAATGTATTTATTTTGTCACAGTTCTGGAAGCTAGAAGTCCCAGATCAAAGTGTCAGCAGGGCCATGCTCCTTCTGAAGGCTCTAGCGGGGAATCTTTCCTTGTCTCTTATGACTTGATGGCCTCTGGGCAGTCCTTAGCATTCCTGAACTTCTAGCTGCACCACTCCAACCTCTGTCCTCATCTTAATTTGCCCTCCTACCTTCTCTGAATCTTCCCATGGCCTCCTTTTAAGACAGGAGTCACCAGGTAGGGCCCACTCTAATCAGTAGGACCTCCTACTAATTTAACTCATTACATCTGCAAAGTCCCTATTTCCAGGTAAGATCAGAGATTCTGAGTGGACACAAATTTTGGGGGGGCAGGGGACATTATTCAACCAATGGAAAGACCACCTCTCTGACCACGACTTCCCTCATGAGGAAAAGGGAGCTGCTGAAAGAATGCTTTGAGATGGTGTAGAGTTTAACACATCACCTTCAACAGTGTTGGCTTTGGTTGGTAATACAGACCCTACACAGGCAAATCTTGAGGTGGTTCCTCCTCCTCCTTCTCTCTCTCTCTCCCCATCCTGCTTTTGACATCCTCCAGCCCAGAGCTGAGCACCTGGGAGCTTTTCAAGGTCACACAGGAGAGCTTTTCAAGGTTACACAGGAGAGGTTGGGGAAAGTCTTTCTAAGACACTAGGGGGATCATGGTGTGATCCTGCTTCCACAGGGTGGCTACCGAGGTTCTGAAGCAGACATATCCCTCACAGCTCTTGTTCTGATTGCCCTAGATGAGGGGAAGGACTTGTGCCACCAGGAGATACCGGTAAGACCCAAAGGGGAGTGCAGGCTCTGCAGAGCCCAGCCCTCTAGATCCTCTGCCCAAAGGAAGTTCCCCCATCCTCATGTCCCTCTCCGTGCATCCCTCTCTTCCAACTCCTAGATCACTTCCCTCTAATTGCCCCTCTTCTAGTTAGCTCTCTCTAACTTTCTAGAATTTGCCTGCCAGCATGGAACAAGCCCGTAGCTTCCTGGAGGAACGCCTTCCCAAAATTAATACAACATTTGCCATAGCCATAGTCTCCTATGCTCTGGCCCTCACCAATAGCCCCCGAGCCAATGACCGCCTGGACAGCTTTGCCAGCCATGGTGAGTGTGGCCACTTCTTAATCAGCTGTGTGTGAACCATAGTCTTGGGGGCAGGGGAGAGGAATTGTGTGATTTAAAATTCAGCAATGTGTGATTCATCACTTTGCATTTATTGGGCATCTATGTTGTGCCAACTCTTGAGTTCAGACTCTGAGAAATCAAGGTGGACAACATTAATATGGTCCTTGCTCTCAGAGGTCCTACTACCCTGGGGGAGCAGCCAAAAGACAAACAGATCAACTACAAACTGAGATAAGCACAGAGATGATAACATATAAGATGGGTGGGAGAGATGGAGAGGGAAGAGGAGTATGGATTGGAGAACTGCCAAGGCCTCTCTGAAAAAAGAACTAACTCCATAGCTGGAGTAAAAGAAAAGAAGGCCCACCTGTGTGAAAGGCCAAAGACATTCCAAGCTAGGAGAATGGCATGTGCAAATGCCCTGAATTGGGAAAGTGCTTGACATGGTCAAAGATGGGAAAAAGGTAATAAAATGTGGTTAACTGAGAGGGTCTGCCTCCCTTGGCCTGCCCAAGGATCCTTATCCCATCCTCCTCCAAGTCAAGAGGAATGGAGTTAGGAAAACTCACTTGCAGTGGAAATGATGGGACTTGGAGACCCTTGAACCTTAATTTCCCCATCTCTAAATAATTAGAGTCCCTGTCTCCTAGACATCTAGGAGACATCTGTTCCATAATAGAATGTCCATATGCCTCCTCAAAGAGTTTCATATAAAGTAAGTGCTCAGTAAAACAGTGGATGAGAAAATTGGGGCCAGATAACACAGGAGAGGACAGGTTTTGGTGAATGGGCCCAGTTTGGGAAGACAAAGTGGTCATCCATCTCCTAGATAAAACCCACTGGCCCCAGAACAAAGTGGACAGGAACTCCCTGTACACCATTGAGGCCACGGCCTATGCACTGATGCAGAAGGTGGTGTTGGGTCGGCACAATGAGACGCACGCCATTGCCAAGTGGCTACTGGAGAAGCGGGAGCTAGGCGGAGGCTTCAAGTCCACCCAGGTGACCCGGGGCCACGGAAAGAGGGGGTTGGGGGAGGGACGCTAGCCGAGGTGCTGACAAGGCCAGCCCACAGATAGGAGCTTCCCATGGTGCTGATTTGCTGCCGGGCGCAGTCCGGGGACGCTGTCAGTGGTGCTGATGTGAGGCCCCAACCCAACACCTAGACCACTGTGGTGGCCCTTGAGGCCCTCACTCTCTTCCGTGAAGCTGTCCCTCACAATGGTGGCCAGGATCTCCGGATCCAGATAAGAGTGCCCAAGAAGAATGTGAACTTTGATTGGGACATCAATCAGAACAACGCCTACCAACTCCGGTCAGCAAAGGTAGGGCATGGAGGGGTTGATAGGAAGGTCATACAGAGGTGGCACTGGGGGTGAGGCCAAGAGTCATGTTCCTGCCAGTGTCCCTCTCTAAGATTATCTCACAACCAGTGTCTATACTGTCAATGTATTGACTCATTTATTCCACCATTTCTTTTTTTTTAAGATTTTATTTATTTATCTGACAGAGAGAGAGATCACAAGTAGGTAGAGAGGCAGGCAGAGGGGGAGGGGGGAAGCCGACCCCCCGCTGAGCAGAGAACCCAATGCAGGGCTAGATCCCAGGACCCTAGGACCATGACCCAAACTGAAGGCAGAGGCTTAACCCACTGAGCCACCCAGGTACTCCTATTCCACCATTTCTTGAGCACCTGTTGTGTGTCAGTCACTTTCCTGGGCAATGGGGATGCATTATGAAGCCTCTGCTCACAGGAAACTTATAGTGTAGAAAGAAACTAAGACAAAAACTATTTTAAGCTTTCTGGACATACGGAAAAGAAATAATGTGTAAAGGGGAAAATACCCTGGGTGTGAGGAAGGAGGTAATCATGATCTTACTCCATGGAGGAAGAGATATTTACCTCCAATCCTTTGACTCATCTTTACTGAGCACTCACTGTATGCCAGAAACTATTGTAGGAACTGGGAATATAGCCATGAATAAGACATATTAAAAATTCCTTTCCATGTAGAATTTTATGTTTTAATAGGTGAGACATACAATAAAGAGATGTGAGGAAGTAGAATATGTAGTGTGTTATATGGTGGCAAGGGCTATAGCTAAAAATTAAGCAGAAAGGGGGGATGGGAACATTAAGGAGTTGCAATTTTTGATAGGAGGGGCAGGGAAGTTCTCTCCAAGATGGTAATATTTGAGCAAAGACCATAAGGAAAGGAAGAAGTAAGGCTTGTGGGTATCTAAGCAGAGGAAATAGCAGGTGCAAAGACCCTGAGGCAGAAGCATCCCAAGAATAGCAATGGGGCTTAAGCAGAGGTGATGGGAATAGATGTGAATTTATAAAATTTTTCTCTGGTTGATAAAGGAAATGTATGATGGAAACAAGAGTAAATGCATAGATGCCAGGGAGAAGAATCTCGTGGTGGCTCCATGCACAAGAAACTCTGCAGACACTGTAAAGTGGATAGATTGAACAGATGTACATTAGAACACAGCCTGGGTTGGCAGTAGTAGTTGGCCTGTGACAGTGTAGACAAATGCTCTATCAAAAAGAAAAAGTAAAATCATCTATGTGGAGTGAGGGATGCAGTGAGTCACTAGACCCCAAGTAAGGGAAATCACTGAGGCCTCATTGCCCATGCATGTTTTCCTCCCCAAACCCATTGCATTGAGCCATGTTTTGCTGCTTCTTGTTTGCTCAAATCCTCTTCTTGCTTCCTTTCAGTTCTCTGCCCAGGATGACCTAGAGATCAAAGCCAGTGGCAGTGGGAGAGGCACAATCTCAGTAAGTCTGGTGTCCCACCACGAGGTCCATAGCTGGAAGACCTCATGTACAACCACCATCCCCCTTGTTGGTGGGAATAGAGGCAGTTTATTGCAAGACAAGATTGAAATCAGCAATACTTTTAGCTACCATGTAGGGCAATACTATTTACTAGGAACAAAGTTAAGGACATCTCAAAACCTGCCCCTAGAAAGTTGGTAAAAATATGGACTCCATTTAACAGGTGGGGAAATAGAGACTCAGAAAAATCTTCACTTGTTATAATTCAAGAGTCAGGAGAGGTAGAGGCCAGGGGTCTTTGGACCTGTTTGCCCCTTCCATGCTGAGTCCCTGAAGGGATGTTTCTTTCTTCCCACCCCCAAAAGGAAGATTGTCCGTCCAGCATGCCCTCCAATGCCCAGAGAATGACTCCACACTTCCCCCTCTGCTATGTCTTCTGGCTCCATAGCCTGTGGCCCAGGAGAACAGAGCTCTTGTTCACTGAATTTGAGCAACCTGTTTGCATATTTCTGGCAATGGAGTCACAGTTGAATCTCTGCCTTTGTTGTGTGACTTTAGGCATGTCATATTTCCCATGAGCCGCTGTTAAATCTGAATTAAATGAAAGTAAAAATTCAGTTCCTCAGTTGTGCTAGCCACATATCAAGTGCTCAATAGCGATGTATGGCCAGTTGCTACCATATAGAGAGCACGGGGAGAATCTACTTCAATTACTACAGAATGCCCTCCTGCAAGGAGGTGGTCTAGACTCTAAAAAGTCTTCTAGTCACTGCACCCAGGAATTTGGGGTCATGCAGACTCTGCTGTGAATTATCCACAGGGACAGAACCTGGATAGGCAAGGACTGGAGTGAGGAGGAAGGGAGTAGGTGGAAATGGTCTCTTGACCCCTTTCCTTCCCTGGCAGATCCTGACCATGTACCAGAGGTCCCCAGAGTCCGAGGAGGGCACCTGCAACCTGTACCAACTGAATGTGACTCTCCATAATACCTTGAAACGTGAGCCTAGACCCAAAGATTCCCAGACCTTCTTTTTTTATTACTTTATTTTAGGTTTCATGCAGTAAGCACATGTATTGCCTTATTCGGCTCTTCAACAAGTATTTATTGAGCATTGACTCTGTGTCTTGCCCTGATTCTGGACCCTGGAACACAGGCATGAACAAGAAAAAATACCCCCACACACACACATTCTAGTAGGGGGAGACAAACAATAATATAACAATAAATACATTATACTCCTACTGCTATTTACTGACAGCAATCTGCACTATAAAAAAATAAATATATAGCACACTAGTAGGTGATGATAAGTACCACAAAAAACAAAGCAGAAAAGGTGATACACATGTGGAGGAAGTCCAGGGAAAGCTCTCTGAGGAGATGGCATTTGAGCTCAGACATGAAAGAAGTGGAGAATGGGCCAGGAAGGAGCTAAGAGAATAGCATTCCAGGCAGGCAGAACAGCAGGTGCAGAGGTCTGGAGACAAGAATGAGCATACCTGGTTTGAAGAAGCCATTGTAGCCAGAGAGGAGCAAGGGGTAGGGTTTTAGGAAAAAGAGTTGGAGAGATGATGAGGGCAGACAGTGCAGGGGTTCATGGGCCATAGTGAGAACTTTGGGTTTTGCTCAGAGTGAAGCGGGAGCTATAGAGGGCTCTAAGCAAAGGAGAGGTATGACCTAGCACAGTTTGCACAGACTGTAGAGGGCAAGGGCAGAAGCTGGGAGACCAGGGAGGAGGTGACGACACTGGTCTTGCAGGCGATGATAGGGGCTGAACTGGGATAAGGAGCTGTAGAGATCATAAAAAATGAGATTCTAGAGTTCCTAGTCTGGGGTGCCAAGGAAGAAGAGACAGGACTCTGCCGTTGGGAGCTCACTGTAGGGATGAAGGGAATAAGCCTCACCAGCCCCAAGACTTGCAGGTTTGGGCTTGGATTGCATTTCTAAATAATAATAATAGTAGTAGTAGTAGTAGAGGTGGTGGTGGTGGTAGTAGTAGTAATGGTAGTAAGAGTAATTGACAGTTATAAAGTACCAATAAGGCACTACATTAGTGCTTTATTGAATTAACTCAGTTAATCCTACAACTCTGCTGGGTTGGGAATATTATGCTCCCCATTTACCGATTAGGTAACTAAAACATAGAGAGTTTAAGGAACTTGCCCAAAGTCACACAGCAGAGCCAGGAATTGAACACAGGAAGCTGTGTTCCCCAGCCTCTAAACTCCTGCCTTCTCTCTGCAGATAATAAAAAGGGGGAAGAGACCTTCCAGCTCCGGATGGAGACAAGGTTAGGGCACCCGGATCTTGGGCTGGGCAGGAGGAAGTCCTCCCTTCCTGGTATCCAGACTCCTTACCAGCTTTCCTTATGTCTTGAATGGAGGGTGGGAATCAGCCGAGCTCCCTTCGTGCTTGCCCCTTCATTCTACCACTCATCCTGCCCTCCCCTGCCCATCCCCCCTGGCCTCTTCCCCTGCCTTCCCATGCTTGTCTGCCATCCTGCTCCCCAGTCCTGTCCCTCAACCTGCCTGTCCTGGTGGGCTCCATCACGGCAAACCTGCTCCATGTCCCAGATGCCCAGGACTGATTCCAAGCCTACAGCTCTCTCTGCCCTCCTCTTCTCAAGACATCCCACCCCTCCCCCCAGTTCTGCCTTGTCTCCCAGATGCCTTCACCCAGGTCTGCCCCAGATAAAAACATGTGTTGAGCATCTACTGAATGCCAGGCTCCGTTCTAAGAACTGAGGGCACAGCTGTGAGCCAGGAAGCTCTCCTCTGCCTGGTGGAGCTCACAGCCTATCAGGGGAGAGAGACAGTAACAAAATAATCACCCAGAATCGATGTAAAATGACAACTGTGACTAAATATGGCAAAGGAGAGACCCAAGGAACCATAGGAGAGCAAATTAGAGAACGACCTGGTGCCTGGGCAGGAGAAGGCTTCCCAGAGGGAGTGATGGATCAGTGGAAATTGCAAAGATGCGAGCATGTTTCAGGGCGGAAAGAGGAGTGAGGACTCCAGGCTGAGAGGACAGCATGTGCCAAGGTCCAGTGCAGGAGAGAGACACTTAGAAGCAATCACATGAAGGCTGGGCTGAGGGGAGGCAAAGCGGAAGGGTGAGACAAGACACCTGGTAAAGGCTGTTAAGCAAGGAAGCCACCCATCAGATTCCTGCTTGCTAAATCTGTAAGCTTGCTGGGGGCAGAGGAGTAACGGGGAGATCCAGGAGGAGGCTGCTGACTGCCTTCATCCAGGCATGAGACAGATGATGGCAGGAGGAGCACTGGGGGAGACCCAGGAGGAAAGTGGGAAGAGATAATGGAGCTGTGAAATCCCCAGGTTCCTGGGAGATCGAGAGGCCACAATGAGCATCATAGAAGTCTCCCTACTCACCGGCTTCTACCCCAACGAGAATGACCTCAAACAGGTAATGTGGATCCCACCTGCCTACTCCTGAGGAGGGTGGGGGTGCCCTAGCAACATTCCACATTCCCCGTGTGAGCATGGCAATCAAGACCCCCAGATTAATGCCCCATGGTCCGTAGCCATGATCACACCTGATTGCCTCCCTCCATGACCTTAGACAAATTCTTGTCCTGATTGTGCCTCAGCTTCCCTGACACTGGTGTTGATGGGACAAAGGCGGGAAGCTTAAGAGTTACTTCACACTGCCCAGAGCTCCTAGAGCTGGGAGCCTCAGCAGGGGGTCTCTGACAACCTGCAATCTTCATCCTCTGCCCCAGCTTACAAGTACTATGGAGATGTATGCCTTCCACTATGAGATCAAGATGAATTCCACTGACAGCACCATTGTCCTCTACCTGGATAAGGTAAGGAAGGCTGGCTGTCCTCCTCCAGAGGCCTATGGGTAGCCCCATGAGCAGAGAATCCACAGTCAGCACCTTGGACAGTGTTGCCAAAGACCCTCAGGGTCTGAGGTCAGCTCCCCAGGCTGCAAGAACACGTTGTCAGTGTTATGGCCAAGGCCCTGTGGTCAGTGCCCCGTGGTCAGTGGCCCTGGTCAGCTCAGACAGGATTCCGTCTCCCCAGCTCTCCCACAGGGAAGACACCGTGCTGGGCTTCCGGATCCACCGAATGCTGCAGGTGGAGTTCCTGCAGGCCGCCCAGGTCACCATATATGACTACTATGAGCCTTGTAAGCATGGGTAGGGGTTGGGGGGTGGAAGGGTATCCAGAGAGGGGACTGTGAAGCACTGGGCCAGGAGGGAGAGATGAGGGGCGGGGCCAGGAAGGAGGACTGAGGCGTGGCTGAGAGGGGCCTGGGCAAGGGGAAGTGAGGAAGAAGGGTAGAATGGTGCTGAAAGGGACCGACATGGGCGTGGTGATGGGGCGTGGCATTCCCGGCCGGTAGAAGTTGTGGGGAGTCTGGAAGGGGGTGGGAGGGAGATGTGATTGGGCGCGGCCTGCGGCAGGAAGAACCGAGTCTTCAAGGGGGAGAGTCTTCGGGGGCGGAGCCAGGGGTGCCCCAAGCCCACCCCAGGCACTGGCCCCTCTCTTAGCCCGAAGGTGCAGCTCCGTCTACAACCTGCCCGCAGAACACTCTTCCCTGCGGAAGATCTGTCACAAAGATGTCTGCAGATGTGCGGAAGGTGAGGTCATGGGGACCGAGAGACCGGGGTTGCCATGCGGGGAATCCAGGAGCCCTTCATCACCTCCTGGCTTGTCGTCTAGGCTGAGTTTAGACAGAGAGAGGCAGTGAGACGGGAAGACAGAGACAAAGAGAAACAAAAAGGAGACCCACAGACAGAATGACACAGCCAGACATGGAGGGAGATGTAAAGAGACTGGGAGGGGAGAAAGAGACCAAAGAGACATGGAGGAAATGAGAAAGGACCCTGACTCAGAGATCCAGAGGTGGCTGGGCTGGGGCCAGATGGGGAGGAGATGGGAGGAAGCCCCCTCCCTCAGCACAGCCAGAGCAGCTGCCTTCCTGACCCCCTAGAACAATGCCCATCTCCGAGGAAGAACACCGTGGGACTGCGGCAGGAGGAGCTCCAGGCAGCAGCCTGTGAGACCGGCGTGGACTTCGGTGAGTGTGGGAAGTGGTCGGCGCGGGAAGAGGTCTGCCTGCAGTGGTCGGCCTGGGAAGAGGTCTGCCTGCAGTGGTCGGCGCGGGAAGAGGTCTGCCTGCAGGCCACATGCCAACAGGACACCCTCCTGCCCCTGCTTTCCCAGTGTACAAGGTCAGGCTGGAGTCTGTGCAGTCCTCCGCCTCCAATCCGTACATCTATTACAACATGAAACTCGAAGACATCATCAAGAGGGGTACGTCTGAGGGGGCCGAAGAGGCAGCGCGGGGTTCTACCCTGGGGATCCCAATGTGCAAAAGGGCCAGACTTCTGTACACTCACATGCTGGGTCTCCTCTCCTCCAGGTACAGACCCTGCCGTGTCCCTCACCAGGAAGAAGTTCATCTCTCACGCCACCTGCCAGAACTCCCTGGGGCTGCAGGAACAGGAGACCTACCTCATCATGGGCCACGCACTGGACCTGTGGAAAGTCAAATCTACGTGCGTGGGGGCTCCTGCTGTCCCAGGACTCAGGCGGGGGGGGGGCCCCTTCCCTACCCAAGTCCAGTCCCTAGTGTCAACAATTCCTATCAACACCTGTCACCTATCAACAGAAGTCTCAGGTTTCAGGGCTGCCCTGAAGGGAGGTGTAGGCTACGCACTGCTCAACTCCAGCTGGGGGGGTGGGGGGTGAGTGGGACTCCATTTGCATGTAGATGTTGTAGATAGAAATTCGGTTTTCCAACAAAAGGAGGTAAAGAATCAGAGGAAGGGGAGCCTTTTCTAATCCCCAGCCATGCGGGCTACATGCTGGGGGACCCAAAATGTCCTGGTGGAGTGAACATGACAGGCTATGGCTCTGGGAGGCTGCCTATCAGGGCAGAGGAGCATGGCAGGGAGGGCTCCATGCTTCCAGGTCCCGGGACTCTCCTCACCCTCCTTGCCGTGTCTCACCCACAGTTATATCTACGTCCTGGGCCAGAAGACATTCCTCATGCAGTGGCCGGCCTATGGGGATGTGGACAAGAAGGAATTGCTGGACCAGCTAGAGAGATTTTCAGAATATATGAGCACTCATGGCTGTGAGTCCTGAGACTCTGAGGTCTCTACCGCCCTCAGGAGGTTGTTTCCAAGCAGGCACAGGGCACTGGCCTTGACTCCAAATGATGAGCATGGAGTATCATACCCAAAGTCCGTACATTTGTCCCTGCTCCAACATTCATCAAGGGCCCTGACATCGCAAGGACGTGCCTCCTCCCTCTCCCTCCTACTGCATTTCAGTTATACTGGCCTCCTTTGTGTCCATCCAAGACCCAAGTTGATTCCTACCTCAGGACCTTTGCACACACACTGTTCCCTCTACCAAGTATACCCTTCCTCCAGATATATGCATGGGTTGAACCCTTCCCTTATCTGGACTTTCTTTGTCCTCATGGCTGAATAATATTCTGGAATTGAATAACATATCTAAAAGAGATCCCCCTTCCTTCACTCTCTCCCCTTACCCCACTTTATTCTCTCAATTACACTTATAAATACATTGTATATTGTATTTTTGGTCTGATGGTTAAATGGACATTTCTCCTGCCTTTACAATGTCGGCTTCTTAAAACCAGGGGCCATGTCTGTCTTGTTCACTGCATATGTTCTCAGTTCACACAGCAGGGGGCTGGTACACAGTAGGTGCTCAGGAAATGATTGTTGAATGAATAAATTATGAATGAATTTGGTGCCCTGCACTGGGTCCTGATGGAATATTTGATAGGGAACCCCCGGCAACTGGGGAGCTGAGACAGGGGCCAAGGGAAAGTGAACGAGTTTCATCATGTGGCCTGGGTTGGGAGTGGGAGAGCCGCCATGCCAAGGCAGAAACTCAGTGTCTCCAGGAAACCCCAACTGCCAAGGGACTGCAAGGCACCCAGGATGGCTTGATCTTGGGGTCTCAATGAGGGACCGGGGTAAGACGGAGAAAGAGAAAGATGGGGCAGGGAGGCTGCTGGGTTGGCTGACTTCATAAAAGGTTTTGAATCCCAGGCTAGAGGACTTAGTCATTATCAAGGGCAGCAGGGAGCCATGGAAGACGTTTGACCAAGAGAGGAGCTGACCAGCCCTGAGGTAGAAGGCCTAGCTGGTTGATGGATGAGAGCGGAGTTGATGGCAGGAGATCCGGGGAGGAGGCTGGAGCTGTGGGGCCACAAAAATAGTGCAGCAGCCACTGCCTGAGTTCAGATTCCGCCTCCACCTCCTCCTGGCTGTGTGACCTTGGCCAGTTTGTCACCTCTCTGTGCTTTGGTTTCCTCGTCTTTACCATTACTTCCCTCAGAGAGTAATTATGAGTGCCAGCATACAGTAAATTTTCAGTAAATCCTCACCGGCCTTCCAATGAGGCCTTTTGTCAAAGGCCATGGGAGAGAGCAGAGTTGCTAGAATCTACAGGTCGGAGAAAAAAATCAGGTTAACAAATCCTGCTCAAAGCCCTCCCAACACCTATTGCTCCAATGCCACATCCCTCAAGGCCCTGCACTGTGGCCCCGTCACCTCTCTGATCCTATGGTCCCCCACTCTCCACCTCACTGCAGCCACACTGTCCTCCACAGTTCCCAGAAACTTCTAGCTCTTTTTAGCCTCTGGGCTATTGCATAAGCTGTTCCCTCTGCCCAGAACACTTTTCCCATGATTGCTTACTCTTCATCCCTCCAATCTCTACTCAAGAGACACCTTCTCCAGCCACCCCAGCCAGATGTCCTGGACCATTTTCTCTCCCTGCAACCTGCTTGTTTCCTTCAGAGAACATGCTATAGAGCATGTGACATGCTGGGTCCTTTACTTACAGCTTTGCTGTCTGTCTCCCATATGGCTAGGAAGAAAGACAATTTAGTCACAGTTACAACTGCAGCAGCCCACTCAGGGCCTGGCACACAGTAGGTATTCATTTTGCTGAATTAATGATGGAGTAAATGAAAGAGAAGAAAGGGAGAGGAGAAAGAGAAAAGGGAATGGAAAGGAAAGGAAAGAAGCCAACAGCAGAGGGGGAGAGGGGCTCACAGCCCTCAAGCTAAGAATTTTTTTTTTTACATTTTTGTTAAAGACTTTATTTGCTTGACAGAGAGAGAGAGATCACAAGTAGGCAGAGCAGCAGGCAGAGGGCGGGGGAATTAGGATCCCCGCTGAGTGGAGAGCCAGATGCGGGGCTCGATCCCAGGACCCAGAGATCACAACCCAAGCTGAAGGCAGAGGCTTAACCCACTTAGCCACCCAGGCACCCCTGTTTTTGTTTTCTTTTGTTTTGTTTTGTTACATTTTAGAAGAGTTTAGGGGTGCCTGCGTGGCTCAGTGGGTTAAGCCTCTGCCTTCAGCTCAGGTCATGATCTCAGGGTCCTGGGATCAAGCCCCACATCTGGCTCTCTGCTCAGTGGGGAGCCTGCTTCTCCCTCTCTCTCTCTGCCTGCATCTCTACCTACTTGTGATCTCTCTCTCTGTCAAATAAATGAATAAATCTTTTTAAAAAATAAAAGAATTTTTAAAAGAAGAGTATGTAACAGAGACTGGGTGTGACCTGAAAAGCCTAAAATATTTATTACCTTGTCTTTTATGGGAGAAAAAAAAAAAACCTGCCTATCCCTGAATTACTGACTTAGTTTTATCTATTGCTATGAAACAAATTACCGCAAAACTTAGAGGTTTGAAGCAGTAAGTATTATCATTTACAGTTTTGGTGGGTTGGGAATCCACAGGGAGCCACTGAACTGCACGGTTTGGGCTCAGGGGTCTCTCACAAGATTACAGTTAAATGTTAGCTGAGGTTGCTTTCATCTGAAAGCTCGAATGAGGCTGGAGAAGCCCTCTCCAAGGTAGCTCCCCCACATGGCGGGCAAGCTGGTGGGGATTATTAGTGGAGGATCCAATTCCCTACCGTGTGGACCTCTCCAAAGCATTCTTTCATGTCCTTATGATATGACAGCTGGCTTTCCCTAAAGTGAGCAATTGAAGAGAAAAGGCAAGGAGGAAATCACAGTGCCTTTTAAGAGCTAGACTCAGAAATGACACAGCATCAGGGCGCCTGGGTGGCTCAGTGGGTTAAAGCTTCTGCCTTCGGCTCAGGTCATGATCCCGGGGTCCTGGGATTGAGCCCCACATCGGGCTCTCTGCTCTGCAGGGAGCCTGCTTCCTCCTCTCTCTCTCTCTCTCTGCCTGCCTCTCTGCCTACTTGTGATCTCTGTCTGTCAAATAAACAAATAAAAATCTTTAAAAAAAAAAAAAAGAAAGAAAGAAAAATAAATGACACAGCATCATTTCCACAACTCTATTGGTCTCATGAGCCTGCCTGATTCAGTGAGGACAAGGACTATACAGGGCATGACTGTCAGGAGGCAGAGGTCCCTGGAGGCCGTCTTGAAGGCTACCAACCACAGTGTAGTGGCAGAGTTTGGTATCTGAACCCAAGCAATCTCCCTCCAGAGTCTGCATACAGTACCAAGTACATATGTCTCTCAGTGGCAAAGGGCGGGCACACTTGTAAAACAGACCTCATTTTTTAGATAAGTTTTAAATTTACAGAAACACTGAGAAGAGGGTACAGAGAGAGTTTCCCTATTAGGGAAACTCTGCAGTTTCCCTATTATCAACATCTTACATTACCATGATACATTTGCTAGAAGTGGCAAACCAATATATTTTTTAATATTTTATTAATGTACTTGAAAGAGAGAGAGAGAGAGCATGAGAAGGAGAGGGTCAGAGGGAGAAGCAGACTCCCCACTGAGCAGGGAGCCCAATGCGGGACTTGATCCTGGGACTCCAGGATCATGACCTGAGCTGAAGGCAGTCGCTTAACCTACTGAACCACCCAGGTGCCCCACAAACTAATATTGATACATTTTGTTCCCTGAAATCCACACTTTAGATTTCCTCAGTTTTTACCTAATTGTCCTTTTCCTGTTCCAGGATCTCACCCAGGACGTCATATTATATTTAGTCTGTGACAATTGCCCAGGCTTCTTGTTTGTTTGTTTTTTTTAAGATTTTATTTATTTATTTGACAGACAGAGATCACAAGTACGCAGAGAGGCAGGCAGAGAGAGAGAGAGAGAGAGAGAGGGAAGCAGGCTTCCTGCGGAGCAGAGAGCCCGATGCGGGGCTCGATCCCAGGACCCTGAGACCATGACCCGAGCCGAAGGCAGCAGCCCAAACCACTGAGCCACCCAGGCGCCCCTACAAATACCTATTTGAGCCTTCCCTGAACATGTCCTAAGAGAACTGCCACTTGGCCACGGTGTACAATCTATTTAACGTGCTGTCAGATTCGGTTTACTAGTGTTATTTATCTGCTAGCTCTTCTCCTGGTTACCTACCAGCTCCTGGTTGAGGGTTGCCCCAAAGGGCATTAACAGCTGTGCACACTGAGAATCAAGGCGACGCTGAAGAAGAGAACAGAAAAATGTGTGTGCCTTCTTGAGGTAGGATTTGCATTGCATGGAAATGTCTCTGGCAGGTCCAGCTGGAATCCAGGGAGGCCAAGGAGTTGGAAAGCAGGGCACCAGGAGGTTACACATACAGATACAACATAGACACGTTACACATATCTACCCATGTGTGCATGTAAATGCACAATTCCTCTCTCTGAGGCTGCAGGATGTTCCAATCCTACTTCTCTATACATTTGTTTCACTCTCCACTCATATCAGTCACACATGAACAAAATAGAAAGTTTTAAAAATTAGTAAAGGTTGGGGCAGATGGGTGCCTCAGTGGGTTAAGCCTCTGACTTCGGCTCAGGTCATGATCCCAGGGTTCTGGGATCGAGACCCGCATCGGGCTCTCTGCTCAGCAGGGAGCCTGCTTCTCCCCCCCTCCCTGCCTACCTCTCTGCCTACTTGTGATCTCTGTCAAATAAACAAATAAAATCTTTAAAAAAAAATTAGTAAAGGTTATTAGCTTAATCACAGAACCCGACCGACTCTGGCTAATTTAACCAGAAAAGTTTATGAAAAGCTTAAGAGAGGGAGCATCTGGATGGTGAGGTCAGTTAAGTGCCTGACTCTTGGTTCTCACTCAGGTCAGGGGCCTGGGATCCCACCCCATGAGGGGTCCCACTCCACTTGGAGTCTGCTTGAGATTCTCTCTCCCTCTCCTGCTGCCCCTCCCACTTCTGTGCACATGCTCTTTCTCTCTAAAATAAAAATAAATAAGGGGCACTAGGGTGGCTTAGTTGGTTAAGCCTCTGCCTTTGACTCAAGTCATGTCCCAAGGTGCTGGGATCGAGCCCCGAATCCGGCTTCCTGCTCAGTGGGAAGCCTGCCACTCCCCCTGCTTCTGTTCCTTCTCTCGCTGTGTCTCTCTCTCTGTCAAAAAAATAAAAAGAAAAATCGTTAAAAAAAAATTCTTTTAAAAGATGAAATATTTTAGAGGCGCCTGGGTGGCTCAGTAGGTTAAGCAGCTGACTCTTGATTTCGGCTCAGGTCATGATCTCCGGTGAGACCGGGCCCTCCCTGGGATCTGGGCTCCGGGCCCAGGTCGAGGCTGCTCAAGATTCTCTCCCTTCCTCTGCCCCTCCCCTGCCACACCCTCCCTCTCTCGCTCCCTCTCTAAAAATAATAATAAAATAAAACAAGATCTTTTAAAAAGAAAAAAGAAAAAAACATTTAGGAGCAGGAGCAGGCAAACTAGGCAGAAGATCCGGGTGGAGGCCAACCCGCACGCCACAGCCCTGCCCAACTGGGAAAGGACAAAGAACAAGAACCCAGCGCCCTCTCGCTGCAGACCTCGCTGCCCAACCTCATCACCTCCTTGATGAAGGCCTTTGACTTCCTTGTGGACGGCTGAGACCCTCAGGAGTTCACGGAGCAGCAGCGCGCACAGAACAAGGGTTCCTCTTCCCGCTGGGGATTCGGCCGCGAGCTGCGTCACTGAATGGTAGCAAAAGGCCATCTCGTGCGTGTTTGCGGCAGAGTGGGCAGCAACCATCAAATCGGTCGCGAAATCATCAACAGTATCCACGAGAGAGACTGAAAGCCTGTCACCAGAGGGACGGCGACAGCTGCAGGCAGAGCTGTCCCAGGAGCTGGAGCAGTTCCCCTCCCGTGGCCAAGGCCTCCCGGGACCACGATTACCACTTTGCGGCAGAAGCAGCGCATGGTGGCAGAGGGAAAAGCCCCCAGTAAAGCTGCTGATGCCCAAGGCAGCGGCTCCGGCCCTGTGACATGACTACTACCATCACTGAAATAGTTAAAACCTGGACGGAAAACAAAAATGAGAAACAAACAGACAAAAAACGAAAAATAAAACAAACAAGCAAACAAACCAAAAACAAAACTGGGGAGCGATAGACAAAATAGCCATACAGTGGAATATTATTGGGCAGTAAAAATAGTAATAATAAGGGACGCCTGGGTGGCTCAGTTGGTTAAGCAGCTGCCTTCGGCTCAGGTCATGATCCCAGCGTCCTGGAATCGAGTCCCACATCTGGCTCCTTGCTCAGCAGGGAGCCTGCTTCTCCCTCTGCCTCTGCCTGCCAATCTGTCTGCCTGTGCTCGCTCTCTCCCCTTCTCTCTCTGATAAATAAATGAAATCTTTAAAAAAAAATAGTAATAATAATAATCTGCTGTCCTGGGGCACCTGGGTGACTCAGATGTTTAAGTGTCCATCTTCTGCTCAGGTCGTGATCCCAGGGTCCCAGGATCCAGCCCCGCATCGGGCTCTCTGCTCCTGGGGGAAGCCTACTTTTCCCTCTCTTTCTACTGTTCCCCGTGCTTGTGTTCTCTCGCTGTCAAAAAAATAAAATCTTAAAACAAACAAACAAAAATCTTGCAGTCCTGACACGGGCTACAACACAGATGAACCTCAAAACAGTGGTGAGTGAAATAAGCCAGACACACAAGCCTTCACACTCTGTGTGATTCCATTTATATGAAATGTCTAGAAAAGGCAAATCAATAGAAGTTACTGGTGGCTCGAGGCTGGAGTGAGAATGGGAATTACCCAAACAGACGCAAGGACACTTCCTGGAGAGACAGAAACATTCTAACCCTGAATTGCAGCGATGGTTTCACGACTGAGAAAAATTATTAAAAAATCATTGAGGAGACATCTAGGTGGCTCAGTTAGTTAAGTCTGACTTCAGCTCAGGTCCTGATTTCAGGGTCCTGGGATTGAGCCCTGAAACGGCTCTCTGCTCAGTGGGGAGTCTGCTTCTCCCCCTCTGCTAACCAACCCCCCCCCGCACTTTCTCTCTCTCTCTCTCTCAAATAAATAAAATCTCTTTGTTATTGCTGTTGTTTTAAAGAGCTTATTTCTTTATTTCTTTATTTGACAGAGAGAGAGAGAGAGAGCACAAGTAGGCAGAGTGGCAGGCAGAAGGAGAGAGAGAAGCAGGCTCTCAGCTGAATGCAGAGCCCTACATGGGGCTTGATCCCAGGACCCAGGGATCCTGACCTGAGCCGAATGCAGACACTCAACTGACTGAGCCACCCAGGAGCTCCAAATCAAAATCTTTTTTAAAAAATCATTGAAATGTATACTTGAAAAAGGATGATTTTGTGGGGCACCTGGGTGGCTCAGTGTGTTAAGCCTATGACTTTGGCTCAGGTCATGATCTCAGTGTCCTGGGATCGAGCCCCGCATCGGGCTCTCTGCTCAGTGGGGAGCCTGCTTCCTCCTACTCTCTCTCTCTGCCTGCCTCTGGGCCTACTTGTGATCTCTCTGTGTCAAATGAATAAATAAAATCTTTAAAAAAAAAAAAGGATGATTTTGTGATATGTAAAACTCACCTCAATAAACCAGATTCAAAAACAGTCTTTGGGTACTTAACGAGTTTCCAGGAGAGGGGAAAATAAGGCTCCAGGTCTCAAAGACACAGAACCAGTTCTGAAGAAGATACAACCGTCATGGCCATTGGGTTGAACCACAACTAATAGTGGACCCTGATCTATTGCCAGACCCACTGCCCCAGCAGCCTCAGAAAACTGCATCTTGCTACTACTGTCCATCACTGGTTGGCTTCCATGTGGTTTCTCCTTCCCATCATGGCCTTTGATGCAAAGTCAGGAGCTGGTTCCGGGAGGCAGGAGGAGGTCTGGCAGAAACAGCGCTAGGTATCCTTGCTTTCTGATCACTCTATTAAATGACATGTCCCGGACTCCTGGGCAGGTGGAGTGAGGCCATGGCTGATGGCCATGGACTCCCAGAGTCCTCTCCCATCACATGGGGCCTGGCTGATCGAGTGAGCAGAAGAGATATGCCCCTCCTGATTCAGGCAGTCAAGAGTGGGCATGCTTTCTCTACAGGTACCACTGTCATAAAATCCATGGGTTCCATTAAAAAAAGGGCATTTTGGGGCGCCTGGGTGGCTCAGTGGGTTAGGCCTCTGCCTTCGGCTCGGGTCATGATCTCGGGGTCCTGGGATCGAGTCCCGCATCGGGCTCTCTGCTCAGCAGGGAGCCTGCTTTCTCCTCTCTCTCTCTGCCTGCCTCTCTGCCTACTTGTAATCTCTCTGTCAAATAAATAAATAAAATCTTTAAAAAAAAAAAAGGGGCATTTTTTATTTTTTTTAAGATTTTATTTATTGGGGTGCCTGGGTGGTTCAGTGGGTTAAGTCTCTGCCTTCGGCTCAGGTCATGACCTCAGGGTCCTGGGATCTAGCCCCACATTGGGCTCTCTGCTCAGCAGGGAGCCTACTTCCCCCACCCCCACCTGCCTCTCTGCTTACTTGTGATCTCTCTCTGTGTTAAATAAATAAATAAAATCTTTAGAAAAAAAAAAAAAGATTTTATTTATTTATTTATTTGAGAGAGAGAAAGCACATGAGCAGGGGTTAGGGGTAGAGACAGAGGGAGAAGCAGGCTCCCTGCTGAGCCAGGAGCCAGAGGCGGGGCTCGATTCCAGGACCCTGGGATCATGACCTGTGCTGAAGGCAGACAGGTGCTTAACCAACTGAGCCACCGAGATGCCTTAACAGGCATTTTTTAAAGCAAGGAGGGCTATTATATATTAAAAAACATTTGAGAGGACCATCTACCACATGATATGTGTAGAACTTATTTGGATTCTGGTTTAAATGAATTAACCAAAAATAAAACATTTTGGAAACAAAACACCTTTAGAAAACCTGACTGTTGATTCAGTGTGAGATATTAAAGAATTACTGTTATTTGCTTGTGTGTGATAATGATATTGTGAGCACGCCTTTTTTAAAGTCCTTATCTGTTAGAGAAACATGGGAAATACTGACAGGTAAAATTATAGGATGCCTTGGATTTTCTACTCCCGCCTTTGGGCACCTGGGTGGCTCAGTCGGTTGAGTGTCTGCCTTCAGCTCAGATCATGATCCCAGGTCCTAGGATAGAGCCCCACATGGGGCTCTCTGCTCCACGGGGAACCTGCTTCTCCCTCTCCCTCCGCCTGCTGCTCCCCCTTCTTGTTCTCTCTCTCCCTCACTCTGTCAAATAAATAAATAAAATCTTTTTTTTAAATGCATCCCACTTTTTAAAAAAGATTTTATTTACTTATTTGACAGACAGCGATCATAAGTAGGCAGAGAAGTAGGCAGAGAGAGGGAAGAGGAAGCAGGCTCCCTGAGGAGCAGAGAGCCTGATGTGGGGCTTCATCCTAAGACCCTGGGATCATGACCTGAGCTGAAGGCAGAAGCTTCGACCTACTGAGCCACCTAGGCAGCCCATAAATAAAAACTTAAGAAAAAAAAATAATAAGGGGCGCCTGGTTGGTTCAGCGGGTTAAAGCCTCTGTCTTTTGCTCAGGTCATGAGCCCCGGGTTCTGGGATCGAGCCCCGCATCGGGCTCTCTGCTCAGCGGGAAGGCTGCTTCCTCCTCTCTCTCTGCCTGCCGCTCTGCCTACTTGTATCTCTGTCTGTCAAATAAATAAATAAAATCTTTAAAAATAATAATAATAATAAAATAAAATATTCCTGCCTAGAGGTTCTGGTTCCCATCAAGATGGAAAAAGCTCCTTCCATCCTGTCTCTCCCAGGAGTGCCAGAGCAGTTCTCAGAAGACTCTGAAAAGTAAATGGATTAAGAGAATATAAACACAAGCCATGAATGGGAGAAAATATTTGCAAAGCACAAATCCAATAAAGGATTTGTATCCAAAATACACAAAAAAATCAAAGAATTCTAAAAATCCAATGAGGGAAAAACAACCAGATTTGAAAATCAGCAAAAGAGCTGAAAAGTCACCACATAAGGTATATAAACAGTCAACAATCATATGAAAATATGCCCAACGTATACATCATAAGGAAATTGCAAACTAAAACAATACTGAGCTACTCCCACATACCTATTCAAACAGCCAAAATCCGAAACACCGACACTATCAGCGTATCTGTGTGGTTCAGTCGTTAGAACGTGCAACTCTTGATCTTGGGGTTATAAATTCAGGCTCCAAGTTGGGTGCAGAGATTACTTAAAAAAGTAAAACCATGGGCGCCTGGGTGGCTCAGTGGGTTAAGCTGCTGCCTTCGGCTCAGGTCATGATCTCAGGGTCCTGGGATCGAGTCCCGCATCGGGCTCTCTGCTCCACAGGGAGCCTGCTTCCCTCTCTCTCTCTCTCTGCCTGCCTCTCCATCTACTTGTGATTTCTCTCTGTCAAATAAATAAATAAAATCTTTAA
Organism: Mustela nivalis; assembly: GCF_964662115.1. Classification (NCBI taxonomy): domain Eukaryota; kingdom Metazoa; phylum Chordata; class Mammalia; order Carnivora; family Mustelidae; genus Mustela; species Mustela nivalis. Next base: position 208,987,710 of record NC_139020.1, on the reverse strand, counting down.
AAAAAAAAGTAAAACCATTTAAAAAAAAAAAAAAAAAGAGGGACACCTGGGTGGCTCAGTTGGTTAAGCAGCTGCCTTCGGCTCAGGTCATGATCCCAGCATCCTGGGATCGAGTCCCACATCGGGCTCCTTGCTCCGCAGGGAGCCTGCTTCTCCCTCTGACTCTGCCTTCCACTCTGTCTGCCTGTGCTCGCTTTCTCTCTCTCTCTCTCTCTGACAAATAAGTAAATAAAATCTTAAAAAAAAATAAAATAAAATAAAATAAAAAAATAAAAAATAAAAAAAAGAGCTTGTTGAGATATTCTATACATACATACATAAAATATTTTTATTTATTTATTTATTTATTTATTTTTAAATCATAAAATATTTTTTAAAGGGGCACCGGGGGGGGGGGTGCCTGGGGGGCTCAGTGGGTTAAAGCCTCGGCCTTCAGCTCAGGTCATGATCTCAGGGTCCTGGGATCGAGCCCTGCATCGGGCTCTCTGCTAAGCGGGGAGCCTGCTTCCTCCTCTCTCTCTGCCTGCCTCTCTGCCTACTTGTGATCTCTGTCTGTCAAATAAATAAATAAAATCTTTAAGAAAAAAAGGGGGGGGGGCACCTGGGTGGCTGTCAGTTAAGCATCTGCCTTCAGCTCAGGTCGTGATACCCGTGTCCTAGGATCAAACCCTGCATCGGGCTCCAGCTCAGCAGAGCAGGGCTTAAACACACACACACACACACAGTATGAAATTCTGGCAAGGCTGTGGCACAACAGAAACATTCATTCATTGGGAATTGGGAATTCAAGATGCTATAACCACTTGGAAGACAGTTTGGCAGTTTCCTACAGAGCTAAACATAGTCTTACCGTACAATCTAGCAATTACGCTCATAAGTATTTCCCAAGTAAGCTGAAAAATTACGTCCACCTGCACACAAATGTTTATTGTATATCCTTTTTTTTTTTTTTAGGATTTATTTATTTGAGAGAGAAAGAGAGCATGAGTGGAGGGAGGGACAGAGGGGGAGAAGCAGACTCCCTGCAGAGTGTGGAGCCCAGTGAGGGGCTGGGCTCAATCTCATCACCCTGAGATCAACACCTGAGCTGACGTCAAAAGTTGGCTGCTTGGGCGGCTGGGTGGCTCAGTGGGTTAAACCCTCTGCCTTCGGCTGGGGTCCTGGTCCTGGGATCGAGCCCCGCATTGGGCTCTCTGCTCAGCGGGGAGCCTGCTTCCTCCTCTCTCTCTGCCTGCCTCTCTGCCTACTTGTGATCTCTTTCTCTCTGTCAAAAAAATAAATGAAATCTTTAAAAAAAAAAGGGGGGGGCTGCTTAACAAACTGAGCCACCCGGGCACCCCAAGTCTTTTTTTTTTTTTTTTTAAGTAAATGGTAGCAGTCTGATTGAGGAAGGAAACCGTAACTCAAACTGTCACCAAACCAACAAGGACTTTGTCATTATTTTTCCTCTGGTATTTCCAAGCCTAGACTTAAAGGCAGCCCAAAACTCAGAACCACTCACTAGGTGAAAACAAAAAGAACTCTTAAAAAACAAAATAAAGGGACACCTGGGTGGCTCAGTTGGTTAAGCAGCTGCCTTCGGCTCAGGTCATGATCCCAGCATCCTGGGATCGAGTCCCACATCGGGCTCCTTGCCCCGCAGGGACCCTGCCTCTCCCTCTGACTCTGCCTACCACTCTGCCTGTGCTCGCTCTCTCTCTGACAAATAAATAAATAAAATATTAAAAAAAAAAAAAACCAAAATAAAAACAAACAAACAAAAAACTCTGGTCTGAAGAGCAGGAAGGGAAGAGCTATGGGTCATAGAGAGATCACACGGGACAGATCCAAATAGCACCACGACGTCCTAGAAAACTGAACTGATACAGAACCATATCCTGGAGAAAGTGGGTTGTGACTTGCAACCCGAACTGAGTTGATGGCCTGGCTTCCTGCCAAAACAAAGCAGCATTCTCCTTAGGATCTGAAGGAAACCCAGGGTGCTGGGGTGGCTCAGTCGGTTGAGCATCTGCCTTTGGCGGGGGTCATGATCTCAGGGTTCTGGGGTCAAGCCCTGCATCAAGCTCCCTGCTACAGTCTGCTTTTCTGCCCCTCCCCTAGCTCATGCGCTCTCACTCACTCTCTCTCTCAAACAAATAAACTCTTTTTAAAAAATAAAATAAGAAAAATAAAAAATAAACAAAACCCAGGATATCACAATTGAACATTGTGTTATTTAGAATATTCAAATTTTCACGAATACAATCCAGAATTACTCAATGTATGAAGAAGTAGGATATTCCCAGACACTCACAAAGGAAGGGAAATCATCATATACCAGCCCTAACATAAAGCAGATGTTAGAATCATCAAATATTTAATTTTTAAAAATTTTATTTATTGGGGCACCTCAGTGGCTCAGTGGGTTAAGCCTCTGCCTTCGGCTCAGGTCATGACCTCAGGGTCCTGGGATCAAGCCCTGCATGGGGCTCTCTGCTCGGGAGGGAGCCTGATTCCCCATCTTCTCTCTCTGCCTGCTGCTCTGCCTACTTGTGATCTCTGTCAAATAAATAAATAAAATCTTTTTAAAATTTTTTGGAAAAGATTTTATTTAAATATTTGACAGAGAGAGTGAGCATGAGCAGGGGGAGAGGCAGGGAGAGAGAAAGAGAGACAAACAGAGCCTGACGCAGGGCTGATCCCAGGACTCTGAGATCATGCCACTTAATGGACTAAGCCACGCAGCACCCCATCAACTATAAACCAGGTATTGTAACTATGCCCAAGAAGTAAGAGCAAACACTTTTGAACTAATGGGAACAAAGAAAACCTCAATAGAAAAATAAAGTTGTTTAGAAAAAGAACCACACATGGGAAACCTGAGTGGCTCAGTCGGTTAAGCACCTGCCTTGGCTCATGTTGTGGTCCTGGGGTTCTGGGATCGAGCCCCGAGTCCGCTCCCTTCTCAGAGGGGTTTCAACTTCTCCCTCTCCTTCCGCCCCCCAGCCCTCCCTGCTCATGCTTTCTTTCACCCTCTCCCTCTCTCAAATAAGTAAATAAAATCTTAAAAAAAAAGAAAGAAAGAAAGAAAGAAAGAACCACATGGACGTTTGGGAACTGAAATATACAATAACCAAAATTAATAGTTCACTGGATGAGCTAAGTAGCAGAATGGAGATCGAAAAGGAAAGAGGCAGTGAACTTGAGGAGAGAGCAAGAGAAATTATCCGATCTCTATGCCGGCGCTGTAGCATACTAGGAAGAGGTCCAATGCTCGTCTCATCAGAATCCCAGAGAAAGAGAAGAATCGTAGTACAGAAAAAGATATTTGAAGAAGTGCTGGTGGAAAACTCCCCCAGGGGACAAAAGATAGAAGCCTGCTTCAGGACAGAGATTTTTGTCTGTTTTCCTCATGAGCAGAGCAACACTTGGCACTCAGCATCTGTTGGATAGCTAAGACCCGGGGAGGTGCGGGAGCATCTCCAGCAGATGCGGAGTGGGCACCGGAAAGTTGCCTTTTAACGAGTGAGGCTCTGGTGTTCTGGGAGGTTCGAGAACCAATTCAGCTCTTCCTCCTTCTCCCACCCAATTCCGTGCCTGTAGCTTCTAGCATCCCACATACCACCTCCTTCTGGAACACCAGCCAGACGCTCCCTCCTCTGCCTGCGTGGATATACATACGGAACATTATGGTTCTTTCCTGAAGCCCCTAGAGACCCTTTGAAGCCAGAGCGGGTATCTCCGGTGTGTCTCATTCTCTCGTTTAACGCTACAATAGGCACAAGTGCTGTTTCCCCATTTCGTGGATGAGCAAAGAAAGGGCTTCAGGAGGTTCAACCATGGGTTTGGGGTCCCCCATGGATAAGCGGCAGAGAGAGACCACATTCTGGTCTGAGACCACATCATGTGGCAAGAGTCAAAACAGGGGCGCCTGGGTGACTCAGTGGGTTAAGCCTCTGCCTTCAGCCCAGGTCATGATCTCAGGTTCCTGGGATCCAGCCCCGTGTTTGGCTCCCTCTCTCTGCCTGCCTCTCTGCCAACTTGTCATCTCTTTCAAATAAAGAAATAAAATCTTAAAAAAAAAAAAAAAAAAGTCAAAGCAAACACTGAACACCTGTTACGGGCAGGCTCTGGTCTAAGCACTGCTCACCCATGAACGCCTTTTCTTCTCCCGGCAACTCTTTGAGATGGGGACTGTTTTCTTCCCATTTTGTAAGTGAGAGGACAGAAGTGCTAAGTGTATCTTCCTGATGAGGGAGCAGGAGGCTGGCTGAGGACAAAGCAAAAGCTGGCGCCTTGCACCCCCCCCTTCATCCGCACCCCTCCATATGTGTAGCATCCCTCAGGCAGCCCTGACTGCCATGAACAATAAGCAAATAGTTAACTTGCAGAGCTCACAATCCTGCTAGACCGGAGTCTCCCTTGGCTTACAAATGTCCTAAATCTCACTAACAAAGACGATTGGTAGCAGGATTGTGACACCCCACCAAAAAGTCTCCCAAAGATCTTAATGTTAATGGCTGGTCTAAAGACAACATTGATCCAGCAGCAAGGGCAAGGCCTCCGGCAGGCCTGGAACATCCTGGCACCTTGTAGGCCCTCTTTAGCATATGAAAACTCCACTGAAACCTCCCTTCCCCTCCCCTTCCCCCAAAAGCAGGGTACATAACCTGCCATCCCTCACAACCCGGGGCAGCAGCTCTTCCTGCCCACGGGTCCTGTCCCCGTGCTTTAATAAACCACCATTTTGCACCAAAGATGTCTCAAGAATTCTTTCTTGGTCATCGGCTCCGGACCTCAGCCCACCAAACCTCACCTAGGTTCTAGAACTTCATCATTCCCAGAGTCCCTGATAACAAAGTTCCTCTTTTGATCCCAAGCCCTATTGGTTCAGAAATCTGGACATATATTTTTTAAATTCTTGTTTTTCTTTGAATGTCACCATGATGAAGTCAGGTAGAAGAATAAGTCATTCTTGGGACACCTGGGTGGCCCAGTTGGTTAAGCATCTGCCTTTGGCTTAGGTCATGATCCTAGGGGTCCTAGAAGCAAGTCCTACATAGGGCTCCCTGGACAGAGGGAGTCTGCTTCCTCCTCTGCCCCTTCCCCGACCCATGTGCATTCTCTCTGTCTCTCTCTCACTCTCTCTCCCTCTCGCTTTCTCCAATAAATAAACTTCTAAAAATCTTAAAAAAAAAAAAAAAAAAAAGAGGTAGTTCAAAGGACAAAGATCTCAAGGGGCATCTGGGCTGATCTCAGGGCTGTGATTTGAAACCCTGCCTTGGGCTTCATGCTGGAAGCAGAGCTTATTTAAAAAGTAAAATAAGGGGGGCGCCTGGGTGGCTCAGTGGGTTAAAGCCTCTGCCTTCGGCTCAGGTCATGATCCCAGGGTCCTGGGATCGAGCCCCGCGTTGGGCTCTCTGTTCATCAAGGAGCCTGCTTCCCCCTCTCTCTCTGCCTGCCTCTCTGCCTACTTGTGCTCTCTGTCAAATAAATAAATAAAATCTTAAAAAAAAAAAAAAGTAAAATAAGGGACACCTGGATGGCTCAGTTGGTTAAGCCACTGCCTTCGGCTCAGGTCATGATCCCAGCGTGCTGGGATCGAGTCCCACATCGGGCTCCTTGCTCAGCGGGAGCCTGCTCCGTCTGCCTCTGCCTGCCACTCTGTTTGCCTGTGCTCACTCTGACAAATAAATAAATAAAATCATAAAAAATAAAAATAAATTTAAAAAAAGTAGAATAGAGTAGAATAGAATAAGCAGAGGACAAAGCTCTGGAAAAAAATATCCATCATATTTAATGGGAGTTTATCCCAGGGCAATAAGGAGTTACTGTCCCTTCGAGTATTATTATTATTTTGAATGCTACATGAGGACACCCTAGCAAAGAGATTCCCCAAAAAGCTGACGTATAGAAAAGAAAATGTGACGCCCTCCCCCCATCTCGAGCCCCCACCCACTTCCCCTCTCCACGAACCAGAACTATCTACAGTTTGCTTTCTCGTACCCTGTCCCCGTTTCCCCATGTTTGTGGACACGCCAGTGGTCTCGGACAAAACCACAACTTAAGGTTTTGTTTTCCTATGTGTACAGACTTCCTCTTTCTAAACCAAACATTTCTTAACGTTTAACTTTTTTTCCTTTTTGGTACAAGCACACTATACTTTTGTAATCAGAAAGAAGAAAAGGCAGAGTCCTGCTCCGGGGCAGAGAGTCATCCACCATCTTCGAAATTTCCAAATGTAAAAATATCGAAATTTCAAACTGTAAAGAGGTGAGGTCACGTGGGGTGGTCCAGAGCTCGGGATCTGGTGCAGGTACCTCACACGCACTTTCCTGATACTTTGTCTGTGAGCTTTCTGGAACATAGGGTTAATGATTAACGGCGTGTTTCTGCCGCCAGAACACAGGCCACCCTGCCCAGGACTGGAGCAGAGGACTGTCCTCCCACAGGGCCACGCATTAGGAAAAGCAACATAAACCAAAGGGATATGATGATAGAAACAGCTACATGCTCCTTGGAAGGCTACTGTTTGCTTTGTATCCTGTACGTCAGCACAATCCCATAAAATTATAAGACAAACTGCATATGAAATTTTACATTTTCTAGTCGTCACATGAATGGGGCAAAAAGAAACTGGTGAGGGGCGCCTGGGTGGCTCAGTTGGTTAAGCGACTGCCTTCAGCTTAGGTCATGATCCCGGAGTTCTGGGATCGAGTCCCGCATCGGGCTCCCAGCTCCATGGGGAGTCTGCTTCTCCCTCTGACCTTCTCCCCTCTCATGCTCTCTCTCTCTCTCACTCTCTCTCTCAAATAAATAAATAATTAAAAAAATATATTTAAATTAAAAAAAAAAAAGAAAGAAACTGGTGAGACGCGCCTGGGTGGCTCAGGGGGTTAAGCATCTGATTTCCACTCAGGTCAGGATCTCAGGGTCCGGGGATCAAGCCCAGCACCTAGCTCTGCGCTCCGTGGGGCGTCTGCTTCTCCCTTTCCCTCTGCCTCTCCCTCTGCCTCCCTGTGCTCTCCCTCTCTCTCTGTGTCTCAAATTAAAAAAAGAAACCAGTGAAATTAATTATGATAATTTTATTTAGCCCAGTATATCCAAAATATTATCATTTCGACATTCAATAACATAAAAAAGCCAGTGATGTGTTACCTAAATTTTCAAAATCCGGGAGCGTTTGACACTGACAACACATCTGAATTAGGACCTGTCACATTTCAAGAGCTCTAATGCCACATGTGGCCAGTGGCTGGCTTCCCCGTCAGACAGCACAGGTCGACGTGGCTTATCTCTATGAACTCATGGAAATGGCACATCTCTGTTCCCATTTCAGAGATGGGAAAACTGAGGCCCAGGAAGTTTAAGCAAGAGTTAGCAACTGACTCAAACCCAATGACCTTGCTTATAAACGGGGTGCCCTGCGTACTTCGCTTAATCACTCTGAAACTCAGATTCATCATCTGAAAAAGCGACAGTGACACGGAAGCCAGAGGAATGAATGAATGACCCCAAAGCCCCGAGGACACCCCACACAGGGAGCCCTGGATACACTCCAGGTATTGTAGCCGCTGTAATTTTTCCACTTACTGAATTTATTTAAGCAGAGCCCCAAACATGTTACCCAACCTTTGCACATAATGCATTCCTGGAAATGTGTTTGAAGCCGATTTCGCAAAACTCAAACAATAGATTTCTGTGCCATGAAGAACATTCCGTTTACTAAGGACTAGGCCAAGTATGAAACCCCAAGCTACTTTTCATCTCTTAGGTGTCATGCTCCAAGAAGTATTTCCAGGATTTCATACCTATTATTTTTAGAAGTAATTGGGTTTATCTTACTATGTATTTTTTTGGTCCCGCTGACAAAAGTGATGGGTGCTTGTTGCAACAAAAAATTCAGTAGTTAGGGGCGATTGGGTGGCTCAGTGGGTTAAAGCCTCTGCCTTCAGCTCAGGTCATGATCCCAGGGTCCTGGCATCGATCCCCACATAGGGTTCTCTGCTCAGCGGGGAGCCTGTTTCCCTTCCTGTCTCTCTGTCTGCCTCTCTGCCTACTTGTGATCTGTCTGTCAAATAAATAAATAAAATCTTTAAAAAAAAAATCCAATTGTTAGAAAAATATGCAGTGCAGAAAGTAAAGGTAGGATGGAGATCCCAGGCAGAAACACACACAAATGGCTGGTGTGTGTGCCCAAGGAGGGGCCATCCCGCCAAGATGTCAAAGCATCAGAATCCAGAACATGAAAGAAATGGTTCAAATACCATGCAGACTGCTTTCGTAGGTTTTGCCAAGTTGCCCTCCCCAACCGTTCTACCAAGAGATGCCCTCACTGTTTGGAGATTTCCTGCTTCCCCAAACCTCCAACTCTGGGCATTCCCAAGTTTTCTTCATTTGGTTAAATTCAGGGGAAATTGACTAAATTATGAGAGGCACACACATGCTGCGATTGTGTCCACTGCCTCCACAATTAAACCCGTCACTCAGCTTAAGCCTCCAAGGATCCGGCTAAAAGATTGGCTTCTTTCGACCTGAGCTTCCCTTCCCTCCACTTGCCCCCAGCCCCAGTGGCCTTTAGCTTCCTGTGATGGACCAAACCGCTTCCCACCTCAAGTGCACAGGCTGGGCCTCTTCGACTAGGAAACTCTAATTCTTTCTTTCAGAGAGACCTAGAGTAAGTTCCCAAACCTGTTTTCCTATTTGTAATAACCTCACCACCTTTGTGGGGTGCTATGAGGATCATACGAAATACAGAGTTTCAACCACTTGGCACAGTGTTTCCCAGTGTTAGGATTTCAGCTCGAGGGTCACCTCCTCCAGGAAGCCCTCCTTGGCCACCCTGCCCAGGTCAGGATTCCCATGTGTTATCCTTTTTCACCGACCCCTCAATGACTTTTGGGGGGTATATATCATACATTCAATGTGAGAAACAAAGGCAGAAGAAAAATAATTAAATGTCCTTACTACCCACAACCCATTAACAAGTCCTTGAAACAGGCAAAGTGACCTTCCTCTTGGGACTCAACTGCCTCTTTGTTGAACTTTGCTAAGGGCAAAAGGCAATCTTAGCCCACCCCCCAACTCCCATCCTGTAAGCCTACTTTAATAAAAATTCTTTTGAGAGCTTCTTCCTTTATCTCTAAACCCCCCAAGATAGTACATGTTGGCAATCATCGCCCAAGCATATGGCACACAGACAGATATCTGAGGAGTCTCATGACCAGGGTTTTATTATGCAGTAATAAATGACCTTCTCCCAGCAACAGCTAGCCCCCTCAAGGTCCAGGAAACCTTGCTTCCAAAATTCTTTAGAGACTTATGCTATCACCAAACCCCTCCCAACTTGAATGTGGATAATGGGCCACTCCTCCTGACCCCAGTACAGCTCCTTCTGCCCACGGGTCCTGTCCTCGTGCTTGAATAAAACCACCTTTTTGCACCAAAGACGTATCAAGAATTCTTTCTTAGCCCTCGGCTTCAAATCCTAGCGTTCTTTCCTACATCGAATATAATAATTACTTGTGATATCATCTGCTTTGTGCTTCTCTTTACCATTAAGACCAGGAGCGCGAGAAGGGCAGAAATGGTACCCAGCTCCACACCCGCCGCCAAAGGATGCACTTGACGCCTGTCCATCAAATTAACGAATGTGATGAGGGAGCAGAAGCCTGGCTGAGGACCAAGCACAAGCTGACACTCGCAACCCCCCCTCCCCCATATGTGTGACCTTCCTCCGGGAAACTTCCAACTTACTTAATGCTTTGCTAGAGGGGAAAACGTACTTAGCTTAATAGGAAGGCCTCCAGGAGTCTGAGGATCTTCTTTAACATATGAAGGACGTTTTGGACACCTCCCTTTGTCCTGACCTCCCTCAGCAGCTTGGTATAGAATCAATTCCTCCTCACAACCCCCCTGCCACCCTTTCTGCCCACAGGTCCTGTACCCGTGGTTAATAAAACTGCCATTTTCACCAGATGTTTCAAGAATTCTTTCTTGGACATCGGCTCTGGACTTCACCCCCTCCCCCAAACCTCACCTACATCCCAAAACCACATCAAATGGATAGATCAGTAAGGGTTCAGTCTTTGACTCAACTAACCAACATGTCAGAGGCTATACTTCTTTTTTTAAGATTTATTTTTTTGGTGGGGGAAGGGCAGAGGGAGAAGATGAGGGAGCGTGTCAAGCAGATACTCCACTGGGCGCGCAGCCCACCTTGGGGCTCGATCTTGCAATCCTGAGACCAGGACTGGAGCCACAGTCAGGACTGGGATGCTTAACCCACTGAACCACCTCGACGCCCTGGGACTAGTTTTTATCGCTGTTATCAGCACATCTCTTTTCTCCCTAGCCACACCTTTCCATAAAGACAAAAGATAAAATGCAGTAATACTCCAACCGACTACCGGCGCACCTACGAGCCACACTCCACCAGGCCAAGATGGCCGCAAAGTCGGAAAACTGTTGGTGGGTAGGCAGCGCCCCCATGTGATCGGTGGAAATGCTTGCTTCTCTGTCCATCCACCGTGGCCAAAATGCAATACTCTGCTTCCATCTTCTGTTTGTCCTTCCGAATCCACTGCTCTGAGAGGCTGACCGCGGGGCTGGCTCCCTGGCTCTCCCTGCCGTCTGGTGCAGCCAGTGAGAGGCTCCAGCAGGAGATGGGAAGATGGAAGCCAGATTTGGTGACTTCATTTTAACATACAAAAGGTCATGGTGGAAGTGATGCTGTGTGACTTCCAACACTAGTTATAAAAGATGCAACTCCCACCTGGCCTTTCTTCTCTTGTTGGATCCCCTGCTCTAGGGAGGCCAACTGCCAAGCTGGGGGGGCGGGGTGTACACTCAAGCACCCAAGGAGGGAGGAATTGAGCTGTCCCCCCACCAACAGCAACCACCTGCCCATCACACTGAATGAGCCATCTTGGAAGAGGACCCTCCCGACCCAGTCAAACATTCAGGTGACTGCAGCTCCCGCCAACATGGTGATCAATATTTGCGAGAGACCCTGAGCCAGAAAGTCCGGCAGAACCATTTCCAGATTCCTGATGCACAAAAACTCTATGAGACTGTTCAATGTTCAGTGCCCAGAACAGTGCCTAGCACAGAGTAAGAGCTCGATATGATGGCCGTTATTATGAGAATCTAGCAGATCTGGGGGCGCCTGGGTGGCTCAGTCAGTTAGGCGTCCAACTCTTGGTTTCCTCTAGGGACATGATCTCAGGGTTGTGAGATCGAGCCCTGCGTTGGGCTCATATTGGACACGGAACTTGCTTAAGAGTCTTTCCCCACTTCCCTGTGCACCACCCCCCGCCCCTCCCAGGCGTGCTCCACAGGTGCAAGCTCTCTCTCTCACTCTCTGTCTCTCTCTCTCCATCTCTTTAAAAAAAAAAAAGGATCTAGCAGACCTGGTTCATGTTAGAGCTGGATCGGTCTCCCACCTGTTCCCTGCCTGCTTATCACCCACCTTGGCTACAGCCTCCTTCTCCACTGGATAAGTAGTAATTACATACTATATATTATATATCCTGTATCTTTAGAACAAGAGATTCCCCTCCACACCTCCCCCCTTCCTTCAGGATAAAATCCCAGGTACTCTCTGCAGCCTCCAGGCTCCCCTCCCTGCTGGAAATTCCACATTCAGCCACAAAGAACCGTCAACTGTTTCTGTTCACTAATTGGCTCCAGATGGGGTGCACAGACCCACAAACAAAGCTTTGGAGGTCAAGGAGAAAACATTAGAACAGCTATATTTTTTTAAATCTCCATTTTTGGTGCGTTTGTTAAAGAATATCTTTATGTAATAGAGGCCCCTGGCTGGCTAGGTGGGTGGAGCATGTGACTCCTGCTCTCAGGGTCACGAGTTCAAGCCCCACCTTGGAAGTGGAGCCTACTTTAGGGGGAAAAAAAGTGCTAGCTGAGAAGATTCTTCACCTTCCAATTTACGGTGCAGATTCCCAGGAACACCTAGACTACAGGCTGCTGCCGCCAGACTGTTAGAGACCAGTAACCTCTGTTTTTCACATGCATCTTCTAGGTACACAGTAGGTGGCCCAGTGATGAGTTCGCCTACCCTAGGTGCTACTACGCGCTCTACCCCGGGTCTCGAATCCCGGCAGACACACACAACCAAGACGTAGCCACTGTATCATCCCCATTTTACAGAGGAGTAAACTGAGGTTCGGAAAGAAGACACGGCCCCGTTTAAGAGACTCAGAGCGAGCGAGCGAGCACGGGGCCCAGGTCCTCATTCCTGAGGGAGGGGAGGAGAGCGAGCGATGAAGTGGGGGGAGCGGGAGCTGAAGGGGGCACGGAGATTCGCGGCGGCCTTCCGATGCGGCCCCGCCCCCACGAGGGACGTGAAGACGCGGACCCCGCGCAGCGTGGGGACATGTGACCGATTGCAGAGGCCGCGCCGCCTCCACCGCCCGAGGTCCGCGCGCTCCGCCGCAGGGTGCAGACCCCTGGCGCCCGCCCGGGTCTGGGGCGCAAGAGCAGAGGCGGAGCCGGGGAGGAGCCTGAGCGCCCCGTCTACCCCGTCACCCCCAGTAATCGAAAGCGAAAGAGGGGGCCGGGGAGGAAGGGCGGGGCCTCGGACGGCCCCGCCCCCTGCCCTGCGCGGCTGCTGGACCCGCGGGCGCGCCCAGGTAGGGGGGCTCCGAGCGCGCAGTGCGGACCCTCGCGGGAACCTGCGCCGGCGCCACCATGTCTCAAGAAGGTGTGGAGGTAGGAGATGGCTACGGCTGGGCCGGGGGGCTCGCGAGAGGCGCCGAGGAGGGGCCGGGGGCGCGGAGGGGGCTTCGCAGTTTCTGGGGACTCTATCCGAAGCCCAGACCTACCGCCTGGCTGGCACTCGTCGCCCCTCCCCCGGAAAGAATGACCGCCACATCCCCCGGGTGAGATGAGGCCTCCTCAAGGAAAAGCGGGGGCTGCAGGGTCAAGGGTGAGAGGCCAGGGGTTACCTGGCCAGCCTCCTCCCTTATCCTGGGACGCTGGCCCCAGTCCGCTCCCTCCCCCAGTGCCCTGTGGGGACTTTGGCTTTTTCCAGGAAATGCCGTAGAGGGATGGCGGGGGTGGGGGGGGGGAGACCAAAACCGAGGGTCAAGTTCAGGCTGGAAGAAGGATGCCTAGAGATGGAGGAGGGTCAGTCGCTCCTCTCCTTACGCGATCGGGACCCCCCTTTGCCCCCCCAAGCTGGAGAAAAGCGTCCGGCGCCTCCGGGAGAAGTTTCATGGGAAGGTATCCTCCAGGAAGGCGGGGACTCTGATGAGGAGATTTGCCAGCGACCACACGGGAGTGGGGCGCTCCATCGTGTACGGTGAGCCGGTTGGGGTCCCGGACCTGGTAAGGGTTGGGAGCTGGGAGCGCGCAAGAGAGGTGTGATCTGGTTTAAGGGTAGGAAGAGGCGCTGAGATGATCTTCTGAGAAGGGTCTGTACTGGGCCCCTGGGGGACCCTGAAACTCCCACAAGATCCTTCAAGGACCTTTTACTTACACTTACTCTTGCCACCAGGGGTAAAGCAGCAAGATGGACAGGAACTGAGTAATGACCTGGATGCCCAGGTAAACTGCCCCCCCCCAAAGGATGGGGTATCTGAGGAGGGGGAACCGAAGGAACCTGGCGTATCCATGAGCCCCTTCTGTGCACCACCAGTCCCCAGTTCATGATCCACATAGACAGCTTTCCAGCCACAGGTCCAACCAGGGAGTGTGCAAACTAGGCACTCATTACATGGTGATGGCATTGAGTGGGAGAGAGAGACGAAACTAGGCAGTGAAGCAAATCAGGATTAGTGTCATTGTAGAGGACCCTGGAGGTCAGAAAATGCTTTCCGGAAGGAGTGTGAGGAATAGTGATCCTGGAAAGTGAGGTGGTTGGAAAGGGTCTTCCTGAAAGAGGCAACAGAATGAGCAGCAGGCGGACAGGCTAGGATACACAGAAATGGGGGAGGAGAGAGGGGCAGAGGACACCATGTGATGAATGAATGAATGAATGAAAGGCTTTGAGGCACAGGTGCAATGTGGCTCCTTTACCCCTTAAATGACTTTGGTTGCCTGAAAGCACCCCCCTAGGTGTTAGAGTGTAATAAGGTACGTATTGTATTCTTTACATTTACTCATGTAAAGGGTATGATAAAAATAATGAGAGGGGCACCTGGCTGGCTCGGTGCGGGGGAGGGGAGTATGCGGACTCTTTCTCAGGATCACGAGTTCAAGCCCCACATTGGGCATGAAGCCTACTTCAAATAAAAAGAAAATGATAATAGGAAAGTGAGCGCTCCCCCTGCAGTAGGGTTTTCTTGAATTTCATCCCCATACTGACCCACTGAGACGGTCCCGTTATCACGTCCGTGCTACAGATGACGGAACCGAGATGGAGAGTGATGGCGTCACTTGCTGGGTTCACACAGCAAGCAGGTGGCAGTTGGAACGTCAGCCATGGCGCTCTGAGATGCCCCTCATTAGTGGTTTGGCTCCACTCCCACAGCTGGAAACGCTGGAGTCAGGATTGGAACCTGCATCTCTCTGAATCCAGAGCCCAAGCACTTAGCCTAGAGCCGCATGGACTCAAAAGGCGACGGGTCACAGCGCCACCAAGTGTGGAGCATGGGGTCCGGGCCTGCTGGGCCATGCGCACTCAGGGTGATCTCAGGCAACCCCTCTCGCAGCTCAGAGCCTCTGTTTCTTTATCTCAGCAGTGGGGGTGGTAGGTGTGTCCCCACTCAAGGCGACTATGAGGATAACTGAAGTCAGGCACCTGACCTTCTCTAAGCTCCTCCCGAGTTAGGGATTCCCTACTCATATGGGGCCAGCACCTGGCCACTCTGCCCCAACAAATAATGGTAAAAAGAGGTCCAAGCTGCGTCCCCATTTGCTGCCCCTGATGTCTCCACCCAGGACCCACCGGAGGACATGAAGCAGGACCAGGACATCCAGGTGAGTCCGGGTATGGGACAGCAGTAGGTAGAGTGGAGGAGGACATCTACAGGCGGGGAGAGTGGAGGGCATCCGTGCATGAGGAGAGGGAGACATGTATATAGAGGGAAGAGGGCTGATGTGTGTTTAGGTTCACAGTGAGGCGTGACCTCCCTTTTGTCCCCATCCTGCAGGCTGTGGCGACCTCCCTCCTGCCCCTGACGGAAGCCAACCTCCGCATGTTCCAGCGAGCCCAGGAAGACCTCATTCCCGCCGTGGATCGGCAATTCGCCTGCTCCTCCTGTGACCACGTTTGGTGGCGGCGCGTACCACAGCGGAAGGAGGTGATGATCCAATCCCCCCTTCTCGGTACCCATACTTCTGACTTGAGAGTAACAACCCCAAGAGCCCAATCCCTCACCCACAATCTTGGAGCTCGGCCTCCATCTCAGATCCCATCCCTCCGGCCCTCCAGCTCCACCCCTACCACAGAGCCCAACCTCTGGCTCCACAGTTTTGACAGCTGCCACCGAAATCAAACCTGACCCCAAAACCACAATCTCAGGTCTGGATTTGGAACCCCTGATCAGTGGTGTGCTTCTGGTAAATGCTTAGTAGCCCAGCTAGTGCAGGGAGGTGGAGGGAGAACCCCAGATTTGTAGCATTTTTCAGTTTCCATGGGGTACCTATTCCCACTGCGGCCAGTATCAAGTTCCAGGGGCGCCTCTCTGACAAGAGCCTGCTCCCCACTCTACATGCCCAGGTGTCCCGGTGCAGGAAGTGTCGAAAGCGCTATGAGCCCGTGCCCGGTGACAAGATGTGGGGTGTGGCTGAGTTCCACTGCCCGAGGTGTCGGCACAACTTCCGGTGAGGGTGCTGACCCCCACCCAACCCCACCTCCACCCCTCCCTGCACCACCCCCCCCCCCCCCGCCAGCCCTGCCCTGGTCCCACCCTGCCCCCGGCCTTACCTTTAGACCCAAATGACCCTGCCTGCCACCCCCCCAGGGGCTGGGCACAAATGGGGTCCTCATCCCCCTGCTATGGGTGCGGCTTCCCCGTGTATCCGACACGGATCCTCCCTCCGCGCTGGGACCGGGACACGGATCGCCGCAGCACCCACACCCACTCCTGCTCGGCTGCCGATTGCTACAACCGGCGAGGTGAGGGCCCAGCATGTCCCCATGACCTCCCTCCACTCAGGGCAGTCTACTTGACCTTGACTCCTGGGACATCCACCTCTGGGGCCTTAGTACCAAGGTGCCTGCCTGCTTCTTCCATGTGCCTCCTAAGGCCTCCGTTCCCAGAGCCACTTAGCGCATCCCATGGCATCGGCCCCTCCTTTCACATCTTCCATGGCCACCCCCCTTCTCCGTGGCCTCCCAACACCAGGCCACCCAAGACCCTGATCCTCCTAATAGCCATCAGCCACATTCTGTGGTCTTAACTGAGGCTCAGTGGTTTCACCCTATTCATGACCTCAGCCTCTGCCCCTGTGGTCTGTGTTCTTGGTTCCCGTTTTGTGTCCTGTAGTCTCAGGTAATGCCCATGTCCCTGGGTCTGTTGTGGCTTCAATACCTGTGACTTTCATTTCTGAGTTTCCTGTGGCTCTGGCCCAGGCCCCTCCCCGTCCTGAGCGCCCCATGGCTATGGCCCCTTTGCCCCCCAAACTCTTGGGTGGCCTCAGGCTCCATGGCCTCAGAACCTTTCCCTCCCCAGAGCCCCACATGCCTGGGACGTCCTGCGCGCACCCCAAGAGCCGGAAGCAGAACCACCTACCCAAAGTCCTGCACCCCAGCAACCCCCACATCAGCAGTGGTTCCACGGTGGCCACCTGCCTGAGCCAGGGGAGCCTCCTAGAAGTCCTGGACAACCTCATCCTGGAGGACCTAAAGGAGGAGCAGGAAGACGGCGACGACGACGGGGGGGAGGGTGGGCCTAGGGAGTGACCCCAGGCGAGGGGCAGATGCAAACCAGACACACTCGGTGGAGATTTTGTGTTGTTATAAAATATGAGATCTAAACGCCCTCGGGGAGCCATTTGGGTCTGAGAGATGGGCAGGGGGGATTCCTGGGTCCCGTTTTCAGGGCTGGGGGAGCAAATCCACTCCAGGGTGGGCTATGGGATGTGGCCCACGCCAAGTCACAAAGCAGGTGTGGCCAGAACAACGTGGGCTCCTGCTGACAAACATTCCCTGGGACCCAGAGGACGGATGGACAGATGGTCACAGCCTCAGGGGCCGGATCAGCATGGCAGCCTTCTTGAGAGAGTAAGCCCCACCACGAAACTCAGCCCAGTAGACACCATCTTGGTAGCGGCTGCGGTAATGGCCACCGCGGTGCCACACGCCATTGAGGTTCGAGTGGGCACAGGCATGGTACCACCAGCCTCCTCGCTGGTACAGGGCACAGTTACCTGAGGAGAGAAACCGCATATCCTGTCACCAAAATAAAAGCTTCTTCCACTACCTCACTAGTGCAAGGCTTCTGTCAGGTGTCCCCTGGCCTTCCTCACTCTTACTGAGTACAAACCTGAGGTCCTCTCTCTCCTCCCCAAAGTAAGAACCCTGGCCCCCATTTTCTTTTTTAGAGTAATATCTTTTTTTTTTTTAAAGATTTTATTTATTTGATAGACAGAGATCACAAGCAGGCAGAGAGAGAGGAGGAAGCAGGCTCCCCACTGAGCAGAGAGCCCGATGCGGGGCTCGATCCCAGGACCCTGGGACCATGACCTGAGCCTAAAGCAGAGGCTTTAACCCATTGAGCCACCCAGGCGCCCCTAGAGTAATATCTTTAATTCCTTCCCTATCACCCTACCAAAGCACAAGTTACACTTTTCCACCCTTTTCTGGAAACCAGGAGCTCTACCTTTATTGAGGGGGAAAAAATCAACTACTTCCTTTCTAGAATAAGATTTCTAGCTCTCACTCCCTGCCTTTCACCAGAACAGGAATCTTGACTCTTATTAAGAAAGAATTTGCCTCATCAAAGAAGGAATCTAGGCTTTCCATCCCCTCACCAGAATAAAATACTCTCTGTTCTCCTGCTTATCCTGATCCTTATCAGAGGGAAGTTTTGCCCCACTTTTCATTCATTTCCTCCCTAGGAGTCCCACCTCCGGTCCCCAATCCCCACCAGAATAAGAGCTCTCCTTACCAGAATAGGAGTCTCGGTCCCTATCCACGGTGCTGAAAGGCTTGTCATTATGCCAGGAAAGAGAGTCTCCAGCATCTCCATAGTACTGGCCAAGCCGAAGGCGATAGTGGTCACTCTCAGGCTCCAAGGAGAAACCATCATAACGGGCTCGTGCCCCACGCCCTCCCCAATCCTCCAGGAGCACCAGCAACTCGTGGTCCCCACGGCTGGTCAGCTGATGCACAGGTTCCAGGCCCAGCCAGTATTCCCCATCAGGCTGCCCAAAGCCCACCTGGCAGGATAGGGAAGTCAGAAGGTCAGAAAGAGGTCCCCAGCCCTCCCCCTACCTGCCTGCGCCCACCTTGTAGTGCTGCCACGTGGTGAAGAAATTGACAGAGCCGTCTTGCCGCCTTTGGATCACCGTCCAGCCTCCGCCCTCCAGCTGTTGCTCACACCAGACTGACACTACATGCCGGCCCAGTCGCAGCTCATACACGCCACTCTGCCTGTGGCCCGCCTGGTGGGCCTCTGCACAATCCTGCCACGGACCTGTGGGTACAGAGATCGGGGAAGGCAGTGCCCAGACCAACCAACCCCTTATTGGGATGAGTCCTGATTCTTACCTCATCCCCTCACCAGAATAGCAGTCCTGCCTCTTCCATTCCCTGACCAAAATAAAAGCCCCAATATCCATTTCCTTACCTGAGTTAAAACTCTAATTCATTCTTTTCTCACTACAGCAAATACGGAGCCTGAGGTACTTAAATCCTGGTTCTACAGTCTCACTAGAATAGAAATCCTGAACATGACACTCAGAACTAGCTTAAATGCTCACCAATGGGCAGTCCTAATTCCCTGTCCTCTCATCAGAGGAAGAGTACCTCCTTCCCTGTTTTCGTACCACAGTAAGAATTTTGGTCTTTATCAGAATGAGAGTCATAGCTCCTTGTTCCATCACCAGAATAAAAGCATCGTTTCCTCTGGTCTCCTTACCATGAGAGAAATCGGCCACTAAAATTCTGGCTCTTATTTCCCTCTATCCACTGCACTGGAATCCCCTAGCTCCTCACACCCTCAACAGCCCTGCCCTCATCTTACCTGTTGGTTTGGTGGGGACAGCAGGGTGCCCTGCGGGCATGGGAGAGGCCAAGGGTCCCTGCTGTCTCAGGGTCTGGTCTCTCTGGGGCTCTGGAGCTGGGTCTAGCCTTCTGCTGGTGTCGTTAGTGCCACCCACCAGACTGACAGGAACCACAGGCACCAGGGGTGGCGGCAGGACCTGGGATGACCAAGAGACTCAGATGTGACTGCAGTAGCCTTCAGTTGAAAAGATACTGGGGCCCTAAATCCCCCAACACCCAGATAGGTGGGAGATCAGGCAGGGGCATGTCCCAGCCCTAGAACTGATACTCCCCAAAGCCTAACTCTAGCTTTCAAGAGTAGAGCTGGGCCTAAATTCACAGCTGAACTGATCTGTGCCTCTGACGCTCCTTTTCTGCAAAGTAGAGATAATGAGTTGAGTACCTCCAATAATGAGTATTAACTTGGAATCCTCCCAACAGCCCTGTAAGGTGTGGGTTGTCACAGAGCAACAATCTTACTGAAAATTGGGACCAGCCATGTTCCAGAATTAACAATAGTATGGTAGCATTTAGAAAGAGTAACACAGGACAGACGTCTAATCGCATAACACCTCCATAACATGGGTTTTTAGTCTTTACCTAATAATATGCTTGATTACAGACTCTACGAATATCTATAGTAAGTGGATAAATAATGATATTAAGTGGCCACAGTCGCGTTCTGACCCAAATGAGTTGTGGGAAGAGAGGTCGGAATTCGATTTGGGGAGCTTTTCGGATTTCAAAGCTGCGGATCAGAGATCGCGCGTGGGGTCGCAGGAGCCCCGTCTTACAAATGTTGCACACAGGAAGTGGCTACGACTCCTGGCGAGCTTAGAGGTTACCTGCTGCTGCCCGCCCGTGCCTCCCGGGCACAGGCGCTCCAGGCGGGCGATGAGGCCACTCTGCTGGGTGACCAGCTGCGCCAGCTCCCGGAACTTGACATCCAGCTGATGGAAGCGGGCGGCGGCGCGCTGCGCCTCTGCTGACACGTTGAGCACGCGCTCCCCAAGCAGCGCCAGCAGCGCAGCGGGCTCCGCCCCCGGGCCTGGCCCCGCCCCCGGCCCCGCCTCGTGCTGCAGCTGCGCGCGCAACTGGCCCAGGCGCGCGCTCAGGCCGCGGCTCTCTTTGCGGAGCGCGCGCACCTCTCCCGCCACCGCGCCGTCGGCCGCGGCCAGTCGCTGAAGTTCGCGCAGCAATTCCTCGTGGCGGCCCACGCGCATGCGCAGCGCCGCCACCTCGCTGGCGTTCACGGCCTCCGCGGCCGGGCGCGCGGCGGACGGCCCGCTCCAGCACACGGCGCCCGTGAACTTCTGCTGGGGCAGCACGAAGGTGTAGGTGCAGCGCGGGGCGCCTGCCCGCGCCCACGTCGCACCCAGCAGGAGCAGCAGCTGCAGCGTGCGCAGCGGAGGCGCCGACATGGCAGACCTGCAGGCAGAGGACGAACGGGAAGGAGGGCAGCCCCCGGAGCCTAGCTTGGGCCCCCAGCTCTCCGGCTGGGCCGAACCTGCTTTGCTCCAGGTCCACGCAGGCTCGTCTCCCCGCCGAGCTCCTCCGCACCCCCCCACCCGCCGCCTGGCTGGAAATGCCCAAATGGGATCCCACCCCCGGCTCTCCATTGAGTTCCAGGCGCCCTGCGGGACAGCATGTCGTGCGTTCATTCAACAAGCGTTCACTGAGCGCTTGCTGTGTGCCAGCCTCCGTTCTAAGGAATACGGTAGGGAACAAAACACAAAAAGTCTTGCCCTCTTGGGCAAAAAACAAGGTCAATAAACTATAGGAATTAATACAGTGTATTAGATGGTGCTAAGATAGCAGTAAATAGTGGAGAGATGTGGGGATCTGGCCCCGGCAGTTTGAAAGGAGGGAAGACCTCCTGGAGGAGGTGACATTTGAACAAACACCTGGAGGAAGTGAGGGAGAAAGTAATGAGGATGTCTGTGGATGAAGAGCATCCCTGCCAGGGGGAACAGCAAATGCAAAGGCCCTGAGGTTAGACTGTTCCTGGGAGGCTGGAGCAGAAGCAGAGGGAGAATGGGTGGGAGGAGGTGAGGTGGGGTGAGAGGTTAAGTCTCACTAACTCAGACTAGTAACAGACACCCCATCTCCCACGTCCTCAGACCAAAACCCCAGAATCATCCCTGTCTCCCCTCTCTTCACAGCAGATCCAACCTATCAGCCAGGCCTGTCAGCTCTTCTGTTTAGGCCCTGAATTCCTCCACGTCCCGCACAGTCATCACCCTCCAACATGATCCCAGCTCAAGACTCCATCTGGATTTCCTTATAGCAGCTGCCCCCCAGGCCTCCAGTTGTCTGTCATCAACCTCTGGTCTGTTTCTCCCACAGCTGCCAGAGTCAGGCCATGTGTCTCCCTTTCCTAGAACCCCTCGTGGTCCCCAGCTCACTCAGAGCAAAAGTCCTGTGCCCCACAAGCCCTGCACCCTCTTCCTATCCGGTCCCCGCCCTCTTCTCCCTCCCCCTCACCCCTCACTCACTCTGTTCCAGGCACACTGACCTCCTTGCTGCTTCTGAAACACACCAAGGATGGTCCTGCTTCAGGGCCTTTGCTATTTCCTCACTCTAGAACATTCTTCCTAGAATTTTCACATGGCTCCCCCTCTTAACTTATTTGGGTCTTAGCTCACATGTCCCCTCCTCAGAAGCTCTCCCCGACAACCCCATTTAGCACTGCTCCTCCTGGGCGCTCCCTGTCACAGTCCAACTTTTTCATTTCAGCATTTGTCACTCTGAAATTGCCTCATTCGTTTGCCATTGTTTATGATCTGAATTCCTCCACCAAAACATCAGCTCTCAGAGGCTGAGTCTGGGTTTTGTCCCATGCCTTGTGCCACCTACACACCCCTCGGCACCCACAAGCCCCAGGTCAGCTACATCCTCCCACGTGTTCCCTGGCTCACATCGGGGAGCTCCTGTAAGTATCTTCCCTTGAGGGCATGCACGGAGGCCTCCTAGCCTGGCCCCCGTGGCCTTCATTCTTGGGATTCACTTTCCTACAGCCTCTCAGACTAAGGACATACAGTGCCTCCCGCATGCACTTGCCCACACTCAGAACATGTCACAGGTGTCCACACATCACCCCCGTATTTCCCAAGTCCCACTATGTCCAAAGCCAGACATCCTGGCGGTCACACAGGCTCGTGCCCTGGGGTCTTCATTGTCACACACATTGCCTTGTTCACACATTGACCAAGCACTCCTTTACACTCCTTCACACTGCCTACTGTGTGCTGAGAGCTATTCCAGGCATTGGGAACACAGCCATGACCAATGCAGACACACACAAAAATGCCTACCAACATCGCCGTGGGGAAGGCAGATGGGGGGTAGGGCAGAGGGTGATAAGTGTTCAGGAGAACACTCAAGGAAGGGGGTGGGAGTCCCCGGATGAGGGCCCATTTTAAACGGGGTCAGGACTCACTAAGAGTATGCCACTTGAGGGGTGCCTGGGTGGCTCAGTGGATTAAAGCCTCTGCCTTCGGCTCAGGTCATGATCCCACGGTCCTGGGATCGAGCCCCGCATCATGCTCTCTGCTTAGGACGGAGCCTGCTTCCTCCTCTCTCTCTCTCTCTGCCTGCTGCTCTGCCTACTTGTGGTCTCTATCTGTCAAATAAATAAATAAATAATCTTAAAAGGAAAAAATAAAAAAGGAAGAAGATGCCACTTGAGGAAAGACCGGTAGAAAGAGAGAAGGGTAAGAACATTCCTGGCAGAGGGACAGCAAGTGCAAAGGCCCTGAGCTAGGACCTTGCTTGATGTGCCCAAGGAACACCAGGGAGGCCTGTAAGACTGGAACAGAGTAAGCAAGGGGTAGAGCAGGAGGAGGTGAGGGCAGGGAGGGAACGGGGCAGAATCGGCAGGGCTTTGTGGGCCTCAAGAGGACCTGGGCTTTTTCCCTGAATGAGGTGGGAACCCCAGAGGGTTTTGAGCTGGAGAAAGGCTTCCTCACCCTCATAGTCGCACACCAAACAGGAGCTCTCCTTGCCCCCTCCTTGAAGACACCAGGCCCCCCACAACAGGGATGGACCACCCCTCTTGGAGCCAGATTGCAGATCCTGCCTTCCAGGATCTCAACCCCGGGGTAAGCGGGAGACCTAAGGAAGCCCAGGTCTCCCAACAGACAAAATCAGCCTCCACCTGCCCTCCTGCCCTCTGCCCTCTCACCTCTCAGGACCAAGACCCTGCGTCTGGCAAGGCTCGAAGCAGGCACAAGGAGACCCAGGAGCAGCTGAGGGTGCAACAGGAGCGCCTAAGTGAGGAAGGGGAGAGGCTGGTGGAGGAGCAGGAGGGAGGAGGCTGGTCGGCCCAGAGCCTGGGATGAGAGCTGTGGTGCTGAGCCCGGGAGTTCCAAGTGTAAATATTTAGCATTTCCCTCATGAGAACCGAGGCAGAACTGCCAGATCCCCCTGCCCGGGCCACCAGAGCCCGATAACACAGGTCAGCGTTCCGGACGTTCCCCCACAGCAGAGCACAGAGCGTGGGAGGCTGCAGGCCCCGGGAGGCTAGCGGGATTCCAACCTCCGACACGCACACGCTACAGAGAAAGACAACGACAGCGGACATCAGATCAGCAGCACCTGCTGCATCAGACACGACTCTCGACTCCACACCTTTAATCTCAGTCTTCCAAAACCAGCGCTGGTCTCTTCTGTAGGCAGGCGCATTTTACAACAGGGAAAACTGAGTGTGCAAGAGGGTGAGTGACTTGTCTGCAGCCACACAGCTGGAGAATGATGGGACTCAGTAACTTGGCTCCAGCATTCACACATGAATAACCACAACCCTCACACACACCCAGGTGCCTGTAACAATGCAGACACAAAGACACACGGATATCCAACGAGACATGGGGACCCCTGCACAGAGCCACAAGACAGACAGATGGAATCTCTGTGTGTGTGTGTGTGTGTGTGTGTGTGTGTCTGCGGATTTGCCTGGCATGGGCACATACCAAGACACACCTGGAAACACAGCACAGATTTCAGCAGCAACTGTGTGTCCAAAATATAGTCACAAACACACACACACACACACACACCACGACATAAAGGAAAATCCCCTGTGGGTGGAGTACATCTGTTCTGTGTCAAACACATACACACCCAGGCACACAGGGTCTCAGGCTGGCAAGCACAGAGGTGCTAACTAGGTGTACAGTGAACCCCTGGCACCCGCCCACCTGCCCGCCACAGTGAACATGTTCCCATTGGTCTCCCACACACAGCGTCACATCCTCAGGCCAAATCATGCAGGGACAAAACAGGCAAAAGTAAGCATGCAGTCATTTCTCAGAGGTACAAAGAGACTCACGTATAGCCCCCCAGAGCCTGGACTAGGGTCTCCCACCTGCACAAAGGCCTCACCGACCTGCAGACACAGTCTCAGGAAGCAGTCCTCTTCGCCCAGTTCCTACCGTCCCGAACTCGTAACCCGAGTGGACTCCTGGGCTGAAAGAGGAAATGGTCGTCCCAGATCTGAGAGAGGCTGCCAGGCTGGGCTCCAGGCCTGGGCTGGGGCCCCCCCACACTGGGCCCCATGGCCCCCCACCCGCAGTCCCCTCCGGCTTCCTCCATTGGCGGCAGAGAAGAAACCTCATAAGTCATAGAGAGGGACTGACAGAAGGGAGAGAGAGTCCAAGAGACAGAGGAGGAGAGAGTCATGGGGGGGATGGACAGAGACTGGGGGAGTCAGGAAGAGGGGTGTGAAGAGAGAAAAGGGAATAGAGACAGGAGAGATCAAAACTTGAAGGCAATGAGAGACAACTAATGGCAGAGACAAAGCTGGGGCAGAGGCAGACAGAGTTAGGAAGAAGATGGGTGGGAAGGGAAAGACAGAAGAGAAGAGGGGAAAGAATTGGGGAGGAGAACCAGGATAGGGGAAGCAAATGGGGGAGGGGAGACAGCTGAGGGAGGGGAAGCTTATGGGGGAAGGAAACCAATGGGGCAGGGAAAGAGACGTTGGGGGCGTCCCTTTCCCCCACCCCAAGGTTCTGGGGTAGAAGCCAGAGGCCTGAGGCCAAGACTGGGGCTTTGAGCGGAAACCAGGAGGAGGTGAGTTATTCACAAAGCTCCCGCCTTGCCCTAAGTTTCCAGAAGGTGATGTGGAGTTTCCATCTCTTAGCCACAGACAGGGCCTCCGGGGAAGACAGCTGGTCCTCAGGAGCTGAGGCCCACATGTCTAACTGTCACGCTCTACCCATTTCTCTGGTTGTTCCCCAAGGGCCTGGTGCTGGCGTGCCAAGCATTGTGCATACATCATCTTTTTAAATGGGTCAGAGGAGAAGTGATCACCATCCTCACTTTAGGACACTTGAGGGAGCCTTGGAGTGGATAAACTGGCTCTCAAATTCACCCAGCTGGTGTAAATGGGCCGAGGAAGGATTCGAACCCAGGGTTCATTTCCCCGCAGCCCAAGCTGCTTCCCCGAGACACGAGCCCCGCCCGGTTTCCGTAGAAACAAGCACCGGGTGTCTCCCTAGCAACCCCTCCGCGGATTCCTGCCTGCTGCTACCTGGTGCGCATGCCCGTCTGCGTCTCTCGTGCCGCCCCCACGTGATCACCACGCCGGCGGCGGAAGTAAGCGGCGCAGCGCCGGAAGCACAAGGCAGAAGGATCCTGCTGGAGGAGTTGGCGGCATGGGGCAGTCGGGGCGGGTGAGACGCTGCGGCCGGGGGAGCGGGTGGGGCTGGCGGGGTCCCCCCGGCGGCCGTGGCGTTGACCGCTCGCCTTTCACCCCCGCAGTCCCGGCACCAGAAGCGTGCGCGCGCCCAGGCGCAGCTCCGCAACCTCGAGGCCTACGCCGCGCAGCCACACTCGTTCGTGTTCGCGCGGGGTCGCGCAGGCCGCGGCGTCCGGCAGCTCAGCCTGGATCTGCGTAGGGTCATGGAGCCCCTGACCGCCACCCGCCTGCAGGTCTGCACCACCCACCCCGCCTACATCAGCCACGGGCCCGGTCTTCGCAGCTGCGGAGGTGGCTTCAACCGCGGAACCCCGCGTGGCTTCAGTCTCGGGTGGAGAAAGGGAGCTCTGTGGGGAGGGAGCATCGTCTCAGCCACTCAGGGATGTGTGGGGCAGCGGATGAACGCGCTCAGCTGGGGCTTGCCTGAATGCCTAAGGCTGGTGGTTTAGGTCTCGGATGGAAACGGCCTCTCTTAAAAGGTCTGGGGAAGTTAACGTCGCACGGCCCAGTTGGATCATCTGCGGACTGGGCGGTATACAAGGGACGAATTTAAGTCTGATTAGTTATAGAGGTCGAGCGCATTCCACTCCTTTCTTCTCTTTCTCGGAAAAATTAAATGCAAGGAAGGGTATAACCGCTTCAGCTTCCAGTCTTTGCTCCAGAAGAGAGATTTATGATGCTTCCAATTTGTTTTTGCAATTCTCAGATACGAAAGAAAAACACTCTGAAGGATTGTGTGGCAGTGGCTGGGCCCCTTGGGGTCACACACTTCCTGATCTTGAGTAAAACGGAGACCAACATCTACTTTGTGAGTTAATACCCACAGCCCTCATCTTCTCCCTGCCCTGTGCCTCCCCCAACTCTCATGATGAACCCATACGCCTCTGAGATGCCATGATTCTGGCTTCAAAGTAAACGCTCTGAAGAGTTAAGCAGAGGTTTCCACTCCCTGCTCCCTAGCTGAACGCCTCGACTCTCACCAAGTGTTTTTTTTCTGTAGAAGCTGATGCGGCTCCCAGGAGGCCCCACCTTGACCTTCCGGATCAACAAGGTAAGGTTTGGAGGTGGTAGGAGGGCCATGTTGGGTAGAGGATGGGTTTGGGGTGGTGCCAGCCGCATGTGGTCGGCAGGCACCCACTCCTCGCCCTGTCCTGCAGTACACGTTAGTGCGAGACGTCGTCTCCTCCTTGCGCCGGCACCGCATGCACGAGCAACAGTTTGCCCACCCGCCCCTCCTGGTCCTCAACAGTTTCGGTCCCCATGGCATGCACGTGAAGCTCATGGCCACCATGTTCCAGAACCTGTTCCCCTCCATCAATGTGCACAAGGTGAGCGGATCCTGGTGTGGTGGCAGGTAAGAGTGGATGGGCAGACAGTACAGTAGGTACCACACATAGGCCCTGGGGTTTTCGCTCAGTCCTCACCTCCCAGCATTGAGGCTGAGAGATCCAGGTCCTGAGGTCCAGTCTCACCCTTATGTTCTGTGACACCGGGGTAAGAGGCTCCCTCATGAGCTGCCTTACTGTCAGGAAGATGGAAAATGATGCTGACCATCCTTTATTTCTCAGATGTGTATTGAGTGTTGGGGTGAGCAGTGTGGTAGGTGTTGTGACTCCATCTTAAAATAGAAAAATAGTTTGAGGGGCACCTGGGTGGCTCAGTGGGTTAAGCCTCTGCCTTCGGCTCAGGTCATAATCTCGGGGTCCTGGGATCGAGTCCTGCATCTGGCTCTCTGCTTGGCAGGGAGCCTGCTTTCCCCTTTCTCTGCCTACTTGTGATGTTTCTCTTTGTCAAATAAATAAAATCTTAAAAAAAAAAAAAAGAAGTGAATGCCTTCTTTTTTAAATACGATTTTTAAAAAGTATTTATTTGACAGCGATTGCAAATAGAGAGGCAGGCAGAGAGAGGAGGAAACAGGCTTCCTGCTGAGCGGAGAGCTTGATACGGGACTCGAACCCAGGACCCTGAGATCGTGACCTGAGCCGAAGACAGAAGGTTAACCCACTGAGCCACCCAGGCTCCCCTTAAATAAGATTTTTAAAATTTATTTAACAGAGAGAGTAGGAGTTGGGGGAGGGGCAAGGGGAGAGGGAGAAGCAGGCTCCCCACTGAACAGGGAGCCTGGGATCATGCCCTGAACCAGAGGCAGACGTTTGGACACCCAGGCACCCCAGGACTGGATTTTTTAACTTATTTGGTTCCAGGGCTCCAGCTCCTAATGACTGGTACCAGCAGGTTTCAGACTGGGCTGTTAGATGCTGATCATCAGGGAGTCTGGTGTGCACAGCTTAAGTGGGCCTCAGAACCAGGATTTCAAGCCAGCAGCCCAGCCAGTCCGTTAGGGCCCTCAGCGCTAGCAGCACCTCATGCACCCTTGCTGGGGATTTCTGGAGTGGCCGTGGCCTGGGCTTGATGGACCATACAGGGAAGCCTGTGGGTGGTTCACGTGGTTCCATGTGCCCGCCCCCCCCCCACCAGGTGAACCTAAACACCATCAAGCGCTGCCTTCTCATCAATTACAATCCCGACTCCCAGGAGCTGGATTTCCGTCATTAGTGAGTACTGCGAGGGGTGGGCGGGGCCTCACGTGCGGCTGATGACCACGCTGCGGCTGAGGCACTGTGATTGCTCAGTCTCAAAGTAAACGCTCTGACGCACTGTGGAAAGGGTAGGCGGGTGGAGCTGACCTCCAGTCAGTCTCTTGACTCCTGGCTCCCCCCCTTCTCACACCCTGGCTCCTGCAGTAGCATCAAAGTCGTTCCTGTGGGCGCAAGTCGTGGGATGAAGAAGCTTCTACAGGAGAAATTCCCTAACATGAGCCGTCTGCAGGACATCAGCGAGCTGTTGGCCACGTGAGGAGGGCGCTGGGTGGGAGATCACTTCAGTCCTGGGGACCTGCTGTCCCGGGGGCCTGCCGTCCCCTGCTGACTTTGGCGTGTCCTTTGCACAGGGGCGCTGGGCTGTCGGAGAGCGAGGCGGAGCCGGATGGCGAGCACAACATTACAGAGCTGCCCCAGGCAGTGGCGGGCCGGGGCAACATGCGGGCCCAGCAGAGTGCTGTGAGGCTCACTGAGGTGAGGCCCGGCCCCAGGGCAGGCCTAGGGGCAGAGGTAACTTCACTGGCAGCCCCTAGCCCTGAGGGAGAACTGCTCTTCCCCCTTGTCTCTCCAGATTGGGCCACGGATGACGCTGCAGCTCATCAAAATCCAGGAGGGTGTGGGGGAGGGGAACGTGCTGTTCCACAGTTTCGGTGAGAACGGGGCTGGCGACCATGGGGCTGGGAGTCTGAGGCCCTCCGAGGTGGGTCACGGGGTGCACCAGACACACTTGGATCATGGTGACCTGTCTCTTCCTGCCCAGTACACAAGACTGAGGAGGAGCTACAGGCCATTCTGGCAGCCAAGGAAGAGAAGTTGCGGCTCAAGGCCCAGAGGCAGGACCAGCAGGCCCAGAACGTCCAGCGCAAGCGGGAGCAGCGGGAGGCACACAAGTGTGTGGCAGTGGGCTGTGCTGGGGGGGCAGGGTCCCAGGTGCAGGTTGCCACCCTCAGTGCCACCCCTTTGCAGAAAGAAGAGCCTGGCGGGCATGAAACGGGCACGAGCAGGGGCCGATGGGGATAGTGATGCTGAGGACCCTGGTGTCCCCCCAGAGTCAGAGGGGGCTGACCAGCCAGAGGAAGAGGAGGACGAAGCCGAGTATTTCCGCCAGGCAGTGGGAGAGGAGCCCGATGAGGGTATGTGGCTGGGGTCGCCACAGCTGGGCACCTTAGGCTTGTCCCTGTGCTGTGGTGGCCTTGACGCTGTTTTCTTCCCACAGACATGTTCCCAAAGGCAGCCAAACGAAGACGGCCTGCTGGGCCCCCAGGCAAGAAGCAGCATGGAAAGGAGCGGAGGCCTGGTCAAGGCACTGACTCTAGGCCTTCAAAGGCCAAGGGCAGCAGGCCCCAGCGGGGCCAGACCAAGCTGGGACGCAGAGGAGCTGCCTGGGACCGCAGGCGAGGCCAAGCACGGCCACCTAAGAAAGTGGTCTGAGGCCAGACTGGAGCGCCAGATGGAATGCCCCAAATTGGGGCCCACAAGACTCTGCCTTGGGCTGGTGTAGCCCTGGGTTTCCTTTCATAAAGGAGCCATTTCCCCAACCTCCCACTGTGGTAAATGACTCATTTCCCATAAGTCTGAGTCTGCATTTGCAATGGAGAAACTTGGGAGTTCTGTGTATAAAACCAAGGGGTCACGGCCAGGAGTCTGGGAATTGGATGGGATTCTGCCCCAAACCTGCGTTCTTTTCCCCCATGCTGAGCAGCGGGAGTGCGGGGCCGCTTGCACAGGTGAAGCTGATGGGCTTCTCACCGCCTCCCCCCTGCCCCACTACCCCCAGCACCCCCAGGATTACTTGCAAGCTTGTTAAGGGGCCCGCCCTGGAGGGCAGGGTGTGAAGAGGAAGGAAACCAGGGGGCGGTGGAAGGACTGGAACCGGCCGTGGGTGGAGCTGCAGGGAAGGGAGGGGCCAGCCGCGCGCTGCTAACTTGGACTGGGGACTAGCACAGCGAGGGCAGCGGGCACGCAGGCCATGGCTGCCACCACCTCAGGTGAGGAGCAGACACTGCTGGGTTGGTTGAGCCCAGCAGAAATCCTGGGTCCTGCCCGCTGGCGCCTCAGCCCAGGATGGAGGGTGGGGGCGGCTGGCTCCTAGGAGGTGGAGGGAGCTGAGTCAATCACGTCTGGACAGGGACTTCCTCCCAGAGCAGAGATTGGACCGGGAGGCAGAAATGTGGCTGGGCCAGCAGTCGGGCAAGGGAGGGGCGCATGCATCGAGCACGGAGTCGGCTAGAGAGACCAGGAACCAGCTGTTTGCCCAATCCTGATGCAGAGTTGGTATGTGGAAGAGAATCCTTCCCTGCACCACTGAGTCCCAGGCCTTGTTCTGGGCACCGGGAAGCCAGGGGCAGGGCACTCCCTGACCTCAGGAGATGTTCTGGGGCTTCCTTAACAGTGGTCAGGTGGACGTATGGGCTTTACAGAAATCCAGGGGACACGATGCCTTCACAACGTTAGAGTCAGAAGGGGCCTCTTGGGGTTAGAGACCTGGAGATAAGTGGGGGCTGGTGAGTCAGGGAAAGAGACTCCATGCAAAGGCCCTGAGGTGGAATATGCCTTACAGAAGAGCCTGAAAGGCAGTGTGGGAAGGACTGTCAGGAGTGAGTCCCCGAGAGCCTGAGAGAGCAGGCTGTGGAGAGGGAGCCTTTGCTCCTGGGGCCCTTCAGTGGAAGAAGCAAGCACTGCGTTTTCCTGCCAGTGAGGAGGAAGCTAAGAGGGCGCTGAGCAGAGGAATGTGACCTGCCCCGTGTGTCCACAGGCACCCTCAGGAGGCTGTGGGGAGAATGGGTCAGGATGAGGTCAGGAGCTGGGAGGCTGAGCCACATTCTGAAGATGGCGGCAGTGAGACCTGCTGATGCACCAAGTCTTAGAGGAGGCACTGGGGCGCCCCCCCAGTCTGGTGGGTCTGAGTTATAGCTCCTGGCTTACACGTGTCCTTCAAAGGCAGTGACCACTGCCTTTGAGGATTTAGGACCCAGAGCAAGCTTAGTCACTATCAAAGGAGAGGACTTTGGCTTCTGAACTTCTGGGCGCATTTCCTCTGTAAACTGGCAGGTGGCTCCTGGGCAGGGAAAGGACTGAGAAAGCATGTCCCTAGGGGGCTTACATGACGAGGTACAGGGCAGAGGCAGCGAGAGCCACACCAGGAGGGACAGTGCTCACGGGGGGACCCCATCTGCCCACAGGTGCGCGGCCCTGCCCAGCCAACTTCTCAGCTGCCATTGATCTTGTTCTCAGCGGCTTCCAGGAAAACTTTCTGTGGCCCCTGCTGGTGGGGGAGTTCCTGGTGGCCGTGGCCAGCAACGGCCTGGCCCTCTACCGCTTCAGCACACGGGAGCAGCGCCCGTGGCACCCCGCCGTGGTCTTTTCAGCCCAGCTGGCCATCAGTGATCTGCTCTACGCCCTGACACTGCTCCCGCTGGCTGCTTACTTCTACCCGCCCAAAAACTGGCAATACGGGGAGCTGGCCTGCCGCCTGGAGCGCTTTCTCTTCACCTGCAACCTGCTGGGCAGTGTCCTCTTCCTCGCCTGCATCAGCCTGAACCGCTACCTGGGCATCGTCCACCCCTTCTTCGTCCGCAGCAGCTTGCGGCCCAAGCACGCCTGGGCGGTCAGTGCCGCAGGCTGGGCCCTGGCAGCCCTGCTGGCTGCGCCGACGCTCGGCTTCTCCCACCTGAAGCGGCCGCTGGAGGCAGGCAGCTGCACAGTGGCCCAGCCCATGGCCTGCACCAGGTGCATGGGGACGGCAGGGGACCTCCACCTGGAGGCCTACGCAGCCTACAGCATGGCGCTGGCAGTGCTGGGCTGTGGCCTGCCCCTGCTGCTCACTCTGGCAGCCTACGGAGCCCTCGGGCGGGCAGTGCTGCGCAGCCACGGCATGACAGCGGCCGAGAAGCTGCGCGTGGTGGTGCTGGTGACCAGCGGCCTGGCCCTCTATGCCTGCTCCTATGTGCCCTACTACATCACACAGGTGCTCAACGTGCACGCGCGGCAGCGCTGGAGGGCCCGCTGCCCGACCTTCGCCAACGAGGCTGAGGCCCGGGCAGCACTGGACTGGAGGACCTACGTGAGCCACCAGGTCACGCGGGGCCTCATACCCTTGGCCATCTGCCTCCACCCACTGCTCTACATGGCCGTGGCACCCAGCCTGGGCTGCTGCCCCCAGAGCTGCCTCAGCTGCACGGGGAGCCGAACCCCGGAGGAGGATGCTGGGAGCTCTGGCCAAGTCCTGCCCCTCAAGACCACAGCCACTCCTCACACCTTGGGGCCCTAATCCTCTGAGCTTGGCCCATGACCTATTTTGAGCTGCCACCTTCTCACCACAAGGCACTGAGACTAGCAGCAGAATGGGAGCCGAGAACCTGGGAGGCCCCCAGCCCGGAGCCACCCTAAACCACCGCTTCCTCCCCTACAGAAAGACCCGCTGCGGGGGACCAGCAAGTGCTCAAGCCAGAGTGGGAGATTTCTGCCTACAGCACTGATCTTAGGGAGGGTTGGCCCTGCTAGCTACAGAGCAGGTGACAGCTGTGAATAAACGAGACAGAATATCACAACTGGAGCCTTTTTATTGCCGGGAGCCCCGGGCTCTCGGGGGCTATCTTCTAGGGCCATGAGGTCCTGGGGCCAGGGCCGAGAAGCAGCAGCAAAGGTGGCAACTGGCTTAGTTGGTTGATGGCCTAGAGAGAGAGACCGGAGGTGAGGACAGCGAGTGGGAGGGCTCCAGGCCCTGAAGGGAATTCCAAGACCCCTTGCCACACACACGTGGGGCCTCCATGACAGTGGGGCAGGGGTGGGGGGGGGTACGACACAGTCAGATGAGCAGTGGGTCCCTTGAGAAGGAAAAGACAGTAAACCCGTAGCTCAGAACAGGCCTAGGGACTAGGTGGGACCCACAGTCAACCCAAGTATTGGCTGGGAAAGGTAGGGGGAGGCGGGGGTGTGGCAGAAGTCTTACTTGGCCCACTCAACGTTGAGGATGAGGTGGTCGTATCCAAAGCCGGACACCCCAGCAATGGCTCGTGCAGCATCCTCACGGCGGTGGAAGCTGATGAAGGCAAAGCCCTGGGGGAGGGGTATGGAGTCAGGGGCGCTCAGGGAACAACCAGGACAGGTAACCCCTTCCACAACCCCCATGGCCACCAGCCCACCTTGGACTGGCCAGTGGTCTTGTCCTTTGCCAAGTAGATGCGAGAGATGGACCCAAAGGGCCGGAAGAGCTCCTGGAGGTCAGTCTCACGAGTGTCCTCTGACAGGTTGGTGACACGGATAGTGGCATTGTCGTCGGCTAGATAGACAAGGGACAACAACTTGTAGAGGACAGCCCTAACCAGGCCCTGAACGAAGGATAATCACGAGACTAAGAGGGGCCAACTGCCACTCACCTCTGCGGTTGGGCTGCATGGACTCCCCGCGGCGGCTGGCCCCATCCCGCAGGCTCGGCGGCACGTACTTCCCTGTCTTGTTCTGGGCAGCCTGCACGGGCTCCAGCTCTGGAGACCAAAGCAGCCGGGTCAAGCCTCACCCTAGCACAGAGGAGGCACACGTCCCCCTAGGATGCTGTGACCCTGAGCCAGCCCCGGCACCATCTATCAAGCCACCGACACCTGGTGGTTCCAAGGCCCGCTGGTGGCAGTGACATGAAGATCACATCCAGAAAGTCAGAGCAAGGACCCACAGGAGTTCCAAGGCAACACAGGACTGTGGTCTGCTCGGCTTCACGACACACGAGAACACCGCAGGGACAGACGACAGGCGTGCTGCACACCTAGTCACAGTGTAGAACCGTCCAAACTCACCCACTATCAGCAAACCACACCAAAAGACTTGGATCCCAGTCACGCGTCAGTCTGCACGGGTGCACACACATACCTGCCGCCCCTCCCCAACACACACACACACATCCATGTGAACGGATGTGTGGGCACACCCGTGGCAGATGGACACAGCGCGCTCAAGTCTGGTCATAGTCTGCAGCACAATCACACCTGGCAAGTCTCAAGTGCACGCGGTGTAGACAAACGGGCATGCAAAGGAATGGTCCACCAGACCCCAACAAGGAACGATGGGTGACACTACCAGCAGTCACAGCACCAGCCCAACCGGTCTCTCTCACACAAACACAGGTCACAGCCACAGACCTATAGTGCTGGTGCTGAAGTGAGAGACGACAACTTCCCAACAGGGACAGCCCCAGTCACAGCACAAGACCAAGGTCTCTCCCAGGGGTGCACGTGACTCTCCCCACCCCACAGCCTGCCAAGCCGCATCCCAGGCCCAGGCACCTCCAGGCAGCTTCTCCTTCTCCCCGGTGGACAGGCCCAGCTGCTCAGCCAACTCCTTCTGCATGGGCCCCAGCGTGTCCTTGTAGGGGCAGCGGGTCGTCCAGTGGTCGCCCTTGCAGATGCGGCAGGACACGATCTTCTGGCCCTTGAGTTTGTTCATCGGGTCCTCCTCTTCCTGGCAGTTCAGATCCTGGCCGAGCAATCAATGGGGGTCAGAGCGAGGCTGCCACACCCCAGCCACCACCATCATGGCCACCAGGCCTGCCCTGTTGCCCCACTCACCTCTTTGCTCGTGATGAACGTCATGGATACATCGTCGCTGACCGTAGTGGTGGCCACATTGGGCCCTGGTGGGTCAAACTCTGAGTTCCCAAACTTCTTCCAGTTCTGAGCTCAGGGCAGGATGGGGGACAGGTAAGGGCAAGTGGGACCCCCTCCACTGGCACCCCAGACCTACAGTAGCCTCCTTCAGGGTGCCTGGCCCTTGAACCACATTCTTCACCCTCCTGAAAAGCCCCCCATTGTGTGACAATGACAGTTCCTGTTTCCTAGTGGGTCCCACTCCTAGCATATACCAGCTCCTCGCTTCATACCAGCTCAGGAGGCAGGGAGAGGTTTTGGCCCCAAGTTCCAGAAGAGAGAACGAAGGCCCAGGGGGAAACAGCCCCACAGTTCATCATTCCTGGGGGGCCCGTGACAGTAGGTGGGCCAGCTCCCACAAGGAAGTCATGTCCAGGGGTGCACAGAGGTCACCCAGACTGTGAGGGCCATCAGCTAAACAAGCTAAGCCTCAGCTTCCTCCTCTATAAAGTGAGGACCACAAATGCTCCCCACCTCCCAGGATAGCGAGGGGGATGGAGGAGAGAACACTTCCTACAAAGCGCTTGGCACCGCAGTCTGGCACAGAGGAAGTGAACAGAAAATTTATGACTATCATTTCTTCCTAAGCACACAACCCAGTTAAATGGGAGCTGCTATGACCACATGAGGAGGGCTTGCCTCTGTTCCTCTTCGTAAACGGGCCGAAAGGAGTTAAGAATCTAAGCCCACCCACCTTCTGCACCCTGGACTTCTCAGTACCCCCAACAGAGCACAAACACCCCTTGACCTCAGTTCTGCTCCAACACCATAGGGGCAAAGAGCTAAACCCCACGTCTAAAACTAAAGGTATCAGAAAAAGGATTCCTAATTCCTCTGAGTCAGCTCTGGGACAGCCCCCAAGACAAGGGGAGAAGGGTCTCACCTTTCTCCTTGCGACAGCCTTTGAGGCCTTCCGTGTCTCAATTCTGAATGTGCGGACAATCTGTGGATGAGAGGGGAGAGCCTGGG
Source organism: Mustela nivalis (assembly GCF_964662115.1). NCBI lineage: Eukaryota > Metazoa > Chordata > Mammalia > Carnivora > Mustelidae > Mustela > Mustela nivalis. The sequence goes on along the minus strand of NC_139020.1, from coordinate 208,951,656 downwards.
ACTTTCTCTGTCTCAGGGGTCTTGGGGCCAACCAACCCAACCCGCACGCCCTCCCCTCCCGGCCCAAATGCCCCCAAGCCCAGGGGCACCCACCTCTTCCCCCAGCCTCACCTTGAACTTCTTGCCATCCTCATCTATCTTGTACTCTGTCACTGTCTTGATGTTTCCATTGATGACCTCCTTGGGAGGCGGCAGTGGAGCTGGGAGAGAGAAGAGGTGAGGGAACGGAGCGCTGGGGACCAGGAGGGAATGCCGCTGAGAAGAGGCAGCCCCCAGTGGAGCAGATGTCATCACTCACCTCCCGGCAGTAACTCCGGTTCTGGGCTGGTGTCGCCAGTGGCCAGAGGGATCCCCTTGAGGAGCTCGCTGGTGACACATTTGTCTAGGAAAGGGAGTGTGGGGAGGAGGGCTGAGCTGGAGGAGTGGGAGCTCCCGAGCTAAAAATGAAGGGACCTTTGGGATGATGCCCACATCAGGGGCCGAGGAGGGCGGGACCAAGGGCTGAGGACTGGCAAAGAAGTGCCCTGGGATAGCCGTGCCAGGACGTGGAGCCGTGGTAACCTCGAGCAGTGGCAAGGATGAAAGCCACTGGAGGGGCAGCCCATAAAGATAGCCGGCGCCAGTATAAAGGCAGGAGGCAGGCTGTTACTACTTCCTCCCCGGAGCAGGTCTGAGCACTGGGCGGTGGCATGCGAGGAGGAGGGACTGGCCAGACACTATCTGGAATCGGCGACAGGCGGGCCCGGAGGGAGGACAGCGCGCGGCAGAGGGTGGCCGAGAAGAGGGATGTGGGATCGGACGGAGGTGCCAGGGTTGGAGCAGGCGGCAGTGACCGGCCTGGGGACCTGGCTGCGGTGACCTGGGACGACCCGGCATACTCACCGTCCTCGCCCTCCTCCTCCACCTGGTCGGCCCAGCTGGGCTTCGAACTGCAAAGACAAGTTTGCGGAGGGGAAGGCTGAGTCAGCGAGGCCAGGCCCCCGCCGGCCCGACGCACCAGGCCCCACGATACTCCCCCAGGACCCCCAAACCACCCCCCAGGGTCCGCCCCGCGACCCCCGACTCACTCAAAATCTCCAGTCGGCATTTCCCAACCTTTCCCACGCAGCACAAGCCCGGGCCAGAGAGCGGAAGTGAGGGGAGGATGAGACTTCCTGTGCCGCCGCCTAGAGCAGCCCGTCACCAGCGCCCACAGCGCCCCCTGCGGACGGAGGTGGAGGTGCCGGCTGGGGGGGGCGGCTGGGCGCTGGCGCTCAGGCTGAACAGAGCCTCAATTCCATTTACCTTTTAGAAAAATTTAAAATGTACTAGTAACAATAAAGCTCACTTATTGAGAGTTTGCTGTATGCCAGGCGCTGCGAGGAAGATATTATCATTTTCGTTTTGCAGCTGAAGAAATCAAGGCTGGTCTTCCTAGTCTGGGAAGAGTTTTCCTTTTTTTTTTTTTAAGGTTTTATTTATTTACTTGACAGACAAAGAGAGGGAGAGAGCACAAGCAGGGGGAGAGGCAGGCAGAGGGAAAAGGAGGAGCAGGCAGAGGACGAGAGAGGAGCCGGCTCCCCCCTGAGCAGGGAGTCCGGCATGGGACTCAATCCCAGACAACTGCAATTAACCGACTGAGCCACCCAGGCACCCCTCTCTGATAGAATCTTTTCCACTTACTTATTGTCCAGCTCTCCCTTAAGAGTATTAATCTCGGGGCGCCTGAGTGGCTCAGTGGGTTAAGTCTCTGCCTTGGGCTCAAGTCATGATCTCAGGGTCCTGGGATTGAGCCCTATGTTGGGTTCTCTACTCAGCAGGGAGCCTGCTTCCCCCTCTCTCTCTACCTGCCTCTCTGCCTACTTGTGATCTCTCTCATCCTGTCAAATAAATAAATAAAATCTTTTTTTTTTTTTAAAGAGTATTATTCTCAGAGGAACACACTTGGCTCGCAAGGAGGCCAGAATGAATTCTTGGGTAGCAAAACACCTTGGATATTACCATGGCTTGTGACCCTCCAAAATCTTACTCCTACATATTTAATGTATATCGTCAGGGAGAAATTTGAATTAATTAGGTTGAAATTAAATTACAGGGATGCCTGGGTAGCTCAGTGGGTTAAAGCCTCTGCCTTCAGCTCAGGTCATGATCTCAGGGTCCTGGGATCGAGTCCCACATCGGGCTCCCTCCTCAGCAGAGAGCCTGATTCTCCCTCTCTCTCTGCCTGCCTCTCTGCCTACTTCTCCACTCTCTCACTCTGTCAAATAAATAAATAAAAATATTTTTAAAAAAGAAAAAAATTAATTACATTAAAAGTTAATCACACTTTTTTCCTTTAGAGGGGCGATAACGTAAAAAGGTTGAGAAACCCTGTGTAGGAGGTCATCTGCAGAAAGCAGACATTTCCCTGCTTTGTTTGCCTCTTGGGTGCCCAGCATCTATGCGCTGGGCGTGGTCTTCCCATACTAAGTGCTCCATTAATGGGCATTTGGGGCAAGGTGGGAACTGAATCATAAAGGGTTTTTTAAACCAAGCTAAGGAGTGTAGCTCTTTATCCTGTAGGTTGTATGGCTGAGGTCACGGACATCTTTTGAATGGTGACCCATTGCGACCACATTTTCTTGTGAGAAAGATTGTTCTGGAAGCCTGTAGAGGGTAGAATGGTAAGAAATGAATTAGCAGATGAGAAAGGAGCCTGGGAAAATGAGCAAAGAAGAGCGTTTTGGCAGTAAGAACGAAAATACAAAGTTTGTACAAAGGGCCAATAAACATTTGGGCAAACTTACTCAAATTTACTCCAAGAAATGCAAAATCTTAGCAACATAGCAGATGGGCAAAACTTTAAAAATTTGATATTACCCAACGGTAGCAAAGATGTAGAAAAAGAGGCTCTCATACACACATTAATGCGTGAGATTACACAGACACTTTGGATGGAAATTTGACATTCAGTAAAACTTAAAATGAACATATGTATTTTGTTTTATGGTGGCACAGGCTCATGATAGATCAGTTTCCAGTGCACAACACAGTGATTTGAGGCTTGTGTACATTGTGTGGCATTCAATGTCGTCACCACCAGTCACCATATAAAGTTATTACAATATTTTTAAGATTTTATTTATTTGAGAGTGAGCACAAACAGGGGGAGTGGGAGAGGGAGAAGCAGGCTCCCCTCTGAGCAGGGAGCCGATGCGGGGCTCGATCCTAGGACCTGGGATCATGACCTGAGCCGAAGGTAGACGCTTAACCGAATGAGCCATCAAGGCGCCCCCCACAATATTATTGACTAGAATCCCTATTGACTCTTCCCCACCATGACCTGTTGTTTTTTTTTTTTTTAATAACTGGGAGTTTGTACCTCTTAATCCCCTTCATCTGATTCACCCGTATCTGTTTTCCTTTGAGCAAGCCAGTAGTTCCACCTGTGAGAAAAATGTAAACATGTATGTGAACGTTGTAAGAATCATTGTGCAGGGGGCGCCTGGGTGGCTCAGTGGGTTGAAACCTCTGCTTTCTGGGATCGAGCCCCGCATCGGGCTCTCTGCTCAGCGGGGAGCCTGCTTTCCCCTCTCTCTCTCTGCCTGCTAGTGATCTCTGTCTGCCAAATAAATAAATAAAATCTTAAAAAAAAAAAAGAATCATTGTGCAGTACTGTTCATGAGAGCAAAAACTGGACAGGCCTAGCTGTCCATTACAGGTTAAATAGATTACGGTATGCTATGCCACAATCTATGTGATTAAGGAAATAGATCTCCATTTGTGGTTATGTTAAAAAAAATATCTCCCAAAATACTAGGAGGAAGCAAGATGTAAAAATGGCATAGATTATAGGGACCGATCTGTGGAAAAATTTAATAGCACACATATGGGGGCGCCTGGGTGGTTCAGTTGGTTAAACAGCTGTTTTTGGCTCAGGTCATAATCTCAGGATCCTGGGATCGAGCCCCATGGTCGGGATCCTTGCTCAGTGGGGAGCCTGCTTCTCCCTCTGCCTTTGCTGCTTCCCCTGTTTGTGCTCCCTAGTTCACGCTCTCTTTCAAATAAATGAATAAAATCTTTTTTTAAAAAAGCACATATATGGGGACGCCTGGGTGGCTCAGTTGGTTGGACGACTGCCTTCGGCTCAGGTCATGATCCTGGAGTCCTGGGATCGAGTCCCGCATCAGGCTCCCAGCTCCATGGGGAGTCTGCTTCTCTCTCTGACCTTCTCCTCGTTAATGCTTTCTCTCACTGTCTCTCTCTCAAGTAAATAAATAAAATCTTTAAAAAAAAAAAAAAAGCACATATATGTAAGGGTGCCTGGGTGGCTCAGTGGGTTAAAGCCTCTGCCTTCGGCTCATGTCATGACCTCAGGCTCCTGGGATTGAGCCCTACATTGGGCTCCCTACTTGGCGGGTAGCGTGCTTCCTCCTCTCTCTCTCCTTGCCTGACTCTCTGCCCACTTGTTATCTCTGTCTGTCAAATAAATAAATAAAATCTTTTTTTAAAAAGTGCACATATATGTAGATATATGCAAACTATTATCTGAAATGAAATATCAAACTGGGGGCACCTAGATGGCTCAGTCTGTTGAGTGTCTGCCTTCAGCTCTTGTGATCCTGGGATTCTGGGATTGAGCCCCATGTCAGGCTCTCTGCTCAGTGAGGAGTCTGCTTCTCCCTCCGCCCCTCCCCCTGCTCATGCTCTCTCTCAAATAAATAAAATCTTTTTTTAAAAAAAATCAAACTTTCTTTTTTTCTTTTTTTTTTTTTAAGATTTTTATTTTATTTATTTGACAGACAGAGATCACAAGTAGGCAGAAAGGCCGGCAGAGAGAGAGGGGGAAGCACACTACCTGCAAAGCAGGGAGCCCAATGTAGGGCTTGATCCCAGGACCCCGAGATCATGACCTGAGCCAAAGGCAGAGGCTTTAACCAACTGAGCCACCCAGGCGCCCCTATATCAAACTTCCTGAGGGATGTTTCAAGAGGAAGACATCAGGAGAGGAAAGCTTGTTTTTGGAGTTTTCTGCTATATTTAAAAATTTTTTACTATGTGTATACATTATTTTGGTTTAAATATAAGTATACATACACATATAACATTATGCACTTAATTTTTTTAAAGATTTTATTTACTTGTCAGAGAGAGAGAGAGAGAGACCACAAGCAGGGGGAGCAGCAGGCAGAGGGAGAAGCAGGCTTCCTGCTGAGCACGGAGCCTGATTTGGGTCTCGATCCCACGACGCTGGGATCATGACCCAAGCTGAAGGCAGACACTTAACGACTGAGTCACCCAGGCATTCCAATTATGCACATTATATATAAATCGGCAATGTGTAATATACGTGAGATGCAACATATAAATGTATTTTAATGTGTTTTGCCCACCCACTACCCTGCATTCCCTCTTCTAGGATTGGCCTAAGGAAGATCATGTCCAAGTGTATTAAACTGTCTGTAAAAAGGGTCCAGCACAGTGTGGCTTAAGGGATTGGAAAGCTGAAAACAGCGCAAGCATCCTGAACAACGGATTAGCTACCTGTTGCCCCATCTGGGCAACCTCAATCCCTGGAAAGAAACCACACTTCCGTGGTGCCCACAGGACGTTAACCACTAAAGACAGACGCTTCTGGGCATTTCCATCTGGCTTCATCTTTACTTCCTTTCTGGCATTTTTCTCTATAGAATACTCTTTTGTCTTTAAACATCATGCACAGGGTGCCTGGGTGGCTCAGTGGGTTAAAGCCTCTGCCTTCGGCTCATGTCATGACCTCAGGCTCCTGGGATTGAGCCCTACATTGGGCTCCCTACTTGGCGGGTAGCGTGCTTCCTCCTCTCTCTCTCTTTGCCTGACTCTCTGCCCACTTGTGATCTCTTTATTTGTGTCTGTCAAATAAATAAATAAAATCTTTAAAAAAAAATAAACATCAGGCACATATCACTTTTACAAAAAGTTTCCCAGGGAAAACGAAAAGATCCCAAGGGAGCACAGGATGTGGGGAGAAGCTGGAGTCCAAGTGTGGATGGAAAAAAAAAAAAGCCCGTGAGTCCCTCTCCTCCAGGTCTTCTTCGTAGCACGAACATCCTTCCCACCTCCGGAATCTCTACCGGACAGCCGCCAGGACAAGAGCCCAACCAGCTGCGCCCAGCACCCGAGGAGGGCCGCAGGGACATGTACAGTAGGCCGGTAGGCCATCCGCCCAGAAACTCTGGCAGCTCTAGGGCCGTTCACCAGATCTCACGGTGTAGAATTCAACTTCCTGGTATTTTCCGGAAGAAACGAATTTTCCTGTCTACAAAAACCCAGGTGTTAGAATATGGACACAGATGGGTGGCGGGGGGTAGGGTGGGGTGGGGAGAAGGGGGTTCAAACCACAGGAATGTGTTCTCTCACAGGCCCACAGGCTAGAAGTCTGAGATCAAGGTGCTGAGTGGACAGGGCCTTTCTGAGGCCTTTCTCCTTGGTTTTGTAGGCAGCCATCTTGGCCCTCTGTTTTCACATGGTCCCTACAGAAGGACACCAGTCATCCAGTCATATGGGATTAGGGTCTCCCTGTATGACCTTATTTTAACCATTATTTCTGTAAAGGTCTGATCTCCAAATACACTCACATTCTGAGGTCCTTGGGTTCAGGCTTAAACATGAATTTCAGGGCCACACAATTCAGCCCATGGCACAACTCAGAAGTCTACCCACATATGAATGGATCGTCAAAGATAAGCTGTGGTCCGTCTCTCCAGTGAGGTACAATATAGCCAAAAAGTAGCGAACTAACACCCACAATGACAGGGGTGCGTATCCCAGACACAAAAGAAACTATTCCATAGGGTACCGTTTGTGGGAAATTCTCAAAACAGGCAAGACCAAACAATAATGAAATCAGAACTGAGATGATCTCTGAGGGTGGAGAGGTGCCAGCACCTTCCAGGGTGATGGGAATCTCCTACAAGTCCATCGGAGCCGTGGAGGACACCAGCAGGTGTAAAAGGCAACCCAACTGTACATCTATAAGATCTGTACCCTTTAATGAAATCTGGAGAGGAACAAAGCAAGGTTTGTTCACTCCATCTCAGTTCTATCCAAAGCACTTTTCTCTCTTTAAAAATCGCCTTGTTGGGGCACCTGGGTGGCTCAGTGGGTTAAAGCCTCTGCCTTCGGCTCAGGTCATGATCTCAGGGTCCTGGGATAGAGCCCTGCATCGGGCTCTCTGCTCGGCTGGGAGCCTGCTTCCCCCCTCTCCCCACCGCCTGCCTCTCTGCTTACTTGTGATCTCTATCTGTCAAATAAATAAATAAAATCTTAAAAAAAAAATCACCTTGTTCGTTGTGGATTTTGTCTGCCTGGTTTGGTCTCAGGGCAGGAAGGGACACTGTTGGTTTATCATCCCGCCATGTGCCCAGACTAGGCACCGGGTCTGGAATAGAGTCGGTGCGCAGCCAGTGGTTGTAGGACACTATCTACCTAAGTTTTCTAGTCACAGATGACCACATGAGAATGTGGACAAAGCTGACAGATGACGGCAGGATGTGGGGCATCGTCACGACTTAAAAAAGGGAAACAGGTGCTGACCATCCATTTTGGTGATTCTGGGATGCACTGCATTTTTTCTATAGCTTGCCTTTCTTCAAAAACTCCAAACATGGGGCGCCTGGGTGGCTCAGTGGGTTGGGCGACTGCCTTCGGTTTGGGTCCTGGGATCGAGCCCCACGTTGGGCTCCCTGCTTGGTGGAGAGCCTGCTTCTCCCTCTGCCTACTCGTGCTCTCTAGCTCTCTGTTAAATAAAGAAATATTAAAAAAAAATACAATAAGGGGCACCTGGGTGGCTCAGTGGGTTAAAGCCTCTGCTGTTGGCTCAGGTCATGAGCCCAGGGTTCTGGGATCGAGCCCCACATCAGGCTCTCTGCTCAGTAGGGAGCTTGCTTCCCCCTTCTCTCTCTCTGCCTGCCTCTCTGCCTACTTGTGATCTGACTGTCAAATAAATAAACAAAATCTAAAAAACAAAACAAAACACATCCCCACGGTTGTGCAGCCATCCCCACCATCCGTCTCCAGAACTTTCTCATCTTCCCAAGCAGAACTTCTGCCCCATGAAACACCCGACTGCCCATCCCCCTCCCCCAACCCTGGCTCCCACCACCTGCTTCCTGTCTCCGGGTAACTTGACTCTAGAGAGCCCCTATAAGTGGAATCCTGCAGTTTTTGTCCTTTGTGACTGGCTTGGTTCACTGAGCACAGTGGCCTTAAGGTTCTTCGGGGTCTTAGCAGGTGTCCGAAAGTCCTTCCTTTTTAAGGCTGAATAACGGTCCATTGGCTGGATGGACCACGTTTTGTGCGCCCATTCATCTGTCAACAGACACTGGGGCTGCTTCTGCTTTTTGCCAAAGTGATCGCTGCTACTTTGGGCACAGGTACAAATATCCGTGTGTGTCCCTGCTTTCAACTCCTTTGAGGGTGTGCCCAGAAGTGGGATCGCTGGATCACGTGCTGATTCTGTGTGGAGTTTTGTGTAGCAACTTCCCTGCTGTTTCCCACGGCATGACATAATGACAAATGACATAATGACATAAACATGCAAGGCACCGCTATAACCCTTTTGTGTGCCTCCCAGATCCCCCTCTGCGACTTCCCCAGACATAACCACTAGGAGAGCGTTGCTTGCCGTGTCTTCTTCCTGTTCAAGTTTTTCCCCCGCTCCCGCATTTGTGAGTCCATAAACCTCATGTGCTCTAGGCCTTTAAAAATATTTGGTTAGTGCTATCTTACTGCACATAGCTATCTGCAACCTGCTTTTCTCTCTCAAGCATGTTTGCAGGGGTTTTTTCATTGTTTTGTGGGTTTTTTTTAAGTTTTAAAGATTATTTATTTATTTATTTGACAGACAGAGATCACAGGTAGGCAGAGAGGCAGTCAGAGAGAGAGAGAGGAGGAAGCAGGCTCTCCGCTGAGCGGAGAGTCCGACGCGGGGCTCGATCCCAGGATCCTGGGATCATGACCTGAGCCGAAGGCAGAGGCTTTAACCCACTGAGCCACCCAGGCGCCCCAATAAATAAAATCTTTAAATTAAAAAAAATTGAGAGAAGGGACTCGGGTCCCCCTACACCAGTGCTCACGGGGCCATTGCTCACAATAGCACATGGAAACCACCAAGAGTTCCCTGATGGACACAGGAACGTGTGGTGTGTTGGACAATGAGGTGTTATTCAGCCTAAAAGATAATGAAGGTCTGGCACTTGCCACAACATGGATGAATGTCGAAAACATGCTAAGTGAGGGGCGCCTGGGTCCCTCAGTCGGTTAAGTGCCCAACTCTTGATTTTGGCTCAGGTCATGATCTCGGGGTCCTGGGATTGATCCCCGCATTTGGCTCCGTGCTCAGCGGGGGCATCTGCTTGAGAATCTCTCCCCCCCCCTCCCTCTGTCCCTTCCCCTGCTCTAATAAATTTAAGACTTCATTAAATGTAAGATTTAATAAATAAAGCCATAAAAAAAGCAAAACCATGCTCAGTGAAAGAAACCAGATACAGAAGGACGAACACAGGATTCCAATGGGAGGTGCCCGGAGAACACAAGCTCGGACAGAAAGGAGAGTAGAGGGGGTTGGTGGATAAGGAGTTAGTGTTTAACGACTCTGTCTGGGATAAAAATGTGCTGGAAAGTGCAGTGAGGGTTGCACAACAATGTGAATGCAGTTGAATGGGAACTGAATAATACACTTTTTTTTTTTTAAAGATTTTATTTATTTATTTGACAGAGCGAGATCACAAGTAGGCAGAGAGGCAGGCAGAGAGAGAGAGAGAGAGAGGAGGAAACAGGCTCCCTGCTGAGCAGAGAGCCCGATGCGGGACTCGATCCCAGGACCCTGAGATCATGACCTGAGCCAAAGGCAGCGGCTTAACCCACTGAGCCACTCAGGCGCCCTGAATAATACACTTTAAATGCTTTATAAAAAAACAAGCAAACAAAAACCACGTTAAAAAAAAAACCCAAACCCAGCCATGACTCTTGATTGAATAAATTAGATGAGGGGTTACAAAAATGAGCATCTAAATCTATTCTTTCAGCTGATTTACTAACAGCCATTCTGTTGGAGACAGGAGCTTTCTCACCAGCGGGCACCACCAGCTTCTCATTAAATATAGTTCTTGCCAGAAAGGCCTGCTTTCCCCCCTTTTAATGATTTCGAAGTACATGATCCTGTTTAACAGTCACCTCAAATGGTAACGAGACTCTGAGCCACCCGTGGATTTCATTGACTAGAGGCACACTAAAATCTACTACAACCCGTGTTCTTGTCAATTCTCCAAGTCCACGAGGTTTTTCTTCCTGGGAAAAGACTGAGTTGAACTCTGATGGAAGATTCCCTGCCAGGCAGCCCAAGAGGTAGAAGTTGCTGGAAGCCATGTCTCCTCCCTCAGCCCCAGGAGTGCCACAGGAGTGTGGTCCACAGCCTGGCTCAGACTGGTGCTCTTGGGGTACACGAAGGCAGATGTACCTGACAGGCAACCACACCCTTAGGCCACCCCGGAGGGACAGGCCACTGCCCAGCTCAGACCCCATCGCCAAGCCAGAGCACAAAACAGTTTCTATGCCTCACGCTAAAGTGAATCTTCAGGGGCGCCTGGGTGGCTCAGTGGGTTAAAGCCTCTGCCTTCGGCTCAGGTCATGATCCCAGGGTCCTGGGATCGAGCCCCGAATCAGGCTCTCTGATCAGCCGGGAGCCTGCTTCCCCCATCCCCCGCCTGCCTCTCTGCCTACTTATGATTTCTGTCTGTCATAAATCAATAAAATCTTAAAAAAAAAAAAAGTGAATCTTCACATTGTTCTTGGTATTGAGTTGTATACCTGAAGCAAAGACTTCAGCTGGAAAAGTATGATAATAAGGGAATTCAGCAGGTTGGCTAGATTAAAAAAAAGTAACAACAAAAAAACCCCACACAGTATACAAAGTCAATAATCAATACAAGGGGTGCCTGGGTGGCTCAGTGGGTTAACACTCTGCTTCGGCTCAGGTCATGATCTCAGGGTCCTGGGATTGAGCCCCCATGTTGGGCTCTCTGCATAGCGGGGAGCCTGCTTCCCCCTCCCCCTCTGGCTACTTGTCTGACTACTTGTGATCTCTGTCTGTCCAATAAATAAAAAATAATAATCAATACAAAGGGTGCTCAGGTGGCTCATTCGTTAACCGTCTACCTTCTGCTCAGGTCATGATCCCAGAGTCCTGGGATCGAGCCCCGCATCGGGCTCCATGCTCAGCAGGCAGCCTGCTTCTCCCTCTCCCCCTGCTCGTGTTCCCCCTCTCACTGTATCTCTGTCAAATAAATAAATTTAAAAAAAATAAAAATCAATACAAGTCAATCTTTCTATAGAGGCAAAGGACTACTACTTAGAAAATAACATCCTTCCCCTCCCCACCCCTCAAAAAAAAAAACCACCCAAAAAAGAAATCCCATTTATGTTGATGATGGAAGGATTAAATACCTAGGAATCAAGTTAAGAAATCTGCAGTATCGGGGCGCCTGGGTGGCTCAGTGGGTTAAGCCGCTGCCTTCGGCTCGGGTCATGATCTCAGAGTCCTGAGATCGAGTCCCGCATCGGGCTCTCTGCTCAGCAGGGAGCCTGCTTCCCTCTCTCTGCCTGCCTCTCCATCTACTTGTGATTTCTCTCTGTCAAATAAATAAATAAAATCTTTAAAAAAAAAAAAAGAAAAGAAAAGAAAGAAAGAATTGCTAAATTAAAAAAAAAAGAAATCTGCAGTATCAGGGCGCCTGGATAGCTCGGCTGGATAAGTGCCAGGGGGCTTGATTTCGGCTCAGGTCATGATCTGGGATCCTGAGTTCCAACCCCACCTCAGGCTCTGCACTTAGCGCAGAGGCGGCTTCGGATTCTTTCCCTCTTTCCTCCCCCTGCCCCTCCCACAACATACTCTCTCTCTCAAATAAATAAAATCTTAAAAAAAAAACAAAACAAAACCTTAAAAAAGGATCTGCAGTATCTATGTTAAGACTGAAATGTTGAGGGACCAAAATATCTGTAACCAGGGCAGACCCTATTTTTAGAAAGACAGGCTTGTCATTAGCTCAGTCTCCCCCAGAAGTCTGTACATTTAATGGGATCACTATAAAAATACCCAAAGGTTTTTAGAAGATATGCTAAATCTAAATTTTTTTTTTTTTAAGATTTTATTTACTTATTTGACAGAGAGAGACTCGGCGAGAGAGGGAACACAAGCAGGGGGAGTGGGAGAGGGAGAAGCAGACTCCCTGCTGAGCACGGAGCCTGAAGCAGGGCTCAATCCTGCGACCCTGGGATCATGACCTGAGCCAAAGGCATATGCTCAACTGTATGAGCCTCCCAGGTGCCCCAAATAAAATCTTAAAAAAAAAAAAAAAAGCAAAAAGAGTAGTAAAAGGGATGTGGGTTCATTTATCAAAATAAAAGCTGTATATGTTCAGGACTGGTTTCCTATTAGACCTCGACAGAATGAAGATAGAACCAGACCAGGGGCCCAGCAAGACATTCACAGGTAGAATAGCCTTTGAAGTGTAGTTCCAGTCAACGTTACTGTTCGTAGCAGGAAAAAATAAAATGCACACGCTGTACTTGGGCAGAGGAGGACTTCGGGAGGTAAGGATTCTATTGTCTTGATCAAAGGGTTTAGGAATGGGGAAAAAGGTTTAACATACTTCACTCTACTCACAATATACTTCTTTTTCCTTTTTTTAAGAAGGGGACAGAGGGAGAAAGAGAATCCTGAAGCAGACTCCCCACTCAGTGTGTCCTGACACGGGGCTCAATCCCAGGACCCTGAGATCAGGAGCTCAGCCAAGATCAAGAGGCAGATGCTTAACCAACTGAGCCACCCAGGCGCCCCTCACAATATACTTTCTAAATTAATTTTTAGTGTAAAAAAAGAAAAAAAAGAAAATTAGGTGGTCAAACTGAAGGTCTGACAGGAAATAAAATCTGATGGGGGAACTTAACCAAGCTGTTGTATTCACCATGTGCATTTGTTACCTGGTCAGTAAATAAGCTGAGGTGTTTATTTTCATCCTTACAGAAACAACATTAAAAACGAGGGACCTGGGGCACCTGGGTGGCTCAGTGGGTTAAACCTCTGCCTTCAGCTCGTGTCATGATCTCAGGGTCCTGGGATTGAGCCCCACATCAGGCTCTCTGCTCAGCAGGGAGCCTGCTTTGCCCCCCACCCCCGCCTGCCTCTCTGCCTACTTGTGATCTCTGTCAAATAAATAAGTACAATCTTTAAAAAAAAAGGGGGGGCAAACAAAACAAAATAAAACAAATAACGAGGGGCCATAGAAATACGGAAGAAAGCACTAGTTTCTGATCTGGGGGTAGGGAGGACCTTTACACTTTGCCTCTGAATAACAGAAAAGCAGACACATGTAAATCTAATCCCTAAAAATAAGATTCCTATACGGCAAAGATAGGACAACTCGATCCAAGTAACAAGCAAGGGGGAAAATCAAATGCCCAAAAGGCAATCAGCAAAGACCAACTCACGAGGCATCAGGGACAGGGAACACCTTCCAGTGGCCACCCGACACCTGAAAATGTTCAATCGCTCTTTAAAATGCTAACAAGCTTCTCTCTAGGTCACTGACGAGGACTAAAGAAGTAAAAGCCAGGGTAGGCTAAAGGGAAGTTCGCACTGTTCGCAATGTTTGCACGTTAAAACCTCTAGACGGGTAGGTTGGTCCCACGATCTGAAGTAGAAACAGGAAACACACTCAATGATCAGGCGCCCCCAGGTGTTTCCCTGGAGGAGACAGAAAAGCGCGCCCAGGGATGTTCAGCGCAGCGCTGTTTACAACAGGAAGGAAGCATCTAGGCCCTGAGCAGGAAGGTAGTTTTAAGTTTTACAGTTGAACTGGGTTTGGTCCTTCACTCTTATGAGCAGAGACTGTCACTCACTGAGGGGAAAGTGACAGCTAAAGGGCCACCAGGGGTGCCATTTACCGGTAGTGGTGGTAGGAGGGGCGTTCCTTACCCTAGCAGTGGTTCCCGGTGTCGTAAGCGCCGCTGACTAACCCTTCTTTGTCCCCTTCTGCTTTGTTGGCGTTTTTTGTTTTTTTTTTTTTAAAGATTTTATTTATTTATTTGACAGAGAGAGATCACAGTAGGCAGAGAGGCAGGCAGAGAGAGAGGAAGGGAAGCAGGCCCCCTGCTGAGCAGAGAGCCCGATGCGGGACTCAATCCCAGGACCCTGAGATCATGACCCGAGCCTAAGGCAGCGGCTTAACCCACTGAGCCACCCAGGCGCCCTTGTTGGCGTTTTATAGCAAGTCCTTTCCCAAAGACAAACCAAAGGAAAGGTCTGTCTTAGAATTGGGTAGGAGTGAATTAGGCTGAATGCCCAGGAAGCCTACCTAAAAAATTTAGTTTGTCTGTGGGCACCAGACCAGGGCTCCAAGCCACTCTTCTCCTTTCCTCCACCATCCACTACACAGGGCTTCTATCCTCATAGTCACAAGATGGCTGCTGTGCCACCAGGCATCCCCTTCCATTCCAGAGCAAAGAAAGGCTATGCTTGGGAAGGCCAATGAAGACTGCTCCCTTAAAAGGCTTTCCTGGAAGCCACACTAACAAATTCCACTTGCGTCTCCTTGGCCATACCTGTTGCAAGTTGACCCCCACCCCAAGCACGGACACTGCACCCTGGGAGTGATCTAACTTCCGCCTGACCACTCTGTGGAGTCCCCTTCAGCCCCAAGGAGCCCATGCACACCCAGATGCGGCTGCGAGTCAGCCGGAATCCCCTCGGAAATCACAAGTCACCAGCCAGGGTGGTTTATAGGAGAGATTTATTTGAAGAAATATTACAACATATAAAAACTACATAAAGTCTTAATTTCCACTCATACAGTGGTAGATTTGATACAACGCAGAATAAAAAACTTTTAAAATCCAGAATGCACAAAGTACGGCACACTTTGATCACTAAGTCATTAGTCGATAAGCAAACCTCACAGAACAGCTTCATGTCAGCCAAGGCCACAAACACCGTGAACGACACATTTGAACCGACAGATTGACATGTTAAAAATACAACATCAGTGCATGTTGGGGATCCCTGGTGCCAGAAACGAGGGCGACAGGAGGGCAAGACTAGTCCTTAGCAGACTCCTCTTCCTTGGTTTTAACTGAAGGGACATAAAAAGGGAAGTCACTGCAGAGGACACATGCGATGGACGCTAAGCAACACAGCAAACGGGCCGAAACCAAGGGCTATGACAGCAGCCAGGTGTCCCTGCTGATGGCGCACCACACAGGCAGCGGCAGCAGCTCGGAAGGGACATTCAGTGAGACTGCTCCCAGGGACTCCCAGGGATTCCCAGGCTGCCCTGGCCAGCGTCTGAGCCAGGCCACGGGGAGGCCCGAGGAAAGGGCCCAGAGCCAATCACACGGCCCCGCACCGTACCTGAGGCACTCTCTCGAGCTTTGGCCAACATACAGCGCTTGATCTCCAAGCCAATGGCTTTGGCCAGAGGCGGCGGCACAGCGTTACCCACCTGCAGGAGGGAAGGAGGGAGATGCCTGGCTTGGCACGACGGGGGTCAGCACCTGCCTCTTGTCAGAACAGTGACGAGGGCACGAAAGCCCAGGTCTCCTGCTCACATGGGCTTCCGAAGCCCTTCTACCATGATGGCTCTGGGACCCTCCAACCAGCCCATCTTCACACCTGAAACCCCACAGAAAAGGGGCCTTTAAAGGGCTTCAGAAAAACTCAGCCAGATGCGGATGCACCGTGCTCCACTTCCGGCCAAGAGGGGTTGTTTCTAGACAGCAGGACTTGGGTGGTGGGGGGAGGCAGGAGGTTTCTGCTAGAAGCGCAGGCGCTGTTGGCTTTGTGAGCAATGCACAGGCGTTTCTTAGACGAAAATCCATTTAAGAAACAGCTAGCTCAACACCCTGAGCATCAGTGAGGGACAGCGGGTTCCTTCCCACCCTTACTTAGCAAGTGTGGGTTTCCACCACTGCACGTTTCCTCCCTCTCCCTCACTGAATTTCAGTGCCCCGAACTTTCCTTTGGGCTAAACCTGCCTCAGAGCTGTAAACAGCAACCAACGTGCTCAACGAACAACAGCCTGGCCTGCGAGCACCCTGGGCCCTAGGGTCCCTCCGTCCTGGCATCCCCTGCTGCTCGGTGTCCCCTCAGAAGGGACCATGTGAGTCCTGCTCTCCACTCACATACCCTGCCCCCTGGTCAGACTGGCAGGCCTATGCCATCAGGGCCACGTGGTGTCATTCGGTCCCTGCTCAAGGCCAGAGGAAAAGCAGGTCCGGTCCCACTCCCCACTCCCCACTGACCTGCCGGTGCTTATCGAGGATGTTGCCGAACAGCCGGTAGGTGTCCGGGAAGCCCTGGGAGCGGGCACACTCCCGCACACTCACGACGCGGTGCTGCTCGGGGTGGAGAACGCGGCCCTGGGGGCGAGAGGTGAGGTGGGGAAGGGGAACAAGCCTGGGCCCACCCGCCCCATCGGAAACTCCAGCCTTAGGCTTGATGGCCGAGCCGGTCTCCGTCAGCACAGAGGCGGAGAGGAGCGCCAGCCTCCCTTGGGCCGCCCCCGCCCGCGAGCCCATGCCTCTGTCCCCTCCCAGCATGACCCGGGCACCCAGCCCTACCTGCTTGCCCATGGGCTCAGGGTTGGTGACAGTCGTGCTGAAGAAGCCGTCCCACTCCAGCCGTCCGTAGAGGCCGGCCCAGTGGTTGTGCCTGTTCCCGGTGTGGGGCAAGCACCAGGGGATGAGGGTGTTGAACTGTCTAGCTGCAGAGTCGCAGGCTTTGCCCGCTGGAAGAGAGGGCCGCGCGATGAGACTGCGGTTATGGAACGGGAGGGACAGAGCAGCGACAGTCCCCAGACACACAGCGTGCACTCAGCACCTATTTACAGCAGGGACGCCCAGGGCGGGGCTGTCTGTGCCTTGCCCAGGTCCGTGAGCGGCAGTCCCTGGCATCTCTGGCCGGGAGCCCCCAGACTGCTGCAGGCCATCAGAAGCTAAGGGGGCTGAGGGGTTGTGGTTCAAGGTCAAGGTAAACCCAAGGGAAGTCCCACCCTGGGCACCGGCAGGGTCCCGACCTTCCACGCAGGAGCAGACCCCGCGGAGGGCCCCGGTGCTGCTGCAGCCATTCTTCTTGTCGTGGTACGTGTAGCGCAGCTTCCTGGCCATGGTGCCGTCGGAGAGCCGCACCTCGATATTCGGCAGGTCGCGCCAGTCGGAGCCGGGCGCCAGAGGGATGTGCCGCATGCGGGCCGCCACCAACGCACTCATGTCCTGAAAAAGCGCAGCAGGGCCCAGCTGTCACTTCAGTCAGGGAGCATGAAGCACCCGTGGGAGACTGGATGCCATGATTCTCAGCGCTGGAAACACCACAGTGCCCGGGAACCCCCGAGGGGTCTGTATCCCTTCGTGGGAGAAAAACGGTAGCCCAAATCAACAGCCTGGGGACTGCACGTGCCATGGAGGTAGCAAAGCAGGGACGTGGAACAGCATGGGGGAGAACAGGTGAGGGACAGCTTAGGGCAAGCTGAGAGGGCTTCTGTGAGGTGGTGACAGGTGAGCAGGCCCCCGCATGATCAGAGAACCACCCAGAGGAAGAGCTGGTGTATCTGGGAGAACACACAGAACATGGGCAGAAGAGACGAGGTCAGTCCGAGGGGGCAGTGGTCGAGCCCTGCTGCAGGGCGCATGGACGGCAGGGGCAGGAAGAAAAGCAGGAGGCAGGAGAGGAGGGTGGGAACCAGCTGAGAGGACACGGATCTGGGCTGAACTGGAAGGGGTCAGGCTCAGACCCCGCCTCCCACCCCAAGCCCTCGCTGGGCTCCAAGCACACGTTCCACTCTCATGAGGCCACTGGTCCAACCAGGCTGGCCCTGCTCTGGCAGGGCGCTGTTACCTTACAGATGTGGTCCCTGAGGATGGGCTGGTACTGTGCGCCCCTGAGCTGCCTCTGGAACCAGGACTGAGGCTCCCCGTTGTACAAGATCTCAATGGACGAAGCTCCGTTCCGGACCTCAGGGAGGTCAGACATGGTGTCCCGCACGGTGATGGTCCGGAACGGGCCTGAGCTTAACCTGCAACAGCACAGCAGACCACTGACAACCTGGGAACCCAGGCCACGACTGTCCCTCACGTTATTGGTGCTATTTCCTGGGGGCTGGCACTGCCCCCTCCAGGGAGGACAACCTAGCTCAGAAGTCAGAGCTGCCCAAGGCCGCGAGCATACGAAGAGGATAAGCTGTACTACGAGTTCTGCTCCCGATGACAGCCAGGTCCGGCGGCTGCCCCGCGTGCAGCCCTCATCCCGAGGTCAGAGCAAGACCAGAGGAGATGAAGCGCTCGTGCGGGAGGCCGGCACCTCGCTGCCTGCGCTAACACATTCTCAGCTCAGGCCTCTTCAAAGACCCGCCAACACCCCACCGGCCAGGGAACAAGCACCGCGACACGGCGGGGCACGCGGGCTCCCACCTGGTGATGTTGCTGACGAACTTCTTGTCGTCCACCACGACGCTCAGCTGGCAGGCCCGCGGCGCGAACACGTGCAGCGGCTCTGGGAACAGGGGAAGCTGCTCTCCGGGGGCCGCAGCCAGGATGATGGCCCGCCTCCGCGTCTGGGCCACGCCGTACTGACCAGCCTGCAGAGCACGTGGGACACGCACACTCAGGCGGGCGCCTCCAACCAGCCCCTACTTAACTCAGCAGGTTTGCTCCCAACAAGAGTTAAGTAGGACCAGACGAAAGACAGGAGAGACCATGCCAAGGCCATTAGTCCCTGAAGACGGACGGGAGTAAAGCGTGCCAGCAACTACAGCCAGCTTTTCCGAGAGCTCTGCACAGGGTCCCGTGATCTCCACGCTCTGAGTTTGGTGGGTGAGCCCACGACCCACGGACGCTGGACACGGGGGGTGCGGGCCGGGGGCAGCCCAGCGCCTCGCTCATGCAGGCACTACCTCACTGCCTCCCAGCCAGACTTTCTCCCCATTTTTGAGCACTGCTTCGGCGGTCGTTATGCCGTCAGTTACTGAACAGGTACACACAGACTAGCCGCTTTTCAGATCAAGCGTAGTTCCCTCTGATCACCCACAGCCTCTGTCCGCGCAGACAAAGCTGCCCATCGCTCACTGGAGCACGACCTCTCCCTGCCCCTGCGGTTTGTACGCGCGCTCGTTCACCCGAGAGACCGCTGCGAGTGCTGGCGGTTTAGCTCTGCACTTCCAGCTTACCCACCCCCTACGGGGATCTAACTGCTCCCCAGAGCTCTGGGCTGGCCACCACCCTTCCCTCTCAAGAGAAAGGGGCTGGAGACACTCGCCCCCCGCCAAGGGCACCAGAGGACGCGACTCTCAAGGCCCTAAGAAGGAAGTGGACTTCCTTGGCGTGCCGGATCCGTGTCCCAACCGCCACCTTGCCCGCGCTCAGTGGCACGGGTCACCGTGTTACAGGCCTGTCCCGTTCAACTCTGCTTTCATTAGAAACCATCTGCCGCTGCCGCCGGGGACCCCCACGTGCCGCCCGCCCAGGCCGCCCACCTGCAGCACGCCGAAGGTGCACTGGTAGCCCATGCGGACCAGGCAGCGGAGAGTGAGCTTCAGGACCATGGAGCGCTTGAAGGAGACGAAGTTCCGCACGTTCTCCAGCAGGAAGTAGCGGGGCCGGTAGTAGTCACAGTAGCTGTGGGAGGTGGCAGAGACCACGGGGAGGTCATCCTCATGCACCAAAGAAGACCCCCTCTACCAGAAGCTACACCCGCCGACTCTCAAGTCTCTCTGCCGAGAAGCCAGTCACCAGCTCCCTGGAGGCAGAGGCTGGGCCCTCGCCCGTGCGGCCTGCAGCGGGCATGCCAGCCACCCTCAGGCAGTGCTGACCACAGGGGCTTCTACTCTGTTTACCTGAGAAAGGAAACCACCAGGGAGTTCTTGAACTTGGAGTAGGTCCGAGAGTTGAAGCGGTTCATGCCACTAAACCCTTGGCAAGGCGGCCCACCGCACAGCATCTCCACGTCTCCCTTCTGAGGCAGCTTCTGACCCCGGGAGTTGGTCGCCTCCCCGGCCATGACCAGCTTCAGCAGTACATTGCAGTCCTCCGTGAACACCGTGGACCCGGGATTGTTGAGCCGAAATGCCTGGGCCGCAGGATCCCACATCTCGATGGCCCACAGTGTTTCCGAGATGCCTGGGACATACAAGGACAAATGTGTGCGAAGCATCCCCTCGAATCACACTGGAGGCAGAACTGTGACCAGAGCCAGAAACGTCTTCCCGGTAGAACCTGCCTCATCCAGTTTGACTAGTTGTGCAAACAGACTCTCACGGTGCGTACCTGCTTGGTGGAAGCCTTCTGACAAGCCCCCACAGCCGGAAAACACATCCAAGGTCCGAAGCTTAGGCAGTTTAATTTCGGTCTCTGGCTCGCTCGGCTCACATGTCTGAGACTTTGCCCTGCCCTTCCCTGGAAGAGACAGGCCACAAATTAGGTCAGAGCCCTCACCTGCTCTCCTTAAACCCTCATTTTGAATTCACAGCAAAGAACAAGCTAACAGCAGAAGCTGTGTTTTCATACCAAAGGACTCATGAGTGCCCGAATTACGTAAGACAGACTCGAGATCCGTGTGGAATAATGACATACCTTTACCCTTCCCTTTCCCTTTATTTCCAGGGCTGCGGGCATGGTTTGGAGGATCTTCAAAGCTTTTGTTCTTCGCATTATAGGCCTAAGAAGGACAAAACCACAACCGTCTGGCAGAGAAATACACTGGTCCCTTTTCTAACGAAGGGAATTTAAGTTAATCTGATAAAGATCCACTTAATTTCTCCCTAATTACGGCCACAAGCAATTAGCCATTAATAAGAATACTTCGATTTTATTATGCTGGAAGCAGGGGGGGGAGGGGAGTTCTACGATATAAACATTTTATGGGGCCAACACTGGAACCCCTGCTACCCTAAGTACCCGGCCTACTCATTCTAAAAATAGGCAAAGTGACAACTGGGCCACCCACAGGGCCACCTGAAGGAAACAGGCGTGGACCAACTTCAGATGACCTAACGCAGGAAAAGGCACGCTCAAACAGCTCAAAAGCGATTAGCTTCATTGACAGACTCCCAGATCCCTTCTCGGTCACCAGTGCTCAGTGGTACACACCTCACCCGGCCACAGACCCCTGAATGAAGGGACTGAGGGGCAGGACTAAGTCCACCAGGCAAAGGGGCACCTTTCTGTAGCTCATATTAAGGCACTGACAGGGCTAGCACAGGCCACCTACTAGTCTCCAAATGCATTGTAGATGCATAAGGACTCTCAAACGTTACTTCTGGCTGAAAGATATGTAAGTTCCAGAAGAACTCGAACACCGCAGATTCATACTCTGAGTAATTCCATGGCATTCTTGGGGGCTGGGACTTTGACCTGAAGCCCCTCCCTCCAGCCAGTGCAGGGTACCACCTCAAGGAAGTAGAAGCGGTCCGGCCCCCCTGCGGAGAAGTCCTGGAGGCCCCCAGGCAGGTCCTCCCCGTACTCCACAGTGCAGCGGCCCTGCACGGCCTTGAAGTCCACGACCACCTCCTCATCGCTCCAGTAAAGCAGGTTGATGTCTGCGTGGTAGCTTGCTGGGGTAGACTTGTGGGTGTTCTCTGGCCTGAAAATGGAAGCGTCTTGGTTAGCAATTCTCTCTTGCTGTTAACTAACAAAGAATTAAACGGCACCACATTTCTGGGGGTGCTCAGAAAACCAACAGGTTAAGACCACAATCCCGTTAGTTCAGCTTGAGTTCTATCCCCCTTCATCGGCACGACCAACTGAGTGTGATTCCTTGCCATGACCTCAGGGAATGATGTGCTGGCTCCTTTACCATGAACAACAGCTGCCCGCTGCCCATTAAGCATCTAGAGCTTTCTTCTCTTATCCTAGCCAGACTTCTCGTTTCTTTTCTGCTAATATAAATGATTATTACAAAGACTTTAAAAAGTCTCTGATATACATTAATTAAGTGAAACAACCTTATACCCTGATTATTTTCAGGTTAGCTCCTAACCACTACGAGTTACTAGGATCCCAGAAGCAGACTTAGTGAAGCCAAGAACTTGGGAAAAGAACAGACAGCGGGAACCCCAGAAACAGGAAGGGGCACCTGGGAAGAACAGGAAGACAGAATGGGGAGGGGAGATGGGAAGGGGCAGAATTCAGACAATCCTAAATAGATGGCAGAGCCCAGGACATTCCATCCCTGACTTTGTCATACACTTGACTTCTGCGTAAGGATTTGGGGCAGAGAACTTTGTCACTGTAAAACAAAGGTCTAAAGCAAGGCTATGAAATAGAATTAAGTCACTGTCATCACCCACCAGATAAATAATCAGAAACACTTAGAGAAACAGCTACCTTTACCAAGGTCTTAAAATACCACTGTTATGACCCCATTTCAGACTTCTAGAAAGACTGCTGCCTCCCGGAAGAGCAGAGGCCTTCACCAACCTATAAAATTTGTTGATTCTGATCTTGATATCAGTCTCATTGGGCCTGCCATTGCTCTTCTTGATACAGAAGATTTCTTTTATTCGGCCAATTCGATATGGCTCAGGAGCATCCAGGTTACTGCCTTTGATGTAATCCGAGTACTTCCGGTAGTGTTCTGGATACAGATCTTCGTCCACAGGCTCCTTCCGCGGGCGTTTTACGGGACTGGACAGCTTGATGCTGCAGAGAAGCAAGGATTACGTGTAACTGAACGTGAGACCACAAAAAGCAATGACCTCGGCCTTCCTCAACAGCCAGTAACAACTACTACTTAGCTCAAACACCTTATAAAGTAATGCAGCTAGGTGCCCCGAGACTTAGAGAATGATTAAATCTCACCCATATAGTTTAAAATGAGCATCCTCGGGGCGCCTGGGTGGCTCAGTGGGTTAAAGCCTCAGCCTTCAGCTCAGGTCATGATCCCAGGGTCCTAGGATTGAGCCCCACATCAGGCTCCTTGCTCAGCGGGGAACCTACTTCTCCCTGACACCCACCCCATCTCACCTGCTCGTGTGGCTCTCAAATAAATGAAATCTTTAAAAAATAAAATAAACTGAGTCTTCTCCATCCGTGCACTACTTGCTACAATAGCTACTGACACTGTCGCAGTCTGCCCAGCTCCCGGCCACACAGCAGGACTGCACTTCCTGGCATGTGACTCATCCTGCTCAACAAGTGTGAGAACGGACATACAGGTACTTCCAGGCAGGAATATTTAATTGCCAGGAGAGCCTCTGGGGCGCTTTCCCTTGGCTCAAACTCTGAGAAGGCAACTCAAACTCAAACCGGCAACTCTGAGAAGGTAGTGGTTCCACCAGCTCAGCTCCGAGTGACCCAACTGGACAAGTGCCCTGCTGAACTATGATTGACACAGTGTGGGCAAGAAGGAAACCTCCCGTCTATTGGCTTGTTCCCAAGGCATAACCTGTGCTCTGCCGACTGAGGTTCTGACTGAGCAGCAAGGCAAAGGCATAGGGCGGAGACTCGCAGTCTGGGCAAGCCAGATGCAGCCTACTGGCCATCTGATCTGGCTGCACGCTGTCAAGGCTGCCATTCAGGACGGCAGCTGCCATGTTTTCCCACCAGGCCCCCTTAGTTGGACAGGCTCCAGGGGTGCCCCCAAGCACCTGTGGGGACACCTGTGCTGTGCAGCAGGCACCGGGACACACAGCACCTCAGGCACCTTCCCCTCTGCACCATGGACAGCGGGGCTGAAGGGGGCTCCAGGCGCCACTGCACAAGGCTGGAAGGCCCCTGCCCTGTGCTCCGTAATTCAGAGTAACTGAACGGAGGGGTGAAGACTGGGTTTCAGCTGGGACTTTAGAGAAATGCCACCGCAAGCCGGGAAACAGAGAAGCTTGGGAAGTGCTGGTTGTCAACGCAACCATGTGCTAATTCTTAGAACAAAGACTGGATCAAGTGTGGAAATGTCCCCAAAGAGCCCCAACCCCCGACCCAGAAAGAGGTCTTGCTCCTTCCTGGTCAATGGGCTTGCAACTCCTGTTTGTTCAGTTTTACTCTAGGCCAGGCACTGGGCTAAGTACTTTCCGTTCAACTCACTTCATCCTAAGAGCTCAGTGGGCGAGACCATCCTCCCATGGGACCGATAGGGCCCAAGAGGAGATGGTCTCATCTCCCAGGCAGGGCCCCAACGCACGCATCAGCGACCCCTTAGCCGGTGCATCCTTGGGCTTCCATCAGGCTTACAGCTTCACTCTGCCCTGGAGGGCTCGCCACTGCTGGTCACCACAGATACCACAGTGACAGTTTAGGCAGCAGCTAATCCTCGGGGTCCAGGCTGGGGGACATCGCGAAGCGAACCCTATACTGGTCCAGAGCTCACGGCCCTGCCCTGGGCAAAGCGGGTACTCACTTGAATGTGAAGGCCTCGGGGAGGAGGTACACGCCATCACCCACTCGATACTGGATGCCGTTCTTGGTGGCCGAGCTGTAGAGAACCCGGGTGTCCAGGTCCTCAAGCTGTTCCAGGACCCTGGGAATTTCTTTCTGCCTCATTTCAGCCAGTCGGGCACAGCTTACACAGAACCTGAAGCAGCAAAGGACAGAAACAAAGGCCCTGAGCTGCTCGGCAGCAGCTGCACGAGCAGCCAGAGGCCCAGAGACTCTGAAGACCAACAGAAAATATTGCAAATATTTGCAGGAAACAGCTTCCCTGTAGTTTATGTTCATGCTTTGAAAACACTTACTTGAGACCCAAGATATAACACAAGAAAGTGACAAGTCAATTCCACTTTTGAGTAGTTGATATAAAAAAGGCAAAACCAAACCAAACCAAACCCCTAAGACAAACAGAAAGGAGAGTACACCACAAGCAAGAACACAGAGTGGTTCAGTCAGAGCTCAAGTCAAAGGAGTCTCAGACCATTCTCTATCGGCTGAAAAGCCTGCTGGTAAAATTCAACATTATTTCTCATCCATAAACCCATAAAGGAGAGCTAGAAATGGCCCTCATTGGAGATCAAGTCACAAGGGAGCAGCAGGCTGACGGGACAAACACCAGAAGCATGCAAGGTGGCCCTCCCAGCCTCTGAGAGGCACCGGAGCCATGCTGCGTCCCAGCAAGCGAGGCACAGAGGCCATAAAGGAAGGTGTGGGGCACTGAGATGAGAAAATCTTAAAAAGCAAGCCTCCCTAAGAGCAGTCAGTCACCAGGTAGAATAAAGCAGCATCAAAGGGAGCACTCACGGAAGAAAACCTCTAAGAAACACGAGAAAACGTGCAAGGTCTGTAGCACAGATGCCGAGAAGTGCACAGAAGCACACATTCTGCTCCTGGACGGGAGAGCCTCTCATGAAGGGAACTCCACACCCAGGCCGTCCACACACTTAAAGCAACTGTGACCAAGTCAGGCCATCTTCGGTTGGTGGGGAAAAGGAAGCCTGGCAGACAGCAGCATGCGAGAGTCGGAGGGTCGCGCAGAGCCGCGCAGGCCCTGGAGCACCGCCGGCCGGGCCGGCACTCACTTGTACTTGTTCTCCTCGGTCGGCTGCGTTTTCGGAGGGGACTCAAATCTGGCGTAGTCTTGATCATACCACAGCTGGTAGAAGTAGGTCTTTCCGTCATCCTCTGCTATCATAGCCTCGGGATCCATGCCTCCCTTTGAGCACAAGGACCTGGTGTCAGCCACGACTCCACGCAGAGAGAGAAGGGCATGCGAGGGGCGCTGGGCACTCACCTCCAAGGCCCAGTTCTCCGACGGAGCTTTATAGACGACCTTCACCTTGCTGTGGATATACGAAAGCTGCATGTCCTCACATTCGTCCACCAGAAACAGCTCCAAGGGGTCCGACGTGGCTCCGAGGACCGTGTCTGTCCCGGCGCAGAACCAGTGGGCATGGAACATCTGCCCGTTGCTGCTGTCCTCCCACAGCGCAGTGACCCTGGAGCCCGAAAAAAGGCACGCACTTGACCAGCAAATCCAGACTGAATCCACTCAGGGTAACTTGTGTTTTCTTTCTGCAATTAGCCTAGCAAAGAGCCGCTGCTGCTCTCTGAACACGAGCATCTGCTAGTGGTCTAAGAACGTGTGCTGAAGTCAAGCAAAGGAAAAGACACAAACCTTGCCAAATACAGCGGTTTTGAGGAGTCATCTGGAATAACAGAGACACAGTCCCCCACTTCCAGGGTTTCTGAGTCGATGCACACCTTCTTAAAGTAACTCTTCTTCCCATCAGTCTGAAAACGAGAGCTTCATTTCAGGTGAGGATGGGTCTGAAGGTCCAGTCTCGGCTTGACCTACCTGTTCCTATTACTTTGCATAAAAGCCTAATTCCTAATAATTTTGTTAAGTCACGAGGCTCTACTGACCTGGTTACTACAGAAAACATCTGCCTCCCTTAGCTGGAAGTCTGCACAAAGAGCACTCGCCCTCATCAGCCCCTCCCTTCGGTGCCGGCAGCAGAGCAGATACCAGCCTTTGACTTTAAACGGCACCGGTCCCAGCTCCTCGTGCCAAGGTCCTAAGGCCACACCCTGCCCCCAACTCCTGCCAACCACGAGGACCTACTTCTCCCACCAGGAAAGCTAGTTTCCAACTCAGGGCCCCCGACCTGCCTCTGCCCCACATCTTTGTGAGACTGGCTCCTTGCCAACCTTCAGGGTCTCGCTCAGATGCTGCCTCCTCAGGAAGCCTCCAAGGCCCCAACCTCCCTCCAACTCTCTGCCCACTGGACAGTACATGCCCCTTTCCTATCCTGGAGGGAGGATCAGCACACAGGACAGAGGCTTAGCCGCATCCAGGCTTACAGCAGCATCTGGCAGGGGGAAGGCCCCATGCCACATATCAGATCTTTGGCTTACAGACATCAAGGAAGCAATGCTAAAGAAAAGGGAACCTCTCCAGCTTTGGTAAAAGTAGTGCCTTAGGGGAACCTGGGTGGCTCAGTGGGTTAAGCCTCTGCCTTCAGCTCATGATCTCAGGGTCCTGGGATTGAGCCCTTGCATCAGGCTCTCTGCTCAGCGGCAAGCCTGCTTCCCCCCGCCACCCCGCCTGCCTCTCTGCCTACTTGTGATCTCTGTCTAATAAATAAAATCTTAAAAAAAAAAAAAAAAAAAGTCATGCCTTAGACAATCACAGAACGACAGGGAGGCAATCTGCTAGTGTCACCAAACACCCACACCCAGGCCAGAGGGGGCAGTGGTGGCTCTCTTTGAAACAAGCTTTGATGGAGAATCAGCCTGACACTCCAGGACAGTGTCACATGCCCACTTTGAAATGTTAGGAAAACAGAGTTTGGGGCACACAAGCAAACAAAAACAAAAACAAAAAACCCCAAAAGACCATTTCTGGTGCATGGCCAAGGGCCCTGGCCTCTCCCACTGGCTGTGCTCCTCTCTGGGGCAAATGAGCAGGTTTCTCTCCTCCAGGACTCAGGCTGCTGAAGGGGTGTGGCAGTGACACACAGGGCGACAACTTTCTCAGAGCTGTGACAATAAGACCATCGTCTCCAGCATTACCTTGACAGCGTCTCCAACCCAAGAGATCCGGTTCTTGTTTTGTTTCTTTTTCTTCCCCTGATGCATTTTTTTGGGTGATGGCATCTCTGGAATATTGTCATCGACCTCTTCATCGTCATCTGCCTCCTTCATGGCCATGTTGGGGCACCTGTAAAGTCACTTGTTATAAGCTCATCTCCTTTATAAGTGAAACCTACTGGGGCTTTTGTAGTCAGATATATGGGACAGGCCTGGTGACAAAGATAGATAAGGGAAAGCTGCCTGCTCCGGATACCCTGGCCCACCTGTTCTGGGCCAAGCTCACTTGCCATCGACTGGCATTTTCCTCTGCCACAAGAGCAGCGTCAGCCAAACCTACCTCCTCTCTTGGCAAGCCTGTTTGCTCCGTCCGCTACCACCAAACTTAACCATATCTTTACAGGCTTTGCACTGTCCACATTCGGGCTGCTGACAAACCTAAAAATTTTTAAGAAGTGAATGAAATGGCCATTAGTAACTATTGGCAATCTTTTTTTTTTTTTTTTTTTTTTTGTGAATTACAATTTTAAGAAATTGTATTTAGCCTCATTAGGTTAAGTATGAGAAGGAAGTCCAGAGCAAGATCCCATTCATACCCTCCAGGCAAGCAAATTTAAAAAACAGGACATGTGTTGGGACAAGTGCAAAGAAAGCAATGCTCAAAGGGTAAGCCAGCACCACCACTCTGGAGTTTTCTAGACCGAAGTGAAACATAACCCACACCCCAGCAATTCTGCTCCTACATAGAGATGGTCACAAGAGACCTCACTCAAGGACACTGCCACAGCATTATAACAGGGATAATGCTGGGATGTTCATATAACGAAATGCCATTTAATAATCCAAGTGAGTCAACTAGACAGAACCACATCAACACGGAACAGGTGCAAACACCAGCTGTGTGTATTTAAGACGCTTTGAACATTGCACATACATGTGCTAGATGTAAAAGTAAAACCGAAAGAATGGTAAGAACGTGTGAATTCCTGTGAAACCAAAAAAAAAAAAGCGCAGTCCAGCAGACAGCATGAACAGAGGTTCTAAAGGCAGCTGTGGCATTTCACATTTGAGTTTTTGTCCAAAATAAGTCAAATACAGGTGGACCTCAACTCCAGGCCACCACAGTAACATAAGCCGAATGAAGTTTCTGGTTTCCCAATGCAGACGGAAGTTATGTTTACGCTACGGTGTAGTCTTTTAAATGTGTTATTAACTAGCTTTAGGTCTTAAAAAAAAAAGATAAAAGAAAGTATATTTTTAAAAAGTACTTTACTGCTAAATATATGTTAACTATCATCTGAGCTTTCAGCAAACGACAATCACTGGCCACAGGTCACCACACATATGACGAGTAAGTGTGAAACACTGTGGGAATTACCAAACTGTGACAAACTCAGGGAGCAAATACTATCGGGAAAATGGCACCAACAGACCGCTCAATGCAGGGTTCTCACAGAACTTGGATTGGTAAGAAAGAAAACAAACCCCTCAAATCAAAAATACACACAACCCACCGCCCAAATGCAATGTCTGCGGAGGACAGGAAGACAAGGGATACCCACATGACACCAAAACACCACCTCTCCACGTGACCCGAGAGATTCACCCCCAGCTCCTGAGTGAGGCAGATGTAAGAATTCGCAGAAGAGAGGGCTCTTAAAAGACCTCAAATCTCCACTTCCCTGGGAAAGTTACACTGGGAGACAAGGAAGGCTCCCGGCGGGGGGTGAGGGGGGTGTCCTCCCCGTCAGAAGCGGCAGCGCCTCCGTGTGGGGTAATCCCTTCCTCTGCACCCAGTGCGACCCAGGCGGAACAATGCCACAGGAGGCCAGACCCTTCGGTGACCGTGGCGTTAGCAGCAAAGTGCCCAAGCACCCCTCTTTCCACAGCTGTCTGGTCAATGTGTGTGTCCCGTGGGGCATGCAACCCCCCCCCAGATAACGGACTCTGGTTTAGGGGTGACGTCCGAGCAGGGAGAGTCTCAAGCTCCCGATTACTCAGGCAGCCTAGCCCGTGTGAGATTACCTCACAGACGCCGCACCGCCGGCGTTTGAAGGCGTTCTCCTTGTCCTCTTTGTCATCCTTTTCGATCTGCTCTGCGAAGAAAGTGTCGAAGATCTGGTAGACCAGCTTGGTCGTGGTGGCTTTAGTGGGACCTTTGTCCTTCTCTTTGGCAGAATGCCCAATGGTCCGACGTCTTTCAGCTCTCCTGGGACAGAGGTTTCCATCGTGTTAGGGGTTGGGAGAAGTGCCCAGGACACTGTACCTTCGCTGGTCTTGTGTCTTCAGTTTTATTCCTGCCGCATCCTTACCTTTTCCCAAGGGTGACCCCAGCCAACTTGATCAGGTCTCTCATGCAAGGGGTCAGAAAGA
Source organism: Mustela nivalis (assembly GCF_964662115.1). NCBI lineage: Eukaryota > Metazoa > Chordata > Mammalia > Carnivora > Mustelidae > Mustela > Mustela nivalis. The sequence continues at coordinate 208,921,788 of NC_139020.1, read as the reverse complement.
TGGGCTGCTCGTCACTGTCCCCGGCCTCATCGTAACTCTCTACTTGTTCTACCACAAACTGGGCGTGTCGAAGGAGAGAGTCCTCTGTGAATCGATTCAGGTTGAGCACAGAAGGAGGAACAGTGGTCTTTAAGAAAAACATCAGAAGTTTCTCTTAGGCTTAAGCAAAACTGTTCTAATGAAACCGAAAGACAGTTTCTCATCTTAGATGTGAGTTTTCAAGCAAACGCCACGCAGCCCGTAAACAGGCGCGCAGCCCAGGTCACGAAGACCCTGCGCCTCTCACCTCAATCTTGTTGATCAAGTCTTCATAGGTGGAGTCTGGGTTGCCCTGCAGGAACTCAACCACAATCTTACTTATGTAGATCTTCTCCTGCATCACACTGAACAGCGGCGCGTACTCGGGGTTGGGGTCCATCAGAATGTACTCAGCAAAAGCTGCAGTAAGCGGAAATTTTAAAAAGTGGTTTGAGGGGTGCCTGGGTGGCTCCGTGGGTTAAAGCCTCTGCCTTTGGCTCAGGTCATGATCCCAGGGTCTGGGGATCGAGCCCCGCATGGTGGGGGGGTTTCTCTGCTCAGTAGGGAGCCTGCTTCCCTTCCTCTCTCCTGCCTACTTGTAATCTCTGTCAAATAAATAAATAAAATCTTAAAAAAAAAAAAAAAAAAAAGTGGTTAGAACCTAATGGCAATGGCAGCCAAAGAGCAGGGATGAGCCTGTGAAGACTGGAATAGTCTAAGTCGTTCCCTATGCAAAAGTCACCAAAATGCAAAGTCCATTCCGAGTCAACTCGTTCAGAAGTGGGTCTGAGACAGCCAGGGAACGGGGGCACCCAGCTGGCTCCCTCGGGAGAGCACACAACTCCACCTCAAGGTTATGAATTCAAACCCCACCTTGGGTATAGAGATTCCTTAAATAAAATCTTAAAGACACCTAGAGAATAGGAGACTGGCCAAGTGGCCTTATTTCGGCTCATCTTTGATTTTGGAATTCAGTTTGGGTTTGAGCTAAAGGGATAGGACCTGTTCTTTCAGCTAACTGGAGGCTCAGTTCCAGAGCCAGCTGGAAAAGTCATTCTGTTGGAACCCGACCTTGTTCCCACACAGTCACAAGTTAGTCAGCTGCTGCTCCCGTGAGCCTGAGGCATCCCACCAGAGCCCAGGAGAGCCCCAGGGAGGGTAGGAAAGAAGGCCCCTTCGGGTCCCGTTACAGTCCCCAAGCAGCCACATACTTACAAGTGCTGAAGCCAATGAGCGCCTTTTCACCCCCGTCAAAGCCAGTGATCCACCACTCGTTTATGGGGCCAAGATTTTTGCCATTAACACCACCTAAGAAAAAAAAAAGAAAGTTTCCTGAAAATGAACTAAGAGCCAGGACTCCCACCAAACCCCAGAAAGGCCAGTGGCACCGAGTGCCCCTGAGGTGACTGTTCCTGACAGATGAAGCGGGGAGCCCGCAGGGCCCACAGGCTGTGCTGGCAGCGGCCCGCAGCACGGTCCCCGGTCCCAACTTGAAGAGGGCAGAGCGCCAGCTGAGCACTGCTTTGGAGGCGAGCTTCATTTTTCAGATCTCAGTCCCACACAGAACCCGGAGCATTCCACTCACCTTCGAGAGATGGGTCATCATCATATATTGGCTTCGCGTAACCGGAGAAGAAGAGTTCAATGTTCTTCTCGATGAGGCCAGTGTCGATAGGGCACAGGTGACCGCGCTTGCAGTACACGCTAGACAGGCAACAGAGAGCTGTTACCAGCCCGCCGGAGAAGGCAGGTGGCCGTACAGAGTTCTGTGCAGACCCGAGGTGACGGGACCAGGCACGAGTCCTAGGCTCCTACCCTTCTGGTTGCCCGAACACTAGATCGCCACAGTGTCCTCACCCCAACTGTTCTACCGGACTCTCCCACCTGTGCATCAAAAGGACCTTGATGCCTGCAGGCCTAGGTGTCTACAGGGGTGACACCGGATCAGGGAGTTTTACAGCGGGAGGACAGGAAACCTCATAGGGGAGGAGTAACTCCGTCTTCCCTCAGCATATTGCTAACGTCTAGGGCCTGTTCCACTCAAGGTCGTGCAACACTTGCTTCCATTAGCTCCAAAATGTTCTTCACTGCCCCAGAGAGAGGCTCATCTCCGGTAAGCAGACACTACTTCTATTCCCTCCCTGCCCTGGCAACTCCCCACTCTGTTTGTCTGCACTTACGTATTCACAATATTTATACACGGTCAGTGCTACAGGAGTTTCACCTCCAAAAAAAAAAAAAAAAGTGTAATACAGCATACGACATTAACAACATAAAAGTAGTACAAATAATGGGAAGGACAGACTTTGGCTCACTCAGATGGTTAAATATCGAGCTTGAAAGCATCCACAGTCCTGTCACCCAAATGTCAAACTTCAGAAGAAATCAGGGTGTGTGTGTGTGGCGGGGGGTGGGGGTGGGAGGGTAGGTCTTTCTGCTCATGCCGGCCTCAGCGACTACTTTCTGCCCCAGAGGTACCATCTTGTTCCTCAAAGGCCCAGGCAGGCCACACGCCATCTGCGGCTCTGGGGAGAACCACCCTCCACCGCGATCCTGGAGCGTAGGCCCTTGGAGGCCAGAAACCCTCATCGTGAAATCTCACAGAACTTAAGAAGTGAAAACATGAACACCTTGAGCTGAACTCCACTACTACACGACAGGCATGACAGACAGACAGGAGCCATAGCTCTGCTCTCCGGACTTACAGCCCGGTGGGATGTGTGGAAACACATCAAGGGAGAGCGGGACACCGCGGACCTACAGAAGAGGAGGAAGTAATACCCAGCCAGACAAGCTTCCCATGGGTCCTCTTTTTTTTTTTTTTTTTTTTAAATTAAAAATTTTATTTGAGAGAGTGAGAGAGTGAGAGACAGCACAAGCAGGGGGAGCAGCAGGCAGAGAAGCAGGCTCTCCATCAAATCAGGAGCCCAATGTGGGGCTCGATCCCAGAACTCTGGGATCATAACCTGAACTGAAGGCAACCGCTTAACCGACTGAACCACTCATGGGGTTCTCCTGATAGAGGGGACATCAGGGAGAAGTTCTAAGTTCCAGGCAGGGGCAGGACCCACTAGTTCATAGTGCGGACCCCGCCCTGGACTTGTGTCCATTTGCCACTTTCAGCCCAAGTACCAGAGGTCACCAGAGTCCCTCAATACCCCAGGCAGTCTGGCTCCAATGGCCTGAGGCTAAAGAGCACATTATCCCTGAGAAGTATGTCTTTAGTGCCACCTCCCGCCGTGCAGGAAGGAGGCTGCAGCAGACCCCTCTCCAGGGGGCAGCCACAAGCCCCCAAGCTCTGACACTCCTGACTATAGCAGCGCAGGCTCCCTGAGCCCTGGTCTGCAGAGACACACGAGGGCACGAACGTCGGCAGTATCAACACAGCACGCTTCCGTGGCCGAGGTGAGGGCCAGGCCTAGAGATCACAGATCGACGGACAGCATCCTGACACAGATCAGGATCCTGATCGTGTTGGAGAGGAAGATACAGCCGACCACCGACCATAGGAAGCAAGGAATGTGCTGCAGAAGAAACATACTGGGGATCCTGTCCGAGGGCAGGAGAACCCCTAACAGGCTCGGGCTCACAGGTGTTATGGAAGTGATGCCCACTTGAGGCTCGCAACAGGTGTGACGGAGGCCACCCTCCAGCCCCCGCACCCCACAGGAAGGGGAAAAGCACCTGCCACAGCCGGAAAGAAATCCTGGGCTAGTCCTGGAATCAAGCCATTTCCCACAAAGCACAGCCTCAGAGTAGCTGCAGCGAGAAGGGGCCGAACGGAACACAGGGCGCTGAACACGGAGACTCCACATCCTCAAAGGTTTGTCTGAACCTTGCCAAAGGTGCAGTCCAGATGCCAACACCCTCACGCAGAAAACTCGGGGGTCACTGCCACAGCCTGCAAAGCCCTGCAGGATCTAGCGCCCTCCCTGACCCCCAGCTCCCTCAACTCCCACCACAGCAGCCTCAGGACGGCATCGTCCACAGCTAACAGGGGTCCACCTCGGAGTCGCACGCGCTGTGCCGTCCGCGTGCGCAGGCAGGGGTGGCCTTCCCGCCATCCCCCTAGCTCGGTCTCCAGCTCCCTAAGGGCTCTGCTCAAGTCAGGTACCCGCCGATCCAGACACGTTCCTTTCTCCCACGCCCCCTCTGCTCGCCACGCCTTTCCCATCTGCCGTAGCTGTCACTACCTGACAGGGAGGACATTGTTTCTGCCCCCAGGAAAGCAGGGACCTGCACAGCTCCATCCCTAACACCGAGATCAGTACCGGGCACATGGCTGGCCTGCATCTGAACGCGCTTCAGGACAGGTACAGACTGAGGATTGAACACGTATAGTCTTAACCAGCCACACGGCAACCCTACCACACTCCTGCCGTCTTTGTGGCTCTTACCCGTGAAGTGTTAGCAACTTAGGAAATGTTACAGGTTAAGTGTTGAAGAACTTCACTAGGATGGGGGAAGGGGGGAAAAACACAAAAACAGACAACTTCACAGGGACCTTAAGAAGTTCGGCATCATCAGGGAAGCACTGATTTGCTATGGAGCGGAAGCACATCGGTTACCTGAAGCAGGTCAGTTTGTGCTGGGGAAGAGCCTCGTAGCTCTCAAAGCCAGACTCGTTGGCATCGAAGATGGAGAGCTTCTCACTGGTCAGCAGCTGTGGCTCGTCCACCTGCGAGACAGCCCGCCGTTAGGCAGCAGCGGAGGCCAGCCCGGACCAAGGGGCGGAGCCGGAACTTACCGCGTCGGGAGGGTGCTGCTCGTACTTCAGATCGGCGTCGTCCAGGTACTGTCCGCACTGCACGCACCGCAGAGGGTTGGTCTGGGGCAGGGACACAAACAGAACTCAGAGGGCGGGCGCTGGGCAACCCCGCCACCGCTGGAGCACCGGTGTTACCCCTGGCTTCAGGTTTACCTTGGAGGTCACTACTGTTTTGGCTCGGGCCATTTTCTTCTCCATTCTGAGAATAAAGCACAAGATGGTTTGGTTTTTTAAATCCTTCCAGAACATGTGAGAATCTACCTAAGCTACACCTCATCTACCAACACCACCAGCATCGCTGCTGCCTTGGGGCAAAGTGCTGGGTCCCCTCCCCACCCTTCCCACCCAGAGGGCAGCTGCCTCGGCAGACTGGCAGGGCTCGGCTGGGGTCCAGAGCTCACAGAGCCAATCAGACACAAAGCTAAGCTAAGGCTGCTCTCGCAATTCACTAAAAGCCTCTTTATCTTTCCTTCTAGAAAAAGAATTTTAACAAGACCTGCTTTAACCAAGACAAAAACAAGTTCTTACGGTTCTTTGGATGTAGTTTTTCGTCTCTTCTCTTCCTAAACAGAGAGAACAAAAGAGGAGTGAAGGACACAACAAAGTATTTTCCATCTGAATAATGCGTCAGAGTTTTACATATGTTTATCACAAAACCTGGTCAGAGGCAGAGAGGTAAGTAGTCAAAGGACCAGTGAAGCCCTAGCCATCTGCCCTGTGTAAAGTCTTACATTCAAAATTCCAATAATGAAAGTCTTTTTTTTTTTTTTTAAAGATTTTATTTGAGGGGTGCCTGAGTGGCTCAGTCGTTGAGCATCTGCCTTCAGCTCAGTTGGTACTCGGGGCTCCAAGATCTCGGGGTACTCAGATTGAGCCCCACATCGCGCTCCCTGCTCCTTCCTCTCCCACTTCCCCTGCTTTTGTGCCCTCTCTTGCTTTGTCTCTCTCTGTCAAATCTTAAATCTGTAAAATCTTAAAAAAAAAAATTTTATTTGACACAGAAAGAGTGTGCACATGTGCAAGCAAGCGCACATAAGCACAGGGAGCAGGAATGGGGGCGGGAAGCAGGCTCCCCACGGAGCAGGGAGCCCGATGCGGGGCTTGATCCCAGGACCCTGAGATCATGACCCGAACCAAAGGCAGATGCTTAACCAACTGAGCGACCCAGGGGCCCAACAGAGACCACTTAAAAAAAAAAAAAAAAAAAAGTTTAGGGGAGCCTGGGTGGTTCAGTTAGTTAAGTGTCTGCCTTTGGCTTGGGCTGTGATCTCAGGTCCTGGGATTGAGCCCTGCCCCTTCCCCCACCTCCTGCTGGCTTTCCCAAAATCTTTAAAAAATAAAAATTTAAAAAAATTTAAAAAAATGTTTAGCTTTCTTGTACAAGCATACCTCATAAGCCAACAACTGATAGGGGGTGCTATGGAATGAATTAAGTCCCCCTCAAATTTCACGTTGAAGCCCTAACCCAGAACATGGCCATATTTGGAGGAGGCTTTTAAGGAAGTGGGAGGTGACCGAGGTTGTAAGGATGGTCATAAGGGTGGGTCCTAATCCAACAGGACTGTGCCCTTGTAAGAGACAGCAGGCTCCCACTCTCCCTCCGCGTTTGCACAGGGAAGAGCCTGTGAGGGCACAAAGAGAAGCCATTGGCAAGCCAGGAAGAAAGGCCTCACCAGAAACTAAATCCGTTGGCATTTGATCTTGGACTTTGAGTCTCCAGAACTTTGAAAATAAACATCTGTTGTTTAAACCACCCAGACTATGATATTATAGGAGTCTGCTCGGGCTGCCACAGAAAAAGGGAAAACCTAATTCTAGAATTATTTGGGGTAAATGAAGGAATGAGAAAACTGGACTATCACCACTCTGCAACTCCCAGTGATAAAACAGATTTACGCAGTAACTGCTAAAAACCTCCGTGAAAAGCTGAGAGGGACGTTATGAAGGATGGGTTGGATGACAACCCTTCAGACCAGGGGTCAATCTTAAAACCATAAACAGACAACTGTGCCTTCTGGGGTGATGCAACAGGAAGCGCCTGGCACCACCTCGGCTGTCCACTGGAAACAAAAGACCCGCTTCTGGGTAAGTCCCCAGACCTACCCCTCAGCCTGTAGGAGACAAGGCTGGAGAGAGATACTAAACACACGTGGGGGGGTGCAAACTTGACAAAAACCCAAACTGAGAAACCCTACAGGCAAGCCAGTTCCCTCCATAAACTGCAAGAGGAAGGGGCACAACTCTGGATGACACAGGACAAATGTCAACCAAATTCACCGGCCAGACCTTGTTTGGGTCCTAATTCAGTCTCCAGTGTTTGTTTCTTTGTTTTTAAAAATTTTATTTATTTATTTGACACAGAGAGAGAGAGATCAGAAGTAGGCAGAGAGGCAGGCAGAGAGAGAGGATGAAACAGGTTCCCTGCTGAGCAGAGACCAATGTGGGGCTCTATTCCAGGACCCTGGAATTATGACCCGAGCCCAAGGCAGAGGCTTTAACCAACTGAGCCACCCAGGCACCCCAGACTCCACTGTTTTTATAGGTAGGGAAATTTGAACAGACTAGACCTGGACATTGTGCTAATGGTGGTCTTGTGATCTTTAAGAAGAGTCCTTTCCTCTTATAGGTAGTTCTTCTGTAAGTATTTTAGTAACACATCTGGGATTTGTTCAGCATCACCCAGGGGAGAGCAAGGCTGGGAGAATGGGGAGGGATGGACAGAAAGACAAGACCCGAGCTGAGAGCTGTTGCAGGTAGATGAGAAGGCAAGGGGTCGCTACCCTATACTGCCTGCTTGGGGGTATGCACGAACGCCTTCATAATAAAAAGTTATCTTAAAAAAAAAAAAAAAATCGGAGGCATCAAGATGGTGGAGAAGTAGCAGGCTGAGACTACTTCAGCTAGCCGGAGATCAGCTAGATAGCTTATCTAAAGATTGCAAACACCTGCAAATCCATCGGCAGATGGAAGAGAAGAACAGCAATTCTGGAAACAGAAAAACAACCACTTTCTGAAAGGTAGGACCGGCGGAGAAGTGAATCCAAAGCAACAGGAAGACAGACCCCGGGGGGAGGCGCCGGCTCCCGGCAAGCGGCGGAGCAACGGCGCACAAAATCAGGACTTTTAAAGTTCTGTTCCACTGAGGGACATCGCTCCAGAGGCTAAACCGGGGCGAAGCCCACGCGGGGTCAGCGTGGCCTCAGGTCCCGCAGGGTCACAGAAGGATCGGGGGTGTCTGAGTGTCGCAGAACTTGCGGGAATTGGAACGGGAAAGCGGGCTACAGAGACAGAGCGGACAGTAAGCTCACAGCTCTCGGTGTTATCTTGAACCGGTCACAGCCGGAGGTCAGGCAGACGGGAGTAACTGGGCGCTGTTCTCTGAGGGCGCACTGAGGAGTGGGGCCCCGGGCTCTGGGCTCCTCCGGGCCGGAGACCAGGAGGCCGCCATTTGTATTCCCGTCCTCCGGAACTCTACGGAAAGCGCTCAGGGAACAAAAGCTCCTGAAAGCAAACCCGAGCGGATTACTCACCCCGGCCCTTAAGGCGGTGCAATTCCGCCTGGGGCAAAGACACTTGAGAATCACTACACCAGGCCCCTCCCCCAGAAGATCAAATCCAGCCGAGACCAAGTTCACCTACCAAGGAGTGCGGTTTCAATACCAAGGAGAGCAGCAGAATTCCAGAGGAGGAGAAAGCAAAGCACGGAACTCATGGCTTTCTCCCTGTGATATATTTTCTCTTTTCTTTTCTTTTTTTTTTTTCCCTGTGATTATTTTAGTCTTGCAGTTAATTTTTTCCTTTTTCATTTTTTTTCTCTTCCTCTGCTAAAATTTTTTTAAACTTTTACCTTTTTTAACGTTTTTTAAGTAGTTTATCTAATATATATATTTTTTCCTTTTTATATTTTTCTTTATTCGTTTTCGTTTTTTAAATACTTTTCTTTTTTTTTTCTCTTTCTTTCTTTCTTTCTTTTTGAACCTCTTTTTATCCCCTTTCTCCCCCCTCACAATTTGGGATCTCTTCTGATTTGGTTAAACCATATTTTCTTGGGGTTGTTGCCACACTTTTAGTATTTTACTTGCTCTTTCATATACTCTTATCTGGACAAAATGACAAGGCGGAAAAATTCACCACAAAAAAAAAGAATAAGAGGCAGTACTGAAGGCTAGGGACCTAATCAATACAAACATTGGTAATATGTCAGATCTAGAGTTTAGAATGACAATTCTCAAGGTTCTAGCCGGGCTCGAAAAAGGCATGGAAGATATTAGAGAAACCCTCTCGGGAGATATAAAAGCCGTTTCTGGAGAAATAAAAGAACTAAAACCTAACCAAGTTGAAATAAAAAAAGCAATTAATGAGGTGCAATCAAAAATGGAGGCTCTCACTGCTAGGATAAATGAGGCAGAAGAAAGAATTAGTGATATAGAAGACCAAATGACAGAGAATAAAGAAGCTGAGCAAAAGAGGGACAAACAGCTACTGGACCACGAGGGGAGAATTCGAGAGATAAGTGACACCATAAGACGAAACAACATTAGAATAATTGGGATTCCAGAAGAAGAAGAAAGAGAGAGGGGAGCAGAAGGTATATTGGAGAGAATTATTGGGGAGAATTTCCCCAATATGGCAAAGGGAACGAGCATCAAAATTCAGGAGGTTCAGAGAACGCCCCTCAAAATCAATAAGAATAGGCCCACACCCCGTCACCTTATAGTAAAATTTACAAGTCTTAGTGACAAAGAGAAAATCCTGAAAGCAGCCTGGGGAAAAGAGGTCTGTAACATATAATGGTAAAAATATTAGATTGGCAGCTGACTTATCCACAGAGACCTGGCAGGCCAGAAAGAGCTGGCATGATATTTTCAGAGCACTAAACGAGAAAAACATGCAGCCAAGAATACTATATCCAGCTAGGCTATCATTGAAAATAGAAGGAGAGATTAAAAGCTTCCAGGACAAACAAAAACTGAAATAATTTGCAAACACCAAACCAGCTCTACAGGAAATATTGAAAGGGGTCCTCTAAGCAAAGAGAGCCTACAAGTGGTAGATTAGTAAGGAACAGAGACAATATACAGTAACAGTCACCTTACAGGCAATACAATGGCACTAAATTCATATCTCTCAATAGTTACCCTGAATGTTAATGGGCTAAATGCCCCTGTCAAAAGACACAGGGTATCAGAATGGATAAAAAAACAAAATCCATCTATATGTTGCCTCCAAGAAACTCATTTTAAGCCCGAAGACACCTCCAGATTTAAAGTGAGGGGGTGGAAAAGAATTTACCATGCTAATGGACATCAGAAGAAAGCAGGAGTGGCAATCCTTATATTAGATCAATTAGATTTTAAGCCAAAGACTATAATAAGAGATGAGGAAGGACACTATATCATACTCAAAGGGTCTGTCCAACAAGAAGATCTAACAATTTTAAATATCTATGTCCCCAACGTGGAAGCAGCCAACTATATAAACCAATTAATAACAAAATCAAAGAAACACATCAACAATAATACAATAATAGTAGGGGACTTTAACACTCCCCTCACTGAAATGGACAGATCATCCAAGCAAAAGATCAGCAAGGAAATAAAGGCCTTAAACGACACACTGGACCAGATGGACATCACAGATATATTCAGAACATTTCATCCCAAAGCAACAGAATACACATTCTTCTCTAGTGCACATGGAACATTCTCCAGAATAGATCACATCCTCGGTCCTAAATCAAGACTCAACCTGTATCAAAAGATTGGCATCATTCCCTGCATATTTTCAGACCACAATGCTCTGAAGCTAGAACACAACCACAAGAGGAAATTTGGAAAGAACCCAAATACATGGAGACTAAACAGCATCCTTCTAAAGAATGAATGGGTCAACTGGGAAATTAAAGAAGAATTGAAACAAATGATAATGAAAATACAACAGTTCAAAATCTGTGGGACACAACAAAGGCAGTCCTGAGAGGAAAATATATAGCGGTACAAGCCTTCCTCGAGAAACAAGAAAGGTCTCAGGTACACAACCTAACCCTACACCTAAAGGAGCTGGAGAAAGAACAAGAAAGAAACCCTAAGCCCAGCAGGAGAAGAGAAATCATAAAGATCAGAGCAGAAATCAATGAAATAGAAACCAAAAAGACAATAGAGCAAATCAACGAAAGTAGGAGCTGGTTCTTTGAAAGAATTAATAAAATTGATAAACCCCTGGCCAGACTTATCAAAAAGAAAAGAGAAAGGACCCAAATAAATAAAATCATGAATGAAAGAGGAGGGATCACAACTAACACCAAAGAAATACAAACTATTATAAGAACATCCTATGAGCAACTCTACACCAACAAATTTGACAATCTGGAAGAAATGGATGCATTCCTAGAAACATATAAACTACCACAACTGAACCAGGAAGAAGTAGAAAGCCTGAACAGACCCATAACCAGTAAGGAGATTGAAACAGTCATTAAAAATCTCCAAACAAACAAAAGCCCAGGGCCAGACGGCTTCGCGGGGGAATTCTACCAAACATTTAAAGAACTAATTCCTATTCTCCTGAAACTGTTCCAAAAAATAGCAATGGAAGGAAAACTTCCAAACTCACTCACCTTGATCCCAAAACCAGACAAGGATCCCACCAAAAAGAGAGCTATAGACCAATATCCTTGATGAACACAGATGCGAAAATTCTCACCAAACTACTAGCCAATAGGATTCAACAGTACATTAAAAGGATTGATTATTCACCACGACCAAGTAGGATTTATTCCAGGGCTGCAAGGTTGGTTCAACATCCGCAAATCAGTCAATGTGATACAACACATCAATAAAAGAAAGAACAAGAACCATATGATACTCTCAATAGATGCTGAAAAAGCATTTGGCAAAGTACAGCATCCCTTCCTGATCAAAACTTCAAAGTGTAGGGATAGAGGGCACATACCTCAATATCAAAGCCATCTATGAAAAACCCACCACAAATATCATTCTCAATGGAGAAAAACTGAAAGCTTTTATGCTAAGGTCAGGAACACGGCAGGGATGTCCATTATCACCACTGCTATTCAACATAGTACTAGAGGTCCTAGCCTCAGCAATCAGACAACAAAAGGAAATTAAAGGCATCCAAATCGGCAAAGAAGAAGTCAAATTATCACTCTTCGCAGATGATATGATACTATATGTGGAAAACCCAAAAGACTCCACTCCAAAACTGCTAGAACGTATACAGGAATTCAGTAAAGTGTCAGGATATAAAATTAATGCACAGAAATCAGTTGCATTTCTCTACACCAACAGCAAGACAGAAGAAAGAGAAATTAAGGAGTCAATCCCATTTACAATTGCACCCAAAACCATAAGATACCTAGGAATAAACCTAACCAAAGAGACACAGAATCTATACTCAGAAAACTATAAAGTACTCATGAAAGAAATTGAGGAAGACACAAAGAAATGGAAAAATGTTCCATGCTCCTGGATTGGAAGAATAAATATTGTGAAAATGTCTATGCTACCTAAAGCAATCTACACATTTAATGCAATTCCTATGAAAGTACCATCCATCTTTTTCAAAGAAATGGAACAAATAATTCTAAAATTTATATGGAACCAGAAAAGACCTCGAATAGCCAAAGGGATATTGAAAAAGAAAGCCAACGTTGGTGGCATCACAATTCCAGACTTCAAGCTCTATTACAAAGCTGTCATCATCAAGACAGCATGGTACTGGCACAAAAACAGACACATAGATCAATGGAACAGAATAGAGAGCCCAGAAATAGACTCTCAACTCTATGGTCAACTAATCTTCGACAAAGCAGGAAAGAATGTCCAATGGAAAAAAGACAGCCTCTTCAATAAATGGTGTTGGGAAAATTGGACAGCCACATGCAGAAAAATGAAATTGGACCATTTCCTTACACCACACACGAAAATAGACTCAAAATGGATGAAGGACCTCAATGTGAGAAAGGAATCCATCAAAATCCTTGAGGAGAACACAGGCAGCAACCTCTTCGACCTCAGCCGCAGCAACATCTTCCTAGGAACAACGCCAAAGGCAAGGGAAGCAAGGGCAAAAATAAACTATTGGGATTTCATCAAGATCAAAAGCTTTTGCACAGCAAAGGAAACAGTTAACAAAATCAAAAGACAACTGACAGAATGGGAGAAGATATTAGCAAACGACCTATCAGATAAAGGACTAGTGTCCAAAATCTATAAAGAACTTAGCAAACTCAACACCCTAAGAACAAATAATCCAATCAAGAAATGGGCAGAGGACATGAACAGACATTTCTGCAAAGAAGACATCCAGATGGCCAACAGACACATGAAAAAGTGCTCCATATCACTCGGCATCAGGGAAATACAAATCAAAACCACAATGAGATACCACCTCACACCAGTCAGAATGGCTAAAATCAACAAGTCAGGAAATGACAGATGCTGGCGAGGATGCGGAGAAAGGGGAACCCTCCTACACTGTTGGTGGGAATGTAAGCTGGTGCAGCCACTCTGGAAAACAGCATGGAGGTTCCTCAAAATGTTGAAAATAGAACTGCCCTATGACCCAGCAATTGCACTACTGGGTATTTATCCTAAAGATACAAACGTAGTGATCCGAAGGGGCACGTGCACCCGAATGTTTATAGCAGCAATGTCCACAATAGCCAAACTATGGAAAGAACCTAGATGTCCATCAACAGATGAATGGATAAAGAAGATGTGGTATATATACACAATGAATACTATGCAGCCATCAAAAGAAATGAAATCTTGCCATTTGCGACGACATGGATGGAACTAGAGCGTATCATGCTTAGTGAAATAAGTCAAGCAGAGAAAGACAAGTATCATATGATCTCCCTGATATGAGGAAGTGGTGATGCAACATTGGGGCTTAAGTGGGTAGAGGAAGAATCAATGAAACAAGATGGGATTGGGAGGGAGACAAACCATAAGTGACTCTTAATCTTACAAAACAAACTCCATGTGCTTTGGTGAGTGCTGTGAAGTGTGTAAACCTGGCAATTCACAGACCTGTACCCCTGGGGATAAAAATACATGTTTATTAAAAAAAAATATATATGGGGCATCTGGGTGGCTCAGTGGGTTAAAGCCTCTGCCTTCGGCTCAGGTCATGATCCCAGGATCCTGGGATTGAGCCCCGCATCAGGCTCTCTGCTCAGAGGGGAGCCTGCTTCCTCCTCTCTCTCTGCCTGCCTCTCTGCCTACTTGTGATCTCTGTGTGTCAAATAAATAAATAAAATCTTTAAAAAAAAAATCACTTTGGGATGTAGGAAACACAGCAGGACTGAAAAACAAGAGCTTACCTTTTCATCCTCATCTTTTTCCTCAGAAACTTGTGGTTTTACTCTTTCAGGTTCTTTCTCCTCAGGTCTCCGTTTGGCAGCTCTATTAGGTAAAGAAATATATGCCAAATATTTGCTCAGAATAACTGAATTGCCAACTCACATAGAAAGTAACAAATTTGGGGCTCCTGGGTGGTTCAGTCTTAGTTAAGTGTCTGCCTTCGGCTCAGGTCATGATCCCAGGGTCTTGGGATCCAGCTCTGCACCAGGCTCTCTGTTCAGCGGGGAGCCTGCTTCTCCCTCTGCCCTCCCCCTGACTTGTGTTCTCTCTTTCTCACTCTCAAATAAAATCTTTAAAAAATAAATAAATAAAAACAAATTAATGCCTCCCTATTGAGAAGCAAAATATTTAGAATATATCTGGGCAACAGATTCTTTCTTCCCATCCAATGAAGAAAGCCCCTTGTGATGGTTGATGGTGGCTTTAAAAGGAGCATTGATAAGTTGTAGTAACCCTAAGAGAAGGCCCCCAGAAATCCCGTGACCCCAAATGGGGCCACATGAGAAGTGCTGGGAGCTAAGAGACACAGGAGATTGTGCAGGGCTGGGATGGCTACCCAAGTGGCAGAGGGTAAGGGGTAAGGAAGAGGCCCAGTGTAATTTCTTATCTAACCCTGCCTGAAAGGTTCCAATATTACAAGAGTATCATCAGCTCCCTGTAAACCACTACGTCGTCACAGATCTCTAGAACGATATTTTCAGTAAGGAAAATTTCACAAAGCACAGCACAAAGGCACAAGCATTTCAACCACTTACAGATCTTTGGGTTGACTTCTGGGTCTCTTTTCATCCTAAGAGGGTGAAGCAGGGAGGAGAGAGAAAGAGGGGAAAAGTTAGTTTTTGAGAAAAGAGCAAGACCAAACTGAAAGCATCAGTTAACAACCGCAGCACTGTGGAACCGGAGAACAGGAAAGTCTAGAAGGATCTACAGGGTAGAGTCAAAACTTCCAATTTTTAACTCCATTCCCTACCCCCTCCAAACAAGAGTGGACCAGGAGTTGGCAAACGGTTTCTATCAAGAGCCAGAAAACAAACATTTTCAGATTTTGTAAGCCACACGGTCTGTGTTGCAACTACTCAGCCCCATCATTACAGCATAAAAGCAACCAGAGACAATACAGAAGTGAAAAAGCATGACTCTGTTCCAGCAGAGCTTTATAAAAAGGAACATAGGCCAGATCTGGGCCATCATTAGCCAACCCAGTCCCAGGAAAGCTCATTGTAAAAGGGAATATTATAGCCATTTAGAATATGTTGTAAAAAATGCCTGTAGTTTGATCTCTCATCTGGTCAGAAGTGAAGAGGTCATACGGACAGCAGTGGAACAGCAGGAAAAAAACCAGGACAGAACTTAGCAATCCAGTATGGAAAATCAATAAAAGAATTCCCAGCAGTCACCAACTCCTTGTTATATACAATCTAGTACCTTCTGATCTTAGGTATTAAAAATACCTCTGCTAAATTTATTGAGCTCATTTTCATAGAGTAACAACTCTATTAGTGGATTTATTAAAACAGAAAAGCTAACAATATTAGAAGGAGTCACATGTGTATTCTCTTCAACCCCTTCCACCATGAGGCAAAAGCTCCTGTCAGTTTCTGTCTGCAGGGACTGGGTGTTCCAACACCATCCCAAAGGTCTCTCCAGAGGGTCTGGAAAGGGATTTGGGGCAAGCACCTTTAGTAAGAGAATTGGTATCTGGGCAGAAAAGGTGAGAGACAAGAAGATGGTAGAGCAAGCTGGAGGTGGCACCAAAAGTGTCAAAGGCCACAGAATGAGAATGGATGCCTAGTGCCAGCCAGGTCGGAAGGAAGTGCATGACCCAACAAGTCTGTGATCTGTCTCCACTGTTTAGATCTCAACAGACAAACGAACTAACAAAAAACCATGACAGAGACAATCCTGGGTTGGTCCTAGTTCAGCTTCTCTTAGAAGCGAGTACACGGCCTGAAGGGCTGGAGAGCCCGGTGCTGCAGCTCCCGGGGCAGCAGTACCCCTCCCCTGGAGCTCGGGTAGCAGGACCGCCCTGCAGCTGACCTCGCCAGCCTGTATTTTCATGAAGGCCCAGTCCTGCTCCACACATCACGTTTTAGAGTTTAAATGTGTTTACTTAGCTGAAATGGAGGGGCTGGCAAGATGGGGAGACCTAGACTGAGAACTCAGGAGGCCAGTAAAGCAGCACAGCGGTGGCCGATGTGTCTGAGGGGACACAGGTCAAGCCTTCTCATGGAGAAGCTGGAGAAGCCGACACACACCCCTTTGTCGAGGTGCACACAGGCCCCTCCCGCTGTGACAGGTAAACAGACAACTGCACGTTCACTGACATGCAGGGATAACCATCAATCCCCACCAGGGGGATAAGGTAACCTTCCCAGAGTCTCCCCATGGGTAGGTAGGGCTGGAGTTGAACCCAGAGCCCGGTCCCACCCTATGTGTCCCAACCACATGGGAAGAGATAAAAAGCGACATTTAAGAAACCAAGATTCAGTCTTTACCTTCTCGTCTCCTTCATTCATTTCAGCCTGCGCCCCCGCTCTCCCTTCTCGGTCTGGCTCCTCCTTAGGCTTCGGTTTAGGTGTTCTGTCACACAAACGGAATATACACACACAGGTCACCTCAGGGAGCCTGATGCCACTGCAAGCAGCCCCCGCGATGACTAGACAGTCTCCCCCCACGACTTAGAGCATGGGTTGCCTTTCCAGGCTGAAGGGCAAGCCTTCTCTGCAGGAAACCCGAAGGCATTTATTTATTTATTTATTTATTTATTTATTTAAAGATTTTATTTACTTGTCAGACAGAGATCACAAGTAGGCAGAGAGAGATGAGGAAACAGGCTCCCCGCTGAGCAGAGAGCCTGACTCGGGGCTTGATCCCAGGACCCTGGGATCGTGACCTGAGCTGAAAGCAGAGGCTTCAACCCACTGAGCCACCCAGGCGCCCCCCGAAGGCATTTATTACTTCAGAACTTGGGATCTTTAGAAATCCCATCAGCATTTCATACAGATGTTGCTGACATAGAGCAGTAGCTGGAGACAAAAACAAACCCCCCACCCCACCCCAATAGGACTCCAGTGATTTCCTGCAACCTGATGGAAACTCTGCCTGCAGTGGAAGAAGGCAAGCGTCTGGGCCTGAGGTCACCCCGGAGGGGTTCACAAGGGCCGGTCTGGTGTGCAGCCCGCCCCGCAACCACGGGACACCATCTCCGCATAGTACCTTGGCTGCAGGGCCCTGCTGCCCCGTTTGGCTGTTCCGCCCACCCCGAGAAAAAGGCCTAGCTGCAACGTTTACTTCAGCCAACTGGACGTCAACAGAGGCTTGAGGTGCTTTTCACCTCTGCCCTCACACTCTGGCACCGCCACGAAAGCACACCCCGGCTGGCCACGTCCCAGAGCAGAGGCAGATCATCCCCATCACCCCCATCACGCCCACCACCTCTGGCCAAGAGCAGCTGACAGTCACCAAGACGCAGACTCATAAGCTAAATAATGCTGTGTGAAGCCACTGGGCTTTAGCAAGAGTCTGCTACAGCGTCTTCAACAGCTGCCCTGAGGAACACAGCTGCTCGTCCAGTGCCCTTTACTGCCCCCTGACAAGCTGCTTGCTGCAGGACCGCCAGGAGGAAGGGGCTGGGGTCATGATCAGCTGACAGCGACTGAGCCCTGCGTTCGCTACGGTGGTCGGACCTCCCACAAGCACAACCAGCCACACACATGTATAACTTACACACCTAATGCCCTGTCTGGCCAGCTCTCTACCAGAGTGCTTATTTCAGCAACTAAGTTCGCAGTAGAAAGTGAAGACATGGTAGGCATACTTACGGTTCTTTGGCTTGACTTCTGAGCCTCTTTTCTTCCTGGGGGAGGAGAGGGGAGGAAGAGGGGAGAGAAAAAAAACTAGTTGATTTTCCTTCACTTAGACCTGATCTTTTTCAAGATTTTATTTGGGAGTGCACATGCAGAAGCAAACAAGCAAAGGAGGAGCAGAGGGAAATGGAGAGTCTCCAGCAGACCCTGGGCTGAGCGCAGAGCCCAACAGGGGGGCTCGATCCCAGGACCCTAAGATCACGACCTGAGCTCAGTCCAAGAGTCAGATGCTTAACTGACTGAGCCACAAAGGTGTCCCACATCCTGATCTTTCTGTAAGTGTTCTGTAGAAATAAACCTAAACCAATCCTATAGTCTAGCTGGTGGGAGTAAGATGGTCTTCAAGACAGCACGTTTAATTCTGGTGTGGTAAGCGGACAGAAGTGGCAGGATCTAAGAGTTCTATAATCCAAGTATTTTACCCCAAACTCCTCTACCGCCCATCATTTGGATGGAAGTGGACAACCTCACAGACAGCTAGCTATCAGAACAGGAACCATAATAGCGGCAGGAAGCAGGATGGCCTACTCGGCAAGTGTTCCACCTCAAACCCGTAACAGCACGTTGGTTTGCACCTGACTTTAAAGAGCTCAACACATCTCTGGAAAACATCGAGGTGTGCTCGGCCTCAAACTCCACATTTTGTGAAGAGACCACAAGGGCTGGTGATGTCGAGAACAAACATATCGCAGATGCTCTATCTCAAGAAGACCTCCTGGGAGCCCGACCACAGCTAAGGAACCTCAATCCTGCCCAAAAGCTCCTTCGGAGGGTGGTCAAGAAAGCCCCCTGGAATGGCCTGTGTTCAGATGAGCTTGGAGTGCTCTAACCATAACTGCTGTCTAGTTTTCACCAGTATCAAGGTAGGAAAGGGGATCAATTAAAGGCGAGCATTAAGGACCAAGTGGCTCAAGAATTACATCTCAGCTGCTCCCCCACTAGAGCAATAAAACACGCCCATCCTTTAAGAGATTCCCAGTCACACCAGTAACCCTTCCAGTTTGTAAGAAACTTTAAAAAAAATTTTATTTATTGACAGAGAAAGAGATCACAAGGAGACAGAGAGGCAGGTGGGAATGCGGAAGCAGGCTCCCTGCTGAGCAGAGACCCGGATGTGGGGCTCGATCCCAGGACCCTGAGATGATGACCTGAGTTGAAGGCACTTAACCCACTGAGCTGCCCAGGTGCCCCTTGTAAGGAACTTCTAGCCGATATCGTCACAGGACACAAATCAGGACCTAAAGTCGCTCCACCACCTGTGACCAATCAGTGTTAGCAGTATGTCACACAAGGAGTACCGTCCAATGGTAAGGCTTCTGGTATCAAACCCCTAGTCCCTTTCCTATCCCCTCCCTGAGGGGGTTCAGATGGCACATCTCTATTTCACAGAACCTTAAGATCTGATTTTACAAAGAAGCGGGAGGTCTGAGGAAGACCTGGGGGGGATCTGGTCTTATCTCAGTTAAGAATACAACTTAGGGGTGCCTGGTAGCTCAGTTGTTTCCGTGTCTGCCTTCAGCTCAGGTCATGATCCTGGGGTCCTGGGATCGAGCCCCGCATTAGACTGCCTACTCAGCTCAGCCGGGAGCCTGCTTCTCCCTCTCCTTCTGTCACTCCCCCTGCTTATGTTCTCTCACACCTTCTCTCTTTCGAATAGTTAAAAAAATAAGTATACAGCTTAAAGGGGGGCCCAGTCAGTTGAACGTCCAACTCAGTTTGGGTTCAGGTCATGAGCTCAGGGTCCTGGGTTCAAGCCCCACATCAGGCTCCATGCTCAGCGCAGAATCTGCCTGAGAGATTCTCTCCCTCCCTCTCCTTCTGCCCTTCCCCCAACTCACCTCTCTAAAATAAATAAAATCTTGGGGGGGGGGGGCGCACAACTTTATATCTGGATGCTGCCACAGAATTCTAGCACCAGAGGTGTTTGAGAATGAGATTTCTGCAAAGACTTGGTGAGTGAGGGAGGCAGATGGACAAGGGCAGGGACCAAAGTTCTGCAACTGAGGTGTGAGCACAAGGTCTAGCTGAGCCCAAGCCTAACACTGGTGTGCTTATCCCCACAGCCACATAACCCCCCGTCCAGGTAGAGAACCACAGAAAAAGGGAGTTTGAAACACATTTTGGCTAAAGTCAAGGTCATTTGACTAGAGAAAGTAATTTTGTTCCCCACTCCCCCGACCCCCTTCCTAAAACCAAATGGGGACTCAAATATTAAAAAGTACAATCGACAAACTTGATGGGACCAGGCTTTACTTTTTCATCTCTTTCTTCCTCTTCTTCCATGTGTGTTCCAGGTTTTACTCTTTCCGGTTCTTCTGCAGGGAGCGGTCTAGCAACTCTGTCAAGCAAAGTAGCACACACCCCGAGGGTGACTCTCCCAAACTCCTCCCCTGCAAGCAGTTGTCATCCGGTCCTTCTCTTCCTACCCAAGGAAGCAATCTTCATCCCAGAATCTCAAAAGGCACATACTACTTTAAGATTTAATAGGACCTTTAAATCTGGCTCTGACAACGGCCAGTTGCCCTCAATTCATTCTTTGCAATGAGAATTCTACATGAATTGAAGGTTAATAATCTAACCCCAAATTCAGCATTCTTAAGCCATCTATAGTCGCCATGGCAACTCACAATAAAGCTCCTTAAAACTCTTCAGAAAAGTCATTTCAGTAATGAAGATTGCACATTGTACAGAAAAGATGTATTAATTATTCTTACTGTTCTCTGGATGTAACTCTCCGTCTCTTTTCCTCCTGTGTGGAGAGAAGGGAAGAGGACATGAATATTCATTTCAAAGAAGATCAAAATGAAAAGCATGGGTGAGAAAGTGTTCAATACATTTGATACAGTTAAACACGGCAGAGGATCTGGGTTGGGGGAAAGATCTGGGCATCCATCAGTCTGGTAGTGATGTCCCCACTCCCTCAAAGCAAAGAAGAGGGCCAGGAGTTGGCCCAGCGCATGTCTGTATACCAGCTGGTCTAGTGAGGGTATGTAAAAGAATCAAAGATCCTCCACCTCCCGTCAGGAATCCTTTAGCATTAGAAAAAAATATATATATATAGTAATCTGAGATTCACATCAACAAGTAAGAATGACAACATCAACCAGATACCAGCTCTTCTTGGATAATACCCCAGTGCCCCGTTTCCCTAAGTTCACACTATTTGTCATCTCCAGGATATCTATATGTGTTTAAAAGGGATGAAATTATTGTGATAAAACAGATCTGTACCTTGTTTGAGGTGGCAGTTACAACAATAATCGACACATGTAAGTATATACACATAAATGAGAACTGGTAAAGTCTAATTGCACCAATATCAGTTCCTGGTTTTGCTGCTGTGTTAGTTATAGGACTGGTTCCCATCAGAGAAAGTTGGTTAAGTTACCCAGAACCTCACTGTAATCCATTATTTGAAACACATATGAAAGAAATCTGTATCTGTATCTATGGAACATCCTGCCTCCAGGCTACCTGCAGACTTGAGCTACATCCGCTCCTCCCAGAGTCTCCAGCCTGTTGGCCTGTCCTTCGTGTTTCACAATTGCCAGCCTTAAACCCATGAGCCAATTTCTTAAGATTCATCTTCTACATATACACAGCCTGTTGGTTGTTTCTCCAGCAAACCCTGACACAGATGGTACACTAGTATACTAATACATTCTCTCTCTCAATCAACATAGAAGAAACTGATAAATCCTAGCCCCCAAAGTTTAGGGAGAAGGGAGATCTATGCACCAAAACATCCTTTTGTACTACTTAGTTTTACTAAATGCATGTAATGCATTGGTTTTAAAACACAGTAAATTTTCAAAACTTTAAACTGACTAAAGAAAGATTATCTCTGTATGATGACTTACATGACCAATGCCATCTGATACCACTGTTTGGTACATGAAGCCTTCCTCTAGACTAGTGGAACAGATGGTACTTTTACAAGTGTTTCACCCACAGGGCCTCCAGGCCTTACACAAACTCAGAAACTGAAATACCCATTTAAGGGGCGCCTGGGTGGCTCAGTGGGTTAAAGCCTCTGCCTTCAACTCGGGTCATGATCCCAGAGTCCTGGGATAGAGCCCCGCATCGGGCTCTCTGCTCAGTGGGGAACCTGCTTCCTCCTCTCTCTCTCTGCCTGCCTCTGCCTATTTGTGATCTCTGTCTGCCAAATAAATAAAATCTTAAAAAAAAAAAAAAAAAAAGAAATCCCCATTTAAGAGGCCAGATGAGAAGGCTATGTAAGCCTTCCAAAAAGTTAGGGTGTGAAAAACCACTCTAAACGGAGGCATGTGGGAGCGAGCTATTGATATATGACAAGAGCCAGCCTGCTTCTGCCTATACTGCTTTTTCCTAGGAGACAAGAGGCTTGTCCACTGACTAGTGGTTCCCTCTGTGCCTCAGTTTCCCCTTGAGAGTGGGTAACCCAAGTAAACTGTTACTATCTGAATAAAGGTTATGAAGATTAACATCAAGTTCCTAAAACCAGAATCACTGTGTCTCACAACAGGATGTCAAACCTACCTCAATGCTAGAAATAACCCAGTGACACCTGAATGATCTCTCAGTCTGGTGCTTCTCACCCAGAGCAACTTTATCCCTCACCCCAAACTGGAAGTAACTGACGATGCTTGGGGTGGTCACAACTGAGGGGAGAAGGGGATTACTACTGGCATCTAGTAAGTAGAGGTCAGGATACTGCTGTGCTCCACAATCCACAGGGACGTCTTCCCCACCCCACCCCCCAGCAAAGGAGCAACTGGCCCCGAAAATCAATGGCAAGCTGGGAAACCCAGGCTTAAAGAGGAGTGTCTATAGTTTGCTCAGTAGCAATAAGGCATTTATTACCTGCACCCAAACCTATAGACTTCCCCACAACTTAAGCTAATCCCAAATCAAAATAAAAATGAAAATGAATGCGTGACCGCCTGGTTTTATCTAGGTATGGCCCTCAAGTCACAAGGAAAAAGTACCATCAGAGATTAACATTTTCTGTATCAAAGACCCTCAGTAAGCCACAGGCTTTCTAACCTAAGAGGTCCAAGCAGCAATGTTCTACTACACACAGAAGCTGTCCAACGCTCTGCTGTTAGACAAGCTAGATGTGAAAAGGAGACTTAGGAGAGCAGCAGTGAAGGCTGTAAACCTGTCACATTTGATTGCCAGTCTTGCCCGCTAGAGAAGTAGGAAGGTAGAGGGAACAGACTCTGAAGGTACAAGGCTGCCTTGTGAATAACAGGGGTCCATGGAGCCCCCAGGCCTAACGATGACATACTTCATACTGCCCGGGTACGGTGTCATGTTCTAACACCATCTTGGTGGCTTCAAGTCCATTTAGGTAGTCCTGACTTTATACATGGCCTATCAGCAAATGTACCTTGAAGGCGAGAGAAGAAAATGCCAGCCCTACCTGGTCTTTTTCTTCCTCAGGAGACTCATCCGATTTCGCTTTTTCCTGCTCTTCCTCAGGCTTCCGTTTGGCAGGGCTGTCAGCAACGGGAAAGCCAACTGTTAGCTCGGCAGGACGCCAGCGCTCCAACAAGCCCGGGAGGACTTGTAGCCCTCCCCACCAAAGGCAGCCTCTTTAGGACACATTCAGGTCATGGATGTCTTATTCCCTCCAAGGAAATGCCCTCACTGCTGGGATATTAAAAAAAAGGCTTCAAGTTTAATGTCTGAGTGACAGGTTACAATGTTGCCATTTTGCCAACCTAAGAAATTATGGATCTTGATGTCGATCAACAGCTGTTGGCATCACAGAAGAAACCTCACATGCCTCTAAGAACACACAGCACCATCTACGGAAGGGTCTCAAGAAATAATAGAGCTTGGGGGTGCCTGGGTGGCTTAGTGGGTTAAAGCCTCTGCCTTCGGCTCAGGTCATGATCCCAGGGTCCTGGGAACCAGCCCCACATCGGGCTCGCTGCTCAGCGGGGATCCTGCTTCCTCCTCTCTGTCTGCCTCTCTGCCTACTTGTGATTTCTGTGAAATAAATAAAATCTTTAAAAAAATAATAATACTAGAGCTGGAAGCTGATCAAGCTTCTAGAGCTAACTAACCAGTTTATAAGAAACACAAAACAAGGAAGACATTAACGAGGACGCAGTCAGCTGGACCTAGAAACTCTACCGGACAAATGAACTAATTTCTTCAAATAAATGGCAAGAAAAGAAAGGAATCTAATTAGAAAGGCTTAAAACAAATCAAGCTAACAAAATTTACCACACACGAGGAAACACAGACACTGGCTATGTGTTTCATAGTAAGGAATTATTATGCTTTATAAAGTATAAAAATATTAGACTTATATTTTGTCTTTTTAAAGAGACTGCTAGGATCGCCTAGGTGGCTCAGTGGATTAAGTCTCTGCCTTCGGCTTGGGTCATGATCTCAGGATCCCGGGATCGAGCCCTGCATCAGGCTCTCTGCTCAGAAGGGAGCCTGCTTCCCTCTCTCCCTGCCTGCCTCTCTGCCTACTTGTGATCTCTCTCTGTGTCAAATTAAAAAAAAAAAAAAAAGAGAGAGACTGTTAAATGTTAACATTTTTATTCACATTTTGCTGAATTGCTAAACAAAAAAAAAGAGAGAGAGAGAGAGAGCAATTTTATTATCTAGAAATATACTGAAGGGGTGCCTGGGTAACTCAGTTAAGCGTCTGCCTTCATGATCCCAGGGTCCTGGGATAGAGCCCCACGTCGGGCTCTCTGTTCAGCAAGAGTCTGCTTTTCCTTCTCCCTGCCACTCCCCCTGCTTGTACTCTCTCTGTCAAATGAATAAATAAAATCTTGGGGAGCGGGGGAAACCTTAAAAAAAGATAGAAATATATTGAAATGACATGTCTAGAAGGGTTTCAAAATAATCCAGTTGGGAGAGATTTATGGGGTTAC
This sequence comes from Mustela nivalis, assembly GCF_964662115.1. Lineage (NCBI taxonomy): Eukaryota > Metazoa > Chordata > Mammalia > Carnivora > Mustelidae > Mustela > Mustela nivalis. The sequence continues at coordinate 208,896,869 of NC_139020.1, read as the reverse complement.
AGATGAAAAGATGGCCAGCTGGTAACTGTTGACACTGGGTGACAGGTATCTGGGGCCGGGCAGCCAGGCGTGGGGGTGTGTGTGGTTCATTTTACTACCATGGCTAGTTTTGTATATATTTGAATGTTCCCAGAAGAGTAAGAACACAGGTGTTGAGAAACGCTTTTCATCAGTGTTTAACGAAGAAAACTGTAAGACGAAAACCTATGCAATGTGGAACTCAAAACTGCTAAATTATACCCTACTAATTCCATTCCTGTTTACCAAGAACGGTTTGCTCTGAGAAAAGATGGCTGTCAATTCATTATATACTGACCCCCTCGAGAAATGAGACAGGATGGTGGTCTGCCTGGTAGTTTGCCTTGTAATCCTGGGGCTAGAAGAAGCAGCTTCAGCTGTTTAAGGAAAAAAGAAAAAAAAAAAGCCACTATGAATAAAAAAGTTCACAAAGTGTAGTTCTTAAGCATTAGCAAGCTAGTGCGGAGAATCAGGTTCTGAAGATTAAGTACCCTTCTTTTTTTTCTCCAACCAATAATCTCGATAAAAGGTAGCAATTAGCACCTGCCAATTTGCTGAGCCATGGTACTGGAGCTCTTAATTGAGGGGCCATAGCCTGAACCAGAGAAGGAGACAACCTCCTCTGTGTCGTCAAAAGACGAAGTGGCCAAGAACCTGACCTGTGCTCAGCTCTCACACACTCGTGTGTTTTCACAAATTCCAGAAGAGTTACTTCGGCTACAAAGGAGACTATACATTGAGCTTAAATAGGCGTTTAACTTAGAAATAGTATTACTACTTCCTGTTACCTTATACATCACCAACTTAAGCTACGGTTTGGGACCTCCTGCTCCATATTTGGTCAAAGAACAAATCGTACATCCAAGCCAGTTAGGAAGTATGCGCAAGAAACAAACCAGGAGGTACTGTCCAGGGGGGACTGACAGCTCCAAGGCTGGTACCATGTAAGGGGACAGCTAATCTCCACCAAGATTAAATAAGTGGTCATACACTTGGTCTCTCCATCGGCCTTGCTTCGTCTGGGTGTGGGAAGTTTGGACACGGGTTTGGGAGATTTCTTTTCCTCTGCCATTCCCACTCTGCGGTCCTCGCCGCTTGTCTGGCTCCCGTTTTCTAGACGTCCGTTCACTTCCCGGCTGAAAGCATGAGCTCCGTTCTCCAAGGATAAATCTTTATTTAAAAGGGATTTGACTTTAGCCAGGTAGCCCTCCTACAGCAGGAAAGGATAATTTAAGTAGCAGTGAATGTAAACAAGTGGCAACAAGAGAATAAGGAAACACGCATTTCCTTTATAACTACTGGGTAACAAGGAGAGCTGGGGATGATTCTGCCTTCCTGGTCACACGGGAGTTATAGGGGAAGAGACACTTTCTAGACACCAGGATGCTGAGAACTGACTTACCTCTGATAATTCTTCTTTATGTAATTTGGTTTCCAAGTCACATAACTGATTTTTTATTTCTGTTTGCAGAAATTCATGCAAGAGATTCAGTTTCTCCTTCACACATTCCTAAGGGAAGGATACAGGTTTAGATGTCCCCAAACTCCCAAGTCACTAATGGGCTACTACACAGATAATTAGGCTGCCTGGTCATGAAATACCAACTGAATGGCAGGCAATGTTGACTCAGCCCGGAAAACTGCATATTCACAAGACACGTTTATGATGTTTCCCTTAAGATCACATCATACCATCTCCAGAGTGGTGAAAAATGGGAACATTAGGAGGTGGGATAGAGACATCTAACAGTGTATTAGAAAAAAACTATGCTTTTGAGAACTGTGACCAGGACAAGTTATAATCCAGAACCGATGGTGTGAACCCAGGTTGGGAGACTTATCAGTGAGTTACCAAGAGATCAGCAGCATGTTAACACAGAATAATATCTAAGCTATCCTCAACACTATGGAAAAAAGCCCAGGAGCCTGAATGGCGCAGTCGGTTGAACATCTGACCCTTGGTTTCAGCACCAGTCACGATCTCATGGGTCGTGGGAATCAAGCCCCAGGTCAGGGCATCTGCTTGAAGATTCTTTTCCTCTGCCTCTCCCCCCACCACTCGCACACATGCACACACTCTAAAATATTTTTCAAAATTACTATGAAAAAAAGCTGACTTCACTTAAACTTTTTATGAGTTACAAACTATCTGTAAAACAGTAACGTCTGGTAATAAAATTTAAGGTGGAGGTTACCTTTTCTGTTAGGCTATCTCTTTCCAAATCTTTGAGCCTGTGGGAAGAAAATGGAGAAAGGCAATTATGCAACTCTGTTTACTCTTTTTTTTTTTTTTTTAAAGATTTTATTTATTTATTTAACAGAGAGAGAGATCACAAATAGGCAGAGAGACAGACAGAGAGAGAGATGAGGAGAAGCAGGCTCCCTGCTGAGCAGAGAGCCCCATGCGGGACTCGATCCCAGGCCCCTGGGATCATGACCCGAGCCGAAGGTAGAGGCTTAACCCACTGAGCCACCCAGGCGCCCCAACTCTGTTTACTCTTGAGACTAAAACCACAGTTGTGTGTGTGTGTGGTTTTTTTTTTTAAAGATTTTATTTGTCAGAGAGAGAGCGAGCCAGCGAGCGCACAAGCAGGGGGAGCAGCAGGCAGGGGGAGAAGGAGGCTCCTCACCAAGCAAGGAGCCTGATGCAGAACTCGGTAACGGAATCCTGGGATCAATACCCAAGCCAAAGGCAGCCACTTAACTGACTGAGCCACCCAGGTATCCCTAAATCCAAATTTAAAGAACTTTGGAAATAAATTTGACATGTAGCAGTGTTAGGGAAAAAACAAACAAAACACCACAGTGGTTTTCGCCCGCCCAAGCTAGAAATCCTACTACAATGCCTGTAGTCGTCTTTAAGTCACTTGTGATCCGAATGAGGTCTCCCCTCCCACCCCCAGCCCCCTTGACGGTGCAGTTTTTCTGGTAGTGAGAGGATAGAGGAGCTCCATCACGGTATTATTTCCAAAGGAACTAGGGAAATAGAGGCAGGCCATATAGTTGGGGTGCACCTGTCAAATGACCTATAGGAGGTCTTCCTCCAGTTGGTCTGGCAAGACCCCATGAAAGAGCATACCACAGGGTGGCCAGTGTTAGAAGGAATGGGCCAGGGTCATAAGGTGCTGTGAGGGAACAGCCAGCTAACATTCCCAAAGGCCAGGGTGCGGGTGGCAGCATTCAAATGAGGAACATAAGAGAGGGAAGTAGGGGCACCAGAGTGGCTCAGTCGGTTAAGCATGCTACTCTCAATCTCAGCTCGGATCTTGCTCTCAGGGTCGTGTGTTCAAGTCCAGCACTGGGCGTGGAGCCTACTTTAAAAAAACAAAAAAACAAAAAATAAAAACCACATACAACAACAAAAAGGAAGTAAAGGCATCTGGTGCAGCAGTGGGTACCCACACTCAGGGGTGACAGATGAAGTGAGAAAAACTGTTGGCTGGCGCCTCACCAGAGAGCTCCTCCTTTGGAATGTTCATACCTAATCCTTCAGGAGTGCACAACGGTCATGAGTTTGGCGAGAAAAGCAGAGCCTGATCTGATCACTGAAGGTTAGCGTCTTGCCTCTTTTTCTGGGGGGAGTGGAAGGGGGCAGAAGACACTGAGGAAAGGGCGGTGAGTGGACAAGTTCCTAGGCTGGGTGCCACCTGTGGACAGTGCGGGAAGAACAGGTCTAACCAGCTGGGGTGGCATCGGTCACTGGAGAAGTGCCCTGGGCAGGGACCAGGCCTCTACCATCTCTGGACCCTCCTCCCAGCACCCATACAGACAACGTACTCTTACCATAAGCCCAAAGGGCAAGAACAGAGCTCGCCCAGCCTGGTTTATCCAAAGAGCCACGTGTGAGCGCAACACTGGGAATGCAAGCAACAGGCTTTGTGGGACTCCTGGCACACAGATGCTGCTCTGAGTGCGTGTGCCCCCCCCCAGCTTTGACCCCCACCACATCTGCAGGCACCTACTGCATGCCAGGCCCTGTTCCAGGCAACGAGTGGGTAATGGGATGCCGGGACTGCCGGGAAGGAACCTTCACACCTGGGTGGTCAGGAAAGGTCTTTCTGTAGAAGCCTCTGACTGGGGGAGCCTGGGTGGCCCAGTCGTTAAGCGCCAGCCTTCAGCTCAGGTCATAATCCCAGGCTCCTGGGATGGAGCCCCGCATCGGGCTCCCTGCTGCACAGAGAGCCTGCTTCTCCCTCAGCCACTACCCCCCACTTGTGTTCCCTCTCTCACTGCGGCTCTCTCTGTCACATAAATAAAATCTTTTTTTTTTTTTTTTAAGATTTTATTCATTTATTTGTCAGAGAGAGAGAGGGAGAGCGAGCGAGCACAGGCAGACAGAGTGGCAGGCAGAGGCAGAGGGAGAAGCAGGCTCCCCGCCAAGCAAGGAGCCCGAAGAGGGACTCGATCCCAGGACGCCAGGGTCATGACCTGAGCCGAAGGCAGCTGCTTAACCAACTGAGCCACCCAGGCGTCCCCACATAAATAAAATCTTAAAAAAAAAAAATCTGACTGCAGACACAGTGGTAGCATATACTATATCTCACACACACACACACAGACACACACACAGAGTACATGTAACCCCGTAACTCAGGTCGGGAAGAGCTGCAGAACTCTGTTCGCACAGCCAGAGGCACACATGAGGCTGCAGGGGCCTCACGCCGGGCTGCTCCGTCCTTCTACTCACAGAACCCTGGCGACAACACGGCCCCCTGACCCTGAAGCCACCTCAGGCCTTAAGGACGAGGCTCAGCTGGCGGTGAAGCCCCCCGAGTACCCTTTCCACAACGCCGACAACTACCTCAGGGCACAAATTCTGCTGACCTCTCCCACGACCTGGGATTGTTTAGCCTGGCGGAGAGGAACCAAATAAACTCTTCAGGGGACCTCAAATGCCTTGTCCTGTGAAGATGGACTGTCCCTTGCCTGGCCTCAGAGAGGAAAGGCGGAGCCCAGGACAGGCCGTGGGGAGCCAGAAGTGTGACAGGGACGAGGCTGGGCAGTGCACCTCCCGACACCCAGGCTTCCACGGAAGAGTCCTTCCCTTTCCCGGGAAAAGGGAGGGCGACACCATCTTGCATCTGCTTCGCATTCCGAGTGGGAAGGATTAGAACAGACGTGGAGGACCAGGCAGGATACTGAGACAGCAGCCATGTTAGGAGTATGAGGTAACACCTCAGCTCCCTTGCAGCCCTAGATCCCATGATTCATTCCTCGTTGCTTCCCTCACACAGTCCTACAAGGGAAATAAACTGTATCTGAAGGAATCAAGCAAATATTGTTCAAACCTGAGGGCTTCTGAAGAGCAAAGGTATAGAAAGCATCAGGAAGGACTAGACCGGGGGAACAGCTCAGCGGGGAGCAGAGCAGGGGAGCTGCCCAACAGGAGCCGTACAGTGGAGGAGCTGGCTCAGGACACCCAAGAAACCCACACAAGGCAGGCTGGGTGCCAGTCTGAGGGAGGTCAATAACATCAGGCTAAAAAATTGATTTTGTTCCACAGTTAAACCACTGAAGGAATCGTGGGGGGGAGGGGAGGGCAGGGAGGAAGAAACCAAGACACCAGAGCTGTGTTTTAGGAAAATTAATCTGGCAGAATTACATAATGTAGATAAGGCAGGAAGAGATTACCAAATGTCAAATCATTCTTTAACACGCTAGAAATGCTGGTCTGTAATGTGATTTACCAGGAATGGCGACCACTGCTAGAGAAGTTACAAAACTTCATGAACTCTGCCTCTTGGAACTGGCCGCATGGCAGATGGGACAGGGCTGGCTGTCTGAGATGGTATCTCAGACGGCCTGAGATGATATCCTGCCTTCGGGAGGCAGGATAATGAGCCCTTCCCAAAAAGAGATGTCCATGCCCTAATCCCCCAGAACCTGGGAGTACCTTTGTTGTCTCACTGGTAAAAGGGATTCTGCAGATGTGATTAAGGTTATAGCCCTTGAGATGGGCAGATTATCCTGGATTAGCCAGGTGGGCCCAATCTAATCACCTAAATCCTTAAAAGCAGAAAAACCTCCCAGCTGCATTTCAAGAGATGTGACTCAAGAAGGGTGAGAGAGATGTGGCACGAGGACTGGCTTTACTAACTTGAAACATAGAGGCAGTGGGCCAGGAGCCAAAGGGTACATCACCTCCAGAAGCTGGGCATGGTTAGAGCCAGCAAGAGAAGAGGGACCTCAATCTTACAACCACAAGGAACTGAATTCTGCCAACAATTTGAAAGAGTGAAGAAACATTCTCCCCAAGAGCCTCCAGGAAGGAATGTAGCCTGCTAACACTATTTCATCCAGATTTCATACCAGATTTCTGACCTACAGCATTGTTAGAACAAATTTAGGTTCTATTTAAACCACTAAGATAATTTGTTATGGATCCAATTAAAAACTAATGCATGGGACGCCTGGGTGGCTCAGTTGGTTAAGCCACTGCCTTTGGCTCAGGTCATGATCCTGGAGTTCCAGGATGGAGTCCACATCAGGCTCCCAGCTCCTTGGGGAGTCTGCTTCTCCCTTCTCATGCTCTCTCTCCTTCTCTCAAATAAATAAATAAAATCTTTAAAAACAAAAACAAAAAAATAACGCGGTATCAGAAATTCAGAACATTTTGGTAGAGAAAAAGTAAACAGGCCATGAGTGTGAAGAGTGACATTTCAGGGAACAGTGGCTCAGCAGCACTGGCTGGCTACCCGACAGCTAGAAATTAAAACTGGCTTTCCTGAGAGACCTCAAAACTGGAGTTAGTCCTGTCCAGCTGACAGGCCCAACCGCTGCAAGTCCTAGGACTGGGAGAGGTAAGGGCCCAGGAACGAAAGAAAATGATTGGCGGGGACAGAATATCAGGGGAGAGAGAGGCTCCCTGGTAGTAAACCGCACCACAAAAGCCAAGGATAGAAAGGATTAAAAAGCAAGAGATACTGAGAGATGAAAGAGGACAGAACACCACCTCAATCCTTGAGAAGAAAGCCTGAGCAAGAATAGGACTGGATACCTGGCACAGAAGCAAAGGCGGCAGTGGAAGGAACAAGCCCAGACCGTTCTACAAGAAGCCAAACGTGAAGGCTGGAATGATAAGCAGGAATATACATCATCTGTACATGGCCTACACTGAAATACTGACATCTGCCTCAATAGCAGATCTGCATGTTGTTACTCTAAATCATGCTCCTCTAATGGAAGTGAAATACACAGCGGATCGGGCGGTAAGTAGCACAGAAAGTTTTCTGGCAGGGGCTGCTTTACCACACATTTATACCCATCAGCTTAGTTGATCTTCATAACGCCCAGGTAGCATGGGCAACACCGTTCCATTTTACAGATAAAACACTAAGAGGTGGGGTGACTGGGTGGCTCAATCAGTTAAGTGTCTGCCTTCGGGTCAGGACATGACCCCAAGGTCCTGGTATCGACCCTGTTCAGAAAGGACTCTGCTTTTCCCTCTGCCCCTCCCCCTTCTTGTGCGGGTTCTCTCTAAAAAAAAAAAAAAAAGAAAAAAGAAAGACAGACAGACCGACCACCAAGAGGTTAAAAAACTTAGCCCTGGGGTGCCTGGGTGGCTCAGTGGGTTAAGCCTCTGCCTTCAGCTCAGGTCATGATCTCAGGGTCCTGGGATCGAGTCCTACATCAGGCTCTCTGCTTAGCAGGGGCCTGCTTCCCTTCCTCTCTCTCTGCCTGCCTCTCTGCCTACTTGTGATCTCTCTCTGTCAAGTAAATAAATAAAATTCTTAAAAAAACCCAAACAGGGCGCCTGGGTGGCTCAGTGGTTAAGCCACTGCCTTCGGCTCAGGTCATGATCTCAGGGTCCTGGGATGGAGTCGCATCGGGCTCTCTGCTCAGCAGGGAGCCTGCTTCCTCCTCTCTCTCTCTCTCTGCCTGCCTCTCTGCCTACTTGTGATTTCTCTCTGTCAAATAAATAAATAAAATCTTAAAAAAAAAAACACAAACAAACAAACACCAGGCAAACAATTAAAAAAAAACAAAACAAAACACCTTAGCCTTATAGCTATAGTAGGAAGGAATCTGAACCCCGGTGGTCTGCACCTCTAGAATATTCCTGCCAGGGAGAAATAGGAGAGTCAGTTTTGCCCTCTTCAATACCCAATCAGTTGGAGTCAGGGAACTAGAGCTAAGAACTTGAAACCCGACTTAATCTAATCACAGGACTAGCAGTTTAAAAAGCTGGCACAATTACTTAGGCTAATCAGAGTGGTACAAAGAAGGTTTGCTACAATCTGTGCTTGAATCCAGGCTTCCTTAGAGGGGAAAGTCTTGCATGCACGCCTTTCAGAGTCTACTCTACACCAAGCTACAGACAGAATAAGGCAAACAAATCACCCTCCACGCCAGGGTTGCAAAGGCAACATGCAGGGTGCTTGGGCAGAATTCAACACCCTTTCTGTCATGGGGAAGAGGGATGTTCTTTCTGAGCACAGTCTGAAGGATAAATGGACAGTAGCCAACTTAGGGAAGGGGTAGATAGGGAGCAGCTCAGCATCCCACTGGACGCTCTGCATGGTTTCAGGCCCTGAGAACCTGAGGTCTGTATGGCTTGTGAAAAGAACACACGATGAATCAGACAAGTGGACAGGGATACTGGACTTCAGGACCAGTGCACCCGGCAGTGTGTGGGGGGCAAGGAAACCATCAGATGCAACTTTTTAAGAGGATTCACAGTTGCACATGGAGAAAAGACCTGAGTAGCAACAGGAAGACCAGTGAGAGACATCGCTTTGTACAAATGGCAGCTTGGACAAAATAAGAAATATAAGTGGAAAAATATAGCTTTTCCCGAAAGGCATAATTTTTAGATTTTGGGTGCTTTACTTTATACAGTTTTTCAATTTGGACGCTACACTTTAAAAATGAAGTTAAAGACTTAAAAACCCGGGCACCTGGGTGGCTCAGTGGGTTAAGCCACTGCCTTCGGCTCAGGTCATGATCTCAGGGTCCTGGGATCAAGTCCCGAATCGGGCTCTCTGCTCAGCAGGGAGCCTGCTTCCCTCTCTCTCTCTCTCTCTCTCTCTCTCTCTCTGCCTGCCTCTCCGTCTACTTGTGATCTCTCTTTGTCAAATAAATAAATAAAATCTTTAAAAAAAAAAAAAAGACTTAAAAACCCAAACATGGAAAACTTTCTGATATTACTACATTATCTAATGGAACTACGTGTTTAAAAAAAAAGAAGCTAACATATATAGGTAAGCTAGCAAAAGTGACAAGAACGCATGAGGACCTGGCCTAGTTTTGTTCCTAGACTGTTCTACTGGACTTAAGTACCTCTTGTGTTATAAGTCATACCCCTTTAATTTTTGTAGATCAAGAAGTTATACTTCCATTTACAAATCTAAGGGAGTGTTGAATACCATGTTTATGTATTTTGTACAATGAAATTCAAAATGTAAGCCAAGACGTTGCTGAAGGTCCCATAAGCAGACAATTTCAATGTCCATCCCGTGGCCTAAAGCAGAATCCCAAAATTCTGCACCTACAGTAGGCAATTCTGGTTCAAAGTAATATGAAACCTAAGGTAACAGAGGATGGTAAAACTTACTTAAGAGTATTCAAATTCAGCCAAAGACTTACAGTGGCCCAAGAAAACCCCTAAGCTAAGCCAGTGGCCTATTCAAAACCCTAGATGAAAGGAAACGTTTTGGTAAGAAGCAGACATTAGCAGGAATCCTTGCTTCCTCACAGCAAACTCCTACAGCATTCACTCTTTTAAGAACTTTTGAGGATTAAATGAGGAACTGTCAAGTGCTTTCTATGATTAGGGACTGACTGGCAGAACTGACAAAAGGCTAGATTAGCCAATAAGAATGCTAACATGTGGGGCTTTATGTGCTGGGCATAGTCTCCTGTCATCCAGTGTCAGTTTAAAGCCCATGTTAAGGAGTCCATGGCCACAGCCTGTTTATGACACTTGCCCAAGGTCAAACAATCCAGAGGAGATGAGAGTTCTCACCATCAGAGTAAAGAAGACTGGGCCCAAACATCTGTTGGGTCTGTCATCACCAAGCCAGGGACTTCCATAATTCCATTTCAAGTTTTATCTTGGGAGGATAAAGATAGGGATTCTTCAGCAAGACACACCTCCTCTGTGATTAAGAAGCGGACTGAACCTTAAAACCCGTGGTAGGTACCCCCCAAATACAGCCCCTCCCATACACACACACACACACACACCAACTCCAAAAGCCCAAAAGATTGGCCTGGAACAACCATAGGAAAAGCACAGGGAAACAGGGAAATGGCAAAACCAGCTCACAAATCCGGGGGGGGGCGTTCCTGCCTGGTCAAGGTTCCAATGACTAGTGTTCCAAGGAGTGCCGATTTTCAGGAGTGAAAGTGGTGCCCTGTCACAAACAGGAGCCCAGTATTCTTGCCCGCGACCCACCTGCACAGAACTGCTACAGCCAGTCCGGACACTAACTGCTGTGCAACACACGCGTACACACACGAAACTGCGGCCACTTGTGTGAAGCACACACACACACACACACACACACACCCATGGCCACTGTGTCACGCGCGCATACGCGCACACAACGAAACTGCAGCCAGTTCTCCCTAGCGAGGCTTGACGCCCATGGCTCACAGGCACAGATTTACTGGGAAAGACCATCCAGCCTTCATGCTGCCCGAGCCCCTGGTCCTGCGCTGCACGGTACGAGCTCCTTCCAGATGCGACTTCCCCGCAGCAGTCCTAGATGAAGGAAGCCCCCCAAGGAAGACGGGGGTCGCAAACCTGAGCCGGCCGCGCCCGGGGCCCGAGCGGCGACGTCTGTCTCTGGAGGCCGCCATCGGGATGCGCTGCGCGGGGTGCCAAGGGGGGGCCCCCAAAATGCCCCCAGGGGCCGGACCAGCTCGACCCCCCCCCCAAGCGGGCCGGGCACCGGAAGTAGAGGCCGAAGTGCCCGGGCCGAGGGGTGTCCTGAGGCCGCGGGCTGCCCACTTCCTGCGCAACCAAACTGGCGGCAGGACCCAGGCCCGTGGCTCGTCCAGGAAGGGGATCCCCGAGGAGAACCCAAAGCTCACTCTACTTTGAGATCAGAAGTGACCCCAAGTTTCTAGTCACCAGGGAACTGTGAGGGGCCTCGGCCCATTTTGGCGCCAAACGGCCAGGGGTGCGCGCGACCGGAAGTGCCACCCTGCCCGCGCCAACCGCCGCCGCGCCGTCCCGCGCATGCGCGCCCGTCTGTCAGCGGCAGCCACGGGCTACCAAGAGGGGAAGCAACCCCCCACCCCCAACGCCGAGCCACTTCCCAACCCCCCCCAACCCCGCCTCATCGCCCCCAGCCCGAGTTCACAGACACCCCCCTGCGGCACCTACCGCCTACGGACATCATCGGGCAGGGAGATGGCTCGCGAGGCCAGCGTGGGCACCCGGGCCGGGGCAGTGCGGGCAGGCATCTTGGAAACTGCAGCAGAGACAGCGCCGGCGGCAAGGGAGCCCTGGCTTTTCGCGCGGAAACCGATGGGGAGGGGCGGTGAGCTAAGGCGGCATGTACCATCTCGGCCCCGACGTGGGGGAAGGCGGGACGTACCATAGGGAGAGAGGCCATTCCATGTGCGGGCAGATAGAGTGGAGCAGGTCGTGCACCGGGGCCGCGCAGGCGCGAGAAGGGAGCACACCCCCGCGTGGAGCTGTGGGCTCGCCCAAGCTCCCTGTTTGCTGGGAGCCTCGCCTGAGAGGTTCATTCATTCATTCTTCCTAGCATGCTGGGGACAAAACAAGGAGCATTCCTACAGGGCTCCAGCATGTGGGCTCTTGGGATTGTAACTGAGGACTTGAACTCCACTCCATCCATATGCTCATTATAATGACCTTGGATGGGTCATTTGGACCCAGGCCCCGTTTCATCTTTAAAAAGGTGCTAATCGCGGATAATCTTGAGGACGCACAAACTATGCAGCTAGCATCACAGATCTCGCAGTGTGGTGAGGCCCAGGCCACTTCCACAGACTGTGTGATTTAGAAAAGCACCAGAACTTGGGGAAAGGATAGTCTCTTCAAATGGCGTTGGGAAAATTGGGGAAATGTTTACGTGCCAACAAGTAAAGTTGGGTCCTTACCTACGGCATATAAAAATTAACTCAAAATGGATTAAAGACATAAAGGTAGACTTGAAATTATGCAACACTTTGAAGAAAAAAAGGGGGGTTCACAACATTGAATTTGGCAATGATTTACTGACTAGGACATGAAAGCACAGGTAATAGAAGCGAAAAGACAGATGGGACTACAGCAAACAATTTATGCACAGCAAAGGAGTCAACAAAGTGAAAAGGCAACATATAGAATGGGAAAAAAGATTGCAGACCATATATCTGATAAAATGTTAATATCCAGAATAAACAGCTACAACTCAACAAAGACGACAACCCGATTTTAAAGATGGGCAAAAGATTTGAATAAACCATTCCCTAAAAATACACAAATGGCCAATAGGCATATGAAAAGACACCCAACATCACTAATCAGGGAAATGCAAATCAAAACCACAATGATAGTGGCCACTCTAATTGGCATGCGATGAACTATCAAAAAATTATTATATGGGCCGCCTTGGTGGCTCAGTGGGTTAAAGCCTCTGCCTTGGGCTCAGGTCATGATCCCAGGGTCCTGGGATCAAGCCCTGCCATCGGGCTCTCTGCTCGGCAGGGAGCCTGCTTCCCCCTTTCTCTCTGCCTGCCTCTCTGCCTACTTGTGATCTCTGTCTGTCAAATAAATAAATAAAATCGTTTTTAAAAATTATTATATATATGTGTGTATATATGCAGTATACACACACACACACAAAATAAACACAGGTGCTGGCAGAAATGTGGAAATTAGGATCCATGTGTACTATCGGGGGGATGTAAAATAGTGCAGCCAGCACAGAAAAGAGTGGAAGTTCCACAAGAGATTTAAAAACGGAGGGACGTCTGCGTGGCTCAATGGTTAAGCAGCTGCCTTTGGCATAGGTCAGGATCCCAGGGTCCTGGGATGGAGTCCTGCATTGGGCTCCCTGCTTAGCAAGGAGTCTGCTTTTCCCTCTCCCCTGGCTCCTGCTCTGCTCTCTTTCTCTCTCTCCCAGATAAAATATTTATAAATAAATAAATATGGGATAACTATATGATCCAGCAATCCTACTTGTTATATATTCAAAAGAATTAAAAGAAGGATCTCTGGGATGCCTCGGTGGCTCAGTTGTTAAGCGTCTGCCTTCGGCTCATGTCCTGATCTCAGGGTCTTGGGATCGAGCCCCTGCATCAGGCTCCCTGTTCGGCAGGAAGCCTGCTTCTCCCTCTCCCACTGCCCCTGCTTGTGTTACCTCTCTCGCTGTGTCTCTGTCAAATAAATAAATAAAATCTTAAAAAAAAAAAAAAGAAAGATTTCAAAAAGATATTTGCACACCCTTCTTTGTCGCAGCTTTATTCAGAGTGGTCAAGAGATGGAAACGGGCACCTGGGTTAAAGCCTCTGCCTTCGGCTCAGGTCATGATCTCAGGGTCCTGGGATAGAGCCCCACATCGGGCTCTCTGCTCAGCTGGGAGCCTGCTTCCCACGCCCTCCGTCTGCCTCTCTGCCTACTTGTGATCTCTCTCTGTCAAATAAATAAATAAAAATCTTAAAAAAAAAAGAGAGAGAGAGAGATGGAAATAACCCAATGTTCTTGGAAAGATGAAGAGTTTCCAGAAAATGTGGTATATACAATGGGTTATTCAGCCTTAAAAAGGGAAATCCTGCCTTTTGTGGCAACCTGCAAGAATCTTGAGGTCATTGTGGTAAATAAAGTAAGCCAGTCACAAAAAGACAAATACTGGGGCGCCTGGGTGGCTCAGTTGTTAAGCATCTGCCTTCGGTTCAGGTCATGATCTCAAGGTCTTGGGATCGAGCCCCACATCGGGCTCCCTGCTCAGCAGGAAGCCTGCTTCTCCCTCTCCCACTCCCCCTGCTTGTGTTCCTGCTCTCGCTGTGTCTCTCTGTCAAACAAAAAAATAAAATAAAATCTTAAAAAGCAAATACTGAATAAGTGGAATTATGCAGTATCTAAAGCAGTCAAAGTCTCAAAGAAAAAGAGCAAGCCAGGCCTAGCTGGCTTAGTCAGTAGAACAGAGGGCCCTTGATCTTGGGTGAGTTCAAGCCCCCCATTGGATGTAGAGATTACTTAAAAAAAAAAAAAAAAAAAAAGATAAAAATAAACTTTACAACTGTAGAAAAGAAGAACCATGGTGGGGACCAGGGGCTGGTGAGAGGAGGGAGAAGGAAAGTAGTTCAGTGCAAACAAATTCAGTTTTACAAGATGAAAAAGTTTCAGAGATCTGCTGCACAACCACAGGCATGCAGTTAACACTACTGTTTACTCGAAAATAGTTAAAATGGTAAGAGTTATGTCTTTTACCACAATAAAAAATAAACCATTCATAGAGGGAGGAGTTAAAAAAAAAAAAAAAGTACCTGCTGAAACAACAATAAAAAAATTTAAAAAAAAAAAAAAAACAAGAAAAAAAGCATCAGGGGTGTCTGGGTGGCTCAGTGGGTTAAAACCTCTGCCTTCGGCTCAGATCATGATCCCAGGGTCCTGGGATCGAGCCCCGCATGGGACTCTCTGCTTGGCAGGGAGCCTGCTTCCTCCTCTCTCCTCTGCCTGCCTCTCTGCCTACTTGTGACCTCTATCTGTCAAATAAATAAATAAAATCTTAAAAAAAAACAACACATCAGAACCAAGTTACAAATTATGGTACATTTTTACATTTTCGTATTACAGATTTTATAAGTCACTTGGTTTGTGAACACACATGTATACTAGGTTTCCCCAGCAGCTGGTGGGGGGAGGTCAGCCTGGCCAGAAGTGGGTCTCAGACTGTTTGCAATGGATTACCCATACATGGCAGGATCCAGGAAGACTGAAATATTAATAAGACTAAAATTAATAGCTAGTAGTATTTTTAGCAGCACTTACATACTATACTATTCTCTTTAGAGGAATTCGTTTAATCCTGGAATATTTGTCACAAAGGAGTCTGGCTCAGAGGCTGCTTACCCAAGATCATGGACTAAGGAAGCAGCAGGGGCCATGAATTCAGGGGTCCTTAGCTACGGAGCCCGAATGCAAAACAGTGATACCCAGCTGGCTGGTTAGTTGTCAGGCCCCCTGGAGGCCCAGAGGCAGGGCTGGGGGGAAGTAGATTAAAAAGTAAGAGCAGAAAGGGGGTGACACAGAAGACTGTGTCACCAAAGGGAGGCTCAGGCCCCTGTAGACCAGCCAGAAGCCAGTATTCGGGGCCCCGGACACACCTTAAGGCACAGGGTGCTCATGGGACAGGGGAGAGAGGAGCGACAGACTATAATTCTTTGTCAGGGGACTGCGCTCACAGGGGAGCAACCACATTTAGTCAAGGCTCCCTCTCAGGTGATTCCTTTACTGAGGGAGGATTTAAATGGTTTTACAGATGGGGCAAGGCCTCAGGGACATAAAGACTGGCCCCAGGAATACAGGTGACTCCTGAGCACCTCCAGAGTGACGGGTTAGACCACTGGAGACCCATCCCCCACCTAAAAATGGGCTCAGCCCTTGAGAGAAATGAATGGAACTTCCAGAAGAAACTGGGTTCAGCTCTTGCTGGCATTAACCCCGTCTCCACCTCTCAGTCTCTGAAGTAGTGCTCATAAACACCTCAAGAGAAAGACTTATCAGGCCTGAGCTCGTCACTTTGGAGGCCACATTCCAGCCTTCAGCTGAAGGGCCACCCTCCAGAAGCCAGGAAAGGCTACGAGTCAGCCCAGCCAAGGTCAGGGCAGCCCAAAGCGCCAGGGCCGGTGGGGAGATAGCCACATGCCTTGAGCCACTCAGTCGGAAGGCCAGAGCTGAGTCACCCCACCAGCTGGGGAATTAGTCATGGCCACTGAACTCTCTTGGTGCCAGGCCCAGCAAAAGCTTTAGGCAGTGGCAGCAGCACTCCAGGCTTCAAAAGGGACACTTTGCCACTCACCCCAGACAAGGGCCAGGCAGGAAGACCAACAGGGTGGGCCTCTCAAGCATGCATACACTCTCTCACACACACACACACACACACACACACACACACACACACGCGCGCACACACAAACACTTCTCTCTCTCTCTCTCTCTCTCTCTCTTTCTCTCTCTTGGCTCACATGGCCAGGAATCAGATCTGGGAAAAACAACTCTGGAGTGTGCTGGGCGGACCCACTTGCTTTTTGCAGGGCCCTTGAACAGGCAGATGGCTTACTGTTTGGGATCACAGGAGGCTTGTTACCAAGCCTAGCAGCCTTCAAATCAGTGTACTGATATGCCCCTCCAAGGACACCCCAATCTAGATCATCTTCAGCGCTCTCCCAGATGACTTGCCCCACGTCCTCCCTGGGCTGCCATTCAGGCCTCTTACCACATATTCAGCTATTGAATCCCCTGCCAGTGGGAGGGAATCTTCTCAGAATCCATCTGATCAGGTCCCCTCCTCCCTAACCCATGGAATGGACCAGAAGGCCTTCTCAAGGTTCTTAGAGTAAACCCATCCCTTATGCATTTAGCATAAGGGGCCCCTTCCTGCGTAAGGCCTGTGGTAGCCAGCCTCCAAGAGGGTCCCCAACATTCTTTGCCTTTTGGTATTCATCCCCTTGTGGGGTCCTCTTGGAACCAGGGCCAAAGGAAGATGGTAGAAGTGAAAGTGCGGGACTTCTGAAGCTAGGTCATAAAAGACATCGCAGTACCACCTTGTTTTGGTGGCAGAAATCAGCCGCCATATTGTGAGGATGCTCAAGGAGCCCTGTGGTGAGCCAGGGCAAGAGGCACTAAACTGCCGGCCATGGGCGTGAGCCACTTTGGAAATGGCCCCTCCAGCCCCAGCCAAGCTTTCTGACCACTGTAGCCCTTGCCAATACCCAGCTGAAAGGTATGAGAGATCCTCAAGCTGGAATTGCTCCCAGGCTCGCTTTGCTGCTCAATTCCCAACTCACAGCAACCATGAGGGATAATACAAGTGAGCTGTTCTAAGCCACCAAACTTTGGGGCTTTTTGTTATATAACCATAGTGTTCTGCATTTGCTGTTGCCTTAGTCTGGGAAGCCCTGCTGTTTCACACACCATTTCTCCTGCTTAGAAAATCTTTAATTCATTCTTTCTACTTTGACTCAACCATCACCTCCTTCAAGGAGAATTTCCTGATCTCTCCAGCCCAAAAGGTGTCTAGCAGGCTCTTAAAAACCATAGCTCTTTCTTTTAGAGCCCCCTTTTTTAAAGACTTTATTCATTTGACAGAGAGAGATCACAAGTAGACAGAGTGGCAGACAGAGAGAGAGGAAGCAGACTCCCTGCTGAGCAGAGAGCCCGATGCGGGGTTCCATCCCAAGACCCTGGGATCATGACCTGAGCTGAAGGCAGAAGCTTTAACCCACTGAGCCACCCAGGTGCCCCTCTTTCAGAGTCCTTACTTCAGGTGGTGATCACATAGTGTGCGGTGACAGTTTAGGTCAGTCATACCTCCCTATGCCCAACACCTAGCAAAGTGCCCAGGATATAGTTGATACACAGTAAAGACTCATGGAGGGACACCTGGCTGACTCAATCAGTAGAGCAGGCGACTTGATCTTGGGGTAATTTCAAGCCGCCATGTTGGGCATAATGATTACTTTTATGGGGGCATGCCTGGGTGGCTCAGTCAGTTGAGTATCTAACTTCAGCTCAGGTCATGGTCTCAGGGTCCTGGGATTGAGTCCTGTGTCTGGAACCCACTCAGCAGGGAGTCTGCTTGTCCCTCTCCACTTTCCCCTCCCACTATCCCCATTCATTATCGTTCTCAAATGATAAAAATAAAATCTTGGGGCATCTGGGTGGCTCAGTGGGTTAAGCCTCTCTCTGCCTTCAGTTCAGATCACGAACTCAGTGTCCTGGGATCAAGCCCCACATCAGGCTCTCTGCTCAGCGGGGAGCCTGTTTCCCCGATCTGGCTCTGCCTGTATCTCTGCCTATTTGTGATCTCTCTTTTTGTTAAATAAATAAAATCTTTAAAAAAGAAAAATAAGGGGCACCTGGGTGGCTCAGTGGGTTAAGCCTCTGCCTTCAGCTTGGGTCATGATCATTAGGGTCCTGGGATTGAGCCCCGCATCGGGCTCTCTGCTCAGCGGGGAGCCTACTTCTCCCTCTCTCTCTGCTTGCTGCTCTGCCTACTTGTGATTTCTGTCAAATAAATAAAATAAAATCTTAAAAAAAAAAGAAAAAGACAATAAAATCTTAAAAAAGGAGATGATGATGATGATGATGACAATCACCTCATGGAACCCTGCATAGATGAGGGTGTGATGCTTGTTCCTCCCTGCTCCCAACATTAAATGTTCAGTCTACAAACATTCATCAAAATAACAAATCCACACACTTTTTAAAAATAAAAGATGTTATTTATTTATTTATTTGACAGAGAAAGACACAGTGAGAGAGGGAACACAAGCAGGGGCAGAGAGAGAGGGAGAAGCAGGGCTCAATCCCAGGACTCTGGGATCATAAACTGAGCTGAAGGCAGATGCTTAACAACTGAGCCCCCCAGGTATCCCTGCACATGCTCTTATTCAGCTATTCTACTTCCAGAAATTTCTCATAAGATTTGGTCATATATATGTGCAAAAGGAGAAGAGGACACAGCTATTGACTAACTTTGTCTGCAGCAAAAGACTGGAAATAACCTAGTTCTACTTCAGTGAGATTTAGTTAAAATAAGTGTATTCCATTCACACAGTGACAGATCCCACAATAACAAAAAACAAAAGGATATTTTTCCATATAGTACCTTAGAGGTTTATTTTTAATTGCTAATACAAAACAAAGCAAGATGTAGAACAGAGTGCAGAGTATGATACAGATTATATGGGGGGGGAAAGGGAGAATTCTGGGTATTTACTTGTTTATACATAAAGCCTTGGGAAAGAAACAAATGGTTAACTTCCTGGAGATAAGGAATGTTAACTAGCAGGGTAGAAGCTTTGGGCAGGAAGAGGAGTTTTTCTGAGGCTTTTTTTTTTTTTTTTTTTTTTTTTTTTTTGCCTTTTTGGAATGCTGGAACATGTGGTCATTTATGTCAAACAAAAACAACTGGCAGAGCAGCAAGGAAAGCCTGTCTTTTCAATAAATGATGCTGGGTTCATTATATGGCTGGCTATATGGAAGAAGGTAAACCTTGATCCCTACCTCACACCATACACAAAACTGAATTCTGGAGGTTTTCCACAATTAAATGTGAAGGCAAATTCAAGGAAGCTTTTAAAATAAAATATGCAACATCTTTGTGACTTTAGTTTCTTTAACAAGACCTAAAGCACATTAATCATAAAGGAAAACATCAGGCTGTATTAAGAGGATTTTTTTGTTCACCAAAAGATGCCAGTAGGGGTGCTGGGTGGCTCAGTGAGTTAAGCCTCTGCCTTCGGCTCAGGTCATGATCCCAGGGTCCTGAGATCAAGCCCCGCATGGAGCTCTCTGCTCAGCAGGGAGCCTGCTTCCTCCTCTCTCTCTGCCTGCCTCTCTGCCTACTTGTGATCTCTGTCTGTCAAATAAATAAATAAAATATTTTTTTAAAAAGATGCCACTAAAGACAAGACACAGATGTATGTCCACTGACCAAGGACTCATATCTACAATACACATTGAATGCCTTTGAATTAATTAGAGGATTATCTGTCTCTTTAAGTGGACTAGAGTTGAACAGTTACTTCACAAAAGAGGATATCAAAATGGCCAAGACTCATACGAAAAGCTGCTCAACATTAGTCATCAGGGAAATGCAAAATGAAACCACAGTGCAATATCAGCTTACACACACACACACACACACACGGATGGCAAAAATGAAAAAAAAAATTGCAAGTGTTAGCAAGACCAGAACGCTCCTAGAGAAGTCCAAAATGGTATGGCCACTTTGGAAAATGATTTGACGATGTCTACTAACATTAAATGTACCTCTGCCCTATGACCCAGTAATTCTACTCCTGGAATGAGTGCCTCTACACCGAAGGATGTGTACAAAAATATTCATAGCAGCTTTGCTCACGATAGCCAAAAACTGAAGACCACACAACATCTAACAATAAAACTAACAATTATGGGGCACCTGGGTGGCTCAGTGGGTTAAGCTGCTGCCTTCAGCTCATGATCTCAGGGTCCTGGGATCGAGTCCCGAATCGGGCTCTCTGCTCAGCAGGGAGCCTGCTTCCCTCTCTCTCTCTCTGCCTGCCTCTCTGCCTACTTGTGATCTTACTCTGTCAAATAAATAAATAAAATCTTTTAAAAAAATAAAATAAAACTAACAATTATGTATTCAAACAATGGAATACTAAACCTAGAGGTCACAACCTTTTTCTGGGAAGGGTCAGATAATAAATATCTCAGGACATGCGGGCCATATTCTCTGTCACAACAATTCTACTGAGCAGCTGTGGGGTGAGAAGAGCCATAGATGATTATGTAACTGTGCGGGCACAGCTATGTTCTAATAAAACTTTATTAGTGGACACTGAAATTGGAATCATCTCACACTATTTTCACAGGTCCCAAAATGTTGTGCTTCCCCCACCACCAAAATTAATAATAGTAAAACCCGGGGGGCGCCTGGGTGGCTCAGTTGGTTGGACAACTGCCTTCAGCTCAGGTCATGATCCTGGAGTCCTGGGATGGAGTCCCATATCGGGCTCCCAGCTCCATGGGGAGTCTGCTTCTCCCTCTGACCTCCTTGCTCATGTTCTCGCTCATTGTCTCTCTCTCAAATAAATAAATAAAATCTTTAAAAAAAAAAAAAAAACAAAACAAAACCTGGGGCACCTGGGAGGCTCAGTCATTAAGCATCTGCCTTTGGCTCAGGTCATGATCTCAAGGTCCTAGGATTGAGCCCCATATCTGACTCCCCCCTCAGCAGGAAGCCTGGTTCTCCCTGTCTCACTTCCCCTGCTGGTGTTCCCCCCCTTCGCTGTGTCTCTCTCTGTGAGAGAAATAAATAAAATTAAAAAAAAAAAAAGAATTATAAAAACTCTTCGTAGCTTATAGTTCCTACAAAAGCAGGCTGTCAGGTGAATTTAGCCTGCAAACTATACTTTACAGAACCCTGATATTCAGTATTGAGAACAAGCACTCTATGCTGGCTAATTGAATTTAAATTAAAAAAAAAAAAAGCACTCTATAACTCCATGCAAAATCACAGACAAATCTCAAAAACAGTATGCCAAGTGAAAGAGTCCATGCCTAGAGGAAGACCAACCACATGATTCCGTTTATGTAAATCACCAGAGTACGTCTCACCACTTCTCTAACCCACTTCAAGCTTGGGCCTCCTTCCTTCCTTCCTTTTAAGACACTTAAGTCCTGCCTTTCCTCCCTCAGCCCACCCCAGGCTTCTTCGGCCTGCCTGAGTCCTGTGGCCACCACCCATTGTAGCCACCAGGCCCTAAAGGAAAACAGTGGACAGACTGTGAGGAATCACCCACCTCCTGGCGCTTGAAGGGAAAACACACAGCAACCGCTCTGGAACTGCAAAGAAAAATCTTCCTCACCGCACTGAGCAGGAATGAGAAGTGGGCCTTCCCTGGACCATTAAATCAGAGGGACTTCACATGAAGCCTCTCCTTTCCGGAAATGACCACTAATTAACCACAAGTGCCTCTCCAAAGGCAATCACTAAGTGATTAAAACTACCTGGGAAAGAGACGTGAACTGACCGTCTCCAATGGGGGCATTGGAGATGCTTCTAGAAGTTTCCTCACACTCCCAACTGTGGCCTTGGAGTCCTGAACCAACGAACAAGGTGGAAGGAGCCAGAAGGGCACGTGTTGTGTCCCAACCTGGGCACTGCTGATATTTGGGGCCAAATAATCCTTTGTCATGAAAGACTGTCCTCTGCCTGCAGAATGATCAGCGACATCCCACTTCCATCCTCCAGTGGGGCAACCAAAAATGTCTCCAGACTTGGCCAAACATCCCCTGAGGGTGTGGATCACCCAAGGTGAGAATGATTTCCACACAGAAATGATAAAACAACAGCCTTGTCCAAGCCATATTTCCTCTGGGCAATATCTTACAGACTAAAATCAGCCTCGCACCAGCATCTGAAAATTGTAAGTCATAGATAGGTCACATCAAGAGCAGCGCAGAGTGAAAATGCAGAATCCTGGGCCCCGGCATCAGATTCTACCAGCCCTGGTAGTACCCAGGAAGCTGTATTTTTTACAAGCTCCTCGCCTGTGAAAGTTTCAGAAGCATTTTCCCCAGCTTTATTGAAGTATAATCACCAATTAAAACCTGCACGTATTTGAAGTGTACAACATGAGGCTTTGATATACGTATACATTGTGAAATGATTACCACCACCCAGCTAATTAATACTCCTAGCACCTCACTTAGTTATCATTTTTTGTGTATAGTAAGAACACTACTATCTTAGAATATTACAACTGTACAATACAGTATTAACCACAATCGCCATTCTGTACGTTAGATCTCAGAACTTATTCATCTTACTTTTTTTTTTAATTTTATTTACTTATTTGACAGAGAGATCACAAGCAGGCAGAGAGGCAGGCAGAGAGAGAGAAGGAAGCAGGCTCCCCACTGACCGGAGAGCCCGATGCGGGGCTCGATCCCAGGACCCTGAGATCATGACCTGCGCCAAAGGCAGAGGCTTTAACCCACTGAGCCACCCAGGCGCCCCTCATCTTACTTTTTTAAAGATTTATCTATTTATTCATTTGAGAGAGAGAGAGAGCAAGTGGTGGGGAGGGGAAGAGGGAGATAGAAAATCTGAAGCAGGTTCCGAGCTTTGTATGGAGACCAACATGGGGCTTCATCTCAAGATCCTGAGATCATGACCTAAGCTGAAACCAAGAGTCGGATGCTTAACAAACTGCACCACCCAGGCACCCCAGAACTCACTAATCTTATAACTGAAAGTCATGTACCCTTTGACCAACATCTCCCAATTCCCCCCCTCTTCCCAGCTCCTGGCAACCACCATTCCACTCTCTGCTTCTGTGAGCTCCGTTTTCCTAGATTCCATGTATAAGCAAAATTGTTTGCCATTTGTCTGTGTCTGGTTTATTTCACCTAGTATTATGTCCTCCAGGTTCATTCACAGTGCAGCAAATGGCAGGATTCCCTTCTTTATGGCTGAATAATATTCCATTGTGATTATGTATGTGCACATCGCTCTCACACTTTTTTTCACTTTTATTTTATTTTATTTTAAAGATTTTATTTTTTTTTAAAGATTTTATTTATTTATTTGACTGAGAGAAATCACAAGTAGTCGGAGATGCAGGCAGAGAGAGAGAGACGGAAACAGGCTCCCTGCTGAGCAGAGAGCCCGATGCGGGACTTGATCCCAGGACCCTGAGATCATGACCTGAGCCGAAGGCAGCAGCTTAACCCACTGAGCCACCCAGGTGCCCCTATTTTAAAGATTTTAATTATTCTTTATTTGACAGGCAGAGATCACAAGTAGGCAGAGAGGCAGGCAGAGAGAGAGAGAAGTGGAAGCAGGTTCCCTGCTGAGCAGAGAGCCCAATGCGGGGCTCGATCCCAGGACCCTGGGATCATGACCTGAACCAAAGGCAGAGGCTTTAACCCACTGAGCCACCCAGGCACCCTCTAATTTGTACCTTTAACACCTACACCACAGTCATCACTAAAAACGAATCATTCACTCTCAACTTTATCCCCCCCCCTTTTTTAATGATTTAACTTTTCCAGACAAGACATTCAGGGAAAGATGATGAACATCAGATGTCTGAATTTTGGGAGAATACACTTGTTTTGTAGACAAATGAGAAAAAAGAGCCAGGAGGTAGAGATCAGAAGGTAGACCAGAAATCCTCTGTAAACAATGGATCCAGTCAACGGTTGTCCCTGCATGACCAAGCCATTAGGAGTAGTTGGACGGGAGAATTTATAAAGGTGGGATCAGGCTGACGGCATCTAGACGTCCTGATCAGTCTTAGTTACCAGCGAGAGAGAGAGAGACAGCCAGACTTCATGTCCTTTTGATGCAAGTTTCCAGCATTACCTATCAAGAATTGAAGCCAAAAATACCAATCTTGAATCTGACAGGAGACCTGTTAAATAGCCCGGGACTGCTGTCGACTAATACCAAACTATGGGAAACTGTCCAGGACAAACAACCTGGTTTCTTCAACAGATGAGTTAGGACAGAAGGAAGTGATGGAGGAAGGGAGGAAGTTTCTCCCCTACCTCCTCTCATGCTTTCTTTCTCTCTCTCAAGTAAATAAATAAATAATATTTATTATATTGTTTATATATGTTTATATAATATACTATTTGTTTATTCATGTGAGACAGAGAAAGAGTGAGGCAGAGGCAGAGGGAGAAGCAGGCTCCCCATCGAGCAAGGAGCTCCATGTGGGACTCCATCCCAGGACCCTAGGATCACAACTGGAGCAGAAGGCAGGTGCTTAACCGACTGCATCGCCCAGGTGCTCCATAAATAAACTCTTTAATAAAACAAAAATTTAAATACCTCAGAGATTCATTAACTAGATGCCACAAGAGGGCCTTGTTTGAATTCTGGATCAAACAAGTCAAATGTTGATCAAAAGTCAAATGTTAAGAAAGAAAACAGAGACAGATGGGGAAATTTTTAACACTGATTGATACTTTTGATAAGCCTGATCATGGTATTGTGGTTAAGTTTTAAAAAAGTGTCACTTTCTTCTAAAAATAAAAAGTGGAAGAAAATGATGTGATAGCCTCTGATTTTCTTAAAAAAAAAAAAAAAAGTCGGTGAGTAATAATTGGTTCAGACAAGAAGAGATACTAAATGACTGAAAATTTGGCAAGTAACAGGATATTTACAGAGTCTCAGAGTACCTCCCCACAAGATACTTAATAATTACGAAGGAGGAAATGGTAAGTTTCAAGTGGGGAAATTTGGCAAACGCAATTAAGTGATCAAAGTTAACATTGCCGGTGATGGGACTAACTGAGAAAAACACCTTACTTCTGTGGTATTTCTGCCAAAACTGCATAACCTGAATCTAATCATGAGGAAACATGAGACAAACCCAACGTGAAGGACATTCTGCCAAATTACTGACCTATATTTTTCAAAAATGTCAAGGTCACAAAAGACAAAGAAAGGGTCAGAAACTGTTCCGATTGAAGGAAACTAAAAGGACAACTGCCTGCCACGAGTGGTCTGGGATTTTCTTCTGCTCTAAAGGTCAGCGCTAGGACAATTGGTGAAATCTGATGAAAGTTTATAGATTCCTGATTTTGATCATTTTACTAAGGTTCTATTATGTAAGAGAGTGTCTTGTTCTTAGGAAACACAGTGAAGTATTTAGGTAGGTAGTTGGATGGTGGATGGATGTATGGGTAGATAGAGAGGGGTTGGGGGGGTGAGGAGGAGAGGAAAGGAGGGGGAAACAGGGAGGGAAGAGAAAGGAAGAGGATAGAAGCCTGGACCGCTGGCAGCCGGGCATCTGTCCTTACCCAGGACCAAGTTCCTCCAAAACCTTTTTTTTTTTTAAAGATTTTATTTATTTATTTGACAGACAGAAATCCCAAGTAGGCATAGAGGCAGGCTGGGGGCGGGGGGGAGCAGGCTCCCCGCCGAGCAGTGAGCCCCACGCAGGGCCAGATCCCATAACCCTGGGAGCACGACCGGAGCCGAAAGCAGAGGCCTCAACCCACTGAGCCACCCAGGCGCCCCCCAAAACCCTTTTATATGAGAGAAATCAATTTCTGTCTCTCTCTCTTTTTTTAAAGATTTTTCTTTTTTTTTTAATTATATTTATTTATTTGACAGAGAGATCACAAGTAGGCAGAGAGGCAGGCAGAGAAAGGGGGCGAAGCAGGCTCCCTGCTGAGCAGAGAGCCTGATGCGGGGCTCGATCCCAGGACCCTGGGATCATGACTTGAGCTGAAGGCAGAGGCTTTAACCCACGGAGCCACCCAGGCACCCACAATAAATAGAATCTTTAAAAAATAATAATAAGTGGAAGCTACAATGTCATTCAAAATAATAATAAAGGTGGTAAGACTTATGAATTTTTTTTTTAATGATGGCATAATGTCGAGAGAGTTCAGCTGCTCAAAGGCTGTGGAAACCAGATCTGCAATTTAGAATTGTGCTGTTAGTACTCTAGCCAATGGCCACTTGGTGGCTCTTCACTTTTAAATTAATTAAGATTAAAATTCAGCTCCTGCATCGCACTAGCCACATTTCACATGCTAGACCCTTAAGGACCAGCATTTTACCAGGTTATTGTAGATGATTCTGATGCTCCCTAACGGCCAACAGCCTCTGTAGGGAAAATCATCTTGCATCCCTGTGGGTTGGTCTGCTCTGTTCTAGGCTCCAAGATTTGAGAGATGTCAGCAAATTAGATCTTCAGGCCAGAATACCAAGAAGGATCAGATGTGACTGCAGTTTTCAGCCAAGGACAGCCAGGGTTCAAATCCCTGCCCCTCCGCTCATGTGCATGACTTTGGTCAGATTCCTTGACCTCTCTGGCGCTTCCACTCTTTTGTTTATTTGTTTGTTTGTTTTAACCAGACTGCCAATAATAGAGTCTACAGAGCACCCCAAAACATTGCTTTTTGTATTTTATTTTCTTCATAGGAAATAAACATCTCACTGAAAAGACCAGTGTGTGCTTTTATTTTAATTCATTTGACAAACATTTATTGAGCACCTACTGTGTCCTCACCACTGTTCTGAGCACCATGGCCAAGCAGTGAGCAGGACAGATACAAACCCCGCTGTCACAGAAGTGGCATTCCAAAGAGGGAGGAAGAAAATGATCAGGATGAGACGCCTGGGTAGCTCAGTGGGTTGGGCCTCTGCCTTTGGCTTGGGTCGTGATCCCAGGGTCCTGGGATGAGTCCCGCATCGGGCTCTCTGCTCCCCCCCCCCCCGCCACCGATGACAGTAGGCCATCTGTCTCTCTGCCTACTTGTGATCTCTCTCTCCGTCAAATAAATAAATAAAATCTTAAAAAATAAATAATCAGGATAAAAAGGAAAAATGTGTTGCCTATAAGAGAGTAACAAGGTAAGTAGCTAGCACTGGAAATGTAAGCATGGCCAGAGGCCTCACCCAGGGGGATATTTTATTGTAGGCCAGAAGGACCAGAGAGGCAGCACAGGCATATGGGGGGGGGGGGGTCATTCCAAGGCAGAAGGAACAGCAGGTGCAAAGGTTCTGTGGTAGGAACATAGCAAGTACCATTCAAGATGCTACAGACAGTAAGACGGTTGCCGTCCTTTCTTCAAGATGCTCACATTTTAATGGAGAGGAGATGGATAAAGTGATCTATGACCTCCTCCCACGTGATAAGCAGGAGAGGGATTGGGTAGAGTAGAAGATAGGGCAGGCCTCTCTGAGGAGATGGTGTTTGAGCAGAGGCCGGGAAGGAGGCAGTAGAGAAAGCAGGTGTGTATCCGGAGAGAATCTATCGACGCTGGCCTGGCCCTATCTCTTCTGTTCCCTCCTCTCAGCTCGGGTTTCCAAGCAGAGGTTGTCTGTGAACCGCTGAAGGAGGGGATTCGATGGGGAATGCAGACCTTGCAGCGTGTGGTGGCTGGCTGCCCCACTCCTTCTCTCATTGGCCACTCTAGTGTTTGCGTTGGCGTGCTGGGTGGGGCTCTAGCTTAGGGGACTGTGTTCCCCATCAACGCTCCAAATCGATCTTCAAAAGAGCTGCTGGGCCCTGTGCCTCTGCGCAGAAGGGAGTGTCAGCCTGGAGCTGAGCTAGGAACCCACCCCCCAGCTGTGTCCCATCTGGGTTTCTCCCGGTTCTGGGTGGGGTCTGGCAGCTCACACCCCCTCTACTCCTTCCACTGCAAAGAGTGGGTGGAGGATACTTTCTCTGGCCCGGTGGTGGGGCTGGCGGGATCCAGAGTCAGCCCAGGGAAAATGTTGAAATCCCTTGTACCGCGTTGCAAACTGTTCCCGCCTGAGTTCATATCCAGACAGGCCCTTGCCCCAGCTAGCTGTGTGACCCCGAGCGGCTCACTTAGCTTCTCTGAACCCTCATCTCCACGATAGTTCATAGTAACTCCCACCTTCTGGGGATTCACGTCATGGGAAGTGCTTGACGCAAAGTTACCCATTCCTTTGGGGAAGACTGAGCCCTGGAGGGTCATCAGGGTCCATGTCCCCTAAGACCATCTCCTAGGGAGGAACAGGTAGGTAAGATGAGGTGAAGTAGGGGACCCTCCCCACACCTGCCAGTCTATCTCTGAAGGGAAACAAGGAGGTCAGGAATCTAATTAATCACTGGGAAGGGCCAGACAGATGCCCTAAGGGAAAGGTCAGCATTCACCCTGTTTTCTCAGAAGTCACTGTAATCCTGGCTTGGGTGAGGCTCGGGGTTGGGGCACAGAATAGGAAGGATGACCAAGTATGAGCGGCCTGGGCAGCAGCTACCCTCCCCATCCCGCCCACCCTCCCTATCCCATGCACCCTCCGGCCACCGGGTGCTAGTTAGGGCAATGGCCACCTTAAGTCTCAAAAGACAACCACCCAAACAAGGAATTGAACCGTTTATTGGCCTGGGTCCGGGTCTCAGGCACGAGGGGCATCTGGGGAGCTGTATGGGGGGAGACAGGCCCCCGACTGGCTCCTTGCCCCCCAACACCCTCTTCCCCAGCCTTTGCATTCACAAGAAATTGCTTTGAGGCATGAGGTTTCCTTCCCCGAGGCGAGCTGTACCCCAGCTCTCAAGCGGGGAGATGAGCCAGCAATTACAAAGGGGTCTGTGCGGGGGCCGACCCCTCTTTGGCAGCTTCAACACAGACGTGAGACAACAACAGCATCCATTCTGGGGGAGCCCAGTGGGGAGAGGAGGTCACACGCATCACACACACGCACACACAGACACACATAAATATATATTTGTACCGCAACATCCCTTCCATTTATCCATGGAATTTAGCGAAGTCCTTCTGGGGCAGGCGAGAAGGGAGCACCCCACAATCATCGTCCTTGGCCCCCTGGCCCCCATGTTTCTCCATACAATGCAACTTGAAAGGAGGCACAGCGGGCTCAAGGCTGCCCTGCAGGAGATCTGGTTACCCTGGCTGCGCTGGAGGTGGGAGTACCTTGGGCAGGGGGATGGTTTTTAGGAATGGGGGTCCTCTGCCAACAGCTCCCCTAGAACCTTCTCAAGTTCCACCCTTTCCCACCAGGAGGCCCAGAGCCCTCCTCAGGCCCCCAGACCAGTTTTTCTAGCCCTTGGTGACTCCTTTGTGCCCCAAATAGTGCAATTGGCCGATGAGGTCTGAGAATAGCATCCAGCATCTACCCCCAACCCTGTGGTTTGCCAGCATCGCGTGGAGAGACAGAGGAAAGGGAAGAAGCCGCCGAAATGGGCAGCTGGTGAAATTTGGGGAAGCTGTGGACTGGGGCCTTGCAACTGTCAGCTGGGGCCGCCCAGGACAGTCAGGGAGGAGGCCTCCAGCCCTTTGGGAACAGTGGTTGTGGGGAAGTGGCTTAAGGTTGTCAGGAAAAGGTGACAGCGGGGCTGGATTCAGAGAGGGAAGTTCCATTCAGGGCAGAGGGTCAGAGAGTCGTGAAATGTTGAAATCCCTTGTATCGGGTTGTGAATTGTTCCTGCCCTGAGCTCCCCCGCCCTGGAGTGCCACCTGCCGTGTCACCTGAGTGCTTGCCTGCTGTGTCACCCAGGCCCCTTCCAGGTCCCCTGGAGCCTCCCCGCGATCCGGTTCTGAAGGTGGTCACATTAGTTACTGCACTAGCCTCTGACCCCATTGGAGCTCTGCCATCTGCCGGGTGGGGGGTCTCAGCGGGCCGAGGGCAGGGTGAAATAGTTTCAATGTCACCCAGGTCTGTGGTGTATGGGCATCTTGCTTCGCAGCCCCCTCTCTGTCCAGGGAGACAGCTCACAGAGCCCTGTGCTATGGCCTGGTGGCCTACTTGCCCCTTAGACCACCGTGTTGCCCTCCAGAAACGTGGGCGACGTAGGCATGTGCGTGCCCCTCTCCAGGGAGCTGGAGCTGCGGAGAGGCAGGAGCCGATGGCCCGGGGTCCCACCCCGCCGTCCTTGAACCCCCGCCGCCCGCCTGCAGCACCGCAGCGGCCGCAGCACCTCCCGCCGCAGGTCCCGGCTGCGCCACGTGTAGATGACGGGGTTGAGCAGCGAGTTCAGAGTGGCGAAGGCAAAGAAGTAGTGGGCCTTGTAGAGGACAGGGCAGGACCGGACAGGGCAGGCGTAGTCCAGGAGCAGGATGCTGAAGGCCGGCAGCCAGCAGACAATGAAGACACCCAGCACGATGGTGACTGTCTTGAGCAGGGCCAGCGTCTGGGGGCCGGCCACGTCGGCGTGGCTGGAGCGGACCACGCAGTAGATGCGGACATACAGAGCGACAATGGCCAGTAAGATGACGGAGAAGATGGTGACCACACAGAGCACGTAGTGCTTGGTGTAGAGCGGCAGAACAGTGGAGCAGGCCTCGAGATGGCCCAGGCAGTTCCACCCAAGGATGGGCAGGCCGCCGAGAGCCAGCGAGATGAGCCACGAGGCCGCAATCAGCAGCAGCATACGGCAGCTCTTGTCGCTGCCGTAGAGCTTGACCTTGGCAATGGCCACATGCCGCTCAATGGCGATGGCCAGGAGGCTGAAGACAGAAGCGGAGAGTGTGATGAAGGCGGAGCCCTCTCGGGCAAACCACTGCACCGGGGTCAGCCCCAGTGTGACCGGACCCGACAGCAAGGTATTGGCGACGAAGGCCACTCCTGCCAGGAGGTCCGAGGCGGCCAAGTTGCCCAGGAACAGGTACATGGCTGAGTGGAACTTGCTGTTGCGAGCGACCGCGATGAGCACCAGCAGGTTCTCCACCACAATGGCGAAGCAGAGGATGATGATGACAACCAAGGCCACCTGGCGGGAGGGCGTCTCCTGACTGTCCAGAGTCTCCTTGGTGTAATTGTAGTGTTCCCGCACCTTGCTGGGGCTTAGATACTCTGAATACAGGCTGCCCATGGTGGGGCTCAGTGGCCCACCAGGGCCATGGGGCTGTCAGAGCTGCAGAGAAAAAAGACAGACAGACAGACAGATGGGTCAGTGCCATGGCTGCTTCCTGGGTTCTGACTTTGGGTGGCTGTGGTTTGAGTCCCAGCTCCCTCCCTTCTCACTGAGTGGCCACACAAAGTCAGAAGCATCATCTTCCCTGCTTTACCAACCGGAAACCCAGAGAGGTTAACTCACTTGCTCTAAGTCTCAAAGCCGGTAAGTGGTAGAGCCAGAAAACCTCCCCAAAGCCTCTATAACCTCAAGGTTGTGAGGTCTCAGAAGAACAGAAGCTCCCCCAAAGAGCATGAGGGACACAAAATAAACTTCCAGAACTCTTGCTCACCTCCCCAGACAGCGAGCCTTGGGCAGAGCCTGGAGGGCTCATCTCCCTTTTGGACTACACTGGAGCCCGGGGCCTCATGCCGCCTGCCAACCTGGGTCAGCAAGATGCTGGCTGCTGATAGCACCATCCCCTGCTCATTACCACCCACTGCCCTGGATTTCAGGCTGGGTCTAAGCCTTGCGGCCATGGGTGCTCCCGAGATAAGGTCTTGGGGAGACACCAGGGCGGCCCTGAGGTTTAAGCGCCTAAGAGGTCATGGCATCTTCAAGGATGAAGACCTTGGAGGCACTCCCGGGTTCAACTCCACTCCACCTGACATGCTGTGAGACCTTGGGCAAGTCACTCAACACTTGGCCTCTCACTGCTATGTCCTCATCTGTGCAATGCGGAGAAGAACGCCTGCTTTATAGGGGAAATGGGAAAATTCTCTTGAATGGCACAAGAGGCACCCTTAGTACATAGCAAGCACTCAACAAATACTAGCCTATATACTAGCCCCTCTCTTCCTACCACACACACAGCTGGGGACTAGGTGCCCTCCAGCCAATCTTTGGGGAGGGAATGTAGACTGAGTTAGCCACGGCAAGATTCCCAACATCCTGTTCTCATCAGCACCATCTAGCCCTGCCCTGGGACAGAGGGTCCCAGAGGGGTGGGCAGGGCGCTGGCACCCCCCTCCCCAGCCAGGATGAAATCCAGATGTGAGGCCCCAGGAAGAAGCAGGGTGGAGTCCTCACTTCCCAGTCACATCCGGTGTGGGAAAGGCTGGGAGGGGGTGAGGGGATGGGGGAGCCACAGGAGACCAGTCTGGGAGGTCCTGGCTGGGAGGTTGGGGCAGCTGCTGCAGCGCTGAAGCTGAAGTCATGTGAGCCGAAGAGGGGGCGAGAGGCACCCGGAGAGGGGGTTGAGAGGAGAGGGGGGACGGGCATTTGTTTCCATGAAAGCCTGAGTCACCCCCCCCTCAAGGAAAACTGAGCTGTGGGGGGAGGGGGCGGGAAGAAGCGTGGGCAGAGAGGCTGAGAGGCCAAGATCACGGCCTCCTCCCAGCTTGGTGGTGGCGGTGGGGGGTAGTCTCAGAGGGGCTGGTGCAGTGTCTGCCTTTGGCGGAGGGGAGCCAGGAGGAAGCTCCAGCCTTTAGCTAATGGGGGAGGGAGCGGGAAGAGCCCTCCCTAGGTGCCTGGAAACAGGCCTGGCAAGGAACACGTGTGCTCCTGGAGTACGGTTCCAGGAAAGGCTGGTTAGGCTGGTTCCTAGTGAGCCTGAGAATTATGGGGGGCTTCCGGGGTTACCCAAGCCATGTCAGTCCCTGGACGCCCCCTCAGGAGAGGCCCTGGCCGGGGGCCTGACAGAGGCAGCTGCTCCCCCTGGGTGAAGGGGCATCCGTCCTAGTTTGGAAACAGAGAAAGGCCTTGTGCGCATCCCCGGAGACTGCCGCCCCGCCCAGATCGCCAAACAGAGGCCCCTTGTTCCGCTGCCGGATCGGGCCCTGGGCGCCCTGATGCCCTCTGGCCGTTGCAGGCTGCAGCCGGCCGGGAGCTAGCCTGGCCCTGGCCTCCGCCCCACTAGACCGGCCTTCGGGGCAGAAACAGCCCGCGCCCTGATTGGCTGATTTTCAATCCCAGGGCCTTGAGCGATTCGCCCATTGGCCTGAGCTTTCCGTCCTCGGCATTTGATTGGCCCTGTCGGGGGCTCTCTAAGGAAGGCGCTCGTGATGGGTCCTTTACAGGCCGACCACATCTTTCAGAGAACAGAGTTAGGGCTGTGTGGATGTCCCTGGGGACAGTGTGAACCGGAGCCTGACCGCCAGGTCACGCCGACCAGACGCCCCCCAGGCTGCCCTGCCCTTCTGGGCCCCTCCTGGGGTTCATGACTGAGAATCGAGGGCCCGTTGCAGGCCTGGGAAGCACCCGTGCTGGTGGGCGAAAAGCCTAGGTCACCCCCTTCCCTCCCCCCTCCCTCACACGGGGCCACCAACCTTCTGGTCTGGCAGCCAAGAGGAAGATTTATGGAGGTTTCCTGGAGAAATAAGAATTGGGTTCAGTCCTCACACCCCAGAGGCCCACCGAAAGTCTGTCTTCTTCCCTGGGGTGGGGGTGGGGGGCGAGACCGGGAGCTGCACACTCACTTTCTGCAGCCCTTGGAGGCTGTCAAGGCTTCCTCAGAAGGAGGGGTGGCTCGCCTAGTTAGAGAAGGGGAAACCGAGGCCCACACTGCTTCCCTCTTCTCATCTTCCCCACTAGGACTCTGCTGAAGACAGAGCTTAAGGCAGGCTCATGCTTCCCAGAAAGAGGAAGCGGGGCCTGGAGATTGGGGCTGGCAGAAGAGGCACCCCCACCCAAACCAGGCCGATAGAGGCCTTGGCTGCTCCCCTCCCTGGGAGGCCTGGCTCCCCTCCCCAGACCTGGCTAAACACAGGGCTTGTCTCTCACCTTCACCAAGGCCGTCTTCCCAGAGGCTCAGTAAGAGGTCACTGGTTACCATTCCCTGGTCACAGCCAGGGAA
This sequence comes from Mustela nivalis, assembly GCF_964662115.1. Lineage (NCBI taxonomy): Eukaryota > Metazoa > Chordata > Mammalia > Carnivora > Mustelidae > Mustela > Mustela nivalis. The sequence goes on along the minus strand of NC_139020.1, from coordinate 208,862,974 downwards.
TGGCCAGGCCTGAAATGCAATGAGAGGGACAAGTGACAGGGTTTGGAGGGAAGGGAAGATAGACCAAGACTGTTTCGTGGGAGATTAGAAGAGAGGAAGGACAGGGAAAGCCTCAGCGGCTTCCAGGAGCCCCTCCTCCAAGTTCCACTGAGGCAGGCCCTGTGCTAACAGTCCCACTGTCACTCACTGATCCCTGCCATTGGCCCTAGGGTAGTGCCCCTACCCCTACTTTTGGTTTTCCTTAAGCGGTCAGGAGCGCCCTACACTGCGGTTCTCCGTGCAGCAACCAGGGGGAGCTGTTTAATTCACAAAGCCAATATACTGTGTCACTCCCTCACCTCCTAATTCTTCCATGGCTCCCCGCTGCCCAAAATGGCCTGGCCCTTGCCCATCTAGCCTCCTCCCACGCCCCCCCAGGGCCTCTCCACTTCAACCACGCTGGCCTCCTAGGTGCCACCCCCATCCCTACCTCAGAGACTTGGCTCTCCCTCCACCTGGCATGCCCTTCCCTCAAATTCTGGAATGACTGTCTTCCCCTCCTTCTGGTTTCGGTTTTAAGGTCACCGGCTCAGAGGGGTCTCCTCTGACCGTTGGTCTGCCATAGCCACTTTCCCGGGGGGGGCCTCTCTATGACAGCATCTTACTTCATTGTCTTCACACAACTTGCCCTCCTCAGAGATCATTATTGTATTTTATTGTGTTCTGTCTGGCTTCCGTGGTAGAATATGAGTATTGGAGGCCAGCGACCAAGTCTGTTTTCAGCCCCTTTGGCGTGATGCCTGGCACACAGAAGGCGCTCTGAAAACGTGTGCTGGATGGATGGATGGATGGATGGATGGATGGACGGACGGACGGAAGAGTGAACAAAGCCCCGAGGGTCCCCGAGGTAGAGGCACCTCAATTCAGCCTAGCCCCCAAACCACAGCAGAGGCTGGAGACGCCTCGGGTCGCCGGCAGCCCCCTGACCGAGCGAAGCCCAGCGCGTCTCCGTGGAGACAGCGGCAGGACCCGCCCCCGCCCTCCGGCTGCAGTCTAGGCCTCCTTATCTGGCGGTGGAATGCGCGGTATCCACGCTCGCTCCCGCTGGGGCCTCTCTCGCGACAGCCACACGCGAGGAACCCCTACATCTCCCGTGGCTGGGGGGGGGGGGGACCTCTGCGTCCTGCCAGGAGCTTCGCCCCAATATTCCCGGAGGGCTTAGAGGCGGGAGTTGGGGGGTGGGGTTGTGATCCCAGTTGCAGCCTCTTGGTAAATACCAAACCACCATCGCGCCACGCGGGGGTCCGTGGGCTCAGCGCGTGGCTCCCGGAGCATCTGACTGGCGCAGAGTCGGGGGAGGGCATGGAAATCCCCGGGTGAGTCAACTCGTGCCCGAGGAGGGGGCGAGGTTCCGACGCTCAACTGGGTCCCCGAACACACGAGGTCCGTGCCACGGGTGACTGCACCCCCGCCCCGTCCCTGGGCCCCAGGTGAAAGGAGAGACGCGAGAGTCACGCACACACGTTCCCTTTCCTTCCAGAACAAAGCCACACCCCCGAGGGGGTGACTGAAGAAGACGAACTACTCGGGGAAACTGAGGCACAGAGGCAGACCAGCAGGCGGTGGAGCAGACGGCCCTCCCCGGGGACCCCGCCCCTTGACTTAGAAGCTCCGCGGCTCGCTGCACCTTTCGCTCTGGCCCAGCCGGAGTCGGCCTGCGGGAGGGCCCCTCCCCTCTACACACACTCCCCAAACCCCCCGGTCCCGGACCACACCGCTCTGCCTCCCAGTCTCTGGCCGAAAGAGCTCGGATCCGCCTTCTCTTCGGCGCCAACTTCCTGCCGCCGGGGAAGGCGGGGAGCTCAGTCTGGGGGTTCGCAGCCGAGGCTGTAGGGGCCGCCCGGAGTCGTGGAGAGGGCGCACAGTGACCACTCCCTCCGTGCAGCAGAAGCACGGGCGGCGCGTGCGCGCCCCGGTGCGCCCTCGACCCCTGGCCTGGCTACCCAGCTCCGATCCTGCGACTCAGGGATCCCGGGCCCGTCCTTTCTGCCTCCCACTCGTCCCGCACACTCACCTGGCTGGGCCGGCCCGGGTCCCTGCCCTGGCCGGAGGGGCTCGCTCTGGCGTCTGCGTCCCCGGGACGGCATCGGCAGGGGCTGGGGCTGCCCGCCGTACTGGGACTGCGTCCCGGGGCTCCCGACCGGGGACAGAGGGGGGCGGGGAGAGACACCGCCTAGCCCCCCCACTCGCCCCGCCCTCCTCCCCTCCCCTTTCCGGCGGCGGCGGCAATGAATTCCAGATGTGGCGAGTCTGCCCGGCCGCGCGCGCTGGGGACGGCGGGGGAGGCGCGCGGGGTCCCTTTGTCCGCATCTCCCCTCACCCCCCCGCCCTGCCCCTCCCAGGACCCAGTCGTGAGAACCTGCGGGAGCGTGACGTCACGCGGCTCCGTGAAACCACTGTCTTCACCCTGAAACAACTGTCTTCAATCGCAGATGTACTCTTGGGTCATCCCTGGGACCCCGGAGTTGGAGAACCTGGGACCCCATTTATATACTCAACAAGGAGACACCAAAGCCCCCATGTGTCAACGCAGCAAAAAGGCATCAAGCGCCTGCTCCGAGTTCCTCCAGCAAATCAAGTCCCCAATATGTGCCACGCCTTGGCCCAAAGACAGGAGTAGCTTTTGCCTTGATAAGACCTCAAAATTCAGAAAAGGCCCCTAGAAAAGTGGGAGCACCCAACAGTCTCCCTTGCCTCTGCTGATGATCCCCCGAGCTACCCTTGCTGGAGTCAACCAAACAAGAAGGCCCAGGCTCAGCCCACCTTCCAGCTTGGGGCCTAATCTTCCATACGGTTCTTTGGTTTCCCTCTCTTTTCCTCATTCAGCTTTTCCCGGGTGACTCTGTGTGCCTAGCTGCTGAGAGGGCAGGACACCCTCAGTCACATTCATGCACACACACATGTGTGGGAGAGATCAGCATAATAGGAGAGCCCTTGGTTCCTCCAACAAACATTTTTGGTACACCTCCTGGACAACAACAGTGAACAAAACCAGAAAAAAGGGCCTCACCCTTTTGGAGCTTATGTTCAGGGACAAGAGACAGCCTTTTAGGGGTGCCTGGTTGGCTCAGTTGGTTAAGTGACTGCCTTCGGCTCAGGTCATGATCCCGGAGTCCTAGGATCGAGCCCCGCATCAGGATCCCAGCTCCATGGGGAGTCTGCTTCTGCCTCTAACCTTCTCCCCTTTCATGCTCTCACTCTCTCTCTCTCAAATAAATAAATAAAATCTTAAAAAAAAAAAAGAGCTTTTTAGGAGGACACTATTTGTGAAAATGCATACATAACCTTCATATACGCTATTTACCAGATACATTAAGCACCCGCTGTGTACCAGATAGTATCCTAAAAGGCTGGAGATACATCAAGATCAAATAAGACAAAACTCTGGGTCCCTATGGAGCTGATGTTCCACCACATGTCCTCAGAATATGCAGAATATTGGAGAAAGAAGAAACCAGTGAATTCCCTGGGAGTGGAAGGGGAAGATAGGGACAGGGCATGGAAGGGAGGCTGCTTTCATTCTATGAACGCTCTCCTAACTCTTGATTTTTGTAACATGTGCATGTGATCCTATGCCAGTAATAAGTTAAATTAAAAGTGGACCACTAGAGGGGCGCCTGGGTGGCTCAGTGGGTTAAGCCGCTGCCTTCGGCTCAGGTCATGATCTCAGGGTCCTGGGATCGAGTCCCGCATCGGGCTCTCTGCTCAGCAGGGAGCCTGCTTCCCTCTCTCTCTCTCTCTCTCTCTCTCTCTGCCTGCCTCTCCATCTACTTGTGATTTCTCTCTGTCAAATAAATAAATAAAATCTTTAAAAAAAAAAAAAAAAGTGGACCACTAGAGACCTAAATGGTGCAATGACCAGGAGAGTTTTGGTGCACTTTTCTGAGGTGTATCATGCTTCAGTCAAGAACGTTGAAATATACAAGAATGAAAAGGGTTATCTGCACTCCCATGTTCATCGCAGCATTACACACAATAGCCAAGATATGCAAATAACCTCAGTATTCGTCAGTGAAGGAATGGATAAAGAAAATGTGGTATAGGGGCACCTGGGTGGCTTAGTCAGTTAAGCATCTGCCTTTGGCTCAAGTCACAATCCCAGGCTCTTGGGATCGAGTCCCGGGATGGGCTCCCTGCTCCGCGGGCAGTCTGCTTCTTCCTCCCCTCCTCCCCCTGCCCAGCTTGTGCTCTCTCTCTCTATCTCTCTCAAATGAATAAATAAAATCTTTTTAAAAATCATTATTTTTAAAAAGATTTTATTTATTTATTTGATAGACAGAGATCACAAGTAGGCAGAGAGGCAGGCAGAGAAAAAGGAGGAAGCAGGCTCCCCGCTGAGCAGAGAGCGCGATGTGGGACTCGATCCCAGGACCCTGGGATCACGACCTGAGCCAAAGGCAGAGGCTTTAACCCACTGAGCCACCCAGGTGCCCCTCTTTTAAAAATTATTAAAAAAGAAAATACGATGTGCACACACGATGGACTATTATTCAGCCATGAGAAGGAAGAAAATCCTGCCATTTTCAACGGCATGGATGAACCTGGAGAGATTATACAAAGTGAAATAAGCCAAGGAGGGAAAGACAAATACTGTTTGGTTATCACTTATATGTGGAATCTAAACAAGACAAAACAAGGTCAAACTCAGAGAAACAGAGAGGAAGAAAGTGGTGATTGCCAGCTGCTGCACTGAGGAGGGCAAAGGGAGAGCTGGGTAAAAGGGTACAAACTTGCAGCCATGAGATGAATAATGTCTGAGGCTCTAACGTAAAATGGGGTGGCTGTCCTAGCCGACATCATATTGTATAATTGAAATTTGCCAAGAGAATGGGGCTTACATGGTCTGATACACACACAACATAAATATGGGAGATAACAAATGTGTTCGCCAACTAGCTGTATTCTTCCACAGCGTCTACGTGTATCAAATCAACATGATGTACACTTTAAATATCTCACAGTTTCATATGTCGACGATGCCTCAAGAGAGCTGAAATTTAAAAAAAAAAAATTAAGGTGGCTTGATACCCAGACAATGCAACCAGTAGAAAGAGAGGTTGGGTGCAGTCTTCTGTATGTATATACTTCATAAAGAGTGTTGAAAAGCAGGGTGCCTGGGTGGCTCAGTCATTACTCTTTTGCCTTCGGCTTAGGTTATGATCCCAGGGTCCTCGGATTGAGCCCCGCATGGGGCTGCCTGCTCAGCGGGAAGCCTGCTTCTCCCTCTCCCACTCGCCCTGCTTGTGTTCCCTCTCTTGCTGTGTCTTTCTCTATCAAATAAATAAGACCTTAAAAAAAAAAAAGTGTTGAAAAGCAAAAGGATACAAAAAGAAATTAAAATTGATCCATTTAGGCCTATTAAAAAGTGAAAATGGATTCATCTTGGCGTGAAACTCTCTTCAATGTGTTAAATTGAAAATAAGCACAATGCACATTGGTTTGCATTGCTTGCCCGCATTTCTGGGTGTATTTATAAGGGTTGTATAAATACACACACATTTGCCTGTCTGCTCACCGGCCACCTCTGGGAGAAGGCACAAGACACCAGTCACGGTGGTTACCCTCTGGCAGAGGAACTAGGGGCAGGGGAACAGGTGAGAGGAGGCCAGATCTTTATGGTGTACCCTGGGGGAACCGCTGGAAATTTTCAGCTCACATTATCAATTTTAAAAATTAACAAAGAGGGACGCCTGGGTGGCTCAGTTGGTTGAGCAGCTGCCTTCGGCTCAGGTCGTGATCCCTGCATCCTGGGATCGAGTCCCACATCGGGCTCCTTGCTCCGCAGGGACCCTGCTTCTCCCTCTGACTCTGCCTGCCGCTCTGTCTGCCTGTGCTCGCTCTCGCTCGCTCTCTCTCTGACAAATAAATAAAATCTTAAAAAAAAAACAAAAACCTTTAAAAAAAAATTAACAAAGACATGAAAAATCAAATAATAGGTCACAAATCACCAGACTTCTAGTCATAAAATAGTTCTTATCACAAAAATAATGACTATTATCAATAACATAAACAATACCATGCCTAATAAACATACCGATGATAGTATGCAACATATTGCTATTAAATAAATTTATATTAATAATTAACATATTTTTAAAAAGAAGAATGATATTTAAAAAGATGAAACATGTCTAAAAAGAATAAATTTATATTAATAATAAATACACTCTTAAAAAAGAATAAACTTTTTAAAAAGATTTCATTTATTTATTTGACAGAGAGAGCACAAGTAGGCAGAGCGGCAGGCAGAGGGAGAGGCAGGATCTCCACCGAGCAGAGAGCCTGATGCAGGGCTCAATCCCAGGACCCCAGGATCTCAGCCTGAGCCAAAGGCAGCTGCTTAACCAACAGAACCACCCAGGCGACCCAAAAGAATAAACATTTAAACAAAAAAGAATAAAAAGAAACAAGGAGTGCCTGGGTGACTCCATGGGTTAGCATCTGCCTTCGGCTCGGGTCATGATCCCCGGATTCTGGGGTCTGAGCCCTGAATCAAGCTCCCTGCTCAGGGGGAGCCTGCTTCTCCCTCTCCCTCTGCCTGCTGCTCCCCCTGCTTGTACTCTCTCTCTGTCAAATAAATAAATAAAATTTAAAAAAGAAAAAAAGGGAGAGAAAGAAAAAAGGAAGGAAGGAAGGAAGGAAGGAAGGAAGGAAGGAAGGAAGGAAGGAAGGAAGGAAGAGAATCAATATATTGGCAGACCTGGCTGGCTCAGTGGGTAAGAGCATACAACTCTTGATTTCAGGGTCATTAGTTCAAGCCCCATGTTGGGCACTGGGGCACAGAGCTTATCTAAAAAAGAAATAAAGAAAGAATATTAATGCCACATGTATATACACAGCCTATATATTCATATAGTACTTCATGCTACCTCTGGTTATGCCTCACTGGTTTCTGCCATCCAAAATTGACAGTCCGATGGAGGAGACAGAGAAGAAACGAGATCGTTCTAACACAGGTAGTAGGACCTTGATGGGGAGATAAAGAAAAGTCAGACAATGACTTTGTTCCTTTTCCTGAGCCAGATTTCCACTCAGTTCCAGGCCAGATCTTGGGGTCCGATCAGACCTCAGCAAAAACTCACTGAAACCTCTGCCAAGTGAGTGTGTTGCCTGGACAACCTCTAGAAACCAGGTGTTCAACCCACGGGGTACAAAGCACAAAGCAAACTGGGTCCTCCCCTCACCAGGGAGCTATCGGAGCGGAAATCTCAGCTCTCTGTGGGGACCCAAAGGCTGGGGAGGAAGTGCCCCCCCCACTCAGGCCCGGCTGGCTCAGCAGTTTGCCACCCCCCCCAAGGGACCTGGGGGTGGGGTGATATCAAGGCCACAGACATATCCGGGCCCGTCTGTCAGGGGACTATGGCTCCTAGACAAAGGTGATGTCCCCAGAGACACACATACACCAACAGACGACTTCCGCCTCCCCCCACTCCTCCACCTCCTACTTCTGGGTCAAGCCCAGGTCTTGGCGGTCAGCTGAGGGAATGGGCTAGAAAAAGAACTGGAAAACACTGCAATCCTAGACTTCCTGATGGTCTGGGAGGTCAAGGGGAAAGCTGAGCCCTTAGGGAGGGGGGACTTGAATCAGAGAACAGTGGAAGAGGAAGGAAACAAGGCTCTTTTCTTGGGGAGCTCCCAGGCAGGGGAAAAGAAGAGAAGGAAGAGGCTTGGAGCAGCCTCCATTAATTACAGGGCCGCCGACAATAATGGCTAACGCTCCCACAACGCAGACAGACGGGGCTGGGCGTGGGTCTACAAGTCCTCACAGCTGGGGGGGGGCATTATTATTGTCATCATCCCATTATTTTTAATAGACCTCAGTGTTTAGAACAGTTTTAGGTTCACAGCAAAACGGAGCAGAAAGTACAGAGATTTCCCATATACCTTCTGCCCCTACACAGACACAGCCTCCCACTACCAAATTTCCACCCGGGGGGCTGCATTTGTTAGAGTGCTTAAATGTGGAGGCACCCAGAGCCCGTAGTTTGCATCAGAGTTTGGATGACTGTATGGCCAATGACCCACCATTATCGCTGCACACTGAGTAGTTTCACTGCCTGGGCTCCACCAGATCATCCCTCCTGCCTCGCCCCCCACACCAGCCCCTGGCACCACTCATCTTTTTACTGTCTCCAGAGTTTTGCTTTTTCCTCATCACCCCATTTTAAAGATGAGGAAACCAAAGCACACAGCAGTGGTGAGGCTTGAACTGTAAGGGCCTCTTCAGCCAGAGTGGCCCCACCCCGGTTGAACGGCCATTTTGTTGTAAAACTTAAATGGACTCCGTCACCACCACCCCCCCCCCCCGGGGGGGAACTTACTTAAAAACAAGTCCCAGAAACCAGTCCCAGGTAACAAAGACCAGGTACAAGGGTGGGTCAGGCCAGGTGGAGGTATTCAATCAGTGGGGGTGCATACTGTCTCCCTGATTACCAAGGAGTATGGGCCTCGCCCTTTGGGCACCTTTTGGGCGCTAATTCTGACCAAGGTGATAGGCTGGTTCAAATGTCTACTAGGGTAAATTGTGATTCAATTGGTCACCTAACATGGCTGTGCAGCTTTCTCTGTGCGTTACAACTTCATTGGCCACCTGTGCATGGCCAGACCCAACCACATGGTCTTTGCCCTTAAAAGCTAGTCTGTAAAGGAGAGCAGGGTCACCCTCTCTATAAGAGGCGCGGCCCCAAACGTTTGGTTTGATTCTTGATGCTTGGCGCGAAATAAAGCTTTGCTTGACCTTCGCTTTGTATCAGTCTCGCTCCTTTAATCACGGACCCATTATTGGAGGAACCCAACAGAACTAGAACTCTCTGCTCTGCTGCCCATCCCGAGCCCCAGTCCTAGGCCCAAGGCGGTGACCCAGCTCCCCATCCCTGTCCCAGTGGGTCAGAACAGAAGGGCGGTGCTTACCAGTCAGGACCGCGTCCATCGCTGGTAAGATGGGGAACATTCTTCTCCTTAATCCTTCCGTCCTCCCTGGGCCTCCCCTCTGCTCCCCAGCCCCCAGCTCTTGGTTTTTGGCAGGAGGAACTGCATGAAGTGTCAGAGACAGGTCCCAAGTTTCTCGTCATCATCCAGCACTGGGGGAAGGAGCCCCAACTGTAGAGAAGCTTTCCAGATGCTGATTTTGGCAGGCGGTGAGGCTGCGGCCGCCTGGCCTCCTCCTCGGGCTCAGGGCCCACTCTCCGCTTCGGGGATGGGGCGGGAAGCCTGCCGGTGGAGGCCAGTCCCTGCACATCTGCAGCAGATACAGTCTTGGGCCTTCCAGAGTTTTCTCTGGATGAGGGAAGCAGCGATTAGGGGAGCTGGGCACGTCAGAGGCCAACTTTGCAGCAAGCCCCCCTACCCCAGCACTTATATATAATGTGCCGGTTCCTGTCAAAAGCTCGCAGCAGCTCCCTCAACTAGAGAATGGCTAGACAAACGGCAGGGCACCTTACATAGAAGACCACTCAAGGACGGAGTATCGGTCACTTGGAGTTCCAAAAGTAAGGAGCTAGTGACATAGAACAAAATGGGTGACTCTCCAGAGCATTCTTTTCTTTTTTTTAAGGACTTTTCTTTATTTATTTAACAGAGAGAGACAGCCATAGAGGGAAGACAAGCAATGGGTGTGGGAGAGTGAGAAGCAGACTCCCCACTAAGCAGGGAGCCTGAGGCAGGGCTCGATCCCAGCACCGCAGGATCATGACCTGAGCTGAAGGCAGACACTTAACGACCAAGCCACCCAGGCACTCCCTCCAGTGCCTTCTAAGGAGGAAAGGTAGCCAGACACAAAAGGTTATGTACTGGATGACTCCATTTCTATGACATTCTAGAAAAGGCCACACTGGAGGGATGGGCAGCAGACTGGTGCTTTGCAGGGAGCTGAGGACAAGTGGGAGGAACTGCCTAGGAAGGGCTCAGTGGGGAGTAGATTTTCAGTGATGAAATAATTCCCTCTCTTGCTTGTGGTCGTGGTTACGTGACTCTATGTCTTTGTGGGAGCTTGCAGAACTGTACCTTAAAAAGGGAAGACTTTATGTTACTTCAATGGTATCTTTAAAAAAAAAAAAAAACTGTATCTGAAAACAAACAAAACACAAACGCCTCCCAGCTGCCTTACATCAGTCAAGTTCTATACAGGGACCTTGATGGACAGAGGGGATTTAGCGCAGGGGTTGGTTATATAGACAGGAAACCCAAGTTGGGGAAGGGGTTGCGTAGACTATTTAGAAAGAAGCAAATAGGGAGACTGTGCCCAGTGGGAGCCACTGCCAGTGCAGGTAGAGAGAAATATCCCGACTCTCGGTAGTCTTCTGCCCTCCAGTTGTCCTCCAGGATCTGCCATTGGCTAAACGTGGGCAGGAACCCATGGGCAAAGGGATGGCCTATGCCAGGGTCAGCCCCCCGCCATGGGGCAGGGCGGAGCAGAGAATGAATGGGCTGAAGGTACCTAGGCCCTAGGCGAACACAAAACATGCGAGGGTGGGATAATTATACTCCCATTTTACAGAGGAGGAAACTGAGGCCTGGGGAGCCCACGTATCCTGCCCCAAGGGGTTCAAGGCCTTTTTTTCTGCACTACCTCCCATCTGGCATGAACTGAAGGGAACTAAAGGGAATGGAAATGTCTATGCAAATCAGGCCCACGCCTGGGGCCTCTGGGGGCTGCTGCAATGGGAGACTCCTGGTCTTCATGCTTGGCGGTCACCCACAAACAGAGCCGCAAACGAACACGCAGATGTTTTGTCGGTGTTGAGGGAGCGGCTCTCCCCAGTAGGTCAAAGTCCCTGGTCAAGCCTGCACCCACGTCCCATACCTCCTCTCCAAGGGCTGCCCCCCATACTCTATCCTTGACCTCTGGCCTTTGTGAAAACCATTGCACCATGATGGGGGACTAGAAAAGACCAGATGTTGGGGGGTCCTCCAGCTTCCGATGTCTGCTCTCTATATTGCTATCATGCCCACGGTCAGCAGGGATCTTCTCTGAGGGACAAGGCTGACATTGGCGACACACCACTGGGGACAGAGGTCACCTGCAATTGAGCCTTTGATCCACAGGAGAGGGCCAGACAGGTCAACCTTTGACCTCCATCCTGGCTTGGGCCAAAATGGCCAAACTTTGAGCTTTTCAGTATGCAGGTCTTGAGGTCATTATCTCCCTTTCATTAAGGCTCACTCACAATCAATATGCTGGTAGAGGAGTCCTATGCAAACTTCTTTCTCTACATCCCATTGTTCAGTTACTAGGTACTGAGAACCTACTGGATGCTGGCACTTTTCTTAGCAAGGAGACCCAGCAAGAAACAAAGACCCCATTCTCCAGGAGCTGGTGTTCTTGTGGAAGAGGCAGTCAAGAATCAAGATAAACAAGAATGACATCATCTGTTAGAATCTGTGTACTGATGTATGAAGAATGTGGGGTAGGAAAGGAACAGTGACTTTAGACCCAGTGTTACCTGAGGTAATTATTTGAGTAAAGACCTGAAGGAGGTGAGGGAGTGAGTCATGCAGATATTTAAGAATGAGAGGTTCAGGCAGAGAGAAGCACCAGTGCAAAGGCCCTGAGGTTGACATGGGATTGACCAGTTCTGGTGAGAAGACTGGTGTGGTCTAAACCACAGAGCAATAAAGGGGGAAGGTGGGAGGAGATGAGGACAGGTCCTGCAAGGCCTTGTGGGCTGCAGCGAGGACTTTGGCTTTTGCTCAGAGTAAAACGGAGGCACGAGGTTTCTGAGCAGAGAGGGATGTGATCTAACTCGTGTGTACAGTCTCCTGAGGAGGGAAAAACACTGTGGGGAGTAGACGTGGAAGGAAAAGAGAATTCTGATCGTTCACTCAGCTCAGGAGAGGAGGGTTTGCGTGAGTCCCGCTTACACAGCTAAGCAGGCCAGACTTCGAAAGAGCTAACAAGTTGTCTAGGGGTACTCAGCCACTTAGTGGCACCCTCTAGATGTGAACGTGTGTCTCTGTGACTACAGCGTCATTGGGTAAATAATCTTTTCTTTTTTCTTTCTTTCTTTCTTTCTTTCTTTCTTTCTTTCTTTCTTTCTTTCTTTCTTTCCTTCTTTCTTTTTTTTGTATCTTATGTTCCTGTGACATCGGGAGCAAGTGGGGTGGTAGAGATCTTGAGACCCAGGAGACAAAGGGAGGACTTTCTCTGTTTCTGGTAATACCCCTGCAACAGGATTTTGAGCAAAGGAATTCACTCAAGAAACATGTATCGAGCCCCTACTGCATTACAGCTACTATCCTGGGTGTTGGAGCTACAGCAGGGAAGGACACTGAGCAAAACTTCTGTCCCGGAGGAGTTTACGTTCTAATGCGGGAGACAGACAAAAAGCATTAAAAATCAGGAAATTAAATAGGATGTTAAAAGAGAAATACTGATGGGTGGGAGACAGGATAAGGGGGTCTGAGGGGCCAAGAGTGGGGATTGCAATTTTGAATGGGGTAGTCAGGACAGGCTTCCTGGAGGAGGTGACATTTGAGCAAATAACTGAAGGAGGTGAGAGATAAAGCCATGTGGAACTCTGGGAGAAGTATGTTCCAGGCAAAAGAAACACCAGTGCAAAGGCCCTGCGGTGGGTTCAACTTAAATGATTGAGTTGCCATCAGGAAGGTCCAATCACCCCTGGCTCCTGCCGCTCTCTCCCCACCTCTGGTCTTTGCAACTTTGTTCTTTCAAAACACCTTTTCTCCTCTGGACAAACTCCTGATGGACACTCAAACCTTAGCTCTCAAGTTACAGCTTCAGAGAAGTCACCTCTAAGACCCCTGCCCACAGGGTTTAAGAGTTATTCCCTAGGGCTTCTGCATACACTATAGGCTTCCCTTTCCCATTCTTTTTTTTTTTTCCCCCAAGATTTTATTTATCTATTTGTCAGAGAGAGAGTGCATGCTAGCAAGGACAAGCAGGGGGAGCAGCAGGCAGGGGGAGAAACTGGGGACCAGCAGGTAGAGAGAGAAGCAGACTTCCAGCTGAGCAAATAGTCCAAAGCAGGACTCCATCCCAGGGCACTGGAAAGGCAGATGCTTAAGAATGAGCTACCCAGGCATCCCCTTTCCCCTATTCTGATTTTTCAACCTTCTGCACTGCACTGTAAGTATCTCAATGTTGTCTGCTGGATTTACCTATGCAATACCAGTAGGTGCCTAATAAATCATTAAGCAAGTGATGTTCTATCATTTGCTACATAGTATCCAAACTTCCTCCCACAGGACAGACTAGTAAATCTGCTTATAAAATCCTAAACTGGTTCTGGGAGGAGACACACAGCTGGTTGTGGTGGTGGCTTTTGGGAGGGGAACAGGGAGGGGCAGGATCATAGGTCGCAGGAGACACTTCACTCTAGTTTATACTCCTGTAGTTGTTGAAATTGTCTTTATCCGGTGTGTGAATTACCTACACAAACATAAAATGAATAAATAAAATTCTACAACATAAAGGATTGAAAGAGCTTTCTAAATTGCGGAGTGGGCGGAGTTTTAAATATGCATTCATAATTATTCTAGCAGGAATAGAACACACAATGAAATACATTGTAAATTTTTATTAATACTACACAAAAATATCCATGTTATATATCAGACGCAAACAAAACAAAACACCCACCCACGTCTTTAGTAGGTATTCGAGTCTGCTAGGTCCACCCCATCCCTGCCTTGGCTCTTGACTTGTTTGGATGACAAAATTCACCTTCAGTAGTAGTAGTAGTAGTAGTAGTAGTAGTAATACCATTAAGTGTTCGCTTTGTGGTAGGCATGACTTTATTGAATGAAGTCTCACGATCTCTCCATTTTCCACATGAGGAAACTGAGGGCTCCCAGACCTCGTTCTAGGTCACTGAGCTCCTGGTCCCGGCCAGCCGGGTGACTAGGCTCCACGAGACAGCTAAGGCTGCTATGGGTTCATGACGCCCCCTGGAGGCCGCCCGGGGAACGTGGCAAAGAACCTAAAAATGAGTATTTGGATTTCGGTTTTAAGGGTGCGCAACTAGGGAGGCCATCCAGGGGGCTCCCCACCTTGCTCTGTTTGCCGAGAGAGGTCTGAGAGGGGACAGGACCCCGTCTAGGAGGTGAAGACACAGAGCTAATCTGTGTTTTGAGGGGAAAGATACTCCTTTACCTTGGGTTATCTGAGAGACACGGTCCCACAGCCTCAGTACTTAGGGTTTTCAGCGGCAGACGAGGTCCTACACGTAAACAAACACACAAAACCACTTTATCGAAAACCGAAAAACCACCGAGGAGGGTCCGGGAAGCTAGAAGGAGCGGGAGCGGAGCGCGGAGCACTTGACCGACACTAAAAGCATAACAGGTATTGGTCATATTCTCTTAGTGCCCGCCCCAGGACCGCCCAGCCATGGGCGGGCCACTTTTCCAGATTTAACGCTCATTGGCTAAACGAAGAGCGAACCTTTTCCGCTATTGGCTGGATTCCTGCACAGGCCCTTTGGAGGCGGGACCCCCCAAAAAAGCGTGGGGCCTACGGAAGGGGCGCGGCTTCTCGATGTAAGGTCACGTGTTTCCAGGTGTTGCAGTGGGGTCCTTTAGGCCAGGCATGAAAATTGGAGCCTGGGGGTTAGTTTTGGGGCGAAGATGGAGGCACGCTGGGCCAGGCTCCGCCGATGACGCTTTTGCATAATCAGCTTTCCAGCGCCGATCCGAGCCGGGCGCGCGGTGTCGCAGGCGTGATGTCATCGCTAGGCGCCGCGCGCAGCCAGAAGGAGCCTTGACCTCGCGTTGGGGGCTGCGCGACAATGCTGCAGCTACTACGGGCTGGGGCGCGCGCCCGGGCTCGGCCCGCGGGCTGCCGGGTGAGGCCGGGGACTGGAGACGGGCCGGAGGACAAAGGTTGGAGGTTCCGGGGGTCGTTTCTCACCTCGTCCCCCGTTTACAGGGTTTGAACGCGCTGGCGGAAGAGGCAGCACCCCAGGCGGCGAAGCCAGAGTCGGTGGCTAGCGCGGGTGAGGTTGCCAGGGTCGCTCTAGGAGGGGCGGCAACCGGGAGTCCCAACGCTCGGCCCTGACCCGTGACCTCTCCATCGCTTCAGGTCCCCAGGCGCCCGTGCTGCGCAGGTGCGAGCTCCCGGTACCCGCGTCCCGGCGTCCGGTGCAGGCCTGGGTGGAGTCCCTGCGGGGATACGAGCAGGAGCGCGTGGGTCTGGCCGAGCTGCACCCCGAAGTTTTCTCCACAGCGCCCAGGTGGGTGGGAGTGAAATGGTGAACTGAGTTCCAGAGGGAGGAGGAGCGGGGCTTGAGCCTCAGCGTCTTCACGTGCCAAAAGGGGACGATGGTTTTCCCTGTCAAAGAGTTATGTGAGGTTGAGGTCTAAGAGTTAACGTCCTGGAAGTTAAGGTCGCAGAATTCTGGAGCCTGAGTGACTGAGTTCGAACCCTGCCTTCCCTCTTGAAATGAGTTAATTCTGGCACCTGATAAGTCCTGTAGATGTGTTGACTATGGTCGCTGTTACTGAATTTTGCAAAAATAAGCACTAACAATGGTTATGCCCTGGCATAGCCTCTTTGCATTTTGGTTAAGTAGGTCCTTAGAGCAACCCTAGGATAGGGTTCGGTTACTGTTGCTTTGTGGACAGAGAAACTGAGCGCACAGACAGGGTAAAAAATTTGCCCAAGCTCACACAGCTTGGAAGCTTT
Organism: Mustela nivalis; assembly: GCF_964662115.1. Taxonomy (NCBI): domain Eukaryota; kingdom Metazoa; phylum Chordata; class Mammalia; order Carnivora; family Mustelidae; genus Mustela; species Mustela nivalis. The sequence continues at coordinate 208,847,295 of NC_139020.1, read as the reverse complement.
AGAACTGGGATCTCAGCCTTATGTGGGCCAACGCTTTGGCCTGGTTTATCACTTGCCAAGGTGTATGTTGCCCCTCAGTTGCTTCGTATTGGGCGCATAGTAAGTGCTGTTAGTTTATTACTGTTACTGATATTGGCATAGTTTGCCCCTTGCTTTTAAAGTCCCAATCTAGTAGAGAGTGACAAAAGAAATTTAAAACAACATATTTCGTGTATTCTGTAAATACTTACAAAGCATCTGCTATGTGCCACTTTTCCATTCTGGGTGTTGGGAATTCAGGGAGTGAGCACCAAGGTTGCTGATGCTGCTTACAGTGCAGAATGGGTTTCCGTGAACCTCTTTTCAAAAGGGCCAGATAGTAAACATTTTAGGCTTTGCAGGCTCTCCTGTTGCCATGAGAACGACTCCTCTCTGCTGATGTAGTACAAAGTGGCAATAGGCAGCCTGTAAGCAAAAGCACATATTTACAGAAACAGGCAGCAGGCCAGATTTGGCCTACTAGCCATAGTAGCTTGCCAAGCCCTGGCAAGCTTCCCCAGTGGTCATGTCCAATGTAGCCCCATAATATGAGTCATGTGTGTAATTTACATTTTGCTGGTAGCCACATTAAAAAAAAAAAAAAAAGGAAGAAACAATCCATTTAATTTAACCTGGTATATCTAAAACAGTGTATTTCAGCATGAGGCCCTGGCCATATTTCAGGGGGTGGGTAGCCACGGTGGCCAGTGTACAGGGCTAGAGAGGCCTTCTTTAGGAAGGTCGCAAGGAGTAAGTTGTAACAATAGGAAAAGAGTAAGGTACCGTGAGAAGGAGGAAGAGGTGGGTCTCTTCTTAGCAAGGAGGCTCCTCTTGGAGATGTCTGGGCTGAGACTTACTGGCTAAGGAGGGACCAGCCAGAGGAAGAATGTTTTCAGACAGAGGGAGCAGTGAGCACAAAGGCATGGAGGCTGGACCGCATTTCACAGAATGGAAAATGAGTGGGCCTGGAGGTGGTGTGAGATGGGGCGGGTGGGGGGGGGCAGATTGCACAGGGCCCTGGAGTTGGATGGTAGGAGCCCCTGTTTTTGTCTGGAGAGGTGGGGGAGGGCTTTAACTGGAGGTGGGCCTTTCACGGGCTCTTCTTTCTCCGTAGGTTGGATATCTTGCACCAGGTTGCCATCTGGCAGAGGAACTTTAAGAGAATTGTGAGTGGCCGAGTGGGGTGAGGTTGGCAGAGGAAGCTCCTCGGTTTGTCTTCTCTGGACTGCTAGGCTCTTCTGAACCATTCACTGATAGGTGACTTGCCAGGTGTTTTCTGAACACCCACTGTGCATTAGGCATTGTGCTAGCAGACAAGACAGACAAGATCCCTGCCCTGATGAAGCTCATACTCTTGTCAGAGAGGTGAACGTGAATCAAGTAGGCAAGCTTGTAAATATATGACAAGGGAGGTTATCCCGGAGAAAAGGAGACATTTAACCTCAGATGTGTAGTAGGTGCTAACTAGGTAAAGCGGGAAGTGGCGCTAGGGTAAAGGTAGTGGGAACAGTATGTGCAAAGGTCCTGCGGCAGAGACAACAGGGAACCTGGTGTGGCCACAGAGGTCAGCAGGAGCAGTGGTGAGTAGTTTGGATTAGTTTTTTTTTTTGCCAAATACATTGAAGAAGCCATTATCAATCAGGGTCTCTCTGCTTTCTATTTGCTTATCTTAGAAGTCCAGTGAGTCCTCTCCCTACTCACGCCCTCCCTGGCTCCCCATAGTCCTAGGAATGAAGTCTTTAGCTTAGCATGGAAGTCTCTCATCATCTCCCCACCCCATACCTCTCCCTGATTTTTCTCCAGAGCCCCTGCCTTTCTGAGGCTGACATTCTGGAGCGGATGAGAGAACTGTCGATTTCTGTATCATCTCCCCAAGTGCTGTGTGCTTGTCCCGATGGAGCCCTAATCTCTGTCCCTCCTGTTGTGGGGCTCCCCAGTGGCGAGCCCCCACTGCTCAGCTCACTGCTGTCTTCCCAGGCCCGGGCGCTTTCAGCCGTGACAGCGTCTGCCCCGGGAGCCTGACCGTCCACCTCCTCCCTTTGCACCCGCAGAGCTATGCCAAGACCAAGACTAGGGCCGAGGTGCGGGGCGGAGGCCGGAAGCCTTGGCCGCAGAAAGGCAGCGGGCGTTCTAGGCAAGGCAGCATCCGCTCCCCAATCTGGCGAGGAGGTGAGCGGGCAGGGAGGGAGGGACCCTGGGGGTGTCTTCATACCTGTCTGGTGCGGTAGCTTGTCGGTCCCATTCCTTTCATCTAGGCAGGGGCAGTAGGACTCTGGCCCTCAGACCTCACTGCCCGTGTGCGGGTCAGAGATCAGAGAGTCGTCCACTTTCCCAGCCCCCACCAGCTCTGGCCTTACCTCTCTCACCACACTATGGCCACAGCCTTCTTTGGCCCTGACTACTGTCTTGCCTCTCCTGGGCCACCCTTCACACAACACCCAGAGTACTTTTCCTAAGCCTCCCGGTGGCTCTTGCAGCCTTTTTGGTAAGTCTGAGCTCCTTTCCTTGGCATTCCAGGCAGTGGTACCTGCAGACCACCCCCACCACCCACCGCCCACCACCCTTGTTCCTCCACATCCCCCCTGACCAGACAGCTGATGTCAGTGTCATCTCCCGTTTGCCTGGCCAACTCTTCTCATGTGTTTGGGCTGTGCCTCTTCCAGAAAGCTCTTCCTGACCTCCTTTGGGTCCCCCAGCCCCAGCAACTCCTGGTGCCACCCAAAAAGAGCCCTGATTTCCTCTATAGTTGAACCTCTGTCTGAAGGTGAATGACATGAGGCCGGGGATCCTGCCCATCTTCTTCCCTGATGCACACCCCCCCCCCCCGACCCCCAGGGCCCAGCAGAGGGAGGATGCACAGGTAGATGGGCCTCACTTAAGGTTTGACACTGAGGAAATTGAGGCCCAGTGTGATAAAGTCCCCTGTCCCAAAGCAGCACTGGATCCAGTGTCTCCTCTCCATCTGTCCCCGAGGCCCTGTCCCCTTTGCTGATTCAGTTTGCCTCCTGGCAGCCTCCCTACGCCAGCCACTGTGAGAAATTTCTGTACTCTACACCCAGCTGGGGTCCTCACCTGTCTACACACCTCTGTCCTGCAGGAGGCATTGCCCACGGCCCCCGGGGCCCCACGAGCTACTACTACATGCTGCCCATGAAGGTGCGGGTGCAGGGCCTCAAGGTGGCTCTCACCGTCAAGCTGGCCCAGGTACGGGCCTGATCCCACCAGGAGCTGCTGGCCTGGTGGTGGGAGGAGGCTGGGGGGGCTGGAGAGCTCAGGCAGCTTCTGGGGGGCTGTCGGGGGCTCAGCGCATCCATTCTTCCTACTAGGATGACCTGCACGTCGTAGATTCCTTGGAGCTGCCGACCTCCGACCCCCAGTACCTGACCGAGCTGGCCCGATACCGTCGCTGGGGGGACTCCGTGCTTCTTGTGGACTTGTGAGGGCATGGGGCAGGGCAGGGGTGAGGGCGCTGGGTGCCATCCTCTGCGGGGTTCACCTCCTGACCTCTGTTTCAGAGCCTATGAGGACATGCCCCAGAATGTCGTGGCAGCCACCTCCAGCCTCAAGACCTTCAACCTGATCCCAGCTGTCGGTGAGCAGAGGGCCTCCATTCTCCCCGCCTCCAGTTCCCCAGCAGTGCATGGGCCAGTTCAGATTCTGTACCTGCCACCTCCTCAGCCCAGCCCTTACCTTCCCCAGACAGAGCATCGGGAAAATGCCATCCTTGAAAAAGGCTCTGTCCAGGCTCGGGTCATAGTGCTGGGCGCGGAGTGCGTGGACCGGCCGCCGGCTGCCCTCATCTGGCTCCTCCCTCCGAGAGCCTGGGAGATGGGATCCAGTCTGGCTTGGGCATGTCACACCCACCACCACACTGACTAGTCCCTGGAGCTCTTTCTCCGTCTCCTGATTGCATAACTGACTTCTTCCCGGACAGTTGCCCCTGGGGGTCTCACCTTGGCTCCTTGAACGCCTTGCTTCCTGTGGCTCAGACCCCAGACCATGCTCTCAGCCTCCACTCATCTCTTAGCTCACTTTGTCGGGTCTGACTTTAAGCATATCGGGCATTCCACTCCTTACCCCGCAGTGCCCGCATCTCCCTCCTGGCCCTGGCTCCTGCTCTCCTCCGCAGCCTGGTCTCCCCACCACAGCCACCAGAGGGCGCCCGTGAGCCCCCGGCCCCCGCCCCTCCCTCCTCTGCCCACGGCCTCTGCTGTTCCCCACTGCCTTCTGGGTCGAGGCCCACAGGATCCTCCACAGCCTGCGCCTTCTCTCCCTGCGCTCCTCGCCTCCCCTACTTGTCCCGCTCGCTCGCTCACTACAGCCACAGGCCTCCCGCCGTACATTCATGTCTCTGCTCCCGCTGGAGAGGGTGGCAAGGATCACAGCCCCAGCGCAGAGCAGAGCCAGGCATGCAGGAGGCTCTCAATCAGAAGCTGAGCTCAGGACCGTCTCTTGTCCAGGGTCTTGCCATCAGTGAACAGCTGAGCCAAGGCCTGAGCCTAGATCTGTGAGATCACAGATCTGCAAGATCTGTGAGCCCGTGTCGGACCACAAGGGGCAATACTGGGAGGGCTTGCTTCCTCGAGGAGGACATGGGCGCCCAGAGGTGGTAGGCAGCCCAGCCTGGACCGCATCTCTGCCCCCCACCCCCAGGCCTCAACGTGTACAGCATGCTCAAGCACCAGACCCTGGTCCTGACCCTGCAGACCGTCGCCTTCCTGGAGAAGAAGCTGCTCTGGCACGACTCACGCTACACGCCTCTCTACCCCTTCCGCCTGCCCTACCGTGACTTCCCCTGAGCCCTGGCCCAGCCCTCTGCCCTCGGCGGCCCCTCAGCTGCCTTCTTCCTGGACCCTTCCGTGCTGGGTGCTTGCCCTGAGCCAGGCCGAACCCCCAGCAGGCCTGGGAGCCTCGTGCCCACCCTGTGAGAGCAGGGCTGCACCGCCCGAAGCCCCTCATCCCCGTGCAGCCGTGCGCAGAGAGGCCGAGCGGGCGTCACCACCAGAGAGGGGCTGCTCGGCACATGAGCCCCACTGGCCTCTGGCCCCAATTTTCTCTTTCATTTTTAACATTGAGTCTGGTTTTTGTTTTTGTTTTTGTTTTTTAATCAGAAACAGAACAGCTGATTGCCATTTTGTAAATACTTCCAGTTGGCAAGTCTGGCTCTTTCCTCAGTGCTAGGTGCTGCTAGGTACCTCTCTTCAAGGGGCAACCTCAGGGTTGTTTCTAGTGGTGACCCACAGTCCACTTCCCCAGGATGAGTCAGCCTCCAGGAGCATGCAGGGGACTGGTGGCACGCTGTCCCTGGGAACCCGCTCCCGCTGCCTCCCCGCTGCCCAGGGCTGCCCCCGAGAATTCACATCCCCAATGGGGCTCGTGCTGCCTTTTGTCACGGTCCTGCAGGCCAAGCAGGGGGGTTGATTCTACAAAAAGGAAGCGTAAACCTGAAGCTTTTATCATAATGATTTCCCTCAAGCAGAGTCTGAATCCCTATGCTCAGTAAATGAGCAAATAAACACACTTTTTAAACACTGAACTGGCATTCTTTTTTTTTTTTTAAAGATTTTATTTATTTATTTATTTGACAGACAGAGATCACAAGTAGGCAGAGAGGCAGGCAGAGAGAGAGAGGGGGAAGCAGGCTCCCCGCTGAGCAGAGAGCCCCATGCGGGGCTCGGTCCCAGGACCCTGAGATCATGACCTGAGCTGAAGGCAGCGGCTTAACCCACTGAGCCAGCCAGGAGCCCCTGAACTGGCATTCTAATTGTGGAGTCTGCTGATATCTGCTCCCTAAGCTAATTTTCTTGTAATAGTTCTAACAGAGACTACCATGTGGTCAGTTTTCTTAAAGACAGCCAGAACGGACATCTGCGTGTGTCGGTCTAGCCAAGGAGCGGGGGGGGCAGCCACCACCCATGGGCTAGGTAGCCCCTTGCCAAAAAAATCTCTGGAATGCGTCTCTGGGGAGTGCCTTCAGAGCTCGAAGCACGTTCTTTGAAAATCCTCATGGATAAAAGCTTTGCTCCTTAAAGCACCAGACTTGACAAAGTAAAAAAGCCATTTGGAGCCTGTGTAAGCATGGGTGCAGAGGGCGGGTGGGAAATGTCCCTTGGGCTGAAACCAAACTGTTCCCTAACTCTCCCTGTGCCTCTCACGGGCCACGTGGGGACGTGAGGCTTGGAGTAAGAGCCCGCTGTGCTGACAGCGCCCAGCCGAGCCTAGATCAGCATAGCGAGAAGGCTGCTTAGTTGTCCACCTCACAGCGGTCAGGAAACAGCAAGGCCAACTCACCCCCCCACCCCGCCTCCCGCCACGGACTTTCCAGAGATGTGTTGGAACCCATTCAACCATACCGGAAACCTGCAGCCAGACCAAGGATGAAAAAAGGCATTAGAGAAAAATTATCTGAGTGGCGCCTGGGTGGCTCAGTCGGTTAAGCATCCGACTCTTGGTGTTGGCTCAGGGCGAATCTCAGAGCCATGGGATTGAGTCCTGTGTCAGCTCCACGCGGGGAGTCAGAAATTCTCTGTCCCTCCCTCCACTCAGGAGCATGTGCGGGCTTTCTCTCTCTCTCTCTCTCTCTCTCTCTCTCAAATAAATTGGACTTGGTGGGCGGGAGCGGATGCCTGGGACGCCAATTGTTGGCATCTGCCTTTGGCTCAGGTCATGATCCCAGGGTCCTAGGATCGATCCTCCCAACAGGCTCCCTGTTCTGTGGGAAGCCTGCTTCTCCCTCTCCCTCTCCCTGCTTGTGTTCCCTCTCGCTGTGTTTCTCTCTGGCAAATAAATAACCTCAAAAAAAAAAAAAGAAAAAAAAAAAAGATGATCTGATACTAGAATGTGTTTTCAAATAATTGGGAGGCAGCGTGTGTGTTGGTCTCCTAGGGCTTGCCTGAACCAAGTACCACAGCCTGGGGGGCTGAAGTAACAGAAACATACTGTTTCGTGGTCCAAGAAGCTGGAAATCGAAGATCACGCTGTCGGCCAGGGGGTTCCTTCTGAAGCTGCGAGTCAGACTCTCTGTCCCATCCCTCATCCCTGGCTTCTGGTGGTTTGCTGGCGATCCTTGCTGTTTCTGGGCTCATGGTCACCCCAAGGTCTGTCCTTGTCTTTGAATGGCAATGTCCCTGTGGATGTGCCTGTGTCCAGATTCTCCCTTTTTATAAGGACCCCGGTCATATTGGGTTAGTGCCCCGCTTCCCCTGCCGCCACCCAGCCTCAACAACCAACCTCATCTTACTCATTTGCAGGTTCTGGGGGTTAGCACTTTTATTTATTTATTTATTTTTTTGCAGGGTAGGGTGGGGGTGTTGGGGGGGTAGAATTGATCCCATGAAGGGGTGTAAGGGGAGAAATGGAACCAGATCAGCTGTGAAGACCATGGAAACTGGCACGCGCGGCTTCACCGCGTATCCTCTGCTGTTGTCTGTGTTGGAAATTCTCTATAATGAGCCTTTTTAAGAAGCAATGAGTGAAGACATTTCGTCGGGGGAGCTGTTGCTACCCTTAAGTCCTCCCACCCTCTGGGGACATGGACTGACCCAGACAGAGCCCAGAGAGGGAGGGCACTGTGCAGTTACCCATTCCAAGACAGGACACCCAGGACTCCGGCTGAATCTGGCTTAAGAAAGTGAAAGCAGAAGCCAGAGCTGGGATCCCACTCAGAGGGCGAAGGGCGAGAGGCAGGCAGCTCTGAAGGTGGAGCCAGGGGTCTGCTTACTGCTTATTTACCCAAACCAAAGATGCTCCCACCCTAACCCAGGGATGTCTAGAAAAGAAAGCCTCAGAGCCCCTCAATACACATACCCATCAAATCCCCTAAGGGTGCCACATTTATGTGCTGCTGGGCCGTCCAGAGCTCTCAGCCCAGGAGGAACTGCCCTGTCCCCTGTCTCCTTCCTGCACCTGGGCAAGGAGGCCCCCCTCAGGTTAGTGAGAGGGGGTGAGGAGACAGAAAGAAGGTCACCAGCAGGGAGACCAGGCCCTTCTTCCTCACTGAGGCCTCCAGCCTAGCAAGGACTGACCCGGGGCTCCCCTTAAAGGTCAAGTCAAGTTCAGAGACTTGAATATATGATACTGAGTTGGGCCTGAGTCCTGGGCAGACTTCTCAGCCAGGAGTGGGGCGAGACTCCAGCACAGAGTCAAGGGGTGCAGGCAGAAGCAAAGTTCTGTTTTGACTGACTCGTAAACAACGTGAACTTCTGCTTTACGCCCTAGGGTGGCTAGGATGAGCTGTGATACCGGCATGAACCAGATCTGTGGGAACGCAGAGGAAGCCTGTGTTTCCACCGAGGAAGTTTTAGGGGGAGTTTCTCCACACTGGTTCCTCGTGAAACAGACAAATTGTGACGACCACTAACTGCCTTTGCTCTTTGCTGGCCAATCATCGCATCCAAACTAGGTTAGTGACACCTCACATCAGCCTTCAAGGTCTGTGTTACCCTCTCATTCTTCAGCCGAGGCCAGCAAGAAACCCCTCGCAGTGGGGGGAAGTGGTTTGCTCAAGGTCACAGTTCACAGCAGAGGCTCTCAGCATCCTTGACCCCTGCTGCCCAGCGTGCCGGCCTCCGCCCACTCCCCAGCCCTCTGCTGGGCTTGTCTGCTGGGCAGGTCAAGGGGGACTAGGACAACATACCACCCGCTAGGATGGCAATTATGGTAGTAATCATCAAACAGAAAATTGGTACTGAAGAGGATGTGGAGAAATTGGAAGTCTTGCATCCTTGTATGTTGCTGGTGGGAATGTAAATGGTACAGCTGCTGTGGGAAACAGTCTCAGGGCGCCTGGGTGGCTCAGTGGGTTAAAGCCTCTGCCTTCGGCTCAGGTCCTGATCCCGGGGTCCTGGGATCAAGCCCCGCATCGGGCTCTCTGCTCCGCGGGGAGCCTGCTTTCTCCCCTCTCTCTCTGCCTGCCTCTCTGCCTGCTTGTGATCTCTGTCTGTCAAATAAATAAATAAAATCTTAAAAAAAAATGTAAACTTTATATTATGTGAACTTGTCTCAGTTAGACACATATATGTGAATGTAAACTGGCCTAGTCACTTTGAAAACCAGGATTGTGGCTCCCCCCCAAATTAAAATCAGTTACTACCATATGGCCTAGCAATTTTGCTTCTGCATCAGTTGGAGGGGATCAGAGCCACTATCTTGAAAAGGCCTCTACATCCCCATGCTACTGCAGCATTGTTTACAATACTCAAGACAGGGAAAGAGCCTAACCGTCCATTGGTGGATGAATGGATATATACATACTCACAGTGGAATGCTATTTGGCCATAAAAAAAAAAAAAAGAAGAAGAAGAAGAAGAAGGAAAGCGTGGGGCCCCGGCGTGGCTCAGTCGGTTAGGCATCCAACTCTTAATCTCAGCTTGGGTCTCAGTCTCACGCCCCATGTTGTAGGGGTGGAGCCTACTCTAAAAAAAAAAGGACATTTTGCCATTTGCTACAACGTAGGTGGACCTTGAGGTCATTATGCTAAGTGAAATAAATCAGACAGACAATGACAAATACTGTGTGATCTCACTCACATGTGGAATCTTAAAAAAACAACACCTGAATTTGTAGTTACAGAGAACAGACTGGTGCTTGCTGGGGGCAGGGGGTGGGGAAATGGGTAAAGGGGTCAAAGGTGAAAACTTCCAGTTATACAATAAATAGGTTCTGGGGATGTAATGGACAGCCTGGTGACTACAAAAGACAGATGGTTAAGCGTCTGCCTTCAGCTCAGGTTGCGATCCCACAGTCCTGGGATCAAGTCCCACATCGGCCTCCCTGCTCCATTGGGAGCCTGCTTCTCCCTCTCTCTCTGCTGCTCTGCCTTTTTGTATTCTCTGTCAAATAAATAAATAAAACCTATTACAATTTTTAAATTAAAATATATATCTAGTAGTAAAGTGTTGGGGAGCTGACAGTCCCAGAACGGCTTCCACCCAGTGAGGCACAGGACTGGCATAGAGTCTCCCCACCTCCAAGAGTTCCTCCGTAAGACTGAACCTCAGTGACCCCAATGGCTAACTCCGCTAATGCACACCTTTACTGCCTGCCTTCCCGGACTCCCCCATCCCAAGCCTTCCCGGACTCCACCACCTCCCAGACAAACTGCCTGGACACCAAGTTTTGTTTCAAGGTTCACTTTTGGGGAGAGCTTATGCTCAAATAGCTGGTAGGTATGGGAGCCTGGATTCAACCCCCCCAGCTCCTCCTCCTCCTGTTACAACCTTGGGGATGCAATGCTCTGAGAACCTTTTGTAGAAATGGTGGAAGGAAAATCTGGGCTAGAGGAACAGCACGGTCCGAATGCTCAAGGACAAAAGCAGCTCGCGGAAGCTGCCAGGAAAGGCAGGGTAGCCATGCGAGAGCTTGGACTGAAGGGAGAAGCAGGCACGAAACCACAAAGCAGGTTGTGGCCACTTTGCCCTGTGTCCACGGCCTCTGGTCTTCAGTGGGGACATTTGTTGGCCTGCCTGAGACTGCCTGGCATCCTGAAGGAAACCCTGCCCTTCCTGGAAGCTTCAGTGGAGGGCTGGGGAGCCTCTGTTTTCCTTGTCCTCAAGGAAACATAAAGGGAGTGGAAGACCTGGAGTGGAGGCTCCTCTTGCCAACCTGTGCCCCATTACCGCCCCATCTCCATCTCAGAAAATAGCTCTCCCTCCTCCCAGGGGCTCAGGTCAGGACCAACAAGCCCTCCCTGACTCCGTTTTGTCCTCAAGGCCCAGCAAGTGCAGTTGACCCTGCCACCGAAACGGAGGCCAAATCTGACCACGTTTCCAAATGCCACCGGCCAGTGCAGGCCCCATCATTACTCACCTGGACTAGAGGAGTCACCTCCTCTGGCTTCCTGCTTCCAGACTGTCCTCCCTGCCTCTAGAGCATAGCTCCTGCGGTCTCAGGAGGGTGCCTGTAAACACCTGAGTCAGGGCTGTCCCTCCTCTGCTCAGAATTGTCCATGGCTCCCACTTCACTGGGAGGAAAGCCGAAGTCCCCTGCGGGCCAACAAGCATGCTCTGCACCATCTCCTCCCTGCCCTCCTTTCCTTCTCCCTTCCTTACTGCACTCCAGCCACCATGGCCTCCTGGCTGCCCCTACCACAGGGCCTTTGCATGTTCAGTACTCTGCCTGGTACATTCCCTCCCTGATGTTGTCACCTCCCGTGGTCTCCGCTCAAATGTCATCTTCTCGGTTTGTCTCAGAGTACTCTATTAAAAGGCTCATCAATCCCACATTGCCTGTTCTCTCCCGTTTTACTTCTTAGCACTGATCACAAGTAACAGCCTATGTATTTTATTTTTGTTTGTCTGCCCCCCCCCCACTAAAATCACCTCTGCACAATGACGAAACTTTTGTCTTTTCTGATCACTGCTCTGTCGTTAGCAACCCCTTGGAAGGATTCTTGGTATACAACAGGCGCTCAATAAATAGGGCACAGTAGGTCAGGAGATGGGAAAAAGATTGGCGCTTTTATGGCTGCAAGGAAGATTCGGGCCGCGCGGGGGAGCTCGCGGCCTGCGCACTTTGGACTAAGGTCAAGGGACCCAAGAAGAGCCAGAGAAAAATCCGCCCTGGGCACCTGGGTGGCTCAGTGGGTACAGCGTCTGGCTTCCGCTCGGGTCGTGATCTCAGGGTCGTGGAATCGAGACCCTCCTCGGGCTCCCCGCTCGGCGGGAAGTCTGCTTTCTCCCTTTCCTTCCCCTTGCTCGTGCTCTCGCTCTCAAAGAAATAAATGTAATCTTTATTGCTCTCAAATAAACAAAATCTTTAGAGAAGGAAAATTCGCCGGAAAATACTAAACCCCTCCCCGACCCCATCCTTTACGGGATTTTCCCAGTCCCTTCGAGGGGCAGCGAGTCCCCGTTCCCACTCTGCACCTTTACTAGGCAGTTCTGGCCGGGAATTCAGCACCCACCACACCCCGCGTAGAAAGATCCCCGTGGAAATTCCTTGGGAAGAATCGGGGCGGGGGAAGGGACGCGTTTCTTGCTGATGAGTGACTCGCAGGCCCATCCTCCGGAGGAAGGGCCCGAACGTCCCCGGGGGGGCCCCCCTCCCTTCCCCTTCTGCTGCGCGACCTCCCTGGCCCCTCGGAGTTCTCCATGGCGACGTGGCGCGCGCCCCACAACAGGAAGCCTCGGGCGGCGCGGGCCGGCGCTGGGAGACTCCAGGGTCCCCACCGTCGTCGTGGTAGATGCCAAGTCTTGGGGTCACACTCGCAGGCCGAGGCCCTGGTTTGGGGGGCGTGCAGGCGGCCCAGAGACAACGCCCCCCCCCGCCCCGCCCCGCCCTAATGGAATCAGCGGGTGCAAACATCTGCACGTACCCAGCGCGCGCGCCCAGCGCTCAAGTTGCAGGAGCCGCGCGCAAATTCCAGGGAGCCTTGGAATTTGACGGCCTCCTCTCCCCGCCCCACTTAAGGAGCTGTTTCCCCGCGGAACGGAAGGGTCCGAGCACCCCCCTCCCTTCCAGCTTTGCTGCCTCAGTTTCCCCTGGGAACGGCAGCGGGGGACTCGGCGTGTCAGGACCACGCGGCTTCCTTCCCTTTTCTGGAAGCTGTGAAGATGTCCCCGCTGCGGAGGCCAAAAGGGGAAGCGAGGCCGCGGGGGTGGAAGCGCCCATCGGAGGCGGGGGATGCAGGGCCCCGGACGTGATGACGCCGCCGGTCCTCACCCAGCTTTCGCGGACGCCAGAATGTGTCCGGGCCTGCTCCTGCCGCTTCTCGGGAAATCTGTCGGCTGGGCAGGGCCATTCTCCTTGGGGAGGGGCGCCCTTGATAGAGGACGCTCCGAAGGGATCCCTGGGCCCCCGTCCAAGCGAGGGACCCTCCAGTCCGTTAAAGAGGCCCGCCTGCGCTGAGACGTCACACTTGAGTCCGAATCCCCTCGCAGCTCGGAGCCTCGGTTTACCCCTCCGTGGAATGGACGCAATAGCAGTCCCCACCGTCCAGGGCAGTGGGCAGTATTCGGGAAAGCATTTCGCGCAGCGTAAACGCTGAACCACGGTCACCCGAGCCCGGGACCCGATCCCCAGCGCCACGAGCGGCTCCCGGGGCCAGCGGGGCCGCTGCGGCCCTCGTCCATTCAACTCGGAAATTCCAGCGCTCATTAATTAGGGGGGTCAACACGACTTGGGCTCGGTACCCTCTCGATCCGGAAATGCCGGAGCCCTCCTTCCGGAGGGGAAGGCGCGAGGTTTCCGGGAAAGCAGCCCCGCCCCTCTGTCCCCCCGTGCCCGGCCACTATAAGAGCTCCCGCGCGCTCCGGGAGCCCAGTCCGCGCCGCACGCCTCTGCGCTCCTGCCGCGCGCTCTCCGCCCTCCTCCGGCCCGCTATGGCTCCCGGCGCCGCCCGTCTCGCGCTGCCGGCGCTCCTCGCCCTGATCGGAGTTCTGCCCCCAGGTGAGTCACGGGTGGGGGCTGCGGTCGCGCCAAACTCCCGGAATCCAAGCTGCGCCCCGAATGCACCGGGAGGACCGACTCCCGGCCAGCTGGGGATAAAGTCCCAATCGTACTTAGGTAGCTCTTTATGGGAAGCTGGGGCTAGAGCTAAGACAACTTAGCACTGGGTTCGAATCCAGACCTGCATGATCTCCATAGGTGGCCTCAAGCTACAGGTTAAGCCTCCCGGAGCCTCAGTTTCTCCGCTGTAAAATGTTGAACGCAAGAGCCGCCACTTCGAAATGGTTGTGTCCTGGCCCAATGCCACGCCTGGCTCCAGGACCCGGTCAGACCGTATGGGAATGGGTCCCACGCCAAGCTGAGTAGACTGGGGACCCCCCCCACCACCAAACACACACGTACATTCTGTTCCTCATCCCCTACCTCTGGGGAAGTCCGGGACTGCTTCTGCTCTGGGGAATTCCAGGGCGGACTTGCCCAGGGCCCAGAGGCTGAGTGTGGTATGTCCCAGCACCCCCCCTCTAACTCCAGACCAGAGGGAGGGGAGAAGGGGACACCGTGGGTCACACATGATAGTGGGTGCCGGGAAGCGCATTGGTGGGAAAGGGGCACCTGTGCTTAGGAGGTCAATGAGGGGTTCTAGTCCAGACGCCAGTGTGGATTCTGTGGCTTTTTAGGTGACCAACGTCACTTCTCCCAGCCTCGCCATTTCATTCCACGAAACGGGCACCATCCCATTACTCTAGGAGAAATTACAGAGCTGCTGTTTTCCCACACCCCCACCCCAGAGAGAGTAGGCCGAAAACTGAGGCCAGGGATCTTTGGGGGATACAGAGAAGGGGTGGGCTCAGACAGACACTTTTTTCCACTTCGGAAGTGTGGGGGGTCTGAGGAAGCTAACCGCTACAACCCGCCTTCTTCTCCCCTGCGCTGTGCTGTGAGCCCACTGCATCAGCAGGGACTGGGATGGCTATATTCACCCACCTTACAGATGGGAAAATTGAGGCCTGGAGAGGGGAGACCACTTGTCAGAGGGAGTAGGGAGCCTGCTTAATCAGAGCCTCTCCATTCCCAGAGGGCTAGTCCTCTCCACCTCACACCTTGGGAGGAGGAAAAACACTGACATCATGCCATCCTCTGCCAAAATCCTCCGTGGTTTCCCATTGCCCTCGGGATGAAGAACAAGACCTTGGCCTGGCCTGCACCGCCCACAGGATCTTCCCACCCTGCTTGCTCCCAGCTCTTCCCCCTCACTTGCTCTCCTCCATCTACCCTGCCGCAGGGCCTTTGCACTTGTTCCTTTTCCCCAGAATTAATGTCTCTTCTCTGAATGGACAGCCCCTTCTCATCATTCACACATCACCTGTTGCCAAGGAACTGTCCGTTCTATCACCCTGTTTTGTTTCCGTCAAAGCTCGGATTAACATCAGTTATTAATTATCTTGTTTGTGAATTTTTCTGTCTCGAACACTGAAGGCAGAGTTTTGTCTCGTTCAAGGCGATGTCCCTGGCACCCGGCACGGGCTGGGTCCACGGTAATTGTGGTTGAACCCCGTTTGTAATGCCTGTCCCCTCCTCCGTCTCTTGTTCTAGGACTTGGGGGTGCCCAAATATCAGTGCACCCCCCAGAAGCCACCATACCCCGAGGAGGCACCGTACAGGTGAACTGTAGTACTTCCTGTGACCAGACCCCCAAGCTGGGCCTGGAGACTCAGTTGACGAAGAAGGAAGTGGCCCATGGGTCCCACTGGAAGGTCTTTGAACTGAGTGACGTACAAGAAGACAGCCATCCCATATGCTTTGTCAACTGTGGCAGTCAGTTGATGGCTCCAATGTCCCTTACTGTGTACTGTGAGTGGCTGGGCCCAGGGGCCGGACTAGGCGGGCTGGGTGGGAGAGGTGGGTGCTTGGGGGTCCCCGCAGGCCAGGACAGCCTTGGCAGCTTGCTGATGGGGCCAGAGCTGACTCACTGAAGGACTAGTGGGGACCTCCTCGGAGAGCCTCATTGTCCTTTGAAACCCCTTTTTGAATTTTCTGGGGTGCCTTTAGCGCAGTACAGAGATTCGGTCAGTACCTTCAAATATTCTAGGCCTCTTTAAACATGTGACAGGTCCTAGATGCGACTCTTGAAAAGAAGAAGCAATTTCAAAGCAGCCCAGTGATGGCATTTTTCACATATTGGCAACAATCAATCGCATTGCTCAGAACCGTGCTGGCAAGACTTGGGAGAGGGGAGCAGGCTGTCCTGGGACATTGTTGACAGAGTGGGAGCCTCAGGAGCACAGCCCTGAGTGGGGAAAGGGAGTGTCAGTTCTCCAAATGACACAGGCACATGTGCTTGGACATAGAAATCCCACTGCTGGGAATCGGGCTTCCCTGCAGCTCCATCCACCAGGGGAACTGATCTGGGCTGGGCGCGGAATGGGCTTATTCACTGGGCTTAGTTTGGAAGGGCGGACGGATGTGGGCAAGCATAGGGGGCTGGGGTGGGGCGGGGGGAATAGTATACAGCTGTGCCAAAAGGAAAAAAACAGGGAGGAAGGGCATGTGTCCAGAAAGGGGAAATGAACTCCCAAGTGTACTGTCAAGTTTAAGGGAAGGAGTATACTCAGAATGAGTGGCAACTTTGGTGTTAAGGAGCAGCGTGGCGGGGTGAGGGACGCCTGTGTTGTCACATGAAGGAGGCATGAGAGGAAATGCAAGAAGTGACTGTATTAGCTGTGAGGACAGAAGCTGGGGAGGGCTGCTCTGGGAGAGGGCAGGGGGCGATGTGTCTCGTGCCTTGTTTTACTTTGGGCATTTTGCATCGTGAGAATTTCTGTTACCGGAGGCCATAAAGAAATAAAACGCTAGTCCAAACTAAACAAAACAAAAAGAACAAGGAAGAATGAAAAGGAAGAGAATGGGCCGACTGGTCTTGGGATCAGCCAGCCTCGGGTTCTGATCCCAGCATGGCCCTGCCTAACTGGGCGACGGTGGGGGACATGGCTTGTCTCCCCGTGAGCTCTCCTTGCACAGGTATAATGAGGCCGTGAGGCATAAAAGACCTTCCACCTTCATGGTGCGTGGCCGAAGGAAGCCTTCAGGACCATGTCTGAACAGATTCAGGCCAGGTGAGGGGAGTCCCCGAACATTCCCGGTGCCCTGTGAAACCCCCGGCAAACCTCCCCGAAAGACTTCTGCATGTCGGCCTGATAGCTGAGCGCCCAGTGCTCCCAAGTCTGAGTCCCAGCTCTGTGACATTTCTCCCTCTGTGCCTTTCGGGCACCAGACTTTGCCTTCATTTCCAGCTCTGTGAAATGGAACAGAACCGGCACACAGTAGAAGGGTCCCCTAGAAGACATTCTGTCCAGTTCGGTCCTGCCCCACCCCCAGTGTAAAGCTGAGGCAGGATCCCTGGGTGGCTGAGCTTTCTCTAGAAAGAATAAGGGTGGGGGCGCCTGGGTGGCTCAGTGGGTTAAGGCCTCTGCTTTCAGCTCAGGTCATGATCCCAGGGTCCTGGGATTGAGCCCCACATCGGGCTCTCTGCTCAGCGGGGAGCCTGCTTCGCCCTCTCTCTCTGCCTGCCTCTCTGCCTACTTGTGATCTCTGTCTGTCAAATAAATAAATAAAATCTTAAAAAAAAAAAAAAGAATAGGGTGTTAACTCCTATAGGAGGTGACCCCTAAGTGGGCCTTGAAGGGTGAGTAGGAGTTCACAGACACTCAGGACAGAGGGAACAGCCTAGACAAAGGTTTGAGTGGGAAAACATGTGGATAGGGCAGGGGCTATAGGAGGGACTGAATACAGACAGAGCCGTGTGGCTAGAGCTGAGGTGGGCAGGGCCTCAAATGCCGAGTGGACGAGCTGGGACCTTCTCCTCAGGGTGATAGGGAGCCATAGCAGGTGTGTGAGCAGGCCAGAGTTCTAGATGACGGCAGGCTTATGGGAAGCCAGAGAGCAGTTGGGCATGGACCTCGTCCAGACCACATGTGTGGGCAGTGGCTGGGTACAGGAAGGGAGGGCAGACAAATATTTGAAGAGTGAAGTAACCAGGACTGGAGGTTGGGGCTCAGAGAGAGGGCCAAGCAACACAGACCTCCTCCCCCAGTCTGACCTGAAGGTCAAGGAGCTGGGCTCGGAGATGTGAGTTCCATTTCGGAGCGGTGGGGGGGCTGAGGTTTTGAGGTTTCCACCAGCTCTGCAAGTTCATGCTCACAGCAGGTGGAGGGGTTTCTTGCCCTTTTATTTCTTAAAACAGCTTTACTGAGATACGGTGTGAGGTACACACCGTCAAAGACACCCCTTTGAAGTGTACAATTCAACACCTTTTCACGTATTTAGAGAGTCGTACAACCATCACCACAATCTAATTTTAGAACATCCCCATCACCCTAAAAAGAAACCTCATGCCCCTGTTCCACAGTCATTCTCTCTACCTCTTAAATGGACTCATAAAAGTCTTACCTCTGATAACCCATTTTATGGCTCAGGAAACTGAGGCTCAATTTCTACCCCTTTTCCAGAGGCAAAGTCACTCGCATACAGCAGGTAGCAGTGAAGCCCCGAAGCTGGGTGTCAGCCCCCTGACATGTTAACAGACACTTCAGGGGCTCTTGGGACAGGTGTAGTGAACCACAGTCCTTAAGACCCCTCTGTGGGAAGGCTGGGGGTCCCGTCTCAGGGCTGAGTCACGGCTGCTGTCAATTTTCACAAGCAGCGTGGGCTAGAAGTGCTGTTACCTCCCGCGGAGCGGAGACCCTGCCAAAAACCAAGCCCACCGTGTTGTGTTTTCAGGGGATGTTCAGAGTCTCATTTTCAGTGTCTGCAGGTGGTTCTTGCATTTTGGGAACTTCTTTCCCTTAAAAGGGGGCTTCTGAAAGGCCTTGAGTCGGTGTGGGTGGCTCACCCTTATTCATTCTACGAATATGGCGAGCCTACTGTTAGCGGCATGGGTCAGGGGACAAAGCAAAGACCCCTGCCCTCCCGGCCTGACCTCCCGTGGTGGGGGAGGGGGTACATAGAGTAGAGACAAGTTAACTGAGTGGATGGATGTCATCTTCGGATGCCACACAGTGAGGGCTGCTTGGGAGAAAACTGAGGCCAAGAGGAGGAGAAGGGGGAGCGGGTGGGAGGGGGGGCTTTTATAAAAAACGATCTCTACTGGACCTGGCAGCTTAAATTTCCTGGTGATACATTTTGAGCTTATTTTCCGCATTTCACTCTCAGACGCTGAAACTAAAGAATTGCTTTTGCCCTGTTCACAACCACCTGGGGATTTCCCACCGGTTTATCCTGAAGCTCTTAAAATTCCTGTCCTGCTCAGGTGGTTTGGGGAGTGTTTGTCAAAAGTGGAGAGTGGTGGGGCTCCTGGGACAGGTGCAGCCGGCGCCCCGGCGCCCCCTGCGGGCAGCTGTCCTGCTCACACACCACCACCCCCGCCCCCTTAACACCCAGGGTTCCCGGAGCGAGTGGAGCTGTTACCCCTGCCCCGCTGGCAGCCCGTGGGAGAAAACCTCACCCTGCGCTGCCAGGTGGCAGGCGGGGCGCCCCGGAGAAACCTCACCGTGGTGCTGCTCCGCGGGGAGGAGGAGCTGAGCCGGCAGCCCGCCGTCGGGGAGCCCGCCGAGGTCACGGTCACGATGCTGGCGGGCAGAGACGACCACCTCGCCAATTTCTCCTGCCGCACGGAATTGGACCTGAGGCCCGGAGGGCTGGGATTGTTCCAGAACAGCTCGGCCCCCAGGCAGCTCCAAACCTTTGGTGAGGCACTGGGGAGCCGCCAGAGAGGATGGGCTCAGGGCTTTGTTCCTGCTTGGGGAGCCAGGGTAGAAAGGCCTCTGGTCGGGGTGCTAAGGCTTCAGGAAAGAGCATGTTCTTGAGCACTGGGGTGGGGTGATCTGGGATGGGGTGCCCCAGCTTCAGGACCTTCTGAAAAGGCTGTAATCCAGCTTGGATTCTGGGACAGGGGTGACCCGAGCCGCAAAGTCGCTGGAAAACCAGAGGATGTCCCAGATGGGGGAATGAAAATGCCCCAGAAAGGGGCTTCAGGTTGCCTGTCGCCTCTCTGTTCACACCCACCCTCTCTCGCCAGTCCTGCCAGAGACCCAGCCACGCCTTGCTACCCCCGCAGTTGTGGAAGTGGACACACAGTGGACTGTGAACTGCACTCTGGATGGGCTTTTCCCAGCTGCGGAGGCCGAAGTCATCCTGACACTAGCAGAAAAGAAACTGGACTCTACATCCCTGTACAGCAAGGACTCCGTCTTGGCCATGGCCAATGTCAAGGCGAACTCCCAAAAGGAGGGGATCCAGCAGCTAGCGTGTGTGGTGACCCTAGGAGATCGAGACCAGAAGAGGGAGGAGAATGTGGTCTTCTACAGTAAGTCAAGATGGGGCGGGGCCTTCCAGAGGCGGGGCCAATGCTAGAGGGCGGTGCTCACTGTGCGCCCACCCCCTCCCAGGCTTCCCCGCGCCTAACCTGACTCTAAGCGAGCCAGAGGTCTCAGAAGGGACTCTAGTGACTGTGGAGTGTGAGGCCCAGGCCGGAGCCACGGTGTCGCTGGAAGGTGTGTCATCCGAGTCTCCAGCACACAGGGCAGAATTCCGACTAAACGCCAGCGCCGCGGACCACAGACGCAGCTTCTCCTGCTCCGCTGCCCTGATCGTGGCTGGACACCTGTTGCACAAGAACCAGATCCGGGAACTCCGAGTCCTGTGTGAGTTGGGGCCACTGGTCAGTGACCCCTAACCCCGAGGACCCAGCCCCTAAGAGCCCATGAGCTCCTGCCCTCTGAGGGCACCCTCCAGCCCTCGCCCCAGATTCCTAGGTGGTGAGGGGTGTCCTCCTGGTTCCTCACCCCTTCCTCATCTTGCTGTGTTTCTCCAGATGGTCCCCGACTAGACGAGAGGGATTGTCCGGGAAACTGGACATGGGAGGAAGGCTCCCAGCAGACCCTGCGGTGCCAAGCTTGGGGGAACCCAGTTCCTCAACTGAAATGTCAACGGAAGGGGGATGATGCTTTGCTGCCCATCGGGGACCTGAGACCTGTCAAGCGGGAGGTTGCAGGCACTTACCTTTGTGAGGCCCGGAGCCCCCGCGGGGTGACCAGGCGCGAAGTGGTCCTGAACGTGACCTGTGAGTGTGCTGGGGTTTGGAGCTGGGCAGGGCAGGGCAGGGACAGTGAGCCTGACTCAACCCTCATCAGCCCTGTGTCCTCCCCACAGACCACCAGAATAACATGGCCATCATCATCGTGGTGGTAGCTACTGTCCTCTTGGGAACTGTGAGCGGAGCCGCTTACCTCTATAACCGTCAGCGAAAGATCCAGAAATACAAGCTACAGAAGGCCCAGGAGGCAGCTGCCATGAAGCTGAACACACCGGCCACACCGCCCTGAACCTGGGCCAGGAACCAGCCTCCCCCTCAGCCCCCCACACGGTGGCAGCAGTGCCACATTGAACAAGGGTGGTCACAAGCCATGCAGCTCCACCCACCTTCCCAGGATGCCTGAGGACAGGATAGAGGCCTTAGGATACAGAAAGGATTTGGGGGACCTGTCACAGGCACACTTAGGATCCCCAAGCCTCATGCCTGACCTGGAGCCACAGGACTGAGCCACAGGGAGGGGGCAGGACACGAGGCATGACTGAGGGATGTCAGGGCCTGACCTGTCTAGGGAGGGTGTGGTGGGACACTCAACATGGGACCCTCAACTGGGAAACAGTGAAGCATCCCTACTGCGTGTACTGAGATGCTCCAGTCCTAAGAGAGAAGTAGCCTGCGCAAACACAAACAGCATGGAAACACATACCCCCAAACTTCCTGACGAATGCCAGCTCCAGCCCTGCAGTCCACGCACTGTCCCCAACTTTTAATGATGCCATATTTATTAATTTGTTCTTTTACCAGCTATTTATCGGGTGCCTTTTATGTGGGCTAGAATGGTAAAGAGGAGGAACGTGAGTTCCTGTCCTCAAGGAGCTCTCAGTCTAACCTCATTCAGGGTTGCCAGGTACGGATGTGCTAGTTGTGTACTGCACAGGAGCACCTGGCCAAAAAGATCAAGTGGGGCTGGAATTTCCCATTCCATTGGCTAAGCTGCTTTCCTCCAGAAGGGGGCTGACTATGGTGATACAGTTTAGTTGGTGCCATGTCTAGGGGCAACCCACTGAGCCCTCCCCCCATCTTTGACACTGACCTCTGTTAGCCCCCTCTGCCCATATGCATCTCTGCTAGTGCTCACAATGATACTGTGGCATGCCTAAACATGAATGCCCATGCACTGGCAGCTAAACCATGGAGTCCTATGAAACTATTCCCAACCCCTGTGTGTCCCTGCCTTGTCCTGTTTCTATCTCAGTGGGACCATGCAAGACCAGAGCACTCTGGCAGCCCCAGGTTCCTGCAGAGATGAGGACCCTGCAGGCAGTAGGGAGGAGAGGCCTGGGAAGATCCCCTCCCAGTTCCAGAAGCCTCTCTCTCGTGCTAATTAAGCTTTTTCATAAATACTGGCCTTGTGTGAGTTGAGGGGAGCTGTCCCATCCAGCTGAAGCCCTTTCCAGCCTGGTCCTCTCACTTCCCCCAAGAAAAAGCTGCCGGCTCAAGGCCCACCCCTCAGGCTCAAATCCAAATCTGGGGCTTGTTAGAACCTTGGGAGACTCAAGTGAAAATTAAAGATACCTCTTCAGCAAACTCTCTGAGCCTTGCTTTACAAAGGTCTGGAATTTCTTCTTGAGCTGAGGGAGGGCCTGAGGGGCTTGCACACTGCAGGATCCTCGGCCCTCTGGGGGCCTCTGTCCCTCTGGGTGGGGCTGCGGAGGCGGGGCTGCCGGCCTCCTTATCTCCAGAGCCAGCCTTGGCTCCTGGGCGCTCTGGCCCCTCAGTCTGGGCCCTTTGCCATGGGGTCTCTGCTCCCCCTCTGGCTGCTGCTTTTGCTGGCGGCCGCCTACCCGGGAGGCGGAAGGGCGCACCGGCGCCGGAGAGCGCAGGTGCAGGGCTCGGGAGGAAGCTCCGCGGTGCCCTCGGAGACCCCAGCTGCGTTCTGGGTGCGCCTAAGGCCCGAGTTCAAGGAGGTGCAGCCGGGGGGCTCCGTGTGGCTCAACTGCAGCACTAGCTGCCCCCTGCCGGAGTACTCCAGCCTCAGCACTCAGCTGCCGCGGGGCCAAACGCACAGTGGGCCCGGCTGGGTAGCCTACCAGCTGTTGGACGTGAGAGCCTGGAGCTCCGAGGTGCGCTGCTTCGTCACCTGCGCAGGAGAAACACGATGGGCCACGGCCAAGATCACCGCCTACAGTGAGGGACGGGGGGGTTCAGGCCTTGCCGGGGTGAGGGGAGGGGGACGGAAGTGGGTATTTAGCAGTAGCGCTAGGGGGCGCACGCGGACCTGGCTAGAGCGTCCCCCCACCCTCGCCCACCGCCCCTTGCTTTAGAGCGGCCGCGAAGCGTGATCCTGGAGCCTCCGCTCTTGGTGGGCAGCGAGTACACCCTGCGCTGCCACGTGACGCACGTGTTCCCCGTGGGCTTCCTGGTGGTGACTCTGAGGCGCGGCGGCCGGGTCATCTACTCTGAGAACCTGAGGCGCTACAACGGCTCTGATCTGGCCAACGTGACGCTGACTTACACGGCGCCCGCCAGGCTCCGCGACTTTTGGAAACCGGTGACCTGCCATGCACGCCTCAGTCTTGATGGCCTGGTGGTCCGCAGCAGCTCGGCACCCATAACGCTGAGTGGCCTCGGTGAGGCACCTCTGCGATCCCGGGCACTGGAGGAGGGGACGGGCAGGGCACCGCGCGGGTAGGGCGAGCGAGTCCGGCGGGAGCTCTCGGCGGGTGGGCCTACCTCCCTGTGCTCCGTTCCTCACTCTCACCTCCCGTCCCCAGCTTGGCGCCCCGTGTCCAAAGCCTTGGCTTCCAGCTCCATCGCGGCCCTTGTAGGGATCCTTCTCGTCGTGGGGGCCGTTTACCTGCGACAATGGCCATTGGTGCACAACCAGAGTAAAGAGAGCAGGGTCTCTGCCGGCTGAGCCAAGGGAAAAAGGCATCTGGGACAATTTGGAGAAGCTGATTCAATAAAGTCCTCCTCCGTCACCCTCTGTCTCGCGGCCTAAAGGTCCCCCACTAGGGTACCACCTCTGAGGAAGTGGCGTTCTGGTTTGCCCTTGCCTCCGTCACTTTCTCCAAGTTCCTTGTCTCTCTGAGGGCCCCTGAGGTTTCCTCATTCCCATCCAGCTGGGGACCCGGGCGCACCAGCCCCTCCATTCCCAGACGAGTGTCTAATATACCTCCCTTGCGGGCATTATCAGTGCGCTGCAAATGGGCATAGCTTGGGCACTGGAGGGCTTGGGCTGTGGGAGGGTTGGCTCACAGTATGGTCCCCCTCCCCCCGCGCCCCGCATTGGCTCCTCCGCTGCAAAGCAGCAGCTCCGATTGGATGTTAAGTCCCCCCCCCCGCCCTTCCCCTTCAGCCCCAGCACTTTCCTCGAGGACAGGGGTGGAGCGAGAACTGACCCCCAAAGTTCACCGTTAGCGCTGGCGGTGAGAGAGCAAATGGTCGGGGTCACATGACACGTTGAGGGACGAAGATACGAAGAAAAGGTACCCATGTTGTGACTGCGGGGAAGGAAAATTCGGATGGCCCACGTGGGGTGTCACAGACTCGCGTCCTGGTAACGTCTTGATGATCGCCCGGCCTGGGGGGCACACGCAGTGAGGTGTCAAAGCTTGGGGCCCGGATGCAGGGTCGAAGTGTC